>NW_027150408.1:600000-1200000 GCF_031143425.1 Pleurodeles waltl | reverse complement strand
TATAAGTTACTTAAGTGCAGTGTAAAATGGCTGTGAAATAACGTGGACGTTATTTCACTCAGGCTGCAGTGGCAGGCCTGTGTAAGAATTGTCAGAGCTCCCTATGGGTGGCAAAAGAAATGCTGCAGCCCATAGGGATCTCCTGGAACCCCAATACCCTGGGTACCTCAGTACCATATACTAGGGAATTATAAGGGTGTTCCAGTAAGCCAATGTAAATTGGTAAAAATGGTCACTAGCCTGTCAGTGACAATTTGGAAAGAAATGAGAGCGCATAACCACTGAGGTTCTGGTTAGCAGAGCCTCAGTGAGACAGTTATTCACTACACAGGTAACACATTCAGGCACACTTATGAGCACTGGGGCCCTGGGTTACCAGGGTCCCAGTGACACATACAACTAAAACAACATATATACAGTGAAAAATGGGGGTAACATGCCAGGCAAGATGGTACTTCCCTACACATAGGCACTCCTGACTCTGAACACAGGCACTGCTAGCTCCAATCACATTTTAGTCAAACTAGAGACACTGCTGACTTGTGACAGGCACTGCTGACTCCAAGCATTAGCAATGCTGATTCAATAATAGAAACTGCTGCCTAAAGTCATGGGCACTGCACATTCAAAACAGGCAAGGCTGGCCAGGCACTGCTGACTCCAAGCATTGGCACTGCTGATTCAAGCATAGAAACTGCTGCCTCGAGTCATGGGCACTGCTCATTCAAAACAGGCAAGGCTGGCCAGGCACTGCTGACTCCAAGCATTGGCACTGCTGATTCAAGCATAGAAACTGCTGCCTCAAGTCATGGACACTGCTCGTTCAAAACAGGCAAAGCTGACTCCAAGTACACACACTGCCCCTCAATGCTAAATAATTATTGCTCCAAGCTCAGGCACTACTTACTCCATACACTTACTACTTACCCCAAGCATGGGAACTGCTGAGTTACAACTAATCCAGATTCCAACCACAGGCACTGTCGATTGCAAGCTGAGGCACTTCTGATTCAAAACATAGGCACTGCAGACTCCAATCACAAATCACTGCTGACTCATTACAGATAATGCTGACTCCTGACTCTAAGCACAGGCACTATTGATGTAAAACACTGTCACTGTTTACTCCATGAACTGGCACTGCATACTTAGATACAGATAATACTAGCGCCAAACATAGATTCAACACAGGGACTTCTAATTCCAGTCACTGGCACTGCTTATAAAAAACACAAATACTGCTGGTTCAGTACAAGCACTGCTGATTTCGGTCACAGGCACTTCTTGTGAAAAACACTAATACTGCTGTTTCAGTGCACAGTCAATGTTGACTCAATTGCAGCTAAGGCTGACCCCCAAGCACATCCTCTACTGAGGTAAAATACTGCCTCTGCTTATTCCACAAACAGGCTCTGCTCACTCAATTACAGATACTGCAGACTCCAATCAGAGGCCCTTTTCAATCTAAGCAGAGGCACTGCTGATTTCAAGCAAGGCAATCCCTTCTCCAAGCACCCCTGAATCCAGTACACACAGTCCTGATTCCAGCTACAGACTCTGTAAACTCCAAACACAGGCACTGCTGATTCAAAACACAAGAATTACTGTCTCCAGTAATCAGCACTAATCAGCCGAAATAGGCCTCGATTATTCCAGACACTTCTAAGTTCAAACACAGGCACTGGTGGTTCCACAAATAGGCACCGCTGACTCAATTTTAGATAATTCTGGCTCAAGCACAAGAACAGACACTCCTGACTCTGGCACACTTAATGCTGACTCCAGGCATAGCCACTGGTAACTGAATTACAGAAAATCCTGATTCCAATCACAGGCACTGCTGACTGCAAGTTAAGTCACTTCTGATACAAAACAAAGACACTGTTGACTGTTCACAATCACCCGACTCATTACAGATGATGCTGACTTCAAGCCCAGGGGGACTCCTGAATACAGGAACAGGCACTGCTGACTACTGTGCTGCGCATGCTGGTTCCAAGAAAATGCACTGCTGATAAAAAAAACAAATATTGCTGATTAAAAACACAGAAACTACTGCCCCCCAGTAATAGGCACTCCTGCTTCCAGGTACTTGTTACTTCAAGGAAGGCACTGCTGACTTCACACGCAGGAATTGCTGACTCAAACAAATTCACTGCTCTCTCAATTGCATATAATACTCACTCCAAACACAGGCACTGCTGACTTAGTTACACTTAATAATCACTCCAGGCATTGCTAACTGAATTACAGGTAATTCTGAATCCAAACACAGGCAGTGCTCGCTTCTGGTAGAGGTACTTCTGTCTTAATTAAAGATAACCCATACTCCAAGCATAGGCAGCGCTGACTCTTTGCACTGCCACTGCTGATTCAGTTAAGGAGTTCCTTGACTCCAAGCCTAGGCAATGTTGAATTAAAACATAGGCACTGGAGACTTCACTAATACTGACTCCAAACACAGGTTTTTCTGGCTTAATTATTGATAACCTAGCACTTGAAGTCAGCAGTGCCTGTGACTGGTGTCAGAGATATTGCCCACGGCTGACTCCAAATCACAGGAACTATAGACTCCAGGCACAGACACTTCAGATACGGGCACTGCTGATTTAAAAAAGACAACAGGTATTGATGGCTTCAATCACGGAAACACCTCATTCAAAGCACAGGCACTGCTGACACCTGACTTCAAGCACAGGGACTTCTGTTTTAAGACACAGGCACTGCTCACTCCAAGCACAGCCACTTGTCACCCATTACAGATAATGCTGTCTGCAAATACAGGCACAGTTAAACACAAGCACTACTGATGTGAATCATTGTCACTGCTTATTCCATGAATAGACACTGTTCACTTAATTCGAGGCATCCCAGACTTCAGGCACTGGCACTGCTGACTCATTACAGATAGTGCTGACACCAAGCCCAGGGGTCCCGACTACAGGCACAGGATCTGCTGACTACAGTACTGATAATGCTGACTCCAAGCACAGGTACTGCTGATTCAAAAACAAATACTGCCAATTCAAAAACAGGAAGACAATACTGGAACTACTGACTCCAGTCACAGACACAGCCAATTAAAAATAGGCACCTTTGATACAGACACTACTCACCTCATCCACAAGCACAGCTGAATCAAACTACAAGTACTATTGGCTCAAACACAGGCACTGGTGACTCAGTTTCAGATAACCTTCTAGTCATACACAGTCCTTACTCCAAGCACAGGCACTTGGGACTCAGTTATAGATATTTTTTATAATGTTTACACCAAGCACAGAATTTCCTGTCTCCAGTGCATCTAAGATTGACTCCCAAGCACATGCAGTACTGGCTCAGTTATGGATCATCCTGATTCCAAATACAGGCCCTGCTAACTCGAAAGAAATACACTACTGACTCCACTCAATGGCACTTGACTTCAAGCCCAGCCACTTCTCGTTCAAGGGACATGCACTACTCCATCTAAGAACCGTCACTCATGGCTCATTACAGATAATGCTGACTACTACAAATACAGGCATTTCTAAATATGGGCATGTAGGAGGCTGGACTGGCTTGTACAATATCATAAGAAAACACAATACACAGATATACTAAAAATAAAGGTACTTTATTTTTATGACAATATGCCAAAAGTATCTCAGTGAGTACCCTCAGTATGAGGATAGCAAATATACACAAGATATATGTACACAATACCAAAATATGCAGTAATAGCAATAGAAAACAGTGCAAACAATGTATAGTTACAATAGGATGCAATGGTGGCACATAGGGTTAGGGGCAACACAAACCATATACTCTAGAAGTGGAATGCGAACCACGACTGGAACCCAAACCTATGTGACCTTGTAGAGGGTCGCTGGGACTGTAAGGAAACAGTGAGGGTTAGAAAAATAGCCCACCCCAAGACCCTGAAAAGTGGGTGCAAAGTGCACCTAAGTTCCGCAAAGAGCACAGAAGTCGTGATAGGGGAATTCTGCAGGAAAGACCAACACCAGCAATGCAACAATGATGGATTTCCAGACGAGAGTACCTGTGGAACAAGGGGACCAAGTCCAAAAGTCCAAAAGTCACAATCAAGTCGGGAGTGGGCAGATGCCCAGGAAATGCCAGCTGTGGGTGCAAAGAAGCTGCCACCAGATGGTAGAAGCTATGGATTCTGCAAGAACGACCAGGGCTAGAAACTTCCCCTTTGGAGGAAGGATGTCCCACGTCGTGAAGAGTCGTGCAGAACTGTTTTCCCGCAGAAAGACCGCAAACAAGCCATGCTAGCTGCAAGGGTCGCGGTTAAGGTTTTTGGATGCTGCTGTGGCCCAGGAGGGACCAGGATGTTGCCAATTGCGTGAGGAGACAGAGGGGGCGTCCAGCAAGACAAGGAGCCCACTCAGAAGCAAGCAGCACCCAGAGAAGTGCCAGAACAGGCACTACAAAGTGGAGTGAATCAGTGCTCACCCGAAGTTGCACAAGAGAGTCCCACGACCCCGGAGGACAACTCAGGAGGTCATGCAATGCAGGTTAGAGTGCCGGGGACCCAGGCTTGGCTGTGCACAAAGGAAATCCTCGAAGAGTGCACAGGAGCCGGAGTAGCTGCAAAACACGCAGTTCCCAGCAATGCAGTCTAGCGTGGGGAGTCAAGGACTTACCTCCACCAAAATTGGACTGAAGAGTCACTGGACTGTGGGAGTCACTTGGACACAGTTGCTGAGTTCAAGGGACCTCGCTCGTCGTGCTGAGAGGAGACCCAGAGGACTGGTGATGCAGTTCTTTGGTGCCTGCGGTTGCAGGGGGAAGATTCCGTCACCCAAGGGAGATTTCTTCGGAGCTTCTAGTGCAGAGAGGAGGCAGACTACCCATACAGCATGCACCACCAGGAAAACAGTCGAGAAGGCGGAAGGATCAGCGTTACAAGGTCGCAGTAGTCGTCTTTGCTACTTTGTTGCAGTTTTGCAGGCTTCTAGCGCGGTCAGCAGTCAATTCCTTGGCAGAAGGTGAAGAGAGAGATGCAGAGGAACTCTGATGAGCTCTTGCATTCGTTATCTAAGGAATTCCCCAAAGCAGAGACCCTAAATAGCCAGAAAAGGAGGTTTGGCTACTTAGGAGAGAGGATAGGCTAGCAACACCTGAAGGAGCCTATCAGAAGGAGTCTCTGACGTCACCTGCTGGCACTGGCCACTCAGAGCAGTCCAGTGTGCCAGCAGCACCTCTGTTTCCAAGATGGCAGAGGTCTGGAGCACACTGGAGGAGCCCTGGGCACCTCCCAGGGGAGGTGCAGGTCAGGGGAGTGGTCACTCCCCTTTCCTTTGTCCAGTTTCGTGCCAGAGCAGGGCTGAGGGATCCCTGAACCGGTGCAGACTGGCTTATGCAGAGATGGGCACCATCTGTGCCCATCAAAGCATTTCCAGAGGCTGGGGGAGGATACTCCTCCCTAGCCCTGACACCTTTTTCCAAAGGGAGAGGGTGTAACACCCTCTCTCTGAGGAAGTCCTTTGTTCTGCCTTCCTGGACCAAGCCTGGCTGGACCCCAGGAGGGCAGAAACCTGTCTGAGGGGTTGGCAGCAGCTGCAGTGAAACCCCGGGAAAGGTAGTTTGGCAGTACCCGGGTCTGAGCTAAAGACTCGGGGGATCATGGAATTGTCTCCCCAATGCCAGAATGGCATTGGGGTGACAATTCCATGATCCTAGACATGTTACATGGCCATGTTCGGAGTTACCATTTTGACGCTATACATATGTCGTGACATATGTATAGTGCACGCGTGTAATGGTGTCCCCGCACTCACAAAGTCCGGGGAATTTGCCCTGAACAATGTGGGAGCACCTTGGCTAGTGCCAGGGTGCCCACACACTAAGTAACTTAGCACCCAACCTTTACCGGGCAAAGGTTAGACATATAGGTGACTTATACGTTACTTAAGTGCAGTGGTAAATGGCTGTGAAATAACATGGACGTTATTTCACTCAGGCTGCACTGGCAGGCCTGTGTAAGAATTGTCAGATCTCCCTATGGGTGGCAAAAGAAATGCTGCAGCCCATAGGGATCTCCTGGAACCCCAATACCCTGGGTACCTTAGTACCATATACTAGGGAATTATAAGGGTGTTCCAGTATGCCAATGTAAATTGGTGAAAGTGGTCACTAGCCTGTTAGTGACGATTTGGAAAGAAATGAGAGAGCATAACCACTGAGGTTCTGGATAGCAGAGCCTCAGTGAGACAGTTAGTCATCACACAGGGAACACATACAGGGCACACTTATGAGCACTGGGGCCCTGGCTGGCAGGGTCCCAGTGACACATACAACTAAAGCAACATATATACAGTGAAATATGGGGGTAACATGCCAGGCAAGATGGTACTTTCCTACAGGGCACTACTGAGATGAAATGCTGTCAGTGGTCAATCTACAAGCAGGCAGTACTCACTCACATATAGACGTAATGGTAACTCCAGTCATAGGTACTTCTGTCTCCCAGCATGAGCAATACAGGCGTTCCTGACTTCAATCACAGGCACTGCCGGTTCAAAACACATGTACTGCTGACTCCATTATAGTTTACTTTGACTCCAAACAGGCCTTGCTGGCTTTAAACAGTCAATGTGGACTTCAATCACAGGCACTACTCACTAAATTATAAATCCATGGACAGACATTCATGACTCCGGTACATTTAATGCTCACTCCTGGTCCATGCACTGCTAACTGAATTACATGTAATCCTGATTCAAATCACAGGCACTGCTGACTGCAAGCCGAGGCAATTCTAATTAAAAACACAGGCACTGTTGACAGCTGTGCTGCTAATGCTATCTCCAAGTAAAGGCACTGCTTATGCAAAAGACAAATATTGCATTCTTTTAGGCACTTGTCTTCAAGCAAGGCACTGCTAACTCAACACACAGGAATTGCTGACTCAAGCACATTCACTGCTCTCTCAATTATATATAATTCTTACTCCAAGCACAGGCACTGCTGACTCAGATACACATAATAATTGCTCCAGGCATTGCTATCTGAATTGCAGGTAATTCTAATTCCAAACACAGGCATTGCTCACTCCAGGTAGAGGCACTGCTGTCTTAATTGAATATAACTCAAACTTCAATCATAAGCTTAAGCTTGGAGTCAAGGAACTCTTTACCAGAATCAGCAGTGCCATCTGACTTTAAGCACAGGGACTCATTACAGAGAATGATGACAGCAAATACAGGCACTACTAAACAAAGGCACTAATAATTTGAACTACTTTCACAGTTTATTCCACCGAAAGACACTGTTCACCTAGGCAACACAGACTCTAGCAGAGGCAGTGCTTGCTCCAAAAAAGGCACTGTGGACTCTAAGCACAGGCACTACTCACTAAAGTATAAATAATCCTTACTCCAGGCACAGGCACTCCTGACTTCCATACACTTAATGCTCACTTCAAGCACAGGCACTGTTTACTAAATTACAGGTAATCGTGATTCTAATCACAGGCACTGCTGTCTGCAAGCCGAGGGAATTCTAATTTGAAAACACAGGCACTGTGGACTCCAAACACAGGCCCTGCTGGCTCCAAAAAGTAATTGCAGACTCCAAGCACAGGCACTATTCACTAAATTATAAATAATACCTACTCCATATATGGACACTCATGACTCATTACAGCTGATGCAGATTCCAAGCCCAGGGCACAATCGCTATTGATGCAAAATACATTCCCTGCTTAATCTATGAACAGGCACTGCTCACTTAGTTACAGCTAACCTTGGCTCCAGGCACTACAGACACTTCTAACTCAAGGCATGGTTTAGTCAAAGTAGAGACACTGCTGTCTTTTGACAGACACTGCTGACTCCAAGCATTGGTACTGCTGATTCAAAGAATAGAAACGTAATTCCACACTTCTGATTTCAAACATAGGTAGTGCTGGCTACAGGCACAGATACCCCTGACTCCAAGTACAAGCACTGATGATTAAAAAACTCTGAGCTTGGATACAGCTGATTCCTAGCAAAGGCACTGCTGACACAAATGCAGATAACCTTGATCCCAATATCAGGCACTGGTGACTCCAAGCACATGCAATTTTCACTTAATTGCAGATAACCCTGTCTCCTAGTACAGACGCTGCTGCTTCGTAGGACCGGCACTGTCAATTTAAAACACAAGTACTTTTGATTCAAAAGACAGGCACTGCTTATTCTAGGTATAAGCACTTCTAAGAAAGACAGGCACTGTTTATTCAAAATAAGCACTGCAGATCCCAACCAGCAGAACTCCTGACTTCAAGTGCTACATATTCGTGCCAGGCACTGCTGACTTCAGACACCTCTGAGGCCAAGCAGTCCCCACTGATTGAAAACATAGGCACTGCTGACTTGAAATGCAGGCACGCCTAACTCAAACCACAGGTGCTGCTGACTCCAACCTCAGACTATCATGTTTCTCAGGAGAGGGATTTATAATTTTAAAAAACAGGTATTGCTCACTTCACAAACACTCCTGACTCAATCACAGATAATTCTGACTCAAAGCGCCAGCACTCTTGACTCTAAGCAGAAAAACTGCTCACTGTTCACTCATTAAGAGATAACTCTGACTCCAAGCTTAGGCACCTCTCATTCAACAAACGGCATTGCTGTTCCCAAGCACCAGCATTTCTGATTCAAATAAGAGACATCTGATTCAGAAACAGGCACTGCTGACTACTCTTGACTCAATTACAGATAACTGTGACTCCAGAGGTACTCCTCACCAGACACCAAGCTCAGTCACTATTGACTTCAAGCACATGCACTGCTGATTCAAAACATAGGCACTGCTGATTGTAAGCACCGTAATCTGTGGTCTCATTCAAAATGGAGACTTTCCTTTTTCCAAACAGGCACTCCTTTCTCTAGGCAAATGTACCTCTGACTCTAAGCACAGACACAGGTACTGCTGATTCAAAACATAGGCACTTGTGATGTCAAGCCCAGGCACTGATGATTTCACTCACAGGCATCTCTGATACAAAACCATGGCACTGTTGACTTCAAGATGAGGAGTTCCTGACTCCAAGCACAGACACTTCTGATTACAAACACGAGGACTGCTGATTTAACACTCAAGCCACCTGACTTCAAGCGCAATCACTTATGTCTCAGTTACAGATACTACTCTCTCCAGGCATTGCCACTAGTCAATTACGGATAATCCTAATTCTAATCACAGGCACCCCTGACTCCAGTCATTACTTCTAATTCTGACTCTAAACCCAGACACGTCTGATTCATTTATCGATCATGCTGTGGCTGGAGTCAGCAGTGCCTGTACTTGGAGTCAGGTCTGTCTGTAATGAACATGTAAATGCCACTGCTGACTCCAGGCACAGACACTTCCAAATTAAACCACAGGCATATCTGATTCAAAACACAGGCACTGCTGACACCTGACTTCGATTAAAAATATAAACTGTTCTGATTCTAACCACAGGCACTGCTGTCACAAGCACAGACACTCCTCACTCCTACACATGCACTTCTGATTAAAAAACAGGCACTGCTGATTGCAGACACAGGCACTGCTACCACATGGACTTTGGATTCAAAATATAGGCATTGCTGATTGAAAACACAGGCACTTTGAACTCAGTTGTTGGTAGACGTTGATAGACACTGCTAATACCACAGGCACTGTTGACTCCAAATAAAGGAACTGATGGCTCTCAAGGGCTGGCACTCCTGTTACAAAGGACAGGGAGTGTTAATTCAAGCGCATCAACTGTGGCCTCAAAACTAAATCATTCCTAACTCAGTTGCAGATAATTCTGACTCCAAAGTCAGGAACTCCTGACTCAAAGCGCACGCATTTCTCACTCGAATACAAAGAATCCTGACTCCGAACACAAGTGCGGCTGACTCCAGTACAGCTAATCCCGCCACCAAGCACGGGCACTCCTGGTGCCAAGCACAGGCACAGCTGCCTCAAAATAAAGGCACTGTGGACCCAAGCATAAATACTCCTTCGTACAGTACAGCTAACCCTGACTCAAAGTCTGTCACTCATGGCTAATCCTGATTCTAATTACAGTCATGTCGCACAGCAGGCATAGCACTGCTCACCAGAGCACAAAGCACTCCGCACGAGAGCACAGGCACTGCTCACCAGAGCACAGACACTGCTCACGAGAGCACAGGCACTCCTCACAGGAGCACAGGCACTTCTCACCGGAGCACAGGCACTGCTCACCAGAGCACAAAGCACTCCTCATGAGAGCACAGGCACTCTTCACTAAAGCACCAGCAATTCTCACCAGAGCACAGGCAAGCCTCAGCACAGGCACTGCTCAGCAGAGCACAAGCACTCCTCACCAGAGCACAGGCACTTCTCACCGGAGCACAGGCACGCTCAGCACAGGCACTGCTCAGCAGAGCACAGGCACTCCTCACCGGAGCACAGGCACTGCTCACCAGTGCTCAAGCACTCCTCACCAGAGCACAGGCACTTCTCACCAGAGCAAGGCACTTCTCACCAGAGCACAGGCACGCCTCAGCACAGGCACTGCTCACTAGAGCACAAGCACTCCTCACCAGAGCACAGGCACTTCTCACCAGAGCACAGGCACGCTCAGCACAGGCACTGCTCAGCAGAGCACAGGCACTCCTCACTGGAGCACAGGCACTGCTCACCAGAGCACACGCACTCCTCACGAGAGCACAGGCACTCCTCACAGGAGCACTGGCACTTCTCATCAGAGCACAGGCACTCCTCACCAGAGCACAGGCATTACTCATCGGAGCACAGGCATGCCTCACCAGGGCACAGGCACTCCTCAGCGGAGCACAGGCACGCCTCAGCACAGGCACTGCTCAGCAGAGCACAGGCACTTCTCACCAGAGCACAGGCACGCCTCACCAGAGCACAGGCACACCTCAGCACAGGCACTGCTCATCAGAGCACAGGCACTCCTCACAAGAGCACAGGCACTCCTCACCAGAGCACCGCTACTTCTCATCAGAGCAAAGGCACGCCTCAGCACAGACACCACTCAGCAGAGCACAGGCACTTCTCACCGGAGCACAGGCATGCCTCATCAGAGCACAGGCACTCCTCAGCACAGGCACTGCTCAGCAGAGCACAAGCACTCCCCACCAGAGCACAGGCACACCTCAGCACAGGCACTGCTCAGCAGAGTACAGGCACTCCTCACCGGAGCACCAGCACTTCTCACCAGAACACCGGCACTTCTCATCAGAGCAAAGGCACGCCTCAGCACAGGCACTTCTCACCGGAGCACAGGCATGCCTCATCAGAGCACAGGCACTCCTAAGCACAGGCACTGCTCAGCAGAGCACAGGCACTCCCCACCAGAGCACAGGCACGCCTTAGCACAGGCACTGCTCAGCAGAGCACAGGCACTTCTCACCGGAGCACAGGCACGCCTCATCAGAGCACAGGCACTTCTCAGCAAAGCACATGCACTCCATACTAGAGCACAGGCACGCCTCAGCACTGGCACTGCTCAGCACAGGCACGCCTCATAGGACCACAATCACTCCTCGCAAGACCACTCTGCACAGGCACGGCTCCGGAGAGCACAGGCACTCCTCACTGGAGCACAGGCACTCATCACCAGAGCACAGGCACTCCTCACCAGAGCACAGGCACTGCTCAACAGAGCACAGGCACTTCTCACCTGAGCACTGGCACTCCTCACCAGAGCACAGTCACGCCTCAGCACAGGCACTGCTCATCAGAGCACAGGCACTCCTCACCGGAGCACAGGCACACCTCAGCACAGGCACTGCCCAAAAGAGCACAGCACTGCTCACTGGATCACAGACGCGCCTCATCGGAACACAGTCACTCCTCACCAGAGCACAGGCACTCTCAGCACAGGCACTGATCACCAGTGCACAGGCACGCATCAGCATAGGCACGCCTCAGCTGAGCACAGGCACTCCTCACCAGAGCACAGGCACGCCTCAGCACAGGCACTGCTCAGCAGAGCATAGGCACGCCTCAGCAGAGCACAGGCACTCCTCACCGGAGCACATATGAATCAAAACACAGGCACTGCCGATTCTAAGCATAGGTATTGCTGACTCCAAGCACACGCTGTCCTAACTCCTAGCACAGGCACTTCTCAATTACAAATTATCCTCTCTCTGAGCGCAGAGCACTCCTGACCCAAATATAGTTAATGCTAAACCCAGGCAGCCTTCTTGCTGTGTGGATCATAAGGCTGCCAGAAGTTGTGTAATTTTTCTCGTTAAATTTTTGTTGATGAAAATCTTGGAGATTTATGCTTTTGTAGCGAAATGTGATTTTTCTGGCATTTTGTATCAGTGTTTTCTGTGCACACTTCGAATTAAAAAGTCCTGGGGTACAAGCAGGAGACCGGTTTGACTAGAAAATGTCTCTCCAGTAGATATTTTTAACTTAAACCAGTCTTTCCCTGATTGTGCATGAGAATGTTTAGAGGTGCACACTGTGGAAAAAGCCAAGGTGGGCCTTTTGTTAATTTTAGAGGCGTCAATAAAAGACATGAAACTAAAAGGTATAAAGGTGTCTGAACATTATTTGACAGAGCGGCGTCTTCAGTCCAGAGAGGGCTAAGAGATCACGCAGGAGGCCAAGGGCTGGCACATCGAGTGACCCTCGGGATGGGCTTATCAGCCTCCCAAGGACACAGAGCTGTTGAACAAAGGAATAAAGACAACATCTGGCTTCATACAGAACAGTAATTCCATTAAGGTCTGCAGATGTGGTGTGCAAGGCCTCCCAGGAAACGTTCAAGCTGTCTCTGGTGCTAGAGTTAGTCGAGACAGAGGATGGGAAGGAGACTTTGGAGGAGAATTAGGAAGAAGTATTGAGACACCGTTATCATGCTTCAATATGTCCTATCATGTTTCTTCCTACTAAATATTAGAGCCACTATCTTGGTTATTTTATAATAATGTACATATTATGGGCACTACGATAGGTTTTTGACTATAATAAAATCATACAAGCATATTTGTAGCGTGGGTTCCTGTGCATGTCTGTTCATGGTGAAAAAGAAATTTGGAGTCCATGTCTATGAGTTTCACAGGTCTGATGGTTACCCAGTACGCACCTTCCTCACATAAAAGTGCCATGGGTTGCGTGTGTTTCCACCAGCAGGGTTCTCTGTCTCGTGTTGTTATGTTGACTTAGTCTGTGCTGCCAGAGGGTCTAGGAAGACTGTAGCCCAGGCCGTCTTTTGAATAAAATCCAGGAAACATATCACTGTAATTCAATATTCCACCTCTTGTCACCACCAACCTTTAGCTGCTGGTAATCAGTGATGGTATTACCGTCAGGTACCAGTAATTACGTCACTTATAACAGTGGGCAGTTTAAAAACCCAGAAACCCCATTGACCGGTATTTTCACCATTCCATTTCCTTCCCTGAAACTATTAAATGATGTCCAGTTTCTCTCCACCTTGACCCTGAGTTGAAGACACCCCAATTCTTCTCGGCATCCAAAGTTTTCCAGCAGGTGCTAAAAACAAAGATACCTGATCTCTGCTGCCATCTCTCTGAGTCATCACCACAGACTGACCAGACAAAGGCCTGAAAAAGGTGTCTGAGCGTGATCAAGAAATAAGGCAAATTCCAGCTTTGGGCCTCTCACCGGACACTCCACTGATGGAATTCCCTCCACCTTTCCCTTATAGTCCCATTTGCCAGGGAAAAGCTTCTGTGCCAAGATGTCATCCCAACTTTAAGGACTGTCTAGTGCTCTGGAGACTAATGCACCTACTGCAGAGATCTGTGTTTGACGTCGGGGTCACAGGTTTGAAACACTTGAGTTCCCTCCACCTTTCATCTTCCCAAATCCGTATAGCAACAAAGTGTTCTATTGTGGCATGAAAGCCCTTGGGTGAATGTGGGCTCACATATGTACTCCATGATTCCCCAAAGAGTGTGGCACAGCTCCCCTCCCCCAATGAAAGGCAGGAGCCGCATTGTATCTGTTTAATTATAGACCATAGTGATGCCACAGCGCCCTCTGCTGGAGGGAAGGTGGGTGACACTTCGGGCCTCAGTTATGCGCGTCCCCCCTACTTGCAGGTGTTTTGCACATTATCTGCTCATGTGGTGTCCAGGTTTCTTCTGTAAAGGAGAGTGTGTGTGCTTTATTTAGATGGGTTGCTTTGACGGTTAGTGCGACCACACATGAAAGTGCTTAATCAGTGGATCTTTTCATTGATCGGCGCTATGTGCAGGAAGCGTGTTTTGCACATGCTCCTGCTTGACATTTGTGCTATCCTCTGGGGTATCTCTGACAGCGCCATTGTCGAATGTGTGCTCTGCCCGTGTGGGGATTGTGTGCCTGGTTTTTGTAAGTAAAACGATAAGTACACACAAACAGTTGTGGTCACCTGGCACACGGGCCTGGAAACTTGGGAGGTTCCTGCTAAGGAAACGCTTTGTATTTTGTGATTTCTTATCCAGTCAATGCCCTGAAGTGCATCAATTATACTGTCATTAAAAAAATGTTTATGATGATTTATCCCTACTCATGTCAAGAATCAAACTTATGCACTAAGGGAGATGTAATGTGGTGTCCCCCTTCCTATTTGCGATTTGCATCGCGATGTAGAATTGCTTTGTGACCGCTGTTGGACCTGGCCTTTTTGACAGGGTCATCCCCAAACTTTTTGCCTCCTTCTTCCTATATTTCCTAACCTGTTGTTGTTGGCTTTTGAACTCTGGGCACTTTACCACTGCTAACAAGTGCTAAAGTGCATATGCTCTCTGTGTAAATTGTACTGTTTATTGGTTTATCCATGATTGGCTATTTGATTTACTTGTAAGACCCTAGTAGAGTGCACTATATGTGCCCAGGGCCTGTAGATTAAATGCTACTAGTGGGCCTGCAGCACTGGTTGTGCCACCCACTTCAGTAGCCCCTTAACCTTGTTTCAGGCCTGCCATTGCAAGGCCTGTGTGTGCAGTTTTACTGCCACTTCGACTTACCATTTAAAAGTACTTGCCAAGCCTAAAACTCCCCTTTTTCTACACATGTCACCCCTAATGTGTGCCCTAGGTAACCCCTAGAGCAGGGTGCTGTGTGGGTAAAAGGCAGGACATGTACCTGTGTAGCTTATATGTCCTGGTAGTGTAAAACTCCTAAATTCGTTTTTGCACTACTGTGAGGCCTGCTCCCCTCATAGGCTAACATTGGGGTTGCCCTCATACATTGTTGAAGTGGCAGCTGCTGATCTGAAAGGAGCAGGAAGGTCATATTTAGTATGGCCAGAATGCTAATACAAAATCCTGCTGACTGGTGAAGTTGGATTTAATATTACTATTCTAGAAATGCCACTTTTAGAAAGTGAGCATTTCTTTGCACTTAAATCTTTCTCTGCCTTACAATCCACGTCTGGCTAGGTTTAGTTGACAGCTCCTTGTGCATTCACTCAGACACACCCCAAACACAGGGTACTCAGCCTCACTTGCATACATCTGCATTTTGAATGGGTCTTCCTGGGCTGGGAGGGTGGAGGGCCTGCCCTCACACAAAGGACTGCCACACCCCCTACTGGGACCCTGGCAGACAGGATTGAACTGAAAGGGGACCTGGTGCACTTCTTAACCACTCTTTGATGTCTCCCCCACTTCAAAGGCACATTTTAGTATAAAACAGGGCCTCTGCCCTACCACCTCAGACACTTGCTGGAGAAGAAACCTGAACCAGAACCTGCATCCTGTCAAGAAGAACTGCCTGGCTGCCTAAAGGACTCACCTGACTGCTTTCTACAAAGGACTGCTGCCTAGCTGTTGGCCTGCTGCCTTGCTGAACTCTTGTCTTGCTGCAAAAGTGCTCTCCAAGGGCTTGGATAGAGCTTGCCTCCTGTTCCCTGAAGTCTCAGGACCCCGAATTCCAGAGAGGAAATCGACGCAACACCTGCCGTGAGGAAGAAAATTCCACACACAGCCCACCGGAACGATGCGCAGCCGGATAACAAGCCTAGGATTCCACGCACAGACCCTGGGACATCTGGTAATCCCGCGACCCACAGAAGGAGACGGCCCGTGTGCCGGAAAACAACGCACGTCTTCCCCGAGTGAAAAATAACGATGCAAGTCCGTGTGTGAAGCGGCGAAACCGACGCACACACAATTTTTTTCCCCGTAGAACGACGCACGTCTCCCCGCGTGGAAAATAACAACGCAAGTCCGTGTGTGAAGGGGCGTAACCGACGCACACACCATTTTTCCACACATCTCCTCTTCTGCGGCGTTCTGCAGAGATTTTCCACTCCAAACCAGGTACTTTGTGCTTGAAAGAGACTTTGGGCCTCATTATGACCCTGGCGGTAGAGAACCGCCAGGGCCAACGGGGCGGGAGCACCGCCGACAGGCCGGCGGTGCTCCCTTGGTCATTCTGACCGCGGCGCTTTGGCCGCGGTCAGAACGGGAAAACCGGCGGTCTCCCGCCGGTTTTCCACTGCCCCTAAGAATCCTCCAAGGCGGCGCAGCTCGCTGCGCCGCCGAGGGGATTCTGACAATCCTTACCGCCATCCTGTTCCTGGCGGCTTGCCCGCCAGGAACAGGATGGCGGTAAGGATTGTCGTGGGGCCCCTGGGGGCCCCTGCAGTGCCCATGCCAATGGCATGGGCACTGCAGGGGCCCCCGTAAGAGGGCCCCGCTAGTATTTCACTGTCTGCGTAGCAGACAGTGAAATACGCGACGGGTGCAGTAGCACCCGTCGCACCTTCCCACTCCGCCGGCTCGATTACGAGCCGGCATCCTCGTGGGAAGGGAGTTTTTCCCTGGGCTGGCGGGCGGTCTTTTGGAGACCGCCCGCCAGCCCAGGGAAAAACTCATAATACCCTCCGCGGTCTTCTGACCGCGGAGCGGTATTATGGAGGGCGGCATCCTGGCGGGCGGCCTCCGCCGCCCGCCAGGGTCATAATGAGGCCCTTTGTTTGCTTCTTAAAGACTAAAGACACTTCATATCACTTTTCAGTGATATCTCTACAATCTCATATTGCATCTTTTATCGTTTTGACCTGCAAATACCCAGATAAATATTATATATTTTTCTAAACACTGTGTGGTGTATTTTTGCAGTGCTATATTGTGTTATTGTATGATTTATTGCACAAATACTTTACACATTGCCTTCTAAGTTAAGCCTGACTGCTCAGTGCCAAGCTACCAGAGGGTGGGCAGAGGATAATTTGGATTGTGTGTGACTTACCCCGACTAGAGTGAGGGTTCTTGCTTGGCAGGGGTGTAACCTGACTGCCAACCAAAAACCCCATTTCTAACAACCGCGAACGAGGTTGCAAAGCAATTCGCAGTTAGCACCCATTTCAAATGGGTGCTAACCCATTCGCAAAAGGGAAAGGGTCCCCAAGGGACCCCTTTCCCTTTGTGAATGGCCCTGAAAAAATGAAACAAAAATGTTTCATTTTTTCTAGTGTATTACAACTCGTTTTCGCTGCAATGCAAAAAAAAAAAACTGCTTTATTAAAAAAGCAGTCACAGACCATCCCTGTGAGTGCTGCGAATAGCAAGGGGGTCGCAAATTGCGACCCACCTCATTAATACTAATGAGGTGAGTCTTTGCGACCCCCTTGCGATTCGCAGATGGTGTCAGGGACACCATCCTGCATCCGATTTTGCGACTTGCAAATTGCGAATCGCAAAATCGGATTTTCCTACATCGGGCCCCAATCCTTTCTTCTTTTACTGCTGTCTGATTTCCTTCAGGGATTTTTTAAAATATCCAGCCAGTCGATTTATTGATATGCCAGGATAGTGGAAGTGACATCACGCTCCCTTTGATACCTCAGTGGCATCTCAGGAAGTGACATCACATGAACTCTGATGCCGGTGACATCACAAGAAGAGGTTTCACATGACTGCTGCATTGATGACATAACAAGAAATTACACAACTAAAGTTAAAAATCTAAAAACGTGCACGACTGAACAATTTGTGAAACATGAATAAAAGATGACAAGGGCAGGCTTAGGTCTAGTGTAATTAGTGCCCATACATTAACTACGGTGCGGCCGTGTTATGCCTTGACTGAAGTCCGAGGTGCAGCTTTGTATCTCAAAGTTGCTGATGCAGCCGTCATATACCAGGCAGACAACATATGCCAAATCACAGCATTTAATAACCAGAGGTGGCATCATAGATGCAGACACTGCCCTCCATGCCTAGCACAGCCTTTCATACCCAGGTGCAGCTCCAAGCACCTCGGCACAGCCCCAAGTGATCAGATGCCACCCTCAGTGATGAAACAGCCCCAGTGCCAAGCCCCAGTGTTAACACAACCCTGCCTCAGTGCAGCGGCACAACAACTGATGGAAGCTTCCAAAGAACAGGGTCCACATGGACAACAGCGTGTGAGTAAAGTGGCAAAACAGACTAAATAGGGAAACTTAAGAAAGTAACTGCCAAACTCAGGTGAAGTTTACATTGATTTGTAGTTACTTATAATCTCGCTGGATTGATACAATTCTTCACAGGTGTCTCCAAAACACACACGATTACCCCAAGCCACTGAATGGTTCATTCTGTGTCATGTGCCTCAGTCCAGATACTCACCTCTCTGAAGAAGCCGGAAGAGTGTCAGAATAAATATGGATCCCATTATATTAATGTGCCACAGAGTCCATCATGAAATTATTATTGTCAGACAAATGGGTGGGATCATTATAGACACCTTGGTCCCTGCACAATCCCACTGGTGGTTTACCTCAGGCATCCATCTCTCATCACCCATCACCTGCTTTGTGATAATGCCCATCAGAGGGCATCCGTCCATTGTGACCTGTAGTAACACACAGATACCCCGTGCACAGCATGGCACTAGCATGCTTACATTAACCCCTTCGCTGCCAGGCCTTTTCCTCCTCAGGTGCCAGGCCTTTTTAGGTCGAGTGTAGCGTTCAACGTGTTGTATACTTTTTAAGTATACTTATACTGTGAGTTCCAGTGATTTAATTTGTTGGTTCCACTGCCATTCAAAAATCCTTGCTTGCTAGTGGTCAGTTCTGCCTCTTTGTCCTGCCTTTTTCTCTTTGGGAGCAGCACAAAGTACTGTAGAATTACGCTATGTCCTGCTTATCTCTTCTGTAAGGGACTTTTTTTCTTAGTATTTTCCTGCTTGTCTTACACTCTGGGTGTGTTCAGCCCCTCCTCCCCACCAGCTCCCGCTTGTAGGAGGCTGGACTGGCTTGTAGTGAGTACCAAGGGGTACTTACACCTTGCACCAGGCCCAGGTATCCCTTATTAGTGTATAGGGTGTCTAGCAGCTTAGGCTGATAGATAATGGTAGCTTAGCAGAGCAGCTTAGGCTGAACTAGGGGACGAGTGAAGCTCTTACAGTACCACTAGTGTCACTTGCACAATATCATAAGAAAACACAATACACAGACATACTAAAAATAAAGGTACTTTATTTTTATGACAATATGCCAAAGTATCTCAGTGAGTACCCTCAGTATGAGGATAGCAAATATACACAAGATATATGTACACAATACCACAAATATGCAGTATAGTATTAGAAAACAGTGCAAACAATGTATAGTTACAATAGGATGCAATGGGGGCACATAGGGATAGGGGCAACACACACCATATACTCCAAAAGTGGAATGCGAACCACGAATGGACCCCAAACCTATGTGACCTTGTAGAGGGTCGCTGGGACTGTAAGAAAACAGTGAGGGTTAGAAAAATAGCCCACCCCAAGACCCTGAAAAGTGAGTGCAAAGTGCACTAAAGTTCCCCAAAGAGCACAGAAGTCGTGATAGGGGAATTCTGCAGGAAAGACCAACACCAGCAATGCAACAACAATGCATTTCCAGATGAGAGTACCTGTGGGACAAGGGGACCAAGTCCAAAAGTCACGATCAAGTCGAGAGTGGGCAGATGACCAGGAAATGCCAGCTGTGGGTGCAAAGAAGCTGCTACTAGGCAGTAGAAGCTGAGGATTCTGCAAGAACAACAAGGGCTAGAAACTTCCCCTTTGGAGGATGGATGTTCCATGTCGTGAAGAGTCGTGCAGAAGTGTTTTCCTGAAGAAAGACTGCAAACAAGCCTTGCTAGCTGCAAAGCGTGCAGTTAGGGTTTTTGGATGCTGCTGTGGCCCAGGAGGGACCAGGATGTCACCAATTGCGTGAGGGGACAGAGGGGGCGTCCAGCAAGACAAGGAGGTCTCTCAGAAGCAAGCAGCATCCGGAGAAGTGCTGGAACAGGCACTACAAAGTGGAGTGAAATGGTGCTCACCCGAAGTTGCACAAGAGAGTCCCACGCCGCCGGAGGACAACTCAGGAGGTCGTGCATTTCAGGTTAGAGTGCTGTGGACCCAGGTTTGGCTGTGCACAAAGGAAATCCTGGAAAAGTGCACGGGAGCCGGAGTAGCTGCAAAAGACGCGGTTCCCAGCAATGCAGTCTGGCGTGGGGAGGCAAGGACTTACCTCCACCAAACTTGGACTGAAGAGTCACTGGACTGTGGGAGTCACTTGGACAGAGTTGCTGGATTCAAGGGACCTCGCTCGTCGTGCTGAGAGGAGACCCAGGGGACCGGTGATGCAGTTCTATGGTACCTGCGGTTGCAGGGGGACGATTCAGTCGACCCATGGGAGATTTCTTCGGAGCTTCTAGTGCAGAGAGGAGGCAGACTACCCCCACAGCATGCACCACCAGGAAAACAGTCGAGAAGGTGGCAGGATCAGTGTTACAGTGTCGCAGTAGTCGTCTTTGCTACTTTGTTGCAGTTTTGCAGGCTTCCAGCACGGTCAGCAGTCTATTCCTTGGCAGATGGTGAAGAGAGAGATGCAGAGGAACTCTGATGAGCTCTTGCATTCGTTATCTAAAGAATTCCCCAAAGCAGAGACCCTAAATAGCCAGAAAAGAGGGTTTGGCTACTTAGGAGAGAGGATAGGCTAGCAACACCTGAAGGAGCCTATCAGAAGGAGTCTCTGACGTCACCTGCTGGCCCTGGCCACTCAGAGCAGTCCAGTGTGCCAGCAGCACCTCTGTTTCCAAGATGGCAGAGGTCTGGAGCACACTGGAGGAGCTCTGGGCACCTCCCAAGGGAGGTGTAGGTCAGGTGAGTGGTCACTCCCCTTTTCCTTTGTCCAGTTTCGCGCCAGAGCAGGGCTGAGGGGTCCCTGAACTGGTGTAGACTGGCTTATGCAGAAATGGGCACCATCTGTGCCCATGAAAGCATTTCCAGAGGCTGGGGGAGGCTACTCCTCCCCTGCCTTAACACCTTTTTCCAAAGGGAGAGGGTGTAACACCCTCTCTCTGAGGAAGTCCTTTGTTCTGCCTTCCTGGGCCAAGCCTGGCTGGACCCCAGGAGGGCAGAAACCTGTCTGAGGGGTTGGCAGCAGCAGCAGCTGCAGTGAAATCCCTGAAAAGGCAGTTTGGCAGTACCCGGGTCTGTGCTAGAGACCCGTGGGATCATGGGATTGTACCAACAATGCCAGGATGGCATAGAGGGGGCAATTCCATGATCTTAGACATGTTACATGGCCATATTCGGAGTTACCATTGTGAAGCTATACATAGGTAGTGACCTATGTATAGTGCACGCGTGTAATGGTGTCCCTGCACTCACAAAGTCCGGGGAATTTGCCCTGAACAATGTGGGAGCACCTTGGCTAGTGCCAGGGTGCCCACACACTAAGTAACTTAGCACCCAACCTTTACTAAGTAAAGGTTAGACATATAGGTGACTTATAGGTTACTTAAGTGCAGTGAAAAATGGCTGTGAAATAATGTGTGCATTATTTCACTCAGGCTGCAGTGGCAGGCCTGTGTAAGAATTGTCAGAGCTCCCTATGGGTGGCAAAAGAAATGCTGCAGCCCATAGGGATCTCCTGGAACCCCAATACCCTGGGTACCTCAGTACCATATACTAGGGAATTATAAGGGTGTTCCAGTATGCCAATGTGAATTGGTGAAATTGGTCACTAGCCTGTTAGTGACAATTTGGAAAGAAATGAGAGAGCATAACCACTGAGGTTCTGAATAGCAGAGCCTCAGTGAGACGGTTAGTCATAACACAGGTAACACATATAGGGCACACTTATGAGCACTGGGGCCCTGGCTGGCAGGGTCCCAGTGACACATACAACTAAAACAACATATATACAGTGAAATATGGGGGTAACATGCCAGGCAAGATGGTACTTTCCTACACCGCTGTAAACATAAACCAGCAGCAGAGGGGGGCTTTTCCAGGCCAAGCTCACCTTCGCTCTCTTCCTCTTGTTATTTTCAGTCTGTCTGGCAAGAAAACCAGTCAGTAATTTACAACCCTAAGAGCTCGAACTCGAGCAAACAGGAGAACATTGCATTCCAAATGCTAAGTTGCCTGCTTGTGTTCAATGAACCTTATTCAATTCTGAGTGTGAGTTATTCATAATAATCACTAAGTAGCATATTCACTTTGCCTGGTTGCATATTTGTTTTGGTTCAAGTCAGATTCACTCTGCCAGGTATCATTTTTTTTTTGGCGCATAGTACTTCATTCTGGTGTACGTCATATTCATTTTGCAACACGCTATGCATTCCAGGAGGTGTCCTATATAGGGAGTTGTAATTTTGACATGAACGGCTTCCCATAAATGTGAAAAAATGAGTTCGACGTTTTCACTCCTTTCTAAACGTTCATGTTGCATTAAAGTGTTTCTAATCTTTCTAGGGAAATGCTAAGATTTAACTGCTTTGTAGCAGAATAAAATGTAGAATTTTGTTCATAAGCATGTTTATAAGATGTTGAAATGTTTAATTGACAGTGGAAATATTCTGTGTCTTTGTATTTAATTAATTTTTTATGGCCTATAGGGGGTTATTACAACTTTGGAGGAGGTGTTAATCCGTCCCCAAAGTGACGGTAAAGTGACGGATATACCACCAGCCGTATTACGAGTCCATTATATCCTATGGAACTCGTAATACGGCTGGTGGTATATCCGTCACTTTACCGTCACTTTTGGGACGGATTAACACCTCCTCCAAAGTTGTAATAACCCCCATAGTGTTTTGGTTAGGTTTGTAACACATTTTGCCATAAATCAATACATTAAAATAGCCACATAAGCTACCTAATGCCAATAGCACACATTTAACACAGTATAAACATACCTATAAGTACAGTCTATCTTTCATCCTGCTACAAAGCAAATAAATGATAATTTTACCTAGAAAGCAAAATATTAGAAACACACACAAAAAACAATGAAAACGTCAACATTGCATTTCAAAGTCAAGAATGTATCTGTGTTCTAACAGGATAAAAGATGAAATTTGTTTTCAAAAGCTCTACCTTAGCCTTCGGAAGGTTGTGTGGCATTGTTCTTTAATTTATTTATTTACAGCAAAATGTATTCCAAGCTTAAACATAATACATTATGCCGCAAATAGATAAATTAAATACAAAGCCACACAGCATTTCAACTACCAATTAAACACATTCAACAACATATAAACATACTGAAAAATAAAGTTAATCTTTTATCCTGCTACAAAGCAAATAAATCATTGTATATTAAAATCAAGGCTAACGTTTTAATTAATTTTTAAGCAATAGCATTACATTTGATTGTTTCCAATCGTTTATTTTTTTAGGAAAATCATAACATTTAGACGCTGATAAATCATTAAATATTGATCACGATGTTGACATTTTAATTACAGACATACAAAAGACATTACACAAAAAAAACACACACAACCTTCCTAATTTAGTTACCGAACTTTCACAACAAATAAACACACATAAAATTACAGCCACTTTAACAAAAAAGGTAATTACAAAACAAAACGGCAGATTCATTGAATAAACAGCAACCAAGCGTGACTTTAACCCCCCAAAAAATTACAATAAAATAGACATATAAGCACACATAAAATTACAGCAACTTCAACAACAAAGGCAATTACAAAAAACACTTTTGGCACATCAAACAAACAGCAAAGAAGCATGATTTTAAATGCCCTACATAATTAGAATAAAGCGAACCTATAACTTTGGCTATTACATTCCAACAGTGTTAACATGGTACACATAGAATAAGCCGACAAAAAAAACATACACACCTCTAACAAAGCAAACGGGAGCTAAAAACACAGGAGCTACAAATAAAGTATGCACATAGAACAAAACATCAACAGGAAAACAAGCATTTGGAATGCAATAGTCTCGTGTTTGCTCGAGTTAGAGCTCATAGCGTTGTAAATTACTGACTGGACTTTTATTGCCACACAGACTGAAAATAACAAAAGGAAGAGAGCAAGGGTGAGCTGGCCCTGGAAAAGCCCCCCCTCTGCTGTTGGTTTATGTTTACAGAGGGAGCTGGTGGGGAGGAGGGACTGAACAAGCACCCACAGTGCAAGGCAAGCAGACCAATACTGAAATACAAGGTCCCTTTCAGTAGAGATAAACAGGACATAGCGTAATTACACAATACTTTGTGGTGCTCCCAAAGTGAAAAAAGGCAGGACAAAGAGGCAGAACTGACCACTAGCAAGCAAGGATTTCTGAAGGACACTGCAACTAACAAATGAAAACGCTGGAACTCACTCTATAGTATACTTAAAAGTATACAGCAGGCCGAACGCTAACGCTCGACCTAAAAAGGGGTACAGAGACAGAGGCAAAAAGGCATTCGGAGTGAATATGAAAGAGAGAGGTGTGCACAGCAAGTAAGAAGGGGTACAGAGACAGAAAGAGAGAGGTGTGCACAGCAAGTAAGAAGTGGTATAGAGACAGAAAGGGAGAGGTGCGCACAGCAAGTAAGAAGGGGTACAGAGACAGAAAGAGAGAGGTGCGTCCAGCAAGTAAAAAGAAGGGGTACAGAGACAGAAAGAGAGAGGTGCGTCCAGCAAGTAAGAAGGGGTACAGAGACAGAAAGAGAGAGGTGCTTCCAGCAAGTAAAAAGAAGGGGTACAGACACAGGAAGAGAGAGGTGTGTACAGCAAATAAGAAGGGGTTCAGAGACAGAAAGAGAGAGGTGGGTACAGCAAGTAAGAAGGGATATAGAGACAGAAAGAGAGAGGTGCGTACAGCAAGTAAGAAGGGGTACAGAGACAGAAAGAGAGAGGTGCACACAGCAAGTAAGAAGGGGTACAGAGACAGAAAGAGAGAGGAGCGCACAGCAAGTAAGAAGGGTTACAGAGACAGAAACAGAGAGGTGCGCATAGCAAGTGAGAAGGGGTACAGAGACAGAAAGAGAGAGATGCGCACAGCAAGTAAGAAGGGGTACAGAGACCGACGAAGAAAGAGAGAGGTGCACACAGCGAGTAAGAAGGGGTACAGAGACAGAAAGAGAGAGGGGCGTACAGCAAGTAAGAAGGGGTATAGAGACAAAAAAGAGAGCGGTGCGCACAGCAAGTAAGAAGGGGAAAAGAGACAAAAAGAGAGAGGTGCGTCCAGCAAATAAGAAGGGGTATAGAGACAGAAAGAGAGAGGTGCGCACAGCAAGTAAGAAGGGGTACGGAGACAGAAATAGAGAGGTGCCCACAGCAAGTAAGAAGGGGTACAGAGACAGAAAGAGAGAGGTGCGCACAGCAAGTATGAAGGGGTACGGAGACAGAAAGAGAGAGGTGCGCACAGCAAGTAAGAAGGGGTACAGAGACAGAAAGAGAGAGGTGCGCACAGCAAGTAAGAAGGGGTACGGAGACAGAAAAAGAGAGGTGCGTACAGCAAGTAAGAAGGGGTACGGAGACAGAAAGAGAGAGGTGCTCACAGCAAGTAAGAAGGGGTACAGAGACAGAAAGAGAGAGGTGCGTACAGCAAGTAAGAAGGGGTATAGAGACAGAAAGAGAGAGGTGTGCACAGCAAGTAAGAAGGGGTACTGAGACAGAAAGAGAGAGGTGCGCACAGCAAGTAAGTGGGGGTATGGAGACAGAAACAGAGAGGTGCGCACAGCAAGTAAGAAGGGGTACAGAGACAGAAAGAGAGAGGTGCGCACAGCAAGTAAGAAGGGGTACAGAGACAGGTGGAAAGGCATTCAGATTGAATTCCTGCAGCTTCTCCAGATTGAAATCAGGGCTCTACCCACAATACAAACAGCATCAGGTACAGAGCTGTATGCAATCCCCAGACAGAGCTTGCAGAGGCTCCTGAATGACAGCAGAAGAGGCAGACCCGGGCTCCTGGAGGTGGACTGAAGCCTCCGGACACCAAGGATGTGCTTGGTTCCCTGAGTCGTGGCCTGATGTGATGCAGGACATTCATAGATCTATGGGATGGGGGACCAATAGATGATTAACAAATTCATGCCCCCGAAGGAGATAAATGTATCGGCCTGAAGAGCAGGTGAGCAACAATGATGTGTCCAGTGTTGTGTTTTGTCTTGGCCAATGCTACTGACCCCACGAGTCACAAGAAAGCTTAATTTATCAGACATTTCTCCCAGAATTACTCCCGATACCAAGCATCCTTCATGAAAGTTGATTGTTCACAATGTGGCCACTTTACCTTTCAGTGCCCGGGCCGACCCTGCTCCTGACTGTAGGTGTCGCTGTCGCATCAAAAACCGCAGCTGTGCCACACTCACGGGGCCAGGGCCACTGGTGAGAAGGTGCCTCTGCGCCTAGAAGGCAACGACGCAGTTCATGGGGATCAGAGTTTCTGTCTCTGAAAGAACAAGAGTGAATGGGCAGCAAAGAGAGCCCCAGAGAGACAGCGAACCAAGAGATGGGATCATTTATGGATGAGTTGAAAAATAAGGACGACAAGTGTGTGTAATTATTTCATTGGGTGCACAGGACTGATATCAGTCGCCAACAATATTCAATAACCACTGCATTCACGGTACTACTCCTAAATCCTGGGGTTGGGATTAGTAGCGTGTTACTCGCTGTGCAGCGATTCAGCGCCTCATCAGGGGGAGCAGGCGCTATAGAAATCCAATTCCGATAACAATCAGAGGCGCTTGTATCAATGCACTGCCACTTCCCAGCTCTCTTTCCTTCACGTGCAGTTAAACTGTGTCTTCAATAAGCAAACATGAAAGGAGCGCCTCTCTTTAGAACTTGTAGCGGATGTATTCTAGGCGCTATAAAAATCCACCTCGGAGACCAGCACAACTGAGGGTGCAGCTTCCTTTCAGAGTTGACACTCAGTCGGTGGCTTCGGGGCGCTGTGACTGCTCAGGGAGATCTTATTCATTCCTATAGCTCCAACTTTTTCGCTCCTGGGTGACAGCACAGCCGCGGATGAGGTTTTTCTGTTACTGAGAGATGTTGCCTTCTGGGCGCTATGGTGGCTGCCTAGGCCGGCGGAGCCGCCACAGTTGGGCTGGTGCAGACCTCGGCACTGTGGACACTAACGAGCAGTGCCAGCTTACAACCACCCCGGCCAGAGTTTGCAACCCGGCCTGTCAAGCCCCCACCCAAAGACCATCACTGTACTGTTCAAAGTGACCCTCGCTCTTGTATCCATCACACGTAGCGGTACGCAGAAGTATTTCAGGCACTATATAGTAATGTGAAAACCTTCCTTCCAACAGCACGTCAGGTTTATCTCAGATTTTTTAAATCTAAACATGCAAATATCTGACCAGCTTTACAATTCTGATATTTTTCAAGATACAACCACTTGTAAACGCAAATATGAAGTCTGTGACTCTGCTATTAGTAGTGCAATGGAGTTTACATATAGTGCTTGCTGGCAGAGTTTCAACCTTTGTAGCACTTTAAATCACAGGTTTTATTATTGACCAGCACTGTGGTACTCGTTGTTTCATTTCAGGAGCATAAAAGGATGAGTTGATTTCGCCTGCACAAAGCCTCTGCATCAGGTGCGTTACCCTCCGGTGCCTCTTACCGGCAATGCCTTGATTTACGAGCCGTGCTGACGGAGCAGAGATGGCAGGAGCTCGGTCTGTGGCGGGGGTGCTTGGGCACAGTGCTCACACCACGTGTCTTCATCCGCGGACCTTGCAGTGGTGAAAGAGCTGAGTGAGATGCTTCTGGCCTTGCCTGAGGAACCAACCTGACCTTGGCACCATCCTCCGTGGTACCGGCCTCACCGGTCTGTCAGCCTCCCTGGCACTAGACTCAACTCTAAGTGCCATCCTCCGTGGTACCGGCCTCACTCGTCTATCAGCCTCCCTGGCACCGGACTCAACTCTAGGTACCATCCTCCGTGGTACCAGCCTCACCCGTCCGTTAGCCTCCTTGGTAACAGACTCAACACTAGGTACCATCCTCTGTGGTACCAGCCTCACCCCATCAGCCTCCTTGGCACCGGAATCAACTATAGGTATCATCCTCCATGGGATTGGTCTCCCCCCATCAGCCTCCCTGGCACCAGACTCAACTCTAGGTACCAGCCTCTGTGGTACTGGTCTCACCCCCATCAGCCTCCTGGACACCGGACTCATCTCTAGGTACCATCCTCCGTGGTACCGGCCTCACCACGTCAGCATCCCTGGCACCGGACTCAACTCTAGGTTCCATCCTCTGTGGTACTGGTCTCACCCCCAACAGCCTCCTTGGCACCAAACTCAACTCTAGGTACCAGCCTCCGTGGTACCGGCCTCACCCCCATCAGCCTCCCTGGCACCGGACTCAACTCTAGGTACCAGCCTCTGTGGTACTGGTCTCAACCCCATCAGCCTCCGGGACACCGGACTCATCTCTAGGTACCATCCTCCCTGGTACTGGTCCCACCCGTCCGTCAGTCTCCCTGGCACCTGACTCGACCCTAGGTACCATCCTTCATGGTACCAGCCTCACCAGTCCGTCAGCCATCTGTCAGCCTCCCTGGCACCGGACTCAACTCTAAGGTACCAACCTCCGTGGTACCGGCCTCACCCCTCCGCCAGCCTCCTTGGCACTGGAATTAACTCTAGGTACCAGCCTCTGTGGAACTGGCTTTACCAGACCGTCAGCTGTCCGTCAGCTTCCCTGGCACGGGACTCAACCCTAGGTACCGTCCTCTGTGGTTCCGGCTTCACCTGTCCATTAGCCACCTTGGCACTGGACTCAACGCTAGGTACCATCCTCCGTGGTACCAGCTTCACCCATCCGTCAGCCATTTGTGAGCCTCCCTGGCACCGGACTTTAGGAACTATCCTCTGTGGTACCGGCCTCACCTGTTCATCAGCCTCCTTGGCACTGGACTTAATACTAAGTACCAGCCTCTGTGGTACTGGCTTTACCCATTCATTGGCCTCCGATCATGGAGCCGCCCTCAGTCAGCCGCCAATCTCCGGTAAAACTGCCTCAGACTTCAGGGTAGAGACCTCCCTTTCAGCCCTGGCCTCGGCTCGGCATCAGCGTTCTCTGAAGACCTTCCCCAGAGAAATGTCATAGTTCTCACCACCTGTGAGTCAGAGGTTACAAGCTGAGTATTTGTCTTATAACATCATGCGGTAGAACACAGGGATTCAGTCCAATTATCTTCACATCAACAGATGTTTCACATGTGACCTGGTTTGTGTACCCCTACACGTGACAGCTCACACTGTGGCATTGAGGTGTTCAATGCAGATGGGAAATGCTAAAGCAAACTCACCAGCTCCAACCACAGCTCTGTGTGGCATTGAGGTTCCCCTTGATGTCAGCGGCTAGACCGGGATCCTTGAGTGTGTTGCATAAGATATGGTCCTTGATCCAGCAGCTTGTGAAAGAAGTGACACCATAGTTAATGTCCTGCATGACTGATATGTGAAAATGCACACTTGACACACACATCAATGATTATGTTGGGTACACACCAAATTCAGATGTAATGCTGAAGTGGCAATATCTGCTCATCCCCTTCCACAAGGATGTGGTTATTGTACATGGGTAGGGTATCAATAGTCTACTCTACAACACTATATGGTGCACTTACCTGATGGATGGGTGGCAGTGGTTTTGACTGCTGCAGCCAGGGCGTCTCCTGTACCCCTAGATGGTGTCATCCATATCATTGAAGTAGTCCTAGCAGCAGCTGTGATGTAACTGTAACTAAGTGCAAAGGATGGTGGTGATGAATCTACATGTACAAGTCAGAGGCATGGACCAGTGATCTACAAGTTACAGGAGTCCCTAATATCTACCAAATATCACACGTACAGGCGAACATGTATTTGGAGGTTACTGGGAGCCATAGGACAGAAATAACTAGGGTGCCCTACACTGGCCACCTTTGGACACACCTACATTTTTAGGGGCATCATGTATCCGAAATATGATGTGGTATCTGCTGATTTGTAAAGGAGACTTCCACAACATGCACAGCTGGTTCATCTTTGCACATCCGATTATGTCCGTGCATTGCAGAGTACATGTCTGATATACACAATTATCAACCAAGGTATGCGTAACAATCATTCTACTCCTCCCAAGACAGGAAAACATTGCCCATTGTGGACTGCGCTCCTCATTCCACCACACGTCCGTTCTCTGAGACCATTCTTACAGACTTCAAGCTCCATGTTGATGCTCACACCCAACAACCAAGGTAAGAATGCTTTTGTTTGAGGGGTATCAAAACCCACCCACCACCCCGAAACTACACCCCTGGTCCCTTGATCTTGCACTAGCCTGTCCTTCACATCACAGCCCTGCAACCAAGCTCCAGTACGCCATCTCCGTTAGGGTGTGGACACAGCAGAATTACCTCTATGTGCATCTCTCAAGCGCTGAAAACCTATGCATCGTTCCTGTTTGAGATCATAATGCTTTCTGCTTATGGAATGCCCTGGTATGGTCACTACATACACGCACAGTCAGTGGCACATCCATGAACTATGACCCAATGACATTGGTAGGCATTTTTAAACTTATTGCAAGCATCCATACCAAAACTCCTGATTCAAGCATGAGGATCATGATTTTTTAATAAAAAATTAATATAATTACATTTTTCACTGTTACTACTGCTTTAACTTCAGTGCGAGTTAATGGCAAAATGTAATTCCTCTATACTTTTCTCTCACAGCTGTGCCCAGTTGGTGTGACTTGTCTTGGCATATCGTTCATGTGTCTCATTTGTACCCCACGGGAGGTGTGGGCCAAATTCAAAGATCATTGCAGAGAAGTATGACAGATATTAGCCTACTCAAAAACATGTTTTGTAAAAAGATATGGTTGGGCTAGTAATGATGGGCCACCTCTGGGATAATGTTTGTCCAACAAAAAGCAAATGATTTTAAGGTCTTGCCTGAGACAGAGCATGCGCTGCTGTTTGTGAGACATTACTTACAGGGGGCTTAGAGACCGCCCATTGCTTACCATTGGTTGGCTTCATTGTCATTCTCATTTACTTTCATTTCATTAGCTGGAGCTTGTTGACATTCACTTCCACTTCTTGTGTTTGTCCCGCCCCTGGAGCATTGTCCAATTGCTTGCATCTTTCCACAGCTTCCTGATCAGACGCTACTTTTTTTTTCTTTTTGTCTAAGCCCTCGAGTGGAGTGCATGTCTTGTACAACAGTTTTAATCGTGCACTAGTCATCCGACACTATAGGTCGTAGAGTGAAAGTGCGCAGTGTTTTAGGTACCCGACTCCTTCGAGGCCACATCTTGAAGGTGAAGCCTCTCACTGGCCGAGCACGGCAAACCAGTCCAAGTCCCCCTTCTGGGAAACACACAGAGCGCGCTAACCTCGCCAACGAGGAGCGCGGCTTTTGTTTTAATCTGCTTTGCCTATAGTCAGGGCCACTGGAATTATGCGACTGTGTGGTTGCGGTGATTTTCAAAAATTTTAGATTTGCAACATGTGTGACATTATCCATCACCTGCCGCATGATCTGCAGATTTTAACAAAAAAATAGTTTCTAGCTCAAATTGTTCAAATATTAATATAAATGAAATGACGGGTGTTGCCGCGCAGTGAAAGGCCCTTTGCAAAGCAGGACTGTCACCTTTTTGTTGCTTATTTCTATACTTTGGGCATTAAGATGGTACTTATGAAGCACAACCAATGTCCAGGCAGTGTTACCAAATTTATAAATGATGAAATAATGAAGTAATACTATTACAAAATGTGCCACATTATGCCCCATAGTTTGCCTTTTCTTGCTGCATAATTTACTCAGCCGTCGCATAATGTGTCCCTCTCCTGCCGCATAATTCCAGTGGCCCTGCCTATAGTTTTAAGAGCTTCTGCGTCAGACAGGCGAGGCCGAGGTTAGATCGGGGATTTGCACAAGATCACACACTGTGGTCGAGAGCTATGACTTTACGTTACGCCACAAGTTTGCGCCTCGTGTGCACAGGCGGCTTCCGGTGCGGCTCCCTGCTCCACACCATAACACAGTGAAAGAGCTCAGGGTCCCCCAAGTGTTGCTGTAGGAGGATCAGAAACCACAAGTTGCCATACTGGAATGTTCCACAGGTTACAGGCAGGGGCATAACTTCCATGGGTGCAGCAGGTGCAATGGCACCGGTGCTCTGTGAACCCTGATTATTGCAGTATTTAGCAGTTCAAACAGCAGCCAGAGGTCCCATTCCCTCCTGGCACGGGGGCCCATGGCACACAGGCATTAAGAAGGCCTCAAGGATGCTGGTTTTGTAACACTTCCTCGACACGTGGCCCTGGAGATGATATACTCTGTCAGACACCTTGTTATACATGAAGGAGCTCTGCTGTTTAATCACCTCTCCATCGGTTTGTATCTGAAGCCCTTACATCACTTTCTGTCACCAGCTCCTGACGTGGCCCTAGGCTCTGCCATCCTATCTTCCAAGCAGCCTTTAAGGTTAAAATGACATATTCTTGCTAACAAAGCTCATTTCTATATTACCAGGAATGAAGTATTTAAACAAGGATCCATCAAACATGAAGTGAGGATGTCTGACGCTGGTTAACAGTGGCCGGGTGTTCCCACAGCTGCTAAAGCATGGGCATGGGCATGCGCACATATTTAACCAGGGGCCAAAATGTTTGGTGTGGTGTGTGAGGGAGGGCCGCATTGATGCCAGCAGGGTGGTGGTCGGGCCGGAGGAGGGGGTTGGGTTGTGGGGTGATGGTGGTACAGTGGGTAAATATATACATCTAGTGGCTGAACTGCCACTGAAACCAGAAAACTCGGGATAAATCCCGGCTTCCCCACTTTACCAAATAGTGTGATCCTAGGCAACTGTTCTATTTCACTTTCCCTCCAAGCCTTTTCCAGTGTTTAGTCCGCCTCGAGCGCCCCAGCCAACTACTGAAAAAATACGAGGCTCTATGTTTTCCGCATGGTTTCTGGACTACTTTTTCTCTTTATTTCGTAGGCAGACCGATCTCACTGGGCAGTAGTTGAGCCCTTTGCATGACATCGACCCTGTTACATGCATATGTGCACCTTTGCCGGTTACATGGATATTTGCACTTTTGCCAGTTACATGGATAATTGCACTTTTGCAGATACATTTCACTGCGAGCAAACTTCTGTTTCCTTTTGTGTGTCTGCTTCATGCTCATGGCGGCTGTTGGCTCGCTTATGTGAAGCTGTTTTACTTTTCATTTTCAGTTTATGTGGCAAGACAAATCCGGTTAGTTATGTGAAATTGTTTTACTTTTCATTTTCAGTTTATGTGGCAAGAAAAGTCTGGTTAGGCGTGTACAATGCTAATAGCTTTAACTCGTTTCTCATATATGTTCGCAGAGGTTCCTGGGTTGATCCTTTCATATACTACGGGTGTAGAGGTCACCGCTTGCAGGGAGTGTGACTGAGAACCTTGGAGAGAGACAAGCCTAGGTAGGGAAACCACTGAGCTCCCAGCAGCCCATGTAGAGGTCACAACATCCGGGGGACATTTCATAGAACGAGGAAAGAACCTGCGACTCCTGAGGGAACAGGACGGCGAGAACATGTATCCCTGCTCACGTAAATGAAGGAAACGGCCCTAACATTGTCTCCCCTCAGTGGTCAGTGCCACGCTGGGGTGAACTTAAACGCTGAAACTCATTTCAGATCGCGGCCTCCGTTCCCTCGGTCACGAGCTGCACAGTGACAAGTGGCTCGCAGTCGGTGCCCCGTGTTAGAGGCATTGGACTCTGGGGAACCCCCACACTTAGGAACCCCCCAGCAAAAACAGGGAAGGACTCCTCAGAACCCAACATCAGAGACGGGGAGATCACCCCTCTTCGTGCGCATGACTCTGGTCCCCCTCTGCCCCCCACTTTAAACCTTCCACGGGGTTTAGTTTCCTTGCCCAGGGTGGGGTTATTCGTGACCAGTTGTGCTTTTAGCTTAAATCCCATCATCCTCTCAGGCTTTCGCGGCTGCTCTCTGGCCTCCCAGGTCCCTTCACACAGTGCTTAATTTGTAAATAAATACGTACCGGTGCTGACGCCCGCCTCTCAAAAACGCGGCTGCTGCAATTACACTGCTAGTGAAAGATGTGTTGGGGTTTAAGAAGTGGGGCCACTCGCCCCCGGTGTGCACTACACATAGTGTGAAGGGTGTTTTGAGCTGTTTATTAAACGCACGGGATCTGCGTCACGGTGGTTATTAGAATGAAGATTAACGCTGCTCAGAGGAGACTAAACCCATCTATATGTGCAGTTCAGTCACTGCTCCCCTCTCTCACCTCTCAGGTGCAGGCCTAGGAGCCGGGGCTCGGGCGTCTCTTCCCGCCAAAGTGTGCACGTCCGTAGCATCTCCTGGTTCAGCATCTGATCGCACGAGCTTAAAGTGCGCACATCAGTGTGTCTTCCAACAATGCAGAGTAATTTCTCCATCCTTGATATACCCCTGGGATTCTACATATACGAACAAAACTAACGACTCGTTGCTGTTGGTATGTCTACCGGCCCCAGCCCTTCCGGCGGTAAATCACAATGTATTTTGTGATGAGCGGGGGGAGCGTGCCGAGAGGCGCTATAGTTAGCGTTAGACTGGCGCTGATCTGTGTCCCTTCTCGTGGGACTCCTTAAACAGGATGGCGATGGTTGCAGAGGGGGCGGAGACTTAAGACAAGTTAAAAACAAGCATTTGCAATGCAACAGGTCCCGCGTTTGCTCGTGTTAGAGCTAATAGCGTTGTAAACTCCTAACCAGACTTTTCACTCGGAATGAAACTTATTGGCCAAAGTGCAATTATGTACGTAACCGGAAAAAGTGCAATTAACTGTGTAACAGGGTCGATATTATGAAAATCGCTCAACTTCTGCCAAGCGAGATCGCGCTACGAAAATAGAGAAAAAGTAGTCCACGAACCGGATGGAAAACAGCAAGCCTTGCATGTTTTCTGTACTTGTTCAATGCGCTCGAGGAGGGCTAACCACCGGAAAAGGCATGACGTATGCGTGCCTTCGACTAATGAAATCAAGCAGATTCTAACAGGCAAGCCCACGAACCAATGAAAGACACTGACGTGACGTGGATGGGGCTCGGAGCACTTTTTAATTCCTAAAGAGTCTCGCTTAGCGAAACGCATGCACAAGTGAGAAAATGTACATAAACTTAATCATACACCATAGCTGCTAGGCATCTGTTTATCTTTATTATGTTGCCACGTGCTCGACAAACCTCCTGAACTTTGATGATTGATCTTGTGTTCACAGCCTTGGGCTGCAATCTGCTTATCGCTGTAATTTACTTGTTCTAACCGTAGTTCCGAGAATGTGTGTGCTTAATCAGTAACTGCCAGAACAGGTTCGTACAGGTCGTTGCCACCTCCTGCCAGCTGCATCTGTACCTTCTCCCACCACACGTGTATCCCTGAAATATTCTGAAGGCCGCAGAGGACCTTGAATACGCTAGGGGTGGAGTTGTCCTCTGACTAAGTAGTTCTGTGTGTATATAAGGTTGGGTGCCCCAGAGTGAAGGGGCAGCCTCTGTAGGATAGTCACTTGACTGTCCTGGGACTCTGTATTAGCTCGAGCTATAATCCATGTAATAAACTTCTCTTTATTCCTCCAGTTGGTGACTCCGCTTGATTTGTGTACTCTCTGCTAAACGGACCCTGAGGACTAGGGTGTCCCTCCACCACTGGGAAGGAGACGCCGGGTGGGGATTCTATCTTTCCTGGTTCCTCAGTTGGCACCCGAACAGGGACCCGAGTCAGGCATCCAGGGGACCGACCAGGTGACGGAGGACTCACGATTGGATTTCCAAGGGAGGCGCCCCACACCAGATTCTGAGCTTCGTTCTCTGTCGTGGACCTGCGGATCTCCACTGTGTGTCTTCCAGCCGGCTCAACTTCTCCTGGCGCTGTCTGAATTCGGGTCTCTGTTTTCCGTGAACTACTGGAGTCCCCAACTGTCGGACTACAACAGAAGTGTCAGGTAAGGACGGGAGTTGAAAGATTCCTGTCTAAAAATAGGTCTGTGAGTATTGTACGGTTTCTATCGCTCTTTGCAAAGATCGACATCAGTGGTAAGACTGACCTCAGTTGTCATTTAAGTATATAGGAAGCCAAGGGCATATTTGCCACTCATTTGGTGTATTCAAACCACTGGTGTAAGAATTTTTAAAAAAAATAATACTGGAAGAATGCCAGCGTTCAGTTGTTTTAGGAAATTGTGTTGTTGTCTTTGCAGTACGGACTTCCGTCTGGAGGAAGCATGCCCCGCTCCTCCGGCCGGGACTCCGAATCATGATATATATGTTAAATATGGCATAGGTCCGATTATCTGGTCTGATATATGGAGAAAAAGAACCAAAGGTAGTTCTGATTTACAATGGCCTATTTACGGGACATTCAATAAAGATAAATTAGACTATTTACAGGAATGTTTGTTTGTGACAAAAAGTAGACCAGGGATGTTTGATTCACTACAGACTTGGCAGAAAGAAGCAGACCAAAGACGTAGGAAGGCAGAGAAAGAATTACTAAGACATAAGACCAGGACGGTGACTGAAAAGGTATATGACTCTGACGTAGCTGAACATCAACAGAAAATTTTAGAACATGACGAAGGCTTCACTTACAAACTGATAAGTGTTACCCTTCCTGGACAGTGGTGGATAAGCCACAAGAGGAAGACCCCCTTTTAAACGATATGTTAGATAAACCCCTGTTATATACTCCACCAATATATCCTACACTACATCCTCAACCTGCTCCAGGTGACCCTATTGTGCCACCCCCGGTTGGATCTCAGGCGAGTGCTCCGCCACCCACCACCACCCCTCCTGTCACCAGACCTATAGAGGATACACCCCGCCCAACTGTACCCACCCCTCTATTGGCCCCCGTTTGGCCCACCCCTGACTCCTTTTTAGACACCACACATACCCCCCGTCCCATGACCCCTCGAAAGCGCACCCTCCGCGGACACTTGTTCTCTAAGTCACAAGAGGAAGATGTCATTCAAGAAATGACACGGAGGTGGATGACTAATTGGAATGACTATGGGGTCAGGGACATTGTCCACACTATGAAACAATGGGATAGTTTAGTTCAGTTACATGCAGCTACCCTTATGTGCAACATTATAATACAAGAATATGAGGATGATGGTTCCTCAGCTCCCGCCGGACTGGTGGACCTCCGAAAACGCGCCTCTACTGGACTGCCGTTTGGTTCTGGTCTACATGATTATGTTGTTACTCTTCTCGTATATATAGGGACCGCCTGTGGACATGTAGCCCTTTTATAAGGGCATCCATGTTTCCCATGAGAGAGGTTCCGCCGGTTTGGCGAGAGCCGGTCATGGATAATGCTGGCCAAGTTATTACCGCAGGGCATTTTCAACAAATGTGGGCACACACCCCATGGAAAAGATCTGAAACATATACCCTAAAAGCCGCCTTACCTGACCCCCGTAAGAATCCTGCAGGATATTATAAAGAACTGCAACAAATTCTTGAATTCTGTACTATGACGTCGTCCGATATTGACATGTTAATGGCAGCAGTAGTCCCGCAGGAAGTATGGTCAAAAGTACGGAGGCACGACCATGCTGAACTAGGGAGCACGTGGGACCAATTGCAAGCAGCAGAAAGGGACAGGGTTGGGGTAGCGAAACCAGACCCACTTATATTGGCTCTCCCACTGCGTATTTTGGATTGAATGAAGACCATACTTGCACCACACAGGATAAATGGGCCGCCTGTAAACAGAAAAAGGACGAGGGTGTTTCAGACTTTTATACAAGGTTTGAGGGTGTCTTTTCTGATTACAGCAGCCAAGACATGACCACTGAAGGGGAGATAAAACTCTTTGTTGACAAATTCGTGGACAATTTATTACCAGACATAAGGGGAAAATTGAAATTGTGTGAAAGTACGTGGCCAGTCTCTACTGCCACTGGAATACTGACAATGGCCCAATATTATGAGAACAGGGAGATAGAAGAATAAGAAAAGAACGAGAAAAAAATGAAGATGTTATTTCAGCAGTCCGACCCTCAGCCCCGCCAACAGCAGTCCAGATCAAGGTCACAAGGACCTCCCAATTCTTCCCTCTCCTACAATCAGTGCGCCTATTGCAAGCAGGAGGGCCACTGGAAGAATGACTGCCCCAATAAGGACAACTCCACAGGCCGCCCCATGCCCCCACCGCAACAGGACAACAGACCACGCGGTAGGTCTGGTCCTGCAGACAGACCCTGCCAGCAGGCCCCTTCACGGTCCCACAGTACCCCCCGCCTGAATTATTTTGATGCTTCATCCCAGCGTCAATATTTTAATGACGACTATGATGCGTATGAAGGTCAGGGGTCCTCCTTTGACTAGGACAGCCTTCGACAGAGGGGGGTGGGACCAGTTTCTATTCCTGTTAGGCAGAATGGCCCTCACGTTGAGGTACAATTAGACAGTACTTCACATGATTTTTTGGTAGATACTGGGGCCACCAAAAGTTCTGTTAAACAGGAAGAGGTCCAAGGGGTCCCTCTGTCTGGCAATATTAACGTCTCTATGGGTTTTTCTGGTGTTCCCGTGGCTAACCCCGTCTCCCAGCCGCTGCATGTTGCTATAGGTCCTTACACCATTAGCTCCCCTCTCATTCTTACTTCGGCCTGTAGTGAGAATTTATTGGGTTTGGACCTATTAAAGAAATTGTACGCCACCATTTATTGCTCTCCGGATGGAGTTCATGTCACTTTAGGTCCAAATATTTCCCTGTCACAATTTTTGTCAAAACCACTTTCACTCGAACTTCGAGATTTGCCAGACATTTTATGGGCCACACATAAAGACGATGTTGGATGTCTGGACATACCACCGTATGTCATCATTTGTAAGCCAATGCCAAATTGCCTCGTCTTCCCCAATACAAATTATCCCAACACATTGAACAACAACTCAAAAATATTGTGACCCAGTTGATTGATTTGGGCGTCATTGAAGAAACGCGTGGTAATGATTGTAACAGTCCTGTCCTTCCTGTTCATAAAAAATTATCTGATGGCACCGCGTCTCCAGGACTCCGATTTGTTATTGATTTACGGGCGGTCAATAAGATTGTAATACCCCAGTTCCCTGTTGTTTCTGACATTACAACATTATTAACAATTATACCTGCCTCCGCTACTTGGGTCTCTGTTATCAATCTTTAGAATGCATTCTTTAGCATTCCCATTCATCCAGAGAGCAGACACATCTTTGGGTTTTCACTGGGTGGTCGCAGTTTCCGGTTCTGTCGCGCTCCACAAGGCTATACTGAATCACCTAGCATTTTTAGCCAGGCCCTCAAGGGTCAATTAGATACCCTTGTATTCCCTTGCTCCTCGACGCTGGTTCAATATGTGGATGACCTTTTAATAGCATCCACTTCAGAACAAAATTGTAAAACAGATACTGTAGCCTTATTGAAACATCTTGCACACCATCACCATAAGGTCTCCCTCTCCAAATTGCAGTATTGTAGACAGGAGGTTATATACCTAGGACACCTCCTGTCTAAGGAGGGACGTACGTTGACGGCTGACAGAATACAAGCTATACGAGACATACCGGTTCCAAGGACACAGAGAGAGGTTAGGGCCTTTATAGGTATTACCTCCTTCTGTCGTCAATGGATTCCTAATTATTCTCTTTTGATAAAACCGTTTTTGCATCTCACCCACAAAGATTGTCCTGAAACAATTGAATGGAATGACGATTTTCAGTTTGGTTTTGATGAATTGAAAAATACACTCTGCACAGCACCTGTATCATAAAGATTTTCAGTTATATGTGAGCGAGAGAAATGGATGTTCACTATCAGTGTTAACCCAAGAGCATGGCGGCCAACAACGCCCCTGTGCTAATTTTTCGGCCCAACTGGATCCAGTGGCCCGTGCACTCCCGAGTTGTCTACGGGCAGTAGCCGCTGCAGCGGTCGCAGTGCGCCAGTCGGCCGGGATAGTCATGGATTCACCCCTCACCCTGTTGGTCCCACACACTGTTGACGCACTATTAAACAAAACAAAAACACAGCATCTTACTAATGCACGATTAACTACTTATGAACGGACACTTTTAGCTAGTCATATAACATTAAAAAGGTGCAACACGCTCAATCCTGCCACTTTATTGCCAATTACTGAAAAAAACAGAAGATTCTTATGATGACATACATGACTGCATTCTCCGGACGGAGGATGAAACAAAAGGGAGAGTGGACTTACAGGACACTCCACTGAAAGACCCTGATGGCATATTATACGTAGACGGCTCATGCATCAAGCTACCCAATGGCACTACCTCTGCAGCCTATGCAGTTACAACAGCTACCACTGTAGTTGAACCAGCTAGAATACCACATAACTCTGCTCCGGCCGCAGAATTAATAGCTCTAACACGAGCCAGTGAGTTAAGTTAAGGACTTAATGTGAATGTTTACACGGACAGCCAGTATGCATTTGGCGTAGCACACAATTTTGGTCGCTTGTGGGCAGAACGAGGATTCCTCACCTCACATGGGACATGTATTCAACATGGGACCCTTATAACTAACTTACTTTCTGCCCTGACATTGCCCAAAACAATGGCTATCATGAAGTGTAGTGCACACAAAAAGGTGACAGCTGAAACTGGACGGGGCAACGCCCTAGCCGGTCAGACAGCAAGACATGCAAAGACAGGACACATGATAGTACAGAGAAGGTTTGTCCTCAAGAAATATTTGGGAACACGGTAGAGAGTGTCAGGAAGATACAGGATGAGGCAACTGAACAGGAGAGAAAGGAATGGGAGGAAGGGAAGGCCAAGTTAGATGAAAATACGCTGTGCTGGACAGATCTGTCACAGAGGGAAAGATGGATGTTACCCGATGCATTCGTTCTGCCAGTAGTGACTATGGCCCATGGTCTTGCACACGTTAGTGCAAAAAGCATCTGTAATTTGCTTGATCCGGTTTGGTCTAATAAAAATATCAGAAGAGTAGCTGACCAACTGGTTCAATCCTGCATGATTTGTTTACAACATAACATAGGGAAGGGTGCCTCAGTCCCCGCTGGGCATTTTTCACCACCAACGTATCCCTTTGAAGTACTACAAATGGATTATATTGAGATGGAAAGGTGTAACAACTTGAAATATGTCCTAGTTGTGGTCTGTATGTTAAGTAAGTGGGTAGAAGCTTACCCTACTAAAGATAATACTGCCCTTACTACAGCAAAGGTACTTCTGAAGGAGTTCTTCCCACGGTTTGGGGTCCCAAGGTGTGTCTGGTCAGATAATGGGAGTCATTTTGTAGGGCAGGTGATGAAAAGGGTGTGTGAAGGGTTGGGCCTCCGCCAGAAGTTTCATGCAGCTAACCTCCCCCAGTCAGCAGGACTAGTTGAAAAATATAATGGCACACTTAAATTGAAGATGTCAAAGATATGCGCAGAACGCAGTATATGGTGGCCGGACGCATTGCCCCTGGCTTTAATGTCTGTCAGGATGACGCCTCACTCTAGATCAGGGTTGTCACCCCATGAGATAGTGATGGGAAGGCCAGCAAATGTCTGGGGGGTCCATCACAAGTACTCAGAACTAGAACATCCTGTTTTGATGGACTATTTAAATGAACTCACTAATTCTTTGCGTTCTTTTCACCAACAGGTGCGTGAAGCACTCCCATCTGTATCCACTGATCCAGGTCACAAGATACTACCTGGCGACTGGGTTCTCACAAAGAATTTCCAGCAGAAAAAGAGTCTCGAACCTCAATGGAAAGGTCCGCGACAGGTCCTTCTTGCTACTCGAACAGCAGTTAAAGTCGAGGGAGCTAAGAATTGGATACATGCATCCCACTGTAAGAAAGTACCCCTACTCGTACCCTCTGATGAAATAAAAAGTGGTGACCACCCGACGACTGAGGACCATTTCAGCAACACTACGCGGAGTGATAAAAAACAGAACAACAGTGTGCTGCAGGAGGTTCCCTCAGATTTAGGTCACACTGAACAATTGTTTCCTGACCATACCATACTACAGTCCACAAGATACGATTTCCGCCCACGAAAATAAGAAAATGAACAATGAACTGATTGCTTGTCCCCTGTACTAAGTCTGACGATAGCTGCAGGGCCGTGATTTTGTCTGTCGGGGCGGACCAGAGTGTGTCAATAGGACTGCTGGAAGCAACCATCAGTCACGGGCAGCACTTAGGTCGGGCTGAACTGCTAGTGGGACAAGCAATAAAGAGAAATGGGTGTTATAGAAGAAGACAAGAGGAAAAAGAAGAAAATAAGTAATTTAAAAAGACTAGTAGGCCCAAGTATCGCTTGTCTAACCATAACAATACTATTTTTGGTACTTCTGTCCTGCATTGGGTGGGTAATACATGATTCTGATTCAGAGGTCTCACAAACTACGCCACCGCCTTCAGAACACAGCTATGTTTCCTTACCACCCCATGAGGAAGGACGACGTAAGGAATATGAAAACAATACCTTCATATCTATGTTACATCAACATCAGCTGGCTTTAAATAGAACAAATTGTTGGATATGTGGCTTGCTACCGAGTTCCGTGCAAAGAAGGTTACCATATATTTCATTCCTTTTTTCTATTGATGGCTCCTGCAGTGCCTGGTATGAACTATCAGCCATTTGGGCTACCTCAATGGATGCTACTAATTCCGGACTATTAGTCACCCACCTATACCGGTTATGCTGGCCCACTGAAACAAGAGTTTATGGAACAAAAGAAGAAAAGTCAGAATATGCTGACCGATGAAATAGGTCTACTGACATATATTTTTTATCCTTTAATACCACACCCTGGATTGGCCGAAGATTTTTTGTAACCCAGGTCAAGGCTCCACTTTGTTTTCAGAAAAGTGGTAATAGAAGTGTAGGTGCCAGTAACTGTAATGCTACAGTAATATTGAATGGAACTAATTGGCCTACCATGATACCATCACAAAACTCGTATTTTGTTTGTGGTAATAATGCCTACACCTCCTTGGTACCCACCTGTAGGAGGCTGGACTGGCTTGTAGTGAGTACCAAGGGGTACTTGCACCTTGCACCAGGCCCAGTTATCCCTTATTAGTGTATAGGGTGTCTAGCAGCTTAGGCTGATAGATAATGGTAGCTTAGCAAAGCAGCTCAGGCTGAACTAGGAGACGTGTGAAGCTACTACAGTACCACTTAGTGTCATATGCACAATATCATAAGAAAACACAATACACAGTTATACTAAAAATAAAGGTACTTTATTTTTATGACAATATGCCAAAGTATCTTAGAGTGTACCCTCAGTGAGAGGATAGGAAATATACACAAGATATATATACACAATAGCAAAAATATGCAGTATAGTCTTAGAAAACAGTGCAAACAATGTATAGTTACAATAGGATGCAATGGGGAAACATAGGGATAGGGGCAACACAAACCATATACTCCAAAAGTGGAATGCGAACCACGAATGGACCCCAAACCTATGTGACCTTGTAGAGGGTCGCTGGGACTATTAGAAAATAGTGAGAGTTAGAAAAATAACCCTCCCCAAGACCCTGAAAAGTGAGTGCAAAGTGCACTAAAGTTCCCCTAAGGACAAAATAGTCGTGTTAGAGGGAGAATGCAAGGAAAACACAAATCAGCAATGCAACAACGATGGATTCCTGTCTGAAGGTACCTGTGGAACAAGGGGACCAAGTCCAAAAGTCACAAGCAGCTCGGAGATGGGCAGATGCCCAAGAAATGCCAGCGGTTGGTGCAAAGAAGCTCTTACTAGGCTGAAGAACTGTGAATACTGCAGGAACGACAAGGGCTAGAGACTTCCCCTTTGGAGGATGGATCCCCCACGCCTTGGAGAGTCGTGCAGAAGTGTTTTCCCGCCGGATGGACGCCAACAAGCCTTGCTACACGCAAATCGTGCGTTTGGCGTTTTTGGACGCTGCTGGGGCCCAGGAGGGACCAGGAGGTCGCAAATTGGACCTGCAGAGAGAGGGGACGTCGAGCAAGACAAAGAGCCCTCACTGAAGCAGGTAGCACCCGGAGAAGTGCCAGAAACAGGCACTACGAGGATGCGTGAAACGGTGCTCGCCGAAGTTGCACAAAGGAGTCCCACGTCGCCGGAGACCAACTTAGAAAGTCGTGCAATGCAGGTTAGAGTGCCGTGGACCCAGGCTTGGCTGTGCACACAGGATTTCCGCCGGAAGTGCACAGGGGCCGGAGAAGCTTGCAAAGTCGCGGTTCCCAGCAATGCAGCCCAGCGAGGTGAGGCAAGGACTTACCTCCACCAAACTTGGGCTGAAGAGTCACTGGACTGTGGGGGTCACTTGGACGGTGTCGCTGGATTCGAGGGACCTCGCTCGTCGTGCTGAGAGGAGACCCAAGGGACCGGAGATGCAGCTTTTTGGTGCCTGCGGTTGCAGGGGGAAGATTCCGTCGACCCACGGGAGATTTCTTCGGAGCTTCTGGTGCAGAGAGGAGGCAGACTACCCCCACAGCATGCACAAGCAGGAAAACAGTCGAGAAGGCGGCAGGATCAGCGTTACAGAGTTGCAGTAGTCGTCTTTGCTACTATGTTGCAGGTTTGCAGGCTTCCAGCGCGGTCAGCGGTCGATTCCTTATCAGAAGGTGAAGAGGGAGATGCAGAGGAACTCGGCTGAGCTCATGCATTCGTTATCTAAAGTTTCCCCAGAGACAGAGACCCTAAATAGCCAGAAAAGAGGGTTTGGCTACCTAGGAGAGAGGAAAGGCTACTAACACCTGAAGGAGCCTATCACAAGGAGTCTCTGACGTCACCTGGTGGCACTGGCCACTCAGAGCAGTCCAGTGTGCCAGCAGCACCTCTGTTTCCAAGATGGCAGAGGTCTGGAGCACACTGGAGGAGCTCTGGACACCTCCCAGGGGAGGTGCAGGTCAGGGGAGTGGTCACTCCCCTTTCCTTTGTCCAGTTTCGCGCCAGAGCAGGGGCTAAGGGGTCCCTGAACCGGTGTAGACTGGCTTATGCAGAATTGGGCACATCTGTGCCCAACAAAGCATTTCCAGAGGCTGGGGGAGGCTACTCCTCCCCTGCCTTCACACCATTTTCCAAAGGGAGAGGGTGTCACACCCTCTCTCAGAGGAAGTTCTTTGTTCTGCCATCCTGGGCCAGGCCTGGCTGGACCCCAGGAGGGCAGCTGCCTGTCTGAGGGGTTGGCAGCAGCAGCAGCTGCAGAGAAACCCCAGGAAGGGCAGTCTGGCAGTACCAGGGTCTGTGCTACAGACCACTGGGATCATGGAATTGTACCAACAATGCCAGGATGGCATAGAGGGGGCAATTCCATGATCATAGACATGTTACATGGCCATATTCGGAGTTACCATGGTGAAGCTACATATAGGTAGTGACCTATATGTAGTGCACGCGTGTAATGGTGTCCCCGCACTCACAAAGTTCAGTGAATTGGCTCTGAACAATGTGGGGGCACCTTGGCTAGTGCCAGGGTGCCCTCACACTAAGTAACTTTGCACCTAACCTTTACCAGGTAAAGGTTAGACATATAGGTGACTTATAAGTTACTTAAGTGCAGTGTAAAATGGCTGTGAAATAACGTGGACGTTATTTCACTCAGGCTGCAGTGGCAGGCCTGTGTAAGAATTGTCAGAGCTCCCTATGGGTGGCAAAAGAAATGCTGCAGCCCATAGGGATCTCCTGGAACCCCAATACCCTGGGTACCTCAGTACCATATACTAGGGGATTATAAGGGTGTTCCAGTAAGCCAATGTAAATTGGTAAAAATGGTCACTAGCCTGTCAGTGACAATTTGGAAAGAAATGAGAGAGCATAACCACTGAGGTTCTGATTAGCAGAGCCTCAGTGAGACAGTTAGTCACTACACAGGTAACACATACAGGCACACTTATGAGCACTGGGGCCCTGGGTTACCAGGGTCCCAGTGACACATACAACTAAAACAACATATATACAGTGAAAAATGGGGGTAACATGCCAGGCAAGATGGTACTTTCCTACACAACCCCCCCCCAAACGAAGGACAATAAGACTAGCCATTACCTGATGAGTCTTCATTGTCTAAGTGGAAATATCTGGAGAGTCCATCTGCATTGGAGTGGCTACTCCCAGGTCTATGTTCCACTGTATAGTCCATTCCCTGTAGGGATATGGACCACCTCAACAATTTCGGATTTTCACCTTTCATTTGTTTTAGCCAAAGTAGAGGTTTGTGGTCTGTCTGAACAATGAAGTGAGTGCCAAACAGGTATGGCCTCAACTTCTTCAGAGCCCAGACCACAGCAAAGGCCTCCCTCTCAATGGCAGACCAACGCTTTTCTCTAGGGGTCAACCTTCTACTAATAAAAGCAACAGGTTGATCCTGGCCCTCAGAATTAAGTTGTGATAGGACTGCCCCTACTCCTAATTCAGATGCATCAGTTTGGACATAGAATTTTTTAGAGTAACAAGGGCTTTTCAGGACAGGTGCAGAGCACATGGCCTGCTTCAGCTCCTCAAAAGCTTTCTGACAGTTTGCTGTCCATAATACCTTTTTAGGCATTTTCTTGGATGTGAGGTCATTAAGAGGGGCTGCAATGGAGCCATAGTTCTTAATGAACCTCCTGTAATACCCAGTGAGGCCTAGGAAGGCTCTCACCTGAGTCTGAGTGGTAGGGGGAATCCAATCAATAATAGTTTGGATTTTCCCCTGAAGTGGTGCAATCTGTTCCCCACCAACAAGGTGTCCCAGATAAACCACCTTACCCTGCCCTATCTGGCACTTTGAAGCCTTGATAGTGAGGCCTGCCTTTTGCAGGGCCTCCAAAACTTTCCAAAGGTGGACCAGGTGATCATCCCAGCTGGAGCTAAAGACAGCTATATCATCCAAATATGCTGCACTGAAAGCTTCCAGCCCTTGCAGGACTGTGTTCACCAACCTCTGAAAAGTGGCAGGTGCATTTTTCAAACCAAAAGGCATTACAGTAAACTGGTAATGTCCTCCAATGGTAGAAAATGCAGTCTTAGGTTTAGCATCTTCTGACATTTTGATCTGCCAATACCCTGCAGTCAAATCAAAAGTGCTTAGATACTTGGCAGATGCCAGTGTATCTATTAGCTCATCTGCCCTGGGTATAGGGTGGGCATCTGTTTTGGTTACCAAGTTGAGACCTCTATAGTCTACACAAAACCTCATTTCCTTCTTTCCATCTTTAGAATTGGGTTTTGGTACCAGTACCACAGGAGAAGCCCATGGACTGTCAGAGAGCTCAACCACTCCTAGTTCCAACATCTTCTGAACTTCTTGCTTTATGCAGTCCCTGACATGGTCAGGCTGCCTATAGATCTTACTTTTGACAGGTAAACTGTCTCCAGTATCTATAGTGTGCTCACACCAAGAAGTGGTGCCTGGCACAATGGAGAAGAGTTCTGAAAATTGTCCTAGGAGATTTATGCAATTATCTTTCTGCTCAGCAGTAAGACAATCAGCCAAAACTACACCTTCCACAAGAGCATCTTGTTCTGTGGAAGAGAAGAGATCAGGTAGAGGATCACTGTCTTCTTCCTGTCCCTCATCTGTTGCCATGAGCAAGGTGAGATCAGCCCTGTCATAGTAGGGTTTCAGGCGCTTGACATGGAGCACCCTAAGGGGACTCCTGGCAGTGCCTAAGTCAACCAAGTAGGTGACTTCACCCTTCTTTTCAACAATTGTGTGGGGTCCACTCCATTTATCTTGGAGTGCTCTTGGGGCCACAGGCTCCAAGACCCACACTTTCTGCCCTGGTTGGTACTGAACCAAAACAGCCTTCTGATCATGCCATTGCTTCTGGAGCTCTTGGCTGGCCTGAAGGTTTTTACTGGCCTTTTTCATGTACTCAGCCATCCTTGATCTGAGGCCAAGTACATAGTCCACAATATCCTGCTTAGGAGCTTTTAAAGGTTGTTCCCAACCCTCCTTTACAAGTGTGAGTGGACCCCTAACAGGGTGTCCAAAAAGAAGTTCAAAGGGGCTGAAGCCCACTCCTTTCTGGGGTACCTCCCTGTAGGCAAAAAGGAGGCATGGTAGAAGGATATCCCATCTCCTGCGGAGTTTTTCAGGGAGTCCCATAATCATGCCTTTGAGAGTTTTATTAAATCTCTCCACCAGTCCATTTGTTTGTGGATGATAGGGTGTTGTGAACTTGTAAGTTACACCACACTCCTTCCACATGGCCTTTAAGTATGCAGACATGAAATTGCTTCCTCTGTCTGATACTACTTCCTTTGGGAAGCCCACCCTGGAAAATATTCCCAGGAGGGCCTTTGCCACTGCAGGAGCTGTAGTGGTCCTTAAAGGAATAGCTTCAGGATATCTTGTGGCATGGTCCACTACCACCAAGATAAATCTATTGCCTGAAGCAGTAGGAGGGTCAAGGGGGCCAACTATGTCAACCCCTACCCTTTCAAAGGGAACCCCAACCACAGGCAGTGGGATAAGGGGTGCCTTTGGAGTGCCACCTGTCTTGCCACTGGCTTGACAGGTTTCACAGGACTTACAAAATTCTTTTGTGTCCTCAGACATCCTAGGCCAATGAAACAGTGGTACCAATCTGTCCCAAGTTTTCATTTGACCCAGGTGCCCAGCTAAGGGAATGTCATGTGCCAGTGTTAGGAGGAACTTTCTGTACTCCTGAGGAATCACTAATCTCCTGGCAGCTCCAGGTTTAGGATCCCTATGCTCAGTGTACAAGAGGTTGTCCTCCCAGTAAACTCTGTGTGAGTCACTGACATCCCCATTAGCCTGTTTGACAGCTTGCTGTCTGAGACCCTCTAATGTGGGACAGGTTTGCTGTGCCACACTCAGCTCCTCTCTGGCAGGCCCCCCTTCACCCAAAAGCTCAGCAGTGTCTGCTTCCAGCTCCTCTGGTGTAGGTTCTGCACAGGGAGGGAATTCTTCTTCCTCAGAAGTAGAATCCACTGTAGAGGGAGGGATAGTAGGAAGTGGTTTGCTTCTACTAGCCCTAGCTTTAGGGAGCACTTGGTCCATTGTTCCAGGATCCAAGCTTCCCTGTCCTTTTTGCTTTTTGGCCTGAGCCCTTGTCAAAGCAAAAATATGCCCTGGGATGCCCAGCATTGCTGCATGGGCCTCCAACTCCACATCTGACCAAGCTGATGTCTCCAAATCGTTCCCTAATAGACAGTCTACAGGTAAATCTGAAGCTACCACAACTTTCTTTGGACCAGATACCCCCCCCCAGTTGAGATTTACAACAGCCATGGGGTGGCTTTGTGTTATGTTGTGAGCATCGGTTACTTGGTACTGGTGTCCAAGTATGTGTTGTTCAGGGTGCACCAGTTTCTCAATCACCATTGTGACACTGGCACCTGTGTCCCTGTAGGCCTGGACCTCAACACCATTTATTAGGGTTAGTTGCTTGTACTTCTCCAAGTTATGGGGGCAAGCAACCAAAGTGGCTAAGTCAATAGCCCCTTCAGAGACTAAAGTAGCCTCTGTGGTCTCCCTAATCAGACCAACCCCAACTAAATTACCAAAAGTGAGCCCAGCTACTCCCTTGGATTGGCTATTAGTAGGTTTGCTCCCACCACCACTGCTATTAGTAGGGACACTAGGTGTAGCAGTAGGGGTTGTAGTGGTAGGAGCTGTGGTGCCTTTCTTTGGACAACTGGGATCTGTTGTCCAATGGCCTTTTATCTTACATAAATAGCACCATGGTTTCTTTTCCTTGTTCTGATTAAAGGAGGATTTGGGCCCACCACCCCCACCAGAGTGTTTTTGTGGGCCTGATGAAGACTCATTTTTAGATTTGTCCCCACCCTTGTCAGAAGACTTACCATCCTTCTTTTTGTTGCCATCTTTGTCACCCCCTGTATGAACTTTTCTGTTCACTCTTGTTCTGACCCATTTGTCTGCCTTCTTTCCCAATTCTTGGGGAGAGGTCAGATCAGAGTCCACCAAGTACTGGTGCAACAAATCAGACACACAATTATTAAGAATATGCTCTCTCAGGATCAAGTTATACAGGCTGTCATAATCAGTAACTTTACTGCCATGTAACCACCCCTCCAAGGCCTTCACTGCCTGGTCAATGAAATCAACCCAGTCTTGTGAAGACTCCTTTTTGGTATCTCTGAACTTTATCCTGTACTGTTCAGTGGTTAAGCCATAACCATCCAGGAGTGCATTCTTAAGAACTTGGAAATTGTTGGCATCATTTTCTTTTACAGTAAGGAGCCTATCCCTACCTTTTCCAGTAAATGATAGCCATAGGATAGCAGCCCACTGCTTTTGAGGGACATCCTGTACAGCACAGGCCCTCTCAAGTGCAGCAAACCACTTGTTAATGTCATCCCCCTCCTTGTAAGGGGGAACTATCTTATGCAGATTCCTGGAATCATGCTCTTTTGCAGGATGACTATGGGGAATACTGCTGCTGCCACCATGGGTATCTAAACCCATCTTCTGTCTTTCCCTCTCTATTTCTAAAGACTGTCTATCCAAATCCAGCTGTTGCTTCTTGAGCTTCAGTCTGGTTTGCTCCACTCTCAATCTATTGAGCTCCCTTTCTAACAATCTGTCATCAGGGTGGGTGGGAGGGACATTTCTAGATACAGAGGTATGATGGGAATGAACAGAAGGAGACCTGTCCCTTACAGAGGGCACCCTAACAGCTTGGCTACCAGTATAATGTGAGAGCACACCATCAGTATGGTGTGATTCAACCTCTGTACCAACTATGCTAGACTGTCTAGTAATGGGCAGGCTGAGAAGTTTCTTTCCTGAACCTTTTCCTGGGGGAGTCCCTGGATCAGATTGAGAACCATTAGCTACTTTTTCTACAGATTGGGCACTTATGGCCTTATCCTGTACTCTAAGCATATTAATTAACAGTTCTAAAGAAGGATTCTTCCCTACACTCAAACCTCTCTCTATGCAGAGACTCCTTGCTCCTTTCCAGCTAAGGTGATCATATGCAAGTTTGGACAGTTCAACTTTTTGGCCTGTGCCAGACATTTTTAGAGAGAGTTAAAGTGATAGACAAAGAGAAAAAAGTTTTCAGAACTTTTTGGAAAGACAGAAAAAAACTTTTTAAACTTTTAAGAACTTTTTGAAAGTTTAGAAGTACTTTTCAGCACTTAGAAAAGAGTGAAAAGAGGAAATGCAAAACTTTTTGGCTATGTGTATATACACTGACCTTGTTTTGTATATTTTTCTCTTATGAAAAGTACAATGACAAGAGTGGTAAGTAGTCTCAAAGCACTTATCCCACCGCTGCACAACCAATGTAGGAGGCTGGACTGGCTTGTAGTGAGTACCAAGGGGTACTTGCACCTTGCACCAGGCCCAGTTATCCCTTATTAGTGTATAGGGTGTCTAGCAGCTTAGGCTGATAGATAATGGTAGCTTAGCAAAGCAGCTCAGGCTGAACTAGGAGACGTGTGAAGCTACTACAGTACCACTTAGTGTCATATGCACAATATCATAAGAAAACACAATACACAGTTATACTAAAAATAAAGGTACTTTATTTTTATGACAATATGCCAAAGTATCTTAGAGTGTACCCTCAGTGAGAGGATAGGAAATATACACAAGATATATATACACAATAGCAAAAATATGCAGTATAGTCTTAGAAAACAGTGCAAACAATGTATAGTTACAATAGGATGCAATGGGGAAACATAGGGATAGGGGCAACACAAACCATATACTCCAAAAGTGGAATGCGAACCACGAATGGACCCCAAACCTATGTGACCTTGTAGAGGGTCGCTGGGACTATTAGAAAATAGTGAGAGTTAGAAAAATAACCCTCCCCAAGACCCTGAAAAGTGAGTGCAAAGTGCACTAAAGTTCCCCTAAGGACAAAATAGTCGTGTTAGAGGGAGAATGCAAGGAAAACACAAATCAGCAATGCAACAACGATGGATTCCTGTCTGAAGGTACCTGTGGAACAAGGGGACCAAGTCCAAAAGTCACAAGCAGCTCGGAGATGGGCAGATGCCCAAGAAATGCCAGCGGTTGGTGCAAAGAAGCTCTTACTAGGCTGAAGAACTGTGAATACTGCAGGAACGACAAGGGCTAGAGACTTCCCCTTTGGAGGATGGATCCCCCACGCCTTGGAGAGTCGTGCAGAAGTGTTTTCCCGCCGGATGGACGCCAACAAGCCTTGCTACACGCAAATCGTGCGTTTGGCGTTTTTGGACGCTGCTGGGGCCCAGGAGGGACCAGGAGGTCGCAAATTGGACCTGCAGAGAGAGGGGACGTCGAGCAAGACAAAGAGCCCTCACTGAAGCAGGTAGCACCCGGAGAAGTGCCAGAAACAGGCACTACGAGGATGCGTGAAACGGTGCTCGCCGAAGTTGCACAAAGGAGTCCCACGTCGCCGGAGACCAACTTAGAAAGTCGTGCAATGCAGGTTAGAGTGCCGTGGACCCAGGCTTGGCTGTGCACACAGGATTTCCGCCGGAAGTGCACAGGGGCCGGAGAAGCTTGCAAAGTCGCGGTTCCCAGCAATGCAGCCCAGCGAGGTGAGGCAAGGACTTACCTCCACCAAACTTGGGCTGAAGAGTCACTGGACTGTGGGGGTCACTTGGACGGTGTCGCTGGATTCGAGGGACCTCGCTCGTCGTGCTGAGAGGAGACCCAAGGGACCGGAGATGCAGCTTTTTGGTGCCTGCGGTTGCAGGGGGAAGATTCCGTCGACCCACGGGAGATTTCTTCGGAGCTTCTGGTGCAGAGAGGAGGCAGACTACCCCCACAGCATGCACAAGCAGGAAAACAGTCGAGAAGGCGGCAGGATCAGCGTTACAGAGTTGCAGTAGTCGTCTTTGCTACTATGTTGCAGGTTTGCAGGCTTCCAGCGCGGTCAGCGGTCGATTCCTTATCAGAAGGTGAAGAGGGAGATGCAGAGGAACTCGGCTGAGCTCATGCATTCGTTATCTAAAGTTTCCCCAGAGACAGAGACCCTAAATAGCCAGAAAAGAGGGTTTGGCTACCTAGGAGAGAGGAAAGGCTACTAACACCTGAAGGAGCCTATCACAAGGAGTCTCTGACGTCACCTGGTGGCACTGGCCACTCAGAGCAGTCCAGTGTGCCAGCAGCACCTCTGTTTCCAAGATGGCAGAGGTCTGGAGCACACTGGAGGAGCTCTGGACACCTCCCAGGGGAGGTGCAGGTCAGGGGAGTGGTCACTCCCCTTTCCTTTGTCCAGTTTCGCGCCAGAGCAGGGGCTAAGGGGTCCCTGAACCGGTGTAGACTGGCTTATGCAGAATTGGGCACATCTGTGCCCAACAAAGCATTTCCAGAGGCTGGGGGAGGCTACTCCTCCCCTGCCTTCACACCATTTTCCAAAGGGAGAGGGTGTCACACCCTCTCTCAGAGGAAGTTCTTTGTTCTGCCATCCTGGGCCAGGCCTGGCTGGACCCCAGGAGGGCAGCTGCCTGTCTGAGGGGTTGGCAGCAGCAGCAGCTGCAGAGAAACCCCAGGAAGGGCAGTCTGGCAGTACCAGGGTCTGTGCTACAGACCACTGGGATCATGGAATTGTACCAACAATGCCAGGATGGCATAGAGGGGGCAATTCCATGATCATAGACATGTTACATGGCCATATTGGGAGTTACCATGGTGAAGCTACATATAGGTAGTGACCTATATGTAGTGCACGCGTGTAATGGTGTCCCCGCACTCACAAAGTTCAGTGAATTGGCTCTGAACAATGTGGGGGCACCTTGGCTAGTGCCAGGGTGCCCTCACACTAAGTAACTTTGCATATAGGTGACTTATAAGTTACTTAAGTGCAGTGTAAAATGGCTGTGAAATAACGTGGACGTTATTTCACTCAGGCTGCAGTGGCAGGCCTGTGTAAGAATTGTCAGAGCTCCCTATGGGTGGCAAAAGAAATGCTGCAGCCCATAGGGATCTCCTGGAACCCCAATACCCTGGGTACCTCAGTACCATATACTAGGGGATTATAAGGGTGTTCCAGTAAGCCAATGTAAATTGGTAAAAATGGTCACTAGCCTGTCAGTGACAATTTGGAAAGAAATGAGAGAGCATAACCACTGAGGTTCTGATTAGCAGAGCCTCAGTGAGACAGTTAGTCACTACACAGGTAACACATACAGGCACACTTATGAGCACTGGGGCCCTGGGTTACCAGGGTCCCAGTGACACATACAACTAAAACAACATATATACAGTGAAAAATGGGGGTAACATGCCAGGCAAGATGGTACTTTCCTACACCACCTGGACCGGCACGTGTTACATTGCTTGGTTACTACCACCAACTTACACAGCTGGCCCTCAACACCACAGGACTCGGAGAGGGGTCATATCTGCAGAAGATACCTCAGCACAAGAAGCATTGGACTACTTTAAAGGAGTCCTTCTATTTTGGGGCCCTATGATGAACAGTAGGGATATCAGACATCTCACACGAGTCGTGGAAGCAACAATAAATGAAACAGCAGGAACTCTGAGTAACATCACTGCAGAGCTCGCTGCTGACCGCCTTGTTACTCTTCAAAACAGAATGGTTCTTGACATCATCTTGGCGGACCGTGGTGGAGTTTGTACTTTGATCGGATCGAGCTGCTGCGTTTATATACCAGACAATGCCCCTTCAGTGTATAAAGCTATTCAAAGGTTGCATATGATAGCTTCCACAATACACCAAGACGAAGGAACATGGTCCTTAACCGACTGGTTTTGGGGTTTGATTTCCCAATGGGGCTGGAAGATACTAATATTCCTTTTTGTGCTTGCTGCTGTATTCCTCACCTGTTGTCTTTGTGTGCAGTGCCTACCTGCTTTGCGCGGTTGCTGTATGGCATCCCTTGCCCCCTGGCCTGTTCGCCCTCCTCAACACACGGCTATGCTGCCCCTTGAGCAGGAGACAAAAGACCTTATGTCCATTAACATAGACACTGAATGACGTTCAAACTTGCCTCACAATGGCAAAAGGAGGGATTGAAAAAATGTACATAAACGTAATCATACACCATAGCTGCTAGGCATCTGTTTATCTTTATTATGTTGCCATGTGCTCGACAAACCTCCTGAACTTTGATGATTGACCTTGTGTTCACAGCCTTGGGCTGCAATCTGCTTATCGCTGTAATTTACTTGTTTTAACCGTAGTTCCGAGAATGTTTGTGCTTAATCAGTAACTGTCAGAACAGGTTCGTACAGGTCGTTGCCACCTCCTGCCAGCTGCATCTGTACCTTCTCCCACCACACGTGTATCCCTGAAATATTCTGAAGGCCGCAGAGGACCTTGAATACGCTAGGGGTGGAGTTGTCCTCTTACTAAGCAGTTCTGTGTGTATATATGGTTGGGTGCCCCAGAGTGAAGGGGCAGCCTCCGTAGGATAGTCACTTGACTGTCCTGGGACTCTGTATTAGCTCGAGCAATAATCCATGTAATAAACTTCTCTTTACTCCTCCAGTTGGTGACTCTGCTTGATTTGTGTACTCTGTGCTAAACGGACCCTGAGGACTAGGGTGTCCCTCCACCCCTGGGAAGGAGACCCCGGGTGGGGCGGGGGTGCTAGCTCCAGTTTTGTAGTCGCCGGTGAGATCTAGTTTTAAATTGCACCGTGTTGGGTTTGGAGGGCCGCAGGGCCTCAGGAATATGCAACTAAGCAGCGCTTAGAGGACAACTCCATGCTGAAACGTCATTGGCTTTAATCGGCTTCTTTACAACTGTGCGCACTGTTCTCCGATCTACATCATGCAAACTAAACAACAAATGGAGATTTACTCCATCTTTTTCTGTACAAAGGTTGTGCTGTTCTTCATTGAACTACAGATGTTGTGCAGAGGACACACCTGTGAATCCACCCCCACCGGAGCACCGCCTGTCATCGAGCCAGGAAATGAATGAGAAGCCTTTTTGGAGAAGGAGTGATTATTGGCTTATTACACAAAACCAGGGCCTGGAATTATGCAGCCTGGGTTGAATAAATTATGCGGCAAGAAAAGGAAACTGATGCAGTGTTATACAGCACATTATGTGGTGGCATTACTTCATTTATTTGTCATTTTTACTCACCTTAACATACTCTGGTCAGACTTTTCACATTAATACCAGTTGTTTAAAGACCAAAAGCAGCAAAAAACAACTTAAAGGCAACTAGTCACTTCTGCAAAGGAACTGCCAGTGTGGGACACATTGCAATGTTTTTAGTAACTTTTGATCTGTTTCTGCCAGAAACATTTATTTTTGGTTACAATCCGCAGACTGCTTAGCAGAGGATGCATTATGTGGCAAGTCGATAATTATGCAGAAAATGCAGCAGCCACAAAACCTCCTAATGCCAGCGACCCTGCATAAGAATTTAAGAATAAAAATAATTGTTTAATTAAGTGTTTTGTATGTTTTCCTTGGCATTGTGTGCTGTCGCCGTCTGTTGAAGCATATGTAAGGGGGTGTTTCACCCAGCAGCGCCCCCTGCAGGCGGAACCCTCTTTCAGCCAAGCAGTTGTCGTCCATTCTGCACCCCCTTCAGCGGTCTCCACTGCCCGAGCCCGCTTGGTATATCTTGTAGGAAAGTACCCTCTTTCTTGGCATTGTGTGCTGTCGCCGTTTGTTGAAGCATATGTAAGGGGGTGTTTCGCCCAGCAGCGCCCCCTGCAGGTGGCACCCTCTTTCAGCCAAGCAGTTGTCACCCATTCTGCACCCCCTTCAGCAGTCTCCACTGCCCGGGCCGGCTTGGTATATCTCTGCAAACTACGTTTCATGGAAAGATCCACCCACAAGGGACTAATCAAGTCTTTCAGATGTTGCATGTAGCAGGTCATGGACGTCTTAGAGGGAGAACCTAATGGCTTGCACTCTCTCTAACCCCCCCGGGTGGGAACTGCCACAAGGTGCCTCGGGGGTCTGTGTCCATATCCGCGTGAATGGTCGCACTTTTTTACATGAACCATGGACTTTTTAAGTAGATGTTTCCTTTCTGACAGTGCTACAGTCGAAGTGCTACAGTCGAAGGAAGCTTGTTGATGCCATGCTAGTGCTTTGAAGTCTGCATGCCTTTGTAGGTTAATGAACTGAAGGTTATGCTGACATAGTCCGCGTTCTCTGGGTTGTTGTAATGGGCTCTTTTGCTCCTTGAACATGCTGATTCACGATAGTAAAGGTGAAGTCTGAAGGTGTATGTTAACAGCAGCCCCTGCATGCGTGTATGTTTCCTTGAAAGACACAACCCTCCACCCATTCCTTACACCCTATCGCCCCCCCAACCCACGCAGCGGTTCTGACTCAGATTCCGTCTAGGTGCCAGCTCAGCAGTCGGCAGAGGTTGGTGATCTGGTGATCCATAGTGTAACCTCAGAGGAGTACACTGCCACGCCTACCTGCTGGAGGACTGTGTGGATGGAGGCATTCTGTGGTGCTGTGGTGTCACTGGAGGCATTTTGTGGTGCTGTGGTGTCACTGGAGGCATTCCGTGGTGCTGTGGTGTCACTGGAGGCATTCTGTGGTGCTGTGGTGTCACTGGAGGCATTCTGTGGTGCTGTGGTGTCACTGGAGGCATTCTGTGGTGCTGTGGTGTCACAGGCCCATTAATCTACCCACAGGGGTGATGGCTCGCAGATTGGCGTCTTCCATCCCATGTGTGTGAAGCACACACGGTGCTCCATGTTTGAGCCTTCTCCCATGCTCAGTGCATGCACAGTGTGACTGATGTAGTGACCAGATGACATCCTTAATGGGGACATGCTATCTCTATGGACTCCGCCCTAGAGGCCACATTCTGTTTTCATGACCCTTTTCCCCCCACCCACCCCCCTTGAATGTTTTCCTGGATTTGTTGAACAACTAAGAAGAACCTCCTCCCACCTCCTATTTGCTGGTAATCTAAGATTGTAAGCAGAGCTTCTGGCTGATTGGGGCATCTAGCACTAATGACATGAAGGTTTATCAGGCTGCTTCTAGCAGCTCTTCAGATACCTCCTGTTGACCATTGAGAACCTGAAGGGGGCCTCCTTGAAACCAGTGGTGCATATTATTCATCTCCTCGTCTTGCACCTGTGAAGATTTTTTTTTTTTTTTAATTCTTCTGATCCTTGACTTGAAGTATGTTCAGGACCTGACCGGAGAGCATCACCCTGCTGAGAGCGCACCACTGCCATGTTCATGGATCAGACTGCCAGCCTCCCAGGCTTCTGCGCTGCTCGTAGAACTGCAACCAGATGTCCCCTGTGGAAAATGACCACTGTGGTGTGTATAGAACAGTGGAGGTTACCATCCCTGGTGAGTGTTCCTCTACGGTCTGCTTGTCTCACCGCACCAGGGATGTGCTGTATCCGTTTAGTACTGTTACTCACACTTCACTGGTGCAGTGATGAGCCAGGGACTGAGACACAACCCGGGCATGCGCACTGAAGCCCCCCAGGGCTACTAACTGCCAGGGTCGGAGACTTGAGACGCTACCTGAGGTGCATTAAAGATGAAACCACCCCTGGTAGCTTCCTAGATGGTAGCATGTTTTGTGTAGGTAGCCTCTAATTGTAACTGAATTAAAGGAGGTTTCAAGACTCAAGTAGACATTTGAAACAAATGAACCGAAGACACAACAAGGCCACTTTATTTCTGATAAGCTTCTTTCCATATCGTATACTCCTCAGCAAAACCTTTTGCAATATAACCACCCAGCCCCCCCCCCCACAAGATGGCATATTTTATTTATTGGAACTCTTGAGTGTAATGAGGCCTGGAGGTCAGTTGCTGCTAATAGCGCATTGAAGAGAAAGGGCCTGAGCTATGCAGATTGTGAATAATGAGGCCACTTTTTAGAGCATCCTTAAAGGAGGAGTGATGAACGTCAGGTGGAAGGTGTAGGGAAGAGCTTATCAATCGGTGGGACTTGAACTGGGGAGGCGCACTAACCCCCCCCGGACCCCAACATATGCTCACCAAGACGTGTTACATGAAACAAGAGGTACACAATCAGGCAGCAGAGACTGAATGACCCTTCTAGTTGCAAAGTACCTGTTTCATCTTTTACTGATAAATTGCTGCATCTTTGCATAAATGAATCAGTGAAAAATGCTCAGCACCTGGAAGATCACGACTTGACGTCCAGGGAGCCAGTGTGGGTTACTCACAACAGACTGAAATGAGCTGCACTGGCGACACCGCTGAGCTGCCTGATTGTCAGGTTTTGCCTACAGCGCGCATGTGCTGACAGCGAAAGCTATTGTTCTGGAAAAAAATCTTAAAGGGGCTTAGAGACACCCTGCCCACTACTTAACATTGGTTGGCTTCCACGCCGCTCTCGTTTTAAGGTTGAGCGTAGCAGTGTACAAGCGCACCTTTTCTGATGTGTTGGTATGTACCTGGGCTTTTAAAGCATAGCAGCACGCAAGCGCTGCTTCTTCCGACGTGTTGGTATGTACCTGGGCTTTTAGAGCATAGCAGCACGCAAGCGCTGCTTCTTCCGACGTGTTGGTATGTACCTGGGCTTTTAGAGCATAGCAGCACGCAAGCGCTGCTTCTTCCGACGTGTTGGTATGTATCTGGGCTTTTAACAACGCCCACCTCACGACCATCACTACCACTCGTTCCTGGGCTCGCTCTTCAAAAATCCTTTGATGACATTGGTAAATGCTTTCTGTTTGTCTCTCCTTGGGGCGGTTTGGTTACCGCCCTGGCCATCGCTCCTGTTTTATGGCTTATTGCACTTGGGCCGATACGTTTGACTGCGAGCAAACTTCTTTTTCCTTTTGTGTGTCTCCTTCAGGCTCATGGCGAGGCCCTGTGAATCCACTCACTCCTGTGAAACTGTTTTAATTTTCAGTTTATGTGGCAAGAAAAGTCCCGTTAGGTGTTTACAACGGTAATGGCTGTAACTTAAGCAAATGCAAGACCTATTCCATTGCAAATGCTTGTTTTGGGTTTGGCATTGCTTTGGATGTATGCATTAGAATTCAGTGGTTCCCAACCTGTGGTCCAGGGACCCATGGGGGTCCGCGAAGCCTCCTCAGGGGGTCGGCGACTGCTTAGAAAATTAAATAATATTACCAGATTAGGTCCCCAGCTTTCAGTAATGACTCTGTGGGGGGTCCCTCAGTTCCAGTAATGATAAAGTGGGGTCCACAGAAGTAAGAGGTTGGGAACCACTGCATTAGATGTTGGGAGAGCTGGTGGTATGAAATATACTAATCGACCAGGAGATGGCAGTATCACACCTGAAAACTGTTGCAATTAATTGTCGACTATTTCTAAACATTGCCAAAGTAAAGATGTCTAGTGTTTGCTGTCGACTTTTTGCTTTGCTGCTGTTTGTAAATGTATTTTGTATTCTGTGGTGGGTGGATCCAAAATTTGAATGACCCACTAACAGACCAATGGATGTACAGAGTGGGCTGACCACCCTATACATATATTACATATAACATTACTTAGAACATATGAATGTTGGGAGCTCCATTAAAAACAATGCAGTGCTCTGGGCTGCTAATGGCTAGTAGGAGCCCGGAGCCCCAACACTCCAATGTTTTTGTTCACAGCTATTGCTGTGAACAAAAGCCTCACAAGCCAGAGGGGATTTGAATCACTTCAGGCTCCGTGAGGCCTTTGTTTTAATTATTAGAACATTTTGCCCTCTGGTGGCAAAATGTTCTAATAGTCTTATAGCCCTTCGTAGCTGGGCTATATCGGCATTAAAGTCCCGCTCCCTTGTTAATGGCCCTAGCCTTTGGCTCAGGCCTCTAACGCTAAAGCGGGCCTTTAATGGCCGGTATAGCCCACTACAGCGGTATAGTGTTGACATTTGTTTGTGTTAACACACTGTAATTAATTTAATGTATATCGTAGTTTTGCACTTAATTGGTTTTACCCATGCTTTTTGTTGTAGAGTTTTGTGAGTTCTTATTTGGAACTACGACCCCACTGAACACTGCATGGTCCTGGGACCCCAGGCAGAGATCTGTTGCCTGCTGTCTCCCGAGTCTGCTGGTACTGGTGTGGTCCTTTTCCATCAATAAATCTACTAGTCTAAGAAGAAGATAAACGCGCGTCCCGGAAGTTATTTTATTTGAAGCTACATCTTGTGTTCTGCATGAGTTGCCGTGCTGCATATTATGGTACCAGGAGTGAGGTTGCTGCTATGCCGGGCTCTGCCAAGGTCCCCTCGAACCCACTGCCAGTTCTCCAGCACGTATGTGAATTGGATCTCCTATTCTTGCTGTTGGTTCATGCTACTTTTATTTATATTGTGTTGGCCGTTGGATCTGCTGAAGCGGTAACTTAGAAATGTAAGAGTGTAAACGCCTGTTACCTGTTGACTTGCTCTCAATGTTCCACGTGTCACGTGATCCCGGTTGCTGCAGCTGTGCTGGATCCTCACAGCGACGTCTTCCTGTGAAGATCGTGATTTCCTGGCTCGTGCTCTCTGTTCTACGTCAGCACGCCACGTCAAGTCATGCAGCGGTGGCCATATTGTGAATGGCATCGTCCTTCCATCTGGATTTCTAGTTTGATATGATCGCATTGCAATGTCAGTCAGATGGCTAGAGTTTATTATTTAATGTTTTGCTGCACTAAAATGCCTGTTGTACGTCTGGAGGAAATATTTTACTTTTAGTAAGTACTTTTTAAGTTACGATTTTTCAAAGTTTAGAAAATGTCTTGCTTTTGTGCGTAATTACGCACCATATAAATCAATGGAAGACAACCTTAAAACTTAAAAAAGCATACAAAATCAGGCAATGCGTTTACCAGTGTCTCCTTTTGTTTTTAGGTCGAGGTTGTCAAGAGGTCCTGTTGACCAGCTGGAGAAGTTAGGGCGGTTCCTGGTTTTGGCAGGAGCAGCTGCTGAAAGTCTTGAGCTGGTGCAGGACCACTGCGGGGGACCACTGGGAAAAGCAATGCACAGGTGAAATGAAGGGTGAATCTGTTGGGTCCCCTAAGAGTGTAGAGGTCACAAGGGGTAGGGGACCCTTAGCGCACAGCTGGTTCTCTGGTGCAGGGCACAGGGAGGCCAGGTGCAGAGCAGATAGATGAGCCAAGAGCTATGCCAAAGGTGCCCTTCGAAGCAAGTGGTAGGTAACTTTGAGGGTGGTTTGCAGGTCAGCAGGGCAACTCTGGGGGGGTGATTCTTATGTGTCCTGAATTCCCTTGATTGGGGCTTGCTTTTGGTCCTCTGGGAGTCTGAACTGGACTTTTCTTCTTGGTGTCAGAATTGGAGGTTTGGTGCCACTGGCCATTGCACGGTTCAGCCAATGGAAGCTGCAGTGACACCAAACTTGGCACACTTGGAGGGTTTGTCCCCCTGGTCCGTGGGGTAGAAGTTGGTCCAGCTGCTGTGTCTGGTTCCTTGGTCAGCAGCCAATCAGGGAATTGGACTTCACTGGTCTTTGCTTCCTTGTTGTAGGGAGTGATGTCTTAACTCTGGAAGGAGATACTTGGTGATTTTCAGAAGGGTGGAAGTCCTCTGGGTTTTTTTTAGAGTCTGTCCAGGGGGTCGAGTTTCAAGGGTGGAAAGCCCTTTGAAGCTCACAGGCAGAGCTGTGCACCCTCCTGGGTCAGGAGGTATAACACCTCTGCCCAGGAAGGGCTTTGTTTTCTGAACCCAGAGAGCAAAGGCTCTCACCCCAGGGTTCCAGAATCTTGTATGGTGGAGGCGGGCTGGTTGTGACTTCTATGGTGGTCCCTGGGTATATTTTGCAATAAATCAATACTGGTACCAGTTTGGATTTATTGTTCTGAGTTGTTTGCTACCAAAGAACCCAGGTTTCAGAGTGGCCACTATGTAGTTGAAAAACTCGTGTTGACCAGTGTCCAGCACATACATTAAAATGGCTGCTCTCTTCACTCACTATGTCCCAGGTTTGGCAAGGACACAGCAGGTACATATTGCTCATGCATCTATGCCCTCACATATAGGCCCTCATCATGAACCTGGCGGTAATGACTGCCCCGCCGGCGGTGGCGGTAACTACCGCCAACAATCCAGCAGTGCAAACCGCCAAAGAATGAAGCACAGGAGAAACAGTCAGTGGCCCCTCCACTAACCGCCAGTCTGGAACCTCCTCCTCCGACAGTAGAGACCACCAACAGGCGGGCAGAAAGGCCCAACTCAATCAGGAGATAATGAACACAGCACCGCCATAATTTCCGGGGCGGGAACTACCGCCACGTAAAGCCTGGCGGAAACCAACCAACTAAAAGGACACCCTCACCGGAGGCATCCAGAACACGCCGACACCAACATGGAGCAGGAGTTGGAAATCATGCCAGTGCTCCTCCTTGCCATATTCCTCCAGGACCGTGACCGACGACGAAGACGACGACGGTAAGTACCCAGCCTAGCACACAAGGGAGGAAAGGGCACAATTATACAGCCACCCACTCCACCCACACCGCGACGCACACCCAACCCCTCCCTCCACCCCAAGCCATACATACCCTAGCAAAATGTACTTACCTCACACAACCCAACAAATGCCTGAACCAATGCACATACCAGTGCACCCCACACCTCCACAGTGAAACGCGGCACAATGGCTCAATTTGGCACCAGCAGGTCTGCTGGGCAGTAAAATTTAATAATAAATAAATCAACAATATACAATAGGCCATAGGCCAGTCCATTGTCCATGAAGGGCAAACATAGCCCAAACTTGACTCCTACGATGGAAATGGAACTCCACTCAGAAGGGGCATCAATGGGGCAGACAGGCACTTCATGGGGCAGGGGCACGGGGTGGTGAGGGAGGGAACCTATGCTTGGAAGGGGGGGCTTGGGCTTAGGTTTGGGAGGTGGAGGGGGTTTGGGCATGCCCTTGGATGGAGGGGGAGTGGGCTTGGACGGGGGTGGCAGAGGGACCAGGGGCAACACGGGGCTTCTTCTTCTCCGGGGAAGGGGCACGGGAACGAGAAGGGGTGACTGGAGCGGACTTGGAGGTGGAAGGAATGGACTGGGCAAGGATATAGGCACGTTTAGGGACAAGACGGGGGGCCAGTGGGTTCAAACAGGTCAACACGGGAGAGGAAAAGCTTTCTAGTTGCAGTAGGAGCGGTACTGGAGACAGGTGTGGGAGTGGAGGTTGAGGGAGTGGTAGAAGGAGATGGAGGTGTGCTGGATGTGGATGCAGGTGCCTGTACAGTATGCTGAGGTGTGGTGGATGTGTGTGGAGTGGATGAGTGTGAGCGTTTGTATATTTTGGGAGGAGGGGGGTGGACACAGTTGGAGAAGACAGGCTGCCAGTGTATATGGATGTTGTGTGGGTGTTTGCAGGTCTGGTGAGTAGAATATGCGACTGAACCACTACTGCCTAAACAACGACTGCCTAAACCACTACTGCCCAACACCGAGAACGCCTAAACAATGAATTTTTTTACAACGAAGTCTAAACAACGAAAAAAACGATTAAATAGAAATATGCCTAAACAACAACCTCCTATATAACGAATATGGGACCCACTACAGTACTATGCTGAAAAACCAGCGAAAACAAAAACAACAATATTTTGCCTACAGAAAACAATGAAAACATCACCACAAATTGAAAACATATAAACACAGTTTTAATGTGAAATAAATTGTTTTAAAACAAAAAGGGTAGAACAGTAACGAAAATAACACTATAGAAAACGTTAGTCCTACAACAGTTTCTACATCACCCAGGAAGTATTTCTTCTCCTCAAGAAACGACAACTAAAAGGGAAAAGAAATGCAAACTACGCTATAACTATACTTGTAAATTAAATATAAGTTCTGTCAGAAACGAGTACAGAATAAAAAAAAAACGTCCAAAACATATTTTATTTACAATTATAGCATTACTCATAAAAATACATATATACAGACGACCTCCATTTTGTGTTCAGTATTACACCGAACAGCTTACAGAGAGGACATGTAAAACACTACGGAGAGAAAGTTATCTATATTTCATCCAACAGCGCCATCTACCGACATTGCATGGTAACATATACTTAAAATAGATATAAATGTATATACAAAGCTATAAAATAGCTGAAAAAAATGAATAAATAAGGTAATTTTACACTTTTGTATTACAGACGTATATTTCAGGAAAGTGACCAAAAAAATAACAGGACATCTGTGTTATAAAAGGTAAACAATTTCCATTTCTCAGAAACAGTTTGATTAAAGCGTTACAAATTGTGTTAAAATAATATGTTAAAAAATGAGTATGATAAGATTACTAAAAAAAATTATGATACAAATAAAATGTATCTATAAAACAATTCATGTGCGAAATAGTAAAAAAAAAATGATTTCACCTAGTAAATTTAATTCAAAGGCAAGATATTACTCACCTCAAAATTGAAGGCTAGAAAAAAAAGTACTTTCTAAATTAAGCTAAGTACATACCTGAATGAAGTAGAACAAATGAACTTCCAAAATATTAGTAGTGTCATTTGAAAATCTACTTACCTCACAGAATATGATAAATAAGAACCAGTACAAGTAAATTATTAATAAAACTCTACTGACTACTTACCTTACTACAAGTCCAAAATGGCAACTAAACGTAGCATAAATCTTTCCAGAAAGATAAGAATTAACCTCATAGAAAATAAATACTTACATGGGGACCTGTTCTCCCCACTGAGAAAACATGAAATGTACTATTCCAAGTCTACAAGGAACTTACCTCTGGGCAGCTAATACACAGTGACTAAAATCTAACTATACTACTGCAACGACACTGCATACTTACATGACAGCATGTGGTAGACAATGATTATAGAGACAACTTACTATTCCAAGTCCACAATGTACTTACCAGACAGCAGCACCTGGTCACAAAGTAGGGGCAAATTTACTAGTAGAACTCCACCAACTACTTACATTTGACAAGTGGTAGAGTCTAAATAAAACAAAATTTACTGTTGCAAATCCACAAACTACTTACCTCAGAACAGATGATGAACAGTAAATAAATGCCAAATTAGCTAATCCAAGTCCACCAACTACTTACGTCACGGCAAGTAATAAACAATCAGTAAATGACAAATTTACTATTCAAACTCCACCAGATACTTAGATAAGGGACGTGCTGCACATATATTATAAAATAAATACTATTAAAACTCCAACAAGTACTTACCTAAGGGCAGGCGCTAAACACTAAATAACACCAAATTTACTATTCTAACTCAACCAACTACTTACCTTAAAACAAATACTGGACAGTGAGTACGCTCAAATTAACTTTTCCCAATCCACAAAGTACTTACCTGAGGGTATCTTAAAAACAACCAGTAAAGGCCAATTAACTATTCAAACACCACCTAATACTTACTTGAGAGCAGATGGAATACAATAACAATAAGCCCAAAAATATTAGTATAACTGCACTCAGTACTTACAGAATCACAAGTATTCAAAGTAAAAACATTAATAATACAAAATAAAAAACTAAATAATACACTCTTTATTATTTCTTTTAGACTCCAAGGAACAAAAAAAACACCAGAAGATGTGAAAAAATTGAAAAAAATTCAACTACGTGTGGACTCTACATAAAAGGTAAGATGTACTATTAAACCTCCATCCAAGTAGTCACCTTAAAGCAGATACTGCACAATACATACACTCAACTTTACTAATACAACTGCAGCAGATACTTATGTAAGGACAGCTGCTGGACAGTGAGTATACAATAAATTAACTGTTACAACTCCAGAAACTACTTACGTCAGGACAGATGGTGCACTCTAAATAGAACCAAAGTTACTATTGAAATCCACCAAATACTTACCTCAGAGCAAATGAAAGAGTAAATAAATACAAAAATTACTATTCCAACTTCTCCACATACTTACATAGGGGTAGGTGCTGGACAGTGAGTATAAGAGAAAAGTACTATTACAATTCCACCAAGTACTTACCTCAGAGCAAGTGCTGGACACTAAATAGAACTAGAATTAGTATTCCAACTCCACCAAGTACTTACCTCAGGGCAGATGATAGACATTCAGTAAAATCCAAATTTACCATTCCAAATTCCCCACATACTTGCGTGAGGGTAGGTGCTGGACAGTGACTTAAAAACAAACAAATTTACTATTACAGCTCCACCAAGCACTTATCCCAGGGCAGCTAAAAGACAGTTAATAAAGGCCAAATTTAGTACTCCACCTCCACTGCATATTCACATCAGCTCAGGAAATGGGCAGTGAACATACATGAAATTTACTATCACAACTCCAAAAAGTACTTACCTCAGAACAGATACTGGTCACAGACTAGACCCACATTTACAATTCTAAATCCACAAATGACTTACCTCAGCACTGGTGATACACAATCAACAAATGTAAAATGTAATATTCCAGCTACACTGAACACTTAGAAAGAGCATGCACTATATGTTAACTAACTTACTATTTTATAAAGTAATTCCACCACATAATTAAAATTAAAAACTAAAAAGTTCTTATAATATATTTTTTTGTATTATTTACAGATATTTTATGAATGGCATCACAAGGTGAAGCAAGTTACATGACCTCACGAACAGGACACCAGCTACTAAAGTATGAAGGGTATCTTTATTGAAGAGATGAGGTTGTCAACCTCAGGAGTCATTGGAGGTGTGTACACTTCTACTCTTCACATTGCAGAGGCAGAGCTGTTACTCTGGAAGACACCGTTGTTAGGACAACAGAGCACAACCACTCTGCCTCTGCAATGGAAATAGATTAGAGAAAATGTACAAAAAATAAAACATATTGCACACACCTCCAATGACTCCTGCGGACAGGTTCTAAGGGAGGTAGTACAAAGTATTCCCGTACAGATTGCAGGTAGCATACCTTCTATACCAAACCTTAGGCGAATGTTTCAACGAGAAAAACTGGCAAGTAACCCCCAACATGTAACACAGCGATCCTATGAAGACATTAACATCCCCCGGAACTAAAAATTGCCTTTTCCAAAGAAACTTTTCTCATGCATGACAACGAAAACCCTCAAAAAATTAATTTTAATATTTAGCACAACCTGCAACTTACTAATCCTAGAAAATAGTGAATTTTGGATGATGGATGGAACATTTAAATCTACACCCCATCCGTTCACTCAAATTTACACTATACATGCAACAAAAAATAACACTACAGTCCCCCTAGTGTATGCATTATTGCCTGACAAACATTCCTCTACTTATACTGAATTGTTATCAGCAATCACAAACAAAACACTGAATAAAAGACCTAGAAAAGTGATACTGGATTTCAAATTATCAGTGATAAACACAATACTGAAAATATATCCAGAAACCCAAATTCAAGGATGCTTTTTCTACTTTTCACAGGCATATTGGCGTAGAATTAAAAAATCATCCTTAAGTAGAGAATATTTCTCAGACTGCATACTGCAATTTGAATTAAGGAAACTAACAGCATTATGCTTTGTACCACCTGAAAAAGTAGATGAGTATTACACAACAATAACAGATTCTAACTATTATACGGTAAATGAAGACAAATTGGCACCCTTACTAAATTATTTCGAAGAAACCTGGATTGGACACCTAAGCAGATCTGGTCGCAGAAGAAAGCCAAGATTTCCAATAGAATGGTGGAACTGCTACCAGACCTGTTTAGAAGGTGGTGCAAAGACTAATAATGCCATAGAGGGATGGCACAACTCCTTTAACGGAGCAATAGGAAAACCCCACCCAAACCTGTATCATTTCATGGAAATTTTGAAGAAGGAGCAAGGTTTCCAAGAAATGAGACTTGCTCAGTCACTCTCAGGTAGCCTGAACCCACGCCAAAGTCAAAAAAGCAAAGAAATGGCATAAAGAATTTTGGCAAAAATACAAGAATTTCATACAATGACGGCTTCAGACTATCTTGACAGTCTAGCATATATTCTACATTACTAACAACCACTAGGCTACTCAGAAATGACTTGCCAGATTTAAAAAAAGACCATTAATTAAATTGCCATTTTTAAAATTATTTTTACACTAAATTAATCCAACCAAAACAGATCCTACCTTTGAAGTTTTCATGTCTTTATGCAAATACGTGTTGCTGAAGAAATCCTCTTCATTAATATAGAAGAAGCATTTTATACTGCAGAATTAAAAAAAAAAAATAATCATCCTGAAAAAAATGTAATTGGTGATACCAAATGGATGATGAAAAAAACAACTCTGTATACAATAAAAAGTTAAAGAAAAAAAAAATATATAATATTTTACCAAACCACAAATTTGAAAAAAAACCAATATTAAAAGCACCCCAAGAACATTTTATACCCAAGAAAATAAAAAATGTGAATCAGATACTTACCAAAGCAACAGCATTAAAGAACAAAATAATAATCAACAAAAATACATGAAAACGAAATAAAGGACATTACTAATACAAAAAAATAAATAATTACGAAGGCTGTTACAATTAACAAAATATTCTTTTTAAAAACCGGACAATTGCCTTGTTTATCGAGCCCTAAAATAAAATAATCACAGGCAAAAAAATAATTGTTTGTATTTATTAGAAAAGCAGTACAATTATTTTAAAGGTAAAACACTGCTACACATTTTTATTTTTTTATCGATACCACTATCATATGCAAACCTGTACGGGAAGAAAAAATTAAACATTCCAAACATCGAAAATCTACTCCCTACCTTAGAATTACCTCCGACAACTATATCTGCAGTAAAAATACCCTAAAACATACTGTAAAAAGAATTATAATTCCACTTACCCGAACGAGGTCTCTGCGTCCCGTCTTGACCAGGAGGAGCACTAAAATTAGAAAACTGACTATTTCACTCATAGGGTATAATAGGAAAAAGAAGGAAATACCAGAAAAAAAAAGGTTAAATAAATGTAAATAAATTTGTAAAAAATTTACAAAAATCTGTAAATATTAAATAATAAATAAAAAAATATTTAGCATTTTTAAAACTATATTATTTTCAAAATAAAAATAAACATTTTTAAAAATAAAATATGTTTTTATTATTTAAAAATTATGTTTGCATATAAAAAAAAAATTTGTGGATGAAAAAAACCCTAACACCAAAAATAATAAAAAAATAATATTTATATATTTTCTGGGATTTTTTAATTAAATAATAAAACTAAAAAAAAGTAATAATAATTCAATTTAATATATATTTATTATTATACTTCCAAAAATATAATTTTAAATAAATTCATATTAATTTTATATTACCAGAAAAAAATCTAACATTTTCCAAATAAAATAAAAAATGTTTTAACAATTTTTAAAAATGAAAAAAACAAAGTACAATTAATAATTAAAAAAAATATTCACAAACAATATTCTACTCCTCAAAATATTATTATAATACATATTTAAATATAAAATTAATACATATCTATTTTGAATTTAAACAAATAAACATCTTTAACACTGAAAAGCAAAAAAAATAAAAAAAAATAAAAAATGAATTCACCATTATTAAAAATAAAATGTCAGTATCAATACACTCCCAACTCATTATCCCTCAATAAACACTATCACTTCCCTAAAAGAAGAATTACACCAATATAAAAAATACCCAAGGATATAAATAAATACCTGAGTATTAATACACTTCCCCACCCATAATCCCTGCATCCCCCATATCCCGCCCCTAATTCAACTCATGTTTAAAAAAAAATAATAATAAAAAGTACCCAAGTGTATAAAATAATACCTGAGTATTAATATACTTCCCACCCATAATCCATACATCCCATCCGTTATCCTGCAGCTTGTTTTAAAAAAACAAATAAAAAATTACCCAAGTGTACAAATTAATACCCAAGTACTAATACACTTCCCCACCCATAACCCCTGCATCCCATATATCCCACCCCTTATCCTGCAACATAAAAAAAAAATGAATACAAAATTACTCAAGTGTATAAATTAATACTTCAGTATTAATACACTTCCCCACCCATAACCCCTGTATCCCACATAACCAGCCCCTAACTACACAGCATGTATTAAAAAAAAAAAAAAAAAATCCCAATTGAATGAATTAATACCTCAGTATTAATAAACTTCCATACCGATAACTCCTGCAACCGGAATATCCCATCCCTTACCCCATAGCATATTTTTTAAAAAGGAATAAAAATGTACCAAAGTATATAAAATAATACCTGAGTATTAATACACTTCCCCACCCATAACCCCTCCATCCCATCTATCCCGTCCCTTATCCCACAGTTTGTTTTTAAAAAAGAAATACAAAATTACCCAACTGTATAAATTAATACCTAACTACTAATACACTTCCCCACCCATAAAAAGCTGCATCCCATATATCCCACCCCTTACCCGCATCGATTTTTAAAATTGGAATAAAAAAATTACCCCAGCGTATAAATTAACACCTGGGTATTAATACACTTCCCCACTCATAACCCCTGCATTCCATATATCCCGCCCCTAAATCCACAGCATAAATTCCAAAACTTTAAAAAAAACAGTGTATAAATTAATACCTAACTATTAATACACTTCCCCACCCATAACGTCTACATCCCATACACCCCATCCCTTAATCCACAGCATATCCTTAATTTTTTTAAAAAAAATACTCAAAGTCCTTATGAAATACCCAAGTATTAATGCACTCCCCACCCATATTTCACAATTACTAATACACTTTCCCACCCATAACCCCTACATCCCACATATACCGCCCCTTAATCCACATCATGCCACCCCATAAAAAAAAAACCTCAAAGACATAATTTAATACCCGAGTAATAATAGCATCCCTACTCATAACCCCTGCATCCCATATATCCTACCCCTAAATCCACAGAATGATTAAAAAAAAAAATACCCAAGTATATACATTAATACCTAATACCTAAAAAAAAAAAATTACAAAAAAAACTCAACCATTCAAATTACTAGCACAATATTAAGACACTTTCCCACCCATAAAACCAAAATCCCATAAAAACCGCACATAATTGCGCTACATCTCTCCAAAAAACGACACAAAAACAATGCAGTTTAAAATCCATACTTCAGTATCAATACCCATACCAAAACATAACCCCTGCATACCAAATATGTAAAATATATATATTTATTTATATATCTATATATATATATATATATAAAATACATATATATATAAATAAATATATATAGAAAAAATATATATATTATAAAATATGTATAAAATATATATATACATAATAATACAATAATTATACATATGTACATTAATATATACAAACAAAAACATTAATAAATACAACATATCCAATAATATAAATATTAAAAATACATGCATATATATATAAACAAATAATAATTAAAATTTAAACAAATAAAAAACAAAAAACAAAACTTACCTTAAATTTGTTGTTAAAAAACAAAACTTACCTTAAAATTTGTTGTTCTGGTATTCGTTGTTAAGGCAAAATCGTTGGTAAGGCAGTAGTTGTTCTGAACTTCGTTGTAAAGACCTAGTAGGTGTTCAGGATTCGTTGTTCAGGCAAGTAGTTGTTCCAACGTAGTTGTTCAGGTTGTTTCCCCCACTGGAACAGAGCATCTCTGGCAGGTGAGGTGTGCCACTGGGAATATTCTGTTAAGGGGGGAGGGGTTGAGGTACCCACTATGGAGAAGCACTTATTGGTTATTCTTTAAGCATGCTTTATGTGTTATCATCTTATGTGATTCCAGGGCGCTGGCCCATTCAGAATCATGCCTAAGTTGCATCAGGGATGTGTCGACGTGTTCCAATGGCTTTACAAAGCCAAGTGATAAGATCTCACCTGTGTCCCCTTTGATATATTGTACGTACAACTTTGTGTCTAGTTTTTTCTGTAAGGGTTTACCATAGGAAGTTCATTGAGGCAGTAGGCATCAGTATGTGATGAATTGTCCTGGGAGATGGCATAGTCCTCGTCAAAAGTTAAAAGCTGGCCATCCCGGAAGAGGTCTTCCACTGTGTCAAATGAGTGTGCCTGCCAGTCTGGTAGCTGCTCTCTTGTCAATGAGACCTACACGCTGGTGAGGCCCTGTATTGCAATGTTAGGGGCATATGGAGCAATCTGGTTTGTTTGTTAGGCGAAAGTTTCTGGTTAGAGATTTCCATGGCAACCATCCAGGAAGGGAGCAGGGCATCATCAGTGGAGATCTTGAATGTGTTTTTGCCCGCCAGCCATCGAGCCACCCACTCAAGCTGTGCCGCAGGTAGTAAGACTCGAAACAGGGGGCCCCTCAAACCTCCCTGAACCACTGGCAACCCATCATCTTCCATCATTCCAGAATGTATCCCCCACCACGTGATCTAGATCACAGAAGAAGTGGCATGGTGGAAAGCCTGGTACGTTGACAAAATAATACTGCAATTGGGGAAGGATTATCATCTTTGACAATGCAATCATGCCGGTGAGGGCTCTGGGGAGCTGCTGCCAGAGTTGCCCTCAAATTAGTCTTCCTGCAAGTGGTGAAGTGGAACCCCAGGTAACGGGAGGCTGTGGACTTCCAAGCTTAGGGTGTAGGGGCAATGCTGGTGGTGTGGGGTTTCACCTCGGAACAAGAAAGTATAGAATTTTCCCCAGTTAACTTGGAGCCCAGTCACCGCTTCGAAGTCCTGAAAGGCAGATGTCAAACAGGAGGTGTCGATTTGTGTGTCTCGGATGTAAAGTAGAACATAATCTGTGTAAAGGGACACTATATGCGTGTCTCCGTGCAGCTGTATCCCCCCAAACGGGGCTTTTCCAACTGAGGCAGTGCGCCATTGGCTACATGGATATGGAGAACAGGATTGGGGAGATGGGACAACCCTGTCGTGCGCCACGATCAACAGGAAAGGGGAGCAATATTAGGCAGCCCACTTGGACCCTTGAAGAGGGGTTTATGTTTAGTAGTTTGGTGTAGGTTAGGAGGCATGGACCTAGAACGAAGGATGATAGGGTCCCAAACAGGTACTCCAGGAGAGGCAATCAATACAGACTATTAGGCTGATCTAGTATATAGTGGGGAGGCCTGGTTTATTACGTTGAATAGTCGACAGATATTATAGGGGTGGCCAGTTAGCTGTGTAGGTCAGAGTGATACATACTGAAGAATGGCAGATTGCAAATGTAATGTCCGGCCTGTAGGCAGGGTGATTTCTGTTATTGTAGGGGACCGCCACACCAGCAGTTAGCCAGGTTTGTCCCCTTATGAGTGGATTCGAGCTGTGTATTTGCTAGAGTTGGGCTGGCAATCTGAGAGATACTGCAGTATGGTGCCTCAGGAAGCCCTAGTTAATAGCGTGGAGCAGACTGATTAAAAAGCCGCCTACAGTGTTGAAGAAAGGAGTGGATGGGCCCCAGACCCGTGGTCTTTGGTTTTTACAGGTAGTCTGCCAATGGCAGGGTCATAACCTGGTCAGGAGTTCCATTGGCATGCTTCACTTGGCTTTAGCCTGGCATGACTCAGCACGTACCTAACTAGTGCACTTTGTCCAGAAGGTCTTGGGTGGTCTGTTTTTGGGTCTTCAGCTGTGGTGCCATCTCTGTGATATTACGTTCCGTGTTGGTGAACCGGGAAGCCAGTTTTCGCAGGTCCTTCCGACCAAATTCCACACATATCTCCTTTATGTGCGCTTCTACTGATGAGCAAGAGGATTTATTGGTAAGTAGGTAAATAGGATGGTGGCCAGTTTTTCACCTAAGTCCTGTGGAGAACTGGAGGTCTTTGCCCCATGTCAAGGCTCCTCCCCATGATGGAGTGTGGGATAGGGTAGACAGGGGTGAGGTTTTGGTGATTTCGGTTTACCCATGGTGTGTTCCCAATCTACCACACCAATACGTTACTGGATCACTGTATGCAGGATGACTCCAACCATGGTCCATGGGTAAAAGTCTGCGAGTGTCAGCTGTGGTCTTTGTAGCCAGCCCCCCTACACCCTCCCCCCACCTGTGCCGGGTATGCCCCGGTGTGGTATGCAGGGTTGGGTCTGGCCAGTCGACAACCAGATGCAGCACTGTCTTAGTCCGGGGGGGAGGGTTTGCACACCCTGGGGTGAGCATGGACGGAAGTTGATAGCCCTTGATTCGGGTCCCCACAGTCTGTTTAGGAGCAGAGGGTGTCGTGCTGCAATCGTGCACTGGATGATCCTGATTCCTATGCACTCCCTCTGCCCCTAGCCCTCTCCTGAAGACTGCCTTTTGGGGGGCCGGTGAGATGAGTGCGTTTACTCGTTGGGGAAGCTTGGATGTCACCTGACTCATCACCTCTAAGTCCACAGTGCCATCAAGCAGGGCCACCCGGTCCCACAGCTGCATCATCAAGGAAGGTGAGGTGATGTTGAAGAGCAGGCACGACTCCCTCCATGAGTCTCTCCCAGTGCCGGCATCCTCTGGAGTTGCTCCACAGAGGGGGTACCTCAGGGTTGGCCCGCCGTCAATAGTCGTGTTCCATTACTTCCTTTCACTAGTCTAAACTCCAGGGCAAGTCCACCGTCCGGGTATGGAATCAGGCCTCCCTAGGACCCCAGGCCTGCATGTCAGGGTTGCACTGAAGCAGTGGGGTACCTCACCTCTGTCTGGGGATGACATGGGTCCTTCTGTAAATTCTTGTTGTATTCAGTCCCACTGGGGCCTGTCATTTTTGTGTGACCCCCCACACTGGGGTCGGGTGCTGAGCGGGGAAGAGGCCGACAAGTTGTAGGAAAGTACCATCTTGCCTGGCATGTTACCCCCATTTTTCACTGTATATATGTTGTTTTAGTTGTATGTGTCACTGGGACCCTGGTAACCCAGGGCCCCAGTGCTCATAAGTGTGCCTGAATGTGTTACCTGTGTAGTGACTAACTGTCTCACTGAGGCTCTGCTAATCAGAACCTCAGTGGTTATGCTCTCTCATTGCTTTCCAAATTGTCACTGACAGGCTAGTGACCATTTTTACCAATTTACATTGGCTTACTGGAACACCCTTATAATTCCCTAGTATATGGTACTGAGGTACCCAGGGTATTGGGGTTCCAGGAGATCCCTATGGGCTGCAGCATTTCTTTTGCCACCCATAGGGAGCTCTGCCAATTCTTACACAGGCCTGCCACTGCAGCCTGAGTGAAATAACGTCCACGTTATTTCACAGCCATTTTACACTGCACTTAAGTAACTTATAAGTCACCTATATGTCTAACCTTTACCTGGTAAAGGTTGGGTGCAAAGTTACTTAGTGTGAGGGCACCCTGGCACTAGCCAAGGTGCCCCCACATTGTTCAGAGCCAATTCACTGAACTTTGTGAGTGCGGGGACACCATTACACGCGTGCACTACATATAGGTCACTACCTATATGTAGCTTCACCATGGTAACTCCGAATATGGCCATGTAACATGTCTATGATCATGGAATTGCCCCCTCTATGCCATCCTGGCATTGTTGGTACAATTCCATGATCCCAGTGGTCTGTAGCACAGACCCTGGTACTGCCAGACTGCCCTTCCTGGGGTTTCACTGCAGCTGCTGCTGCTGCCAACCCCTCAGACAGGCAGCTGCCCTCCTGGGGTCCAGCCAGGCCTGGCCCAGGATGGCAGAACAAAGAACTTCCTCTGAGAGAGGGTGTGACACCCTCTCCCTTTGGAAAATGGTGTGAAGGCAGGGGAGGAGTAGCCTCCCCCAGCCTCTGGAAATGCTTTGTTGGGCACAGATGTGCCCAATTCTGCATAAGCCAGTCTACACCGGTTCAGGGACCCCTTAGCCCCTGCTCTGGCGCGAAACTGGACAAAGGAAAGGGGAGTGACCACTCCCCTGACCTGCACCTCCCCTGGGAGGTGTCCAGAGCTCCTCCAGTGTGCTCCAGACCTCTGCCATCTTGGAAACAGAGGTGCTGCTGGCACACTGGACTGCTCTGAGTGGCCAGTGCCACCAGGTGACGTCAGAGACTCCTGCTGATAGGCTCCTTCAGGTGTTAGTAGCCTTTCCTCTCTCCTAGGTAGCCAAACCCTCTTTTCTGGCTATTTAGGGTCTCTGTCTCTGGGGAAACTTTAGATAACGAATGCATGAGCTCAGCCGAGTTCCTCTGCATCTCTCTCTTCACCTTCTGATAAGGAATCGACTGCTGACCGCGCTGGAAGCCTGCAAACCTGCAACATAGTAGCAAAGACGACTACTGCAACTCTGTAACGCTGATCCTGCCGCCTTCTCGACTGTTTTCCTGCTTGTGCATGCTGTGGGGGTAGCCTGCCTCCTCTCTGCACCAGAAGCTCCGAAGAAATCTCCCGTGGGTCGACGGAATCTTCCCCCTGCAACCGCAGGCACCAAAAAGCTGCATCACCGGTCCCTTGGGTCTCCTCTCAGCACGACGAGCGAGGTCCCTCGAATCCAGCGACGCTGTCCAAGTGACCCCCACAGTCCAGTGACTCTTCAGCCCAAGTTTGGTGGAGGTAAGTCCTTGCCTCACCTCGCTGGGCTGCATTGCTGGGAACCGCGACTTTGCAGCTACTCCGGCCCCTGTGCACTTCCGGCGGAAATCCTTTGTGCACAGCCAAGCCTGGGTCCACGGCACTCTAACCTGCATTGCACGACTTTCTAAGTTGGTCTCCGGCGACGTGGGACTCCTTTGTGCAACTTCGGCGAGCACCATTTCACGCATCCTCGTAGTGCCTGTTTCTGGCACTTCTCCGGGTGCTACCTGCTTCAGTGAGGGCTCTTTGTCTTGCTCGACGTCCCCTCTCTCAGCAGGTCCAATTTGCGACCTCCTGGTCCCTCCTGGGCCCCAGCAGCGTCCAAAAACGCCAAACGCACGATTTCCGTGTAGCAAGGCTTGTTGGCGTTCTTCCGGCGGGAAAACACTTCTGCACGACTCTCCAAGGCGAGAGGGATCCGTCCACCAAAGGGGAAGTCTCTAGCCCTTTTCGTTCCTGCAGAAACCTCAGCTTCTTCTGTCCAGTCGAAGCTTCTTTGCAACCGCAGCTGGCATTTCCTGGGCATCTGCCCATCTCCGACTTGCTTGTGACTTTTGGACTTGGTCCCCTTGTTCCACAGGTACCCTAGATTGGAAATCCACAGTTGTTGCATTGTTGGTTTGTGTCTTTCCTGCATTATTCCTCTAACACGACTTCTTTGTCCTTAGGGGAACTTTAGTGCACTTTGCACTCACTTTTCAGGGTCTTGGGGAGGGTTATTTTGCTAACTCTCACTATTTTCTAATAGTCCCAGCGACCCTCTACAAGGTCACATAGGTTTGGGGTCCATTCGTGGTTCGCATTCCACTTTTGGAGTATATGGTTTGTGTTGCCCCTATCCCTATGTTTCCCCATTGCATCCTATTGTAACTATACATTGTTTGCACTCTTTTCTAAGACTATACTGCATATTTTTGCTATTGTGTATATATATCTTGTGTATATTTCCTATCCTCTCACTGAGGGTACACTCTAAGATACTTTGGCATATTGTCATAAAAATAAAGTACCTTTATTTTTAGTATAACTGTGTATTGTGTTTTCTTATGATATTGTGCATATGACACTAGGTGGTACTGTAGTAGCTTCACACGTCTCCTAGTTCAGCCTAAGCTGCTCTGCTAAGCTACCATTATCTATCAGCCTAAGCTGCTAGACACCCTATACACTAATAAGGGATAACTGGGCCTGGTGCAAGGTGCAAGTACCCCTTGGTACTCACTACAAGCCAGTCCAGCCTCCTACACAAGTGTGAGGCTGTCTTCATACACAGTGCAACAGTGCCAGTCTCTCTCACCTCCACTGTCCAGCAAAGCCCCGCAGTCAGCCCAGTTGATGACCACTCTCCGTGGATCACTGCAATGAGGCGTCCCCTCTCAATGGGCAGGTGCGGAGAGGGGACGTGCGATAGGCCAGCTCATGTTGTTGCAGGCTGGATAGCCATAATCAGTTGGTGGGAGGGTCACCTCCCCAGCCCCGCAGCTCCTTTATATGCAGATGTTTTGGGGAAAGAGGTGAGGGAGCCTCCTGGGCACCTGATTATGGCAGGATTAATGTTGACTGCGGCATTCAGGTCCTGGAGCAAAGTTACTCCACGGCTGCCATCTTTGGCTCCATGGCAACCCCATAAGCACCCTCTCATACACACACTGTATATAATGGGTTGAGGTTGTAGACTTGTCATCTGGTTTGTTTGTGCACTAGCATACACCACACACAGCCTGTTAAATGTAGCCTTAGGGAGTGGGGCTTGGGTGGCGAGTTGACTAGGAAAGACTGGAAAAAATACGTACATACCACAGGATGATGCGGAATACCAAGTTCAGTACATCCAGCATAATATATTGCATATAGCTTACCTCACTCCCGCAACTCTGTCCCAAATGTTTGGGTCCTCCTCTGGTTGTCCGAGATGCCAACATGCAGGTGCTGACACGATGCACATGTTCTGGAGCTGCTCAGAGTCTGTAACCTTATGAGCGGCAGTGTCCAACTTGCTGAGAGGTGACTGGATGTGTTTCCAATGGAAGTTGCATTGTTGGGATTGTTGAGGTGCTCAAAAACAGATAAAGCTGCTAACCGGTTTATAAACCAAGCATTGCTGATAGCACGCAGACTAATTGCCATGCATTGGAAAGCCCAGGTATTGCTAGATATAGTCCACTGGTGTGCGGCAATACTGAAGTGGGGACAGGGAGAGGAGCTCAGGAGGCAAGAAACATGAGGACTATGCAAATACCCCAGAACTGTGGAATGGGAAGCACTATTACTTGACTTGCACACATACAAACAAGATTTGGTGGCCAGTCACTTAAACCTACCCTGGCGGGGACATAACCTCCCCCCAAGTCCCCTTTCATCCCCATTCCCACTCCTCCGTCATAACCCCTTCCAGCCTGTCCATGGGTGAGTGACAACACCCTTCTGTTACACCCTTTGATGTCCCCAAATAGCTTCCCAGTGGACATTATAGCTCCATGGATGTCACTGTTGATTTTCAATGTTCGCAGTACTTGCTTGAGATGGGAAGATTGAATAGCACTTATGGTAATGGCAGAATGTGAGTTAACATCAACACATGACTTGTTTTTTCCAATGTTGCTGTCTTTAAGGACTGAACCAAGGACTCCTGCTGATACTGATGTGATACTATTTTATTAATGACGATGTAGCTGGATTGCTGATTTTACTAATGATAATGTAACTCACTGATATTAAAAATGTAATTAAAATTGGTTAAAAAAAGTTATTGGAGATGCAGTTGGGTAGTTAGCTTTCACTACAAAATACTAAAGGTAGGTCAACACCAATGAGGGACACATTAGCAAAGCACATTTACTTTCGATAATTATTGAAATTATGAACTATGATTCAATCTCAGGCCCTAGCCATGGATTATGCATTTCCTTTGTCCACTTTATTAATCAGCAGCCTTTACAATCAGAAAAAGCTTTATTTCACAGAAATCTTAGGGAAGGTGTATTCCACATAACCAATCAAACTCTAAATTCATGACATAGTCCATGTTTATGTCCCCTCTCTCTTCATGCGATAAGAATGGTCAGTTCCTTAGTGTTCATGCCTGTTTGGAGCCGTCATTCCCTATAAGAGAAAATACACCTTGTAACTATTCCATGCAGAACCAATATGACGTTCAAGTGGAGGGCAAGCAAATAGCCTTAAATCTCGAATACAGTATTCAAAAGCCTGATAATGGCATAATTGTCATACTACTACCATAGGAAAGTCCCAATTGTATCCTGCCTCAACTTTGTCACGGGACAGCAGAAACCTCTTGCTAAAGCGGGTGTTGATGATCCTTGCCTTCAGGTCCTTAACCCCTTCACAGCCATGGACATAATGCTATATTAATTAGGCCGATCTGCCCCCAGGGAGGGAAGAAGCCATTAGGCACCAGGGATGGTATTTACATTTTTTTTATTTATATTGCTAAGGGAAGCGACCCTTTAGGCAAGGGTCGTTCCCCTGTGAGGGGGGAAAGGGAGGAAGCAATTTTTTTTATTAGACCTTTTCTGCCCCTTTTGGCGCGGGGGAGGGGTGCAGGAGCCACTAGAAACCAGGGATTGTCTTTTTTTTTTAACCTTTATATTGATAAGGGGAGCGACCCCTTACGCAAGATCCCAAATGGCCTAAAGTACAAGTTACTTACCTTCGGTAACAAAATATCTGGTAGAGACATATTCTAGTTGCAGATTCCTTACCTTAGAATTTTCCCCCAGGCGTCAGACTGGATCTGGAGATTTTTCTTCGAGCAGTACCCTTGCGCGTCGGTAGGTGGTGTCGGTCGACTCCGCAGGCGTCGTGGTCGCCGTGATGACGTCGGGAGTAGTACATAGACACCGCCCTTGCGCAGTGATGTCAGTTCTTTTCTTTCTGCACTACGTGCTGATCCGGAGAGAGCTACCCTGGCTATTTTTTGGCCAAATTCAACCGTTTTGTTGACATTTTTGTGTACGACTTTGGTGCGTCAAGATGACCCCGAAGACCGGATTCCAGCCTTGTGAGGACTGCCATCGGACAATGTCGGTGATGGATCCTCATCGCATTTGTCTGTGGTGCCTCGAGCGCGACCACGACCCGAAGTCGTGCTTCAAGTGTCGGGCCATGCACCCGAAAGCCATGAGGGAGCGGTCCCTAAAGCTAATGGCAGCCCGGCACTCGACTCCGCGTAGGTCCTGTTCTCGCTCGAGAGGAAGGTCTTGAGATCGGTCGCGGAGTCATCACCACTCTTCGAAATCCTCAGGTCAATGTAAGAAGAAGAAGTCATCACAGCGTCCACGGCGCCACCTACTGACGCGCAAGGGTATTGGTCGAAGAAAAATCTCTGGATCCAGTTTGACTCCTGAGGGAAAATTCTAAGGTAAGCAATCTTCAACTAGAAGTCTCTATCAGATATTATTTTCGGGCCATTTCTGCCTATTTTGTGAAGGCCCATCTGCCCCCAAGAAGGGGCAGAAAGCCCACCAGGGAAGATTTTTTTCTAAAATAAGAGGGTGGGGGTATGTCCGTACCCCTGCCCCAAATAAATGGGGCCAAAGTTGTTCTGCCCACCAGTGGGCAGATGGGGCAATTACCCTCAATCCACACCCATGGGGGTGGTTTGGTGAGCAGCAAAACTACTAAATGCCAGGGAGTTTAAAAAAAAACAAGAGTGGTGGTGGCTACCAACCAGTATGGGCACGGTAATGCCCCCACCCCAACTGAAGGGGGTAACAGAATTTCAGCTGTTACCCTTCACACTAAAACATCTTAAGCCACGGCAAGCAAGAGGACATTTGATTATTTGGTGTTTTGGTTTTACATTTGGGCCATGAGAGCTTGGCTAACTCTCAAAATCATCCCACTTGGAAGGGTGAGGGCTGCACTTTTAGGACTGTGGGACGCTGCCACATAGAAAAATCCACAAGACCTAGACACATTTCAAAAGTAAACATCTGGGTGAGTCCAGGGTGGTGTGCTTCACATGCATCCTGCACCATTTTCTTACCCACAATGCCCTTTAAACTGCCAACTTTGCTAGAAATCACACATATTTCCCCATGTTTATGAGGGAACCTTCTGGAATCTGCAGGAATACACAAAATTACCACCCAGCATTGTCTCATCTATGCCGATAAAAATTCTGCCCCACTTGTCAGCCTACATTTTTATTTTTTTAAACTGCCCTTTTGGACCTGCTTTGGTTTCCCCTTTAACATGTTTTTGGGTGGTAGGAAATTGGCCCTGGTGGGGTGATCCCACACAGAAATGTGGGAAAAATGTGATTTTTGTTTTTTAGCTAAATTTGAGGTTTGCTGAGGACTCTGGGTAAGGAAACACTGGGGGATCCATGCAAGTCACACCTCCCTGGACTCCTTCGGGTGTCTAGTTTTCAGAAAGTTCTGGGTTTGGTAGGTTTCTCAGTATGGCTGCTGAGCCCAGGACCAAAAACGCAGGTGCCCGCCACCACAAAAACAGGCAGTTTTGAATTTGATAATTTCGATGTATCCAGATAGAGTTTTGGGGCATTTCCTTTCGCGTGCACTAGGCCTACCCACACAAGTAAGGTACCATTTTTATCGTGAGACTTGGGGGAGTGCTGGGTGGAAGGAAATTGGTGGCTCCTCTGACATTCCAGAACCTGGTCACCGAAATGTGAGGAAAAAGTGTTTTTTGGCCAAATTTTGAGGTTTGCAAAGGATTCGGGGTAACAGAACCTGGTGAGAGTCCTACAAGTTATCCCACTCGGGATACCCCTAAGTTTCTAGTTTTCAAAAATGCACAGGTTTGGTAGGTTTCCCTAGGTGCCGGCTGAGCTAGAGGCCAAAATCCACAGCTTGGCACTTTGCAAAAAACAGCTGTTTTATTTGAGAAAACGTGTTGTGTCCATGTTGTGTTTTGAGGCATTTCCTGTCGCGAGCAATAGGCCTACCCACGCAAGTGTGGTATCATTCTTATTGGGAGCCTTGGGGGAACGCTGGGTCGAATGACATTTGTGGCTCTTCTCAGATTCAGGAACCTTCTGTAACCAAAATGTGAGGAAAAATTGTTTTTTTGGCCAAAGTTTGAGGTTTGCAAAGGATTCGGGGTAACAGAACCTCGGGAGAGCCCCACAAGTCACCCCATCTTGGATTCCCCTAGGTGTCTAGTTTTAAAAAATGCACAGGTTTGGTAGGTTTCCCTAGGTGCCGGCTGAGCTAGAGATCAAAATACACTACTAGGCTCCTTCCAAAAAAAACGTCAGATTTCAATGTAAAAATGTGATGTGTCCATGTTGCATTTACTGTCGTGTATTTTAGGACTACGCACACAAGTGAGGTATTATTTTTATCGGAAGACTTGGGGGAACACAGAATAGGAGAACAAGTGTTATTTCCCCTTGTCTTTCTCTACGTTTTTTACTTCGTAAATGTAAGACAGTGTGTAACAAAGACGTCTATTAGAGAAATGCCCACTAATTCACATGCTAGTATGGGGAACCCAGAATTCATAGGTGTGAAAATAACCACTGCTTCTCAACACCTTATCTTGTGCCCATTTTGGAAATACAAAGGTTTCTTTGATACCTTGTAGGAGGCTGGACTGGCTTGTAGTGAGTACCAAGGGGTACTTGCACCTTGCACCAGGCCCAGTTATCCCTTATTAGTGTATAGGGTGTCTAGCAGCTTAGGCTGATAGATAATGGTAGCTTAGCAGAGCAGCTTAGGCTGAACTAGGAGACGTGTGAAGCTACTACAGTACCACCTAGTGTCATATGCACAATATCATAAGAAAACACAATACACAGTTATACTAAAAATAAAGGTACTTTATTTTTATGACAATATGCCAAAGTATCTTAGAGTGTACCCTCAGTGAGAGGATAGGAAATATACACAAGATATATATACACAATAGCAAAAATATGCAGTATAGTCTTAGAAAACAGTGCAAACAATGTATAGTTACAATAGGATGCAATGGGGAAACATAGGGATAGGGGCAACACAAACCATATACTCCAAAAGTGGAATGCGAACCACGAATGGACCCCAAACCTATGTGACCTTGTAGAGGGTCGCTGGGACTATTAGAAAATAGTGAGAGTTAGAAAAATAACCCTCCCCAAGACCCTGAAAAGTGAGTGCAAAGTGCACTAAAGTTCCCCTAAGGACAAAGTAGTCGTGTTAGAGGAATAATGCAGGAAAGACACAAACCAGCAATGCAACAACTGTGGATTTCCAATCTAGGGTACCTGTGGAACAAGGGGACCAAGTCCAAAAGTCACAAGCAAGTCGGAGATGGGCAGATGCCCAGGAAATGCCAGCTGCGGGAGCTTAGAGTGCCGTGGACCCAGGCTTGGCTGTGCACGAAGGATTTCCGCCGGAAGTGCACAGGGGCCGGAGTAGCTGCAAAGTCGCGGTTCCCAGCAATGCAGCCCAGCGAGGTGAGGCAAGGACTTACCTCCACCAAACTTGGGCTGAAGAGTCACTGGACTGTGTGGGTCACTTGGACAGCGTCGCTGGATTCGAGGGACCTCGCTCGTCGTGCTGAGAGGAGACCCAAGGGACCGGTAATGCAGCTTTTTGGTGCCTGCGGTTGCAGGGGGAAGATTCCGTCGACCCACGGGAGATTTCTTCGGAGCTTCTGGTGCAGAGAGGAGGCAGGCTACCCCCACAGCATGCACAAGCAGGAAAACAGTCGAGAAGGCGGCAGGATCAGCGTTACAGAGTTGCAGTAGTCGTCTTGGCTACTATGTTGCAGGTTTGCAGGCTTCCAGCGCGGTCAGCGGTCGATTCCTTATCAGAAGGTGAAGAGAGAGATGCAGAGGAACTCGGCTGAGCTCATGCATTCGTTATCTAAAGTTTCCCCAGAGACAGAGACCCTAAATAGCCAGAAAAGAGGGTTTGGCTACCTAGGAGAGAGGAAAGGCTACTAACACCTGAAGGAGCCTATCAGCAGGAGTCTCTGACGTCACCTGGTGGCACTGGCCACTCAGAGCAGCCCAGTGTGCCAGCAGCACCTCTGTTTCCAAGATGGCAGAGGTCTGGAGCACACTGGAGGAGCTCTGGACACCTCCCAGGGGAGGTGCAGGTCAGGGGAGTGGTCACTCCCCTTTCCTTTGTCCAGTTTCGCGCCAGAGCAGGGGCTAAGGGGTCCCTGAACCGGTGTAGACTGGCTTATGCAGAATTGGGCACATCTGTGCCCAACAAAGCATTTCCAGAGGCTGGGGGAGGCTGCTCCTCCCCTGCCTTCACACCATTTTCCAAAGGGAGAGGGTGTCACACCCTCTCTCAGAGGAAGTTCTTTGTTCTGCCATCCTGGGCCAGGCCTGGCTGGACCCCAGGAGGTCAGCTGCCTGTCTGAGGGGTTGGCAGCAGCAGCAGCTGCAGAGAAACCCCAGGAAGGGCAGTCTGGCAGTACCAGGGTCTGTGCTACAGACCACTGGGATCATGGAATTGTACCAACAATGCCAGGATGGCATAGAGGGGGCAATTCCATGATCATAGACATGTTACATGGCCATATTCGGAGTTACCATGGTGAAGCTACATATAGGTAGTGACCTATATGTAGTGCACGCGTGTAATGGTGTCCCCGCACTCACAAAGTTCAGTGAATTGGCTCTGAACAATGTGGGGGCACCTTGGCTAGTGCCAGGGTGCCCTCACACTAAGTAACTTTGCACCTAACCCTTACCAGGTAAAGGTTAGACATATAGGTGACTTATAAGTTACTTAAGTGCAGTGTAAAATGGCTGTGAAATAACGTGGACGTTATTTCACTCAGGCTGCAGTGGCAGGCCTGTGTAAGAATTGTCAGAGCTCCCTATGGGTGGCAAAAGAAATGCTGCAGCCCCTAGGGATCTCCTGGAACCCCAATACCCTGGGTACCTCAGTACCATATACTAGGGAATTATAAGGGTGTTCCAGTAAGCCAATGTAAATTGGTAAAAATGGTCACTAGCCTGTCAGTGACAATTTGGAAAGAAATGAGAGAGCATAACCACTGAGGTTCTGATTAGCAGAGCCTCAGTGAGACAGTTAGTCACTACACAGGTAACACAGTCAGGCACACTTATGAGCACTGGGGCCCTGGGTTACCAGGGTCCCAGTGACACATACAACTAAAACAACATATATACAGTGAAAAATGGGGGTAACATGCCAGGTAAGATGGTACTTTCCTACACAACCCCCCCCCAAACGAAGGACAATAAGACTAGCCATTACCTGATGAGTCTTCATTGTCTAAGTGGAAATATCTGGAGAGTCCATCTGCATTGGAGTGGCTACTCCCAGGTCTATGTTCCACTGTATAGTCCATTCCCTGTAGGGATATGGACCACCTCAACAATTTAGGATTTTCACCTTTCATTTGTTTTAGCCAAAGTAGAGGTTTGTGGTCTGTCTGAACAATGAAGTGAGTGCCAAACAGGTATGGCCTCAACTTCTTCAGAGCCCAGACCACAGCAAAGGCCTCCCTCTCAATGGCAGACCAACGCTTTTCTCTAGGGGTCAACCTCCTACTAATAAAAGCAACAGGTTGATCCTGGCCCTCAGAATTAAGTTGTGATAGGACTGCCCCTACTCCTAATTCAGATGCATCAGTCTGGACATAGAATTTTTTAGAGTAACAAGGGCTTTTCAGGACAGGTGCAGAGCACATGGCCTGCTTCAGCTCCTCAAAAGCTTTCTGACAGCTTGCTGTCCACAATACCTTTTTAGGCATTTTCTTGGATGTGAGGTCATTAAGAGGGGCTGCAATGGAGCCATAGTTCTTAATGAACCTCCTGTAATACCCAGTGAGGCCTAGGAAGGCTCTCACCTGAGTCTGAGTAGTAGGGGGAACCCAATCAATAATAGTTTGGATTTTCCCCTGAATTGGTGCAATCTGTTCCCCACCAACAAGGTGTCCCAGATAAACCACCTTACCCTGCCCTATCTGGCACTTTGAAGCCTTGATAGTGAGGCCTGCCTTTTGCAGAGCCTCCAAAACTTTCCATAGGTGGACCAGGTGATCATCCCAGCTGGAGCTAAAGACAGCTATATCGTCCAAATATGCTGCACTGAAAGCTTCCAGCCCTTGCAGGACTGTGTTCACCAACCTCTGAAAAGTGGCAGGTGCATTTTTCAAACCAAAAGGCATTACAGTAAACTGGTAATGTCCTCCAATGGTAGAAAATGCAGTCTTAGGTTTAGCATCTTCTGACAATTTGATCTGCCAATACCCTGCAGTCAAATCAAAAGTGCTTAGATACTTGGCAGATGCCAGTGTATCTATAAGCTCATCTGCCCTGGGTATAGGGTGAGCATCAGTTTTGGTTACCAAGTTGAGAACTCTATAGTCTACACAAAACCTCATTTCCTTCTTTCCATCTTTAGAATTGGGTTTTGGTACCAGTACCACAGGAGAAGCCCATGGACTGTCAGAGTGCTCAACCACTCCTAGTTCCAACATTTTCTGAACTTCTTGCTTTATGCAGTCCCTGACATGGTCAGGCTGCCTATAGATCTTACTTTTGACAGGTAAACTGTCTCCAGTATCTATAGTGTGCTCACACCAAGAAGTGGTGCCTGGCACAGTAGAGAAGAGTTCTGAAAATTGTCCTAGGAGATTTATGCAATTATCTTTCTGCTCAGCAGTAAGACAATCAGCCAAAACTACACCTTCCACAAGAGCATCTTGTTCTGTGGAAGAGAAGAGATCAGGTAGAGGATCACTGTCTTCTTCCTGTCCCTCATCTGTTGCCATGAGCAGGGTGAGATCAGCCCTGTCATAGTAGGGTTTCAGGCAGTTGACATGGAGCACCCTAAGGGGACTCCTGGCAGTGCCTAAGTCTACCAAGTAGGTGACTTCACCCTTCTTTTCAACAATTGTGTGGGGTCCACTCCATTTATCTTGGAGTGCTCTTGGGGCCACAGGCTCCAAGACCCACACTTTCTGCCCTGGTTGGTACTGAACCAAAACAGCCTTCTGATCATGCCATTGCTTCTGGAGCTCTTGGCTGGCCTGAGGTTTTTACTGGCCTTTTTCATGTACTCAGCCATCCTTGATCTGAGGCCAAGTACATAATCCACAATATCCTGCTTAGGAGCTTTTAAAGGTTGTTCCCAACCCTCCTTTACAAGTGTGAGTGGACCCCTAACAGGGTGTCCAAAAAGAAGTTCAAAGGGGCTGAAGCCCACTCCTTTCTGGGGTACCTCCCTGTAGGCAAAAAGGAGGCATGGTAGAAGGATATCCCATCTCCTGCGGAGTTTTTCAGGGAGACCCATAATCATGCCTTTGAGAGTTTTATTAAATCTCTCCACCAGTCCATTTGTTTGTGGATGATAGGGTGTTGTGAACTTGTAAGTTACACCACACTCCTTCCACATGGCCTTTAAGTATGCAGACATGAAATTGCTTCCTCTGTCTGATACTACTTCCTTTGGGAAGCCCACCCTGGAAAATATTCCCAGGAGGGCCTTTGCCACTGCAGGAGCTGTAGTGGTCCTTAAAGGAATTGCTTCAGGATATCTTGTGGCATGGTCCACTACCACCAAGATAAACCTATTGCCTGAAGCAGTAGGAGGGTCAAGGGGGCCAACTATGTCAACCCCTACCCTTTCAAAGGGAACCCCAACCACAGGCAGTGGGATAAGGGGTGCCTTTGGGGTGCCACCTGTTTTGCCACTGGCTTGACAGGTTTCACAGGACTTGCAAAATTCTTTTGTGTCCTCAGACATCCTAGGCCAATGAAACAGGGGAACAAGCCTGTCCCAAGTTTTCATTTGTCCTAGATGCCCAGCTAAGGGAATGTCATGTGCCAGTGTTAGGAGGAACTTTCTGTACTCCTGAGGAATCACTAATCTCCTGGCAGCTCCAGGTTTAGGATCCCTATGCTCAGGGTACAAGAGTTTGTCCTCCCAGTAAACTCTGTGAGAGTCACTGACATCCCCATTAGCCTGTTTGACAGCTTGCTGTCTGAGACCCTCTAATGTGGGACAGGTTTGCTGTGCCACACTCAGCTCCTCTCTGGCAGGCCCCCCTTCACCCAAAAGCTCAGCAGTGTCTGCTTCCAGCTCCTCTGGTGTAGGTTCTGCACAGGGAGGGAATTCTTCTTCCTCAGAAGTTGAATCCACTGTAGAGGGAGGGATAGTAGGAAGTGGTTTGCTTCTACTAGCCCTAGCTTTAGGGAGCACTTGGTCCATTGTTCCAGGATCCAAGCTTCCCTGTCCTTTTTGCTTTTTGGCCTGAGCCCTTGTCAAAGCAAAAATATGCCCTGGGATGCCCAGCATTGCTGCATGGGCCTCCAACTCCACATCTGACCAAGCTGATGTCTCCAAATCATTCCCTAATAGACAGTCTACAGGTAAATCTGAAGCTACCACAACTTTCTTTGGACCAGTTATCCCCCCCCAGTTGAGATTTACAACAGCCATGGGGTGGCTTTGTGTTATGTTGTGAGCATCGGTTACTTGGTACTGGTGTCCAAGTATGTGTTGTTCAGGGTGCACCAGTTTCTCAATCACCATTGTGACACTGGCACCTGTGTCCCTGTAGGCCTGGACCTCAACACCATTTATTAGGGTTAGTTGCTTGTACTTCTCCAAGTTATGGGGGCAAGCAACCAAAGTGGCTAAATCAATAGCCCCTTCAGAGACTAAAGTAGCCTCTGTGGTCTCCCTAATCAGACCAACCCCAACTAAATTACCAAAAGTGAGCCCAGCTACTCCCTTGGATTGGCTATTAGTAGGTTTGCTCCCACCACCACTGCTATTAGTAGGGACACTAGGTGTAGCAGTAGGGGTTGTAGTGGTAGGAGCTGTGGTGCCTTTCTTTGGACAACTGGGATCTGTTGTCCAATGGCCTTTTATTTTACATAAATAGCACCATGGTTTCTTTTCCTTGTTCTGATTAAAGGAGGATTTGGACCCACCACCCCCACCAGAGTGTTTTTGTGGGCCTGATGAAGACTCATTTTTAGATTTGTCCCCACCCTTGTCAGAAGACTTACCATCCTTCTTTTTGTTGCCATCTTTGTCACCCCCTGTATGAACTTTTCTGTTCACTCTTGTTCTGACCTATTTGTCTGCCTTCTTTCCCAATTCTTGGGGAGAGGTCAGATCAGAGTCCACCAAGTACTGGTGCAACAAATCAGACACACAATTATTAAGAATATGCTCTCTCAGGATCAAGTTATACAGGCTGTCATAATCAGTAACTTTACTGCCATGTAACCACCCCTCCAAGGCCTTCACTGCCTGGTCAATGAAATCAACCCAGTCTTGTGAAGACTCCTTTTTGGTCTCTCTGAACTTTATCCTGTACTGTTCAGTGGTTAAGCCATAACCATCCAGGAGTGCATTCTTAAGAACTTGGAAATTATTAGCATCATTTTCTTTTACAGTAAGGAGCCTATCCCTACCTTTTCCAGTAAATGATAGCCATAGGATAGCAGCCCACTGCTTTTGAGGGACATCCTGTACAGCACAGGCCCTCTCAAGTGCAGCAAACCACTTGTTAATGTCATCCCCCTCCTTATAAGGGGGAACTATCTTGTGCAGATTTCTGGAATCATGCTCTTTTGCAGGATGACTATGGGGAATACTGCTGCTGCCACCATGGGTATCTAAACCCAAATTCTGTCTTTCCCTCTCTATTTCTAAAGACTGTCTATCCAAATCCAGCTGTTGCTTCTTGAGCTTCAGTCTGGTTTGTTCCACTCTTAATCTATTGAGCTCCCTTTCCAACAATCTGTCATCAGGGTGGGTGGGAGGGACATTTCTAGATACAGAGGTATGATGGGAATGAACAGAAGGAGACCTGTCCCTTACAGAGGGCACCCTAACAGCTTGGCTACCAGTATAATGTGAGAGCACACCATTAGTATGGTGTGATTCAACCTCTGTACCAACTATGCTAGACTGTCTAGTAATGGGCAGGCTGAGAAGTTTCTTTCCTGAACCTTTTCCTGGGGGAGTCCCTGGATCAGATTGAGAACCATTAGCTACTTTTTCTACAGATTGGGCACTTATGGCCTTATCCTGTACTCTAAGCATGTTAATTAACAGTTCTAAGGAAGGATTCTTCCCTACACTCAAACCTCTCTCTATGCAGAGACTCCTTGCTCCTTTCCAGCTAAGGTGATCATATGCAAGTTTGGACAGTTGAACATTTTTTCCTGTGCCAGACATTTTTTAGAGAAAGTTAAAGTGATAGAAAAAGAGAAAAAAGTTTCCAGAACTTTTTGGAAAGACAGAAAAAAAACTTTTTAAACTTTTAAGAACTTTTTGAAAGTTTAGAAGTACTTTTCAGCACTTAGAAAAGAGTGAAAAGAGGAAATGCAAAACTTTTTGGCTATGTGTATATACACTGACCTTGTTTTGTATATTTTTCTCTTATGAAAAGTACAATGACAAGAGTGGTAAGTAGTCTCAAGCACTTATCCCACCACTGCACAACCAATGTAGGAGGTTGGACTGGCTTGTAGTGAGTACCAAGGGGTACTTGCACCTTGCACCAGGCCCAGTTATCCCTTATTAGTGTATAGGGTGTCTAGCAGCTTAGGCTGATAGATAATGGTAGCTTAGCAGAGCAGCTTAGGCTGAACTAGGAGACGTGTGAAGCTACTACAGTACCACCTAGTGTCATATGCACAATATCACAAGAAAACACAATACACAGTTATACTAAAAATAAAGGTACTTTATTTTTATGACAATATGCCAAAGTATCTTAGAGTGTACCCTCAGTGAGAGGATAGGAAATATACACAAGATATATAGACACAATAGCAAAAATATGCAGTATAGTCTTAGAAAACAGTGCAAACAATGTATAGTTACAATAGGATGCAATGGGGAAACATAGGGATAGGGGCAACACAAACCATATACTCCAAAAGTGGAATGCGAACCACGAATGGACCCCAAACCTATGTGACCTTGTAGAGGGTCGCTGGGACTATTAGAAAATAGTGAGAGTTAGAAAAATAACCCTCCCCAAGACCCTGAAAAGTGAGTGCAAAGTGCACTAAAGTTCCCCTAAGGACAAAGTAGTCGTGTTAGAGGAATAATGCAGGAAAGACACAAACCAGCAATGCAACAACTGTGGATTTCCAATCTAGGGTACCTGTGGAACAAGGGGACCAAGTCCAAAAGTCACAAGCAAGTCGGAGATGGGCAGATGCCCAGGAAATGCCAGCTGCGGGTGCAAAGAAGCTTCGACTGGACAGAAGAAGCTGAGGTTTCTGCAGGAACGAAAAGGGCTAGAGACTTCCCCTTTGGTGGACGGATCCCACTCGCCTTGGAGAGTCGTGCAGAAGTGTTTTCCCACCGGAAGGACGCCAACAAGCCTTGCTACACGCAAATCGTGCGTTTGGCGTTTTTGGACGCTGCTGGGGCCCAGGAGGGACCAGGAGGTCGCAAATTGGACCTGCAGAGAGAGGGGACGTCGAGCAAGACAAAGAGCCCTCACTGAAGCAGGTAGCTCCCGGAGAAGTGCCAGAAACAGGCACTACGAGGATGCGTGAAAACGGTGCTCGCCGAAGTTGCACAAAGGAGTCCCACGTCGCCGGAGACCAACTTAGAAAGTCGTGCAATGCAGGTTAGAGTGCCGTGGACCCAGGCTTGGCTGTGCACGAAGGATTTCCGCCGGAAGTGCACAGGGGCCGGAGTAGCTGCAAAGTCGCGGTTCCCAGCAATGCAGCCCAGCGAGGTGAGGCAAGGACTTACCTCCACCAAACTTGGGCTGAAGAGTCACTGGACTCTGGGGGTCACTTGGACAGCATCGCTGGATTCGAGGGACCTCGCTCGTCGTGCTGAGAGGAGACCCAAGGGACCGGTAATGCAGCTTTTTGGTGCCTGCGGTTGCAGGGGGAAGATTCCGTCGACCCACGGGAGATTTCTTCGGAGCTTCTGGTGCAGAGAGGAGGCAGGCTACCCCCACAGCATGCACAAGCAGGAAAACAGTCGTCGAGAAGGCGGCAGGATCAGCGTTACAGAGTTGCAGTAGTCGTCTTGGCTACTATGTTGCAGGTTTGCAGGCTTCCAGCGCGGTCAGCGGTCGATTCCTTATCAGAAGGTGAAGAGAGAGATGCAGAGGAACTCGGCTGAGCTCATGCATTCGTTATCTAAAGTTTCCCCAGAGACAGAGACCCTAAATAGCCAGAAAAGAGGGTTTGGCTACCTAGGCGAGAGGAAAGGCTACTAACACCTGAAGGAGCCTATCAGCAGGAGTCTCTGACGTCACCTGGTGGCACTGGCCACTCAGAGCAGTCCAGTGTGCCAGCAGCACCTCTGTTTCCAAGATGGCAGAGGTCTGGAGCACACTGGAGGAGCTCTGGACACCTCCCAGGGGAGGTGCAGGTCAGGGGAGTGGTCACTCCCCTTTCCTTTGTCCAGTTTCGCGCCAGAGCAGGGGCTAAGGGGTCCCTGAACCGGTGTAGACTGGCTTATGCAGAATTGGGCACATCTGTGCCCAACAAAGCATTTCCAGAGGCTGGGGGAGGCTACTCCTCCCCTGCCTTCACACCATTTTCCAAAGGGAGAGGGTGTCACACCCTCTCTCAGAGGAAGTTCTTTGTTCTGCCATCCTGGGCCAGGCCTGGCTGGACCCCAGGAGGGCAGCTGCCTGTCTGAGGGGTTGGCAGCAGCAGCAGCTGCAGAGAAACCCCAGGAAGGGCAGTCTGGCAGTACCAGGGTCTGTGCTACAGACCACTGGGATCATGGAATTGTACCAACAATGCCAGGATGGCATAGAGGGGGCAATTCCATGATCATAGACATGTTACATGGCCATATTCGGAGTTACCATGGTGAAGCTACATATAGGTAGTGACCTATATGTAGTGCACGCGTGTAATGGTGTCCCCGCACTCACAAAGTTCAGTGAATTGGCTCTGAACAATGTGGGGGCACCTTGGCTAGTGCCAGGGTGCCCTCACACTAAGTAACTTTGCACCTAACCTTTACCAGGTAAAGGTTAGACATATAGGTGACTTATAAGTTACTTAAGTGCAGTGTAAAATTGCTGTGAAATAACGTGGACGTTATTTCACTCAGGCTGCAGTGGCAGGCCTGTGTAAGAATTGTCAGAGCTCCCTATGGGTGGCAAAAGAAATGCTGCAGCCCCTAGGGATCCTCTGGAACCCCAATACCCTGGGTACCTCAGTACCATATACTAGGGAATTATAAGGGTGTTCCAGTAAGCCAATGTAAATTGGTAAAAATGGTCACTAGCCTGTCAGTGACAATTTGGAAAGAAATGAGAGAGCATAACCACTGAGGTTCTGATTAGCAGAGCCTCAGTGAGACAGTTAGTCACTACACAGGTAACACATTCAGGCACACTTATGAGCACTGGGGCCCTGGGTTACCAGGGTCCCAGTGACACATACAACTAAAACAACATATATACAGTGAAAAATGGGGGTAACATGCCAGGCAAGATGGTACTTTCCTACATACCTATTTGTCACTCTTTATATTTTAGCGAATTAATTGCTGTATACTCGGTACAGAATGAAAATTCAGTGCAAGGTGCAGCTCATTTATTGTCTCTGGTTACCTAGGGTTCTTGATGAACCCACAAGCCCTATATATACCCGCAACCAGAAGAGTCCAGCCGAGGTAATGGTATATTGCTTTAAAAAAAAAAATCGGACATGGCATGAAAATGTACAGAGTAAAACGTGTAGAGAAATGGCTGTTTTTTTCACCTCAATTTCAATATTTTTTATTTTAGCTGTTATTTTCTGTAGGAAATCCTTGTAGGATCTACACAAAAAACCCATTGGTGAATTTGGAATGTTGTCTACTTTTCAGAAATGTTTAGCTTTCTGGGATCCAGCATTGGTTTCACACCCATTTCTAACTGGAAGGAGGCCAAAGTATGAAAAATAGTAAAAATGGGGTATATGGCACTAAAATGCCAAACTTGTGTTGAAAAATGTGGTTTTCAGATTCAAGTCTGCCTGTTCCTGAAAGCTGGGAAGATGGTGAATTTAGCACTACAAACTCTTTGTTGATGCCATTTTCAGGGGAAAAAACCATAAGCCTTCTTCTGCAGCCCTTTTCCACATTGTTTTGGGAAAAAAAAGGAAATCTTCGCTGTATTTTGGATCATTTCTTGTTCTCCTCCAGGGGAACCCACAAACTATGGGTACCTCTTGAATCCCTATGATGTTGGGAAAAAAAAAGACGCAAATCTGGCATGGGTAGCTTATGTGGACAAAAAGTAATGAAAGCCTAAGCGCGAACTGCCCCGAATAGCCAAAAAAAGGCCTGGCACCTGAGGGGGAAAGGCCTGGCAGCGAAGCGGTTAATAAAATGTTAACTTTCTGTTATTAAAGCTGGGAAATGTTATATTGTGTCAGGACCAGAGGTGAGGATCATGCTAGCCGCAGACACCTAACCTTGGAATCGATACCCAAGCCATGCCATCCCCGGTGGTGTGTTTGCAGACCAATTTCAAAGGAGGAAGTCCTGATGGGCTAAAGGGGCAAAATTCACATTCTTGCGGACCTGGCCTACCAGGCAGTAGAGTCTGATAAACGTGTGCAGGAATCCAGTAACAGAACTCTTCATGCCAATGCAGGGGTCGCTTCTTGAGATCTGTTGACATGAGCTTGCAAACCTTCACATGCATCAAAAATTCATAAAAATCTAACCCGGCCTGCAGATCGAGTAAACGGAATAATCTACTTGACCTATCTGTAATATACTTGACCCTCACACTGTTGTTAAGTTATATGATCCGAGGCAATATTTTATTTAGCTGTCATTTTTTCATTATCATATATGAGAGCACCTTCAAAAATGAAAGTTCAGCATTTTTACAAATTTAGCCCACATTAGGCTACACATGACCTCTGACTTGCCTCTTAGTTCACTAATATCATTGTCATCAGGGTGGGGGCAGAAATATTTACTAATTCATGCTAAAGATCTCACTTAAAAAAATATATTGCTAAAAAGTGATGTGGTTGTGCACTGTCATTTTCAAACATATATTCCATTGACATGATAATAAACTTTCTGAATAACGAACAAGTTACTTACCTTCGGTAATAATTTATCTGGTAGAGATTCTAATAGCAAATTCCTTACCTTAGAATTTCTCCCAGGCGTCAGACTGGATCCAGAGACTTTTATCATAGCAGTACCCTTGTGCACAGTCAAGTGGCGGCAGTCGACTCCGCGTCTGTCGTTGGTGTCGTGGTCACCGTGATGACATAGGGGTCGTATATAGGCGCCACCTCGGCGTAGTGATGTCAAGTTTCTTTTCACTACTTTGACGCCAAAGCGCAGAGCCATGAAGAACACCAAGAATGGTGAGCCAAAACTAAGGCCCTGTAATGGTTATCCCTGTCCAATAAAATCAGTTCGCAAGCAGGAAGGATGGGTGGGTTGGTAAGGAATCTGCAACTAGAATGTCTCTACCAGATACATTATTATCGAAGATAAGTAACTAGTTCATCTGATAGAGACTTCTAGTTGCAGATTCTTTTCTTAGAATAGATACCCAAGCAATACCATCCTCTGAGGTGGGCTGAGAACCTAAGCTCATACTAGAAAGTCCTGAAGGACCGAATGACCAAAGCAGCTGTCTCTGCGGACCTGACTGTCCAGAGAGTAATACTTTTTAAATGTGTGCAGAGATGCCCACGTTGCTACTTGACAGATATCAATGACAGGAACTCAAGGTGCTAACGCTGTGGTAGCAGCATTAGCTCTTGTAGAGTGAGCGCGCAAACCCTCAGGGGCTTGCTTCTTAGCCAAAGCTTAGCACATTGTGAGATGTTACACTTCTGCACCGCCTTCCCTTTCTTCATACCCACATACACCAAAAAAAGAGTTGATCATCCAAACCAGAAATCTTTGGTACGATTGAGGTAGTATGCCAATGCTCTTTTTGCATCCAGACGGTGGAGTCTCTCCTCTTCGTGAGAAGAATGTGGGAGTGAATGAAAGAAGGAAAAGTGATGGATTGGGCTTCATGAAAGGGCGTGACCACTTTTGGATGGAATGAGGCCCTCGTATGGAGCCCCACCTTGTCAGGGAAAACAGACAACAATGGGGATTTAGAAGAAAGAGCCTGAAGCAACATTAAGGTCTTACTGAGGCAAGATAAAGTGGAGTGGGGGGAAAACAAATAGGTAAGACCCTTACGTAATCTACCCACAAGAGGAGACTTAAAAAGATAATGTTGGTCCGGCAACTTTAGGAAGGCTGAGATAGCCGCCAAGTAACCTTTAACAGGGCCAATGCAGAGCCTACTGGGCGAAAGATATGATGAACAGAAGAACTGCAGGGAAAGAAGCAGGGAGGGGATCAAGAGACTTGTTTGTACACCATGCACAAATTGATGCTGACAAGCGTATACCGTTTTGGTGGAGGGACTCCTGGTTGCCAAGATAACCTCACAGACTTCGGGTGGAAGGTCAAAAGCCGTCAACTGCCGCCACTCTATCTCCACGTGGAAGGTGAAGATTGGACAGCTTGAGATGGAGAACCATCCCCTGCTGCTGCGCCAAAAGTGCCTCCCGAATATGCAGTCTGACTGGAAGATCGGTGGCCATGCTCAATAGCTCTGGATACCGTACTCTCCGTGCCCAGTCTGGAGCCACAAGGATTACTTGGGCCCGGTCGTTCTTGATCTTCTTCAGAACTCTGACCAGAAGTGGTATTGGCGGGAAGGCATAAAGGAGGCCTGAGATCCACTCAAGACGAAAAGCTTTGCAGAGCGAGTGCCGTCATGAAAACTCCAACATGCAAAACCGCTGACATTGAGTGTTCTTTACAAAGCCGAACAGATCTAACCAAGGCTCTCCCCATTTGTGAAAGAGACCTTGCACCTTTTCTGGATGTAGACGCCATTCGTGATCGACTGACTCAACGGCTGCGTTTGTCTGCTCTGGTGCTTAGGGATCCCACCAGATGTTGAACCACCAGTGATATGCCCTGATGTGCCAGCCATGTCCAGAATCACAGAGCCTCTTTATGAAGGGTCCAGGACCCTACTCCGCCCCGTTTGTTGCAGTACCACATGGCAGTAGTGTTGTCCGTGAACACCTGCACTACTTTCCCTTTGAGAGAGGGAAGGAATGCTTTCAATGCAAGCCTGATTCCCAAGAGCTCCAGAAGGTTGATGTGGGGCCCAAAATCCGCATGAGACCAGAGGCCTATGATCTTCGCCTCTCCTATATGGCCGCCCCATCCCAGGAGTCTGGCATCTGTCACTACTGAGATATCTAGTTGGGGAAGTGAGAGGGATCTTCCGTTGATCCGATCCAGATTCTAAAGCCACCACAGCAGATTTTTTGCAGTCCCCTTCGACATCTGGACCATGTCGGAGAGATTCCACTGATGCTGTGCCCACTGGAACTTCAAGTCCCACTGAAGAGCCCGCATATGCCATCTAGCATGTGTCACTAGCAGGATGCAGGACGCCATGAGGCCCGGCAGCCTCAGAGTTGTTTTCACCGAAAGCCAGGATAGAGGCTGAAACATCAGAATCATAGCATGAATATCCTTGATTCGCTTTTCGGGAGGATAGGCCCGAAACTGCACTGTGTCCTGAACAGACCCGATGAAACGGAGCATCTGGGAGGAAGTCAGGTGAGGCTTTGGCATGTTTATAGTGAACCTCAATGTGTGCAGGAGGTTCGCCTTAGTCTGAAGGTGGGAGACGACTTTCTGGGGCGTGTCTGCCTTCAACAGCCAGTCGTCGAGATAGGGGAAGACTGAAACCCCTAACCTGCGCAGATGAGCTGCAACCACCGCCATCACTTTACTAGATAGTACCCGTGGGCAGGCAGGACGGGAATATGGAAACAAGCACCCTGCAAGTGTAACGCTACCATCCAGTCTCCTGGGTCTAAGGCAGACAAGACATGAGCCAGTGTGAGCATTTTGAACTTCTCCTTCTTGCGGAAGAGAATGACGGCCCGAAGGTCTAGGATAGGACATAAGTCTTTGCCTTTTTTGGGCAGCAGAAAGTAGCAGGAATAACAACTACAACCTACTTCTGGCACAGGGACCCTCTCTGTGGCCCCTTTGGTGAAGACAGCCGTGACTTCCTAGCAGAGAATTGCCAAATGATCCTCCGGTAAGGGGCCGTAAGATGGAGGCATGGCCGGTGGGGATTACCCCCTTCGAACGATCTGCAAAACCCACCTGTCTGTTGTGATGGTCTCCTAGTGGGGCCGGTGATGGCGAATCCTGCCACCAACTGGTATATGAGGGTGGTTACGGACTAGGAAGGTTTGGAGGCTGCATCAGGGACAGCGGTGGAGTGGGCAAACCTCTGTTTTCCTGTCCCAGGAGCCCTCAGGATTCCACATCCACGGTGGCTGTAAAAGGGACACAATAGGGAGCCTGTTCCATGGCCACGAAAGGGGCAAAAGATAGACTGTTGGGGGTGAGGTGCAACCGAGAGGCCAAGGGATCGAGCCACAGCCTGGCACTCCTTAAACCTCTCATGCGCTGAGTCCGCCTTGTCGCCAAAGAGACAGGTGCCATCAAAGGGCATGTCCATGAGGGTCTGTTGGACATTTCCTGGAAAAATAGATGTCCTCAACCAGGCGTGGCTCCTCAAGGCCGCCGTCAACGCAACCGATTTACCTGGAGAATTGGTTGTGTCCATTTCAAAGGGAATGGTGAACTTAGCTGCATCTCTCCCATCAGCAACAGCTTGGGAGATGTTAGCCCGGGCCTTCTCCGGGATCTGCGGCAGAACTTGCACGACCGTATCCCACAAGCAGTGGTTAAAGCAGCACAAAAGGCATGCAGTGCTCACCGACCGCAACACCAGAATGGAGGAAGAAAACATCTTCTTACCAAGTTGGTCTTTGATTCTCTATCCGGGGGAGCGGAAAGTAATGCACCAGATGACAAGGATGCCTGGATGAAAAGGCTCTCAGGTGAGGGGTGTTGGGGCAGGAATTTAGGGTCATTTGGAGCGGGCCGATGGTGGCGAGAGATTCTACTGTTTACAGGAGCCCATGTGCTGGGTCTGGACCAAGTACCCGGAAGGACATCAATGAGGGCTTCATTGAAGGGGAGGAGAGGCTCTAAGGTAGAAGGCCCAGCTTGAGGCACCTCCGTCAGGAGATTCGTCCTGACCGCTACAGTGGACAGCTCCATGCCAAGGACCTCAGCCGCCCTACTGACCACCACAGAATAAGAGGTTCCCTCCGCCGTAGCCACGGTAGGAGGAGAATGCATGCCAGCATCTTTATCTAGACCATTAGCCTCGTCCTATTCCTGTGCCCAGTCCAAATCAGGGTTATCTAGCTGGTATTCTAAAAGGCCCAGTGTCCCCTCCAATCCTTCCTTGTATTTGTACCCATAGTAATAAGGGTCCGACCCCAATCTGGGGTGAGAACCGCATCGAAGTCAGAAGCAGCGTTGGCCGACGCCGTTCTTTCTGCGGGTCATCGTGGGTAAGAATTGGGTCGACGCCGATCGTGTGCACCACCAATGTCGGGAGCACTGATGACCTAGTTGGTGTCGAGGAAGGTCGCGATGGTACGACCAGCGTCAGCACGAATCAGGAGGGACCACTGGGGGCCGAGGCCAAAGACGCTGGTGTGGAAACCTTAAGGACCCTCATCTGAGCCCCCAGGCCCCGAAGGTGTCAAAGAAGGGTCAGAATGCTCAAATATGAGGCGCATGGCCTCATAAAACTCCTTGAGTTGGGCAAGGGTCGCCCTGGCTCCCGGAAAATTGGGGAGGTGCAGAGCACAGCAAGGACACTCCTCCCACGTCGCATTGGCTGAGCGATGCGATGTAGTTGGAAAATGCCTGGCCTTCTTCAACTACTTCTTTCTCTTACCTGAATGACACGAAGAATTTGATGACGAGTGGTGGTGACTCCGCAAACAGTCTCAAGACATTCCTCATGAGTGACACTGTGAACGATGCCGAGTCAAGCATCAGGCCATCATGAGCTTTAGGGACCTCTCCCTCAAAGCCTTCGGGTGCATGGTCTGGCACTCAAAGCACAACTTTGGGTTGTGGTCGCACTCCTAACAACACAAACGGACCTGATGCCGATCTGTCCCTGACATCATATGGTGACAGGCCTCGCAAGGCTTGAACCCGTTCTTCGGGGACATAATGATGCGCCAAGGGTCAACACAAAAACCCTACAAAAGGGTCCAATATGCTTAAAAAATTACCAGGGTTTCTCTTCTCCAGATCAGCGTGTGGCACAGAAAATAACGGACGTCACTACGTCGAGGCGGCGCCTGTATACGACCCCGACGCCATCCCAGAGGCCACTAAGCCAATGACAGCTGTGGAGATGACTGACGCCACCTGAAGGCGCACAAGGGTACTGCTGGAAGAAAAAATCTCCAAATCCAGCTTGAGACACAGGGGAAATTCTAAGATAAGGAATCTAATGTAAGGAATATGCAACTAGAAGTCTATCAGATATGCAGTTTTACTGATAAAACCACATAGCGCATACAATTTATTTATTTTCAGAAATTAGGTTTGTGCAAAAAAGTTTAACAGACAATGGGCCAGATGTAGGAAAAATAAAAATAGCGAGTCGCATTTTGCGAGTCAATGCGACTCGCAATTTGGTATGCCAGGAAAGAAACCGGTCCGATTTTGCGACTCGCATCCGGACTCGCAACGCTGTGTGCGAGTCCGCAGATTGCGAGGTCGCTGTTTGCGAGTGTGCAAAAAACGAACTCGCAATTAGCGAGTTGGTGTCGCAAATTGCGAGTTTCCTCAAAATTGCTTGCAGGTGCAGCAGAACACTCCAGAAAGCACACAAAAACACTCTGGAAACACTTCCTGGCACATGATGATGACATCACAGCCAGGAAGTTAACAAATACACCTGGGAGGAGGCTGGACCACACCCTTTTACAACTGCCAGTCTGCACACTGAGCTAGCTGCAGCAGCCATGGAGGGAACCCCCCTGTAGGAGGCTGGACTGGCTTGTAGTGAGTACCAAGGGGTACTTGCACCTTGCACCAGGCCCAGTTATCCCTTATTAGTGTATAGGGTGTCTAGCAGCTTAGGCTGATAGATAATGGTAGCTTAGCAGAGCAGCTTAGGCTGAACTAGGAGACGTGTGAAGCTACTACAGTACCACTCAGTGTCATATGCACAATATCATAAGAAAACACAATACACAGTTATACTAAAAATAAAGGTACTTTATTTTTATGACAATATGCCAAAGTATCTTAGAGTGTACCCTCAGTGAGAGGATAGGAAATATACACAAGATATATATACACAATAGCAAAAATATGCAGTATAGTCTTAGAAAACAGTGCAAACAATGTATAGTTACAATAGGATGCAATGGGGAAACATAGGGATAGGGGCAACACAAACCATATACTCCAGAAGTGGAATGCGAACCACGAATGGACCCCAAACCTATGTGACCTTGTAGAGGGTCGCTGGGACTATTAGAAAATAGTGAGAGTTAGAAAAATAACCCTCCCCAAGACCCTGAAAAGTGAGTGCAAAGTGCACTAAAGTTCCTCTAAGGACAAAATAGTCGTGTTAGAGGGGAAATGCAAGGAAAACACAAATCAGCAATGCAACAACGATGGATTCCTGACTGAGGGTACCTGTGGAACAAGGGGACCAAGTCCAAAAGTCACAAGCAGCTCGGAGATGGGCAGATGCCCAAGAAATGCCAGCGGTTGGTGCAAAGAAGCTCTTACTTGGCTGAAGAACTGTGAATACTGCAGGAACGACAAGGGCTAGAGACTTCCCCTTTGGAGGATGTATCCCCCACGCCTTGGAGAGTCGTGCAGAAGTGTTTTCCCGCCGGATGGACGCCAACAAGCCTTGCTACACGCAAATCGTGCGTTTGGCGTTTTTGGACGCTGCTGGGGCCCAGGAGGGACCAGGAGGTCGCAAATTGGACCTGCAGAGAGAGGGGACGTCGAGCAAGACAAAGAGCCCTCACTGAAGCAGGTAGCACCCGGAGAAGTGCCAGAAACAGGCACTACGAGGATGCGTGAAACGGTGCTCGCCGAAGTTGCACAAAGGAGTCCCACGTCGCCGGAGACCAACTTAGAAAGTCGTGCAATGCAGGTTAGAGTGCCGTGGACCCAGGCTTGGCTGTGCACGAAGGATTTCCGCCGGAAGTGCACAGGGGCCGGAGTAGCTTGCAAAGTCACGGTTCCCAGCAATGCAGGTTAGAGTGCCGTGGACCCAGGCTTGGCTGCGCACGAAGGATTTCCGCCGGAAGTGCACAGGGGCCGGAGAAGCTTGCAAAGTCGCGGTTCCCAGCAATGCAGCCCAGCGAGGTGAGGCAAGGACTTACCTCCACCAAACTTGGGCTGAAGAGTCACTGGACTGTGGGGTTCACTTGGACAGTGTCGCTGGATTCGAGGGACCTCGCTCGTCGTGCTGAGAGGAGACCCAAGGGACCGGAGATGCAGCTTTTTGGTGCCTGCGGTTGCAGGGGGAAGATTCCGTCGACCCACGGGAGATTTCTTCGGAGCTTCTGGTGCAGAGAGGAGGCAGACTACCCCCACAGCATGCACAAGCAGGAAAACAGTCGAGAAGGCGGCAGGATCAGCGTTACAGAGTTGCAGTAGTCGTCTTTGCTACTATGTTGCAGGTTTGCAGGCTTCCAGCGCGGTCAGCGGTCGATTCCTTATCAGAAGGTGAAGAGGGAGATGCAGAGGAACTCGGCTGAGCTCATGCATTCGTTATCTAAAGTTTCCCCAGAGACAGAGACCCTAAATAGCCAGAAAAGAGGGTTTGGCTACCTAGGAGAGAGGAAAGGCTACTAACACCTGAAGGAGCCTATCACAAGGAGTCTCTGACGTCACCTGGTGGCACTGGCCACTCAGAGCAGTCCAGTGTGCCAGCAGCACCTCTGTTTCCAAGATGGCAGAGGTCTGGAGCACACTGGAGGAGCTCTGGACACCTCCCAGGGGAGGTGCAGGTCAGGGGAGTGGTCACTCCCCTTTCCTTTGTCCAGTTTCGCGCCAGAGCAGGGGCTAAGGGGTCCCTGAACCGGTGTAGACTGGCTTATGCAGAATTGGGCACCTCTGTGCCCAACAAAGCATTTCCAGAGGCTGGGGGAGGCTACTCCTCCCCTGCCTTCACACCATTTTCCAAAGGGAGAGGGTGTCACACCCTCTCTCAGAGGAAGTTCTTTGTTCTGCCATCCTGGGCCAGGCCTGGCTGGACCCCAGGAGGGCAGATGCCTGTCTGAGGGGTTGGCAGCAGCAGCAGCTGCAGAGAAACCCCAGGAAGGGCAGTCTGGCAGTACCAGGGTCTGTGCTACAGACCACTGGGATCATGGAATTGTACCAACAATGCCAGGATGGCATAGAGGGGGCAATTCCATGATCATAGACATGTTACATGGCCATATTCGGAGTTACCATGGTGAAGCTACATATAGGTAGTGACCTATATGTAGTGCACGCGTGTAATGGTGTCCCCGCACTCACAAAGTTCAGTGAATTGGCTCTGAACAATGTGGGGGCACCTTGGCTAGTGCCAGGGTGCCCACACACTAAGTAACTTTGCACCTAACCTTTACCAGGTAAAGGTTAGACATATAGGTGACTTATAAGTTACTTAAGTGCAGTGTAAAATGGCTGTGAAATAACGTGGACGTTATTTCACTCAGGCTGCAGTGGCAGGCCTGTGTAAGAATTGTCAGAGCTCCCTATGGGTGGCAAAAGAAATGCTGCAGCCCATAGGGATCTCCTGGAACCCCAATACCCTGGGTACCTCAGTACCATATACTAGGGAATTATAAGGGTGTTCCAGTAAGCCAATGTAAATTGGTAAAATTGGTCACTAGCCTGTTAGTGACAATTTGAAAGTAATGAGAGAGCATAACCACTGAGGTTCTGGTTAGCAGAGCCTCAGTGAGACAGTTAGGCACCACACAGGGAACATATACATGCACACCTATGAGCACTGGGGCCCTGTGTGACAGGGTCCCAGTGACACATACATATAGGCCACAAACCTATGAGCACTGGGGTCCTGACTAGCAGGATCCCAGTGACACATAACAACCATACTGAAAACATGGTGTTTTCACTATGAGCACTGAGGCCTGGCTATCAGGATCCCAGTGAGACAGTGAAAACAGTGACAAACACCCTGACATACACTCACAAACAGGCCAAAAGTGGGGGTAACAAGGCTAGAAAGAGGCTACCTTCTCACACAACCCCCCCCCAAACGAAGGACAATAAGGCTAACCTTGGCCAGTTGAGACTTTATTGTCTAAGTGGTGATAAGTAGAGAGTAGCTCTGCAATAGACTGGTTACTCCCTTTATCATCCACTATATGGTTACTTCCCTGTGGGGATGTAAACCACCCTGTTTGAAGTTTTTTAGCTAACCAACAATGTGAAGATGTATTTTCAGAGTTTCTATCAGTAAGTTTTAGTTTAGAGCAGTGGGAATTATCCACTGAACCTATTTGTAATGATGGAAATGCCAGACAGGGATGCTGTCTCAGTAAAGCCATAGCTGGGCAAAAACTTTGTCCATTTGGCTGGAAGAGGGAACAGGGATGCTGTTTCTCTTGAGTTGGAGCAGGGCAGGGATGCTGTCCTATGAGCTCCACACTAGGGCAGGGATGCTGTCCTAAGTGTTGTGAGGCAGTACAGGGTTTCTGCACTAAAGTTTCTCTGGGAGGGTTGGAGGGATGCTCCATGTTAACTAAAATGGTGTTCTTTTTGTCACCAATGTTAGTTATCCCACAGAGAGGTACTTCTACCTCAGGGAGTCCAGCTATGCCAGCTGATGATTCCCTTGGAACAGGTGCCACCCCAGGAGAGGTTTCTCCCACCACAGGAATGGTATCCTGAATGGTAGGGTGGTTAGGGGATACTGTGATACCCTTTTTACCTGTTGATGGAGAGGGATCCTGAGTTTTCAGGCCTTCTCTCCTTTGCTTTTTCATTTCAGTAGAAATGAGAGGGAACAATTCCTCAGGGATGCCCAGCATGGCTGCATGGGCATAAAACTCTACATCAGCCCAACCTGAGGCCTCTAGGTCATTACCTAAGAGACAGTCTACAGGTAAGCTAGGTGATACCACCACCTGCTTTGGGCCAGTAACTCCACCCCAACTAAACTGAATTATAGCTAAGGGAAGAAACTTAGTGGAGTTATGGACATCAATAATCTTATACTGTTGTCCAATGATGTGTTGTTCAGGAGGCACTAGGTTTTCAGTCACCAAAGTGAAACTGGCACCTGTGTCCCTGTAGGCCAAGGCCTCAACACCATTTATTGAAACTGTCTGCCTGTACTTATCCATTGTAAGGGGACAAGCAGCCAGTGTGGCAAGGCCAATGCCACTAGGTGTGACAGAAACTGTCTTGGGACTGATTACATCAGTTTCCACTATGGACCCATAAGTGAACCCAACTACACCCTTTGCTTGACTGTTGCCAGCAGTCCCACCACTAGTACCACTACTGCTAGGGGCACTAGAGCTTGATGTATTAGTGGTGGTAGGCTCAGGGGGTTTACCTGGACAGGACTTATCCCCTGGCCTATGGCCTCTGTTTTTACACACAAAGCACCAAGGCTTTTTAATGTGTGCAGGTTGGGAAGAAGAGGAAGAATTTGTTTTATCCCCACCCTCTGAAGAGTGTTTAAGATTTGAAGTGGGATCTTTGGTTTTACCCTTATCCCCATGCTTATCTTGAGATTTTTCACCATCTTTCTTCTTATTGCCATCTTTGTCACCCCCTGTATGAACTTTTCTGTTCACCCTTGTTCTGACCCATTTGTCTGCCTTCTTTCCCAATTCTTGGGGAGAGGTCAGATCAGAGTCTACCAGGTACTGGTGCAACAAATCAGACACACAATTATTAAGAATATGCTCTCTCAGGATCAAGTTATACAGGCTGTCATAATCAGTAACTTTACTGCCATGTAACCACCCCTCCAAGGCCTTCACTGCCTGGTCAATGAAATCAACCCAGTCTTGTGAAGACTCCTTTTTGGTATCTCTGAACTTGATTCTGTACTGTTCAGTGGTTAAGCCATAACCATCCAGGAGTGCATTCTTAAGAACTTGGAAATTGTTAGCATCATTTTCTTTTACAGTAAGGAGCCTATCCCTACCTTTTCCAGTAAATGATAGCCATAGGATAGCAGCCCACTGCCTTTGAGGGACATCCTGTACAACACAGGCCCTCTCAAGAGCAGCAAACCACTTGTTAATGTCATCCCCCTCCTTATAAGGGGGAACTATCTTGTGCAGATTCCTGGAATCATGCTCTTTTGCAGGATGACTATGGGGAATACTGCTGCTGCCACCATGGGTATCTAAACCCAACTTCTGTCTTTCCTTCTCTAATTCTAAAGACTGTCTATCCAAATCCAGCTGTTGCTTCTTGAGCTTCAGTCTGGTTTGTTCCACTCTCAATCTATTGAGCTCCCTTTCTAACAATCTGTCATCAGGGTGGGTGGGAGGGACATTTCTAGATACAGAGGTATGATGGGAATGAACAGAAGGAGACCTGTCCCTTACAGAGGGCACCCTAACAGCTTGGCTACCAGTATAATGTGAGAGCACATCATCAGTATGATGTGATTCAACCTCTGTACCAACTATGCTAGACTGTCTAGTAATGGGCAGGCTGAGAAGTTTCTTTCCTGAACCTTTTCCTGGGGGAGTCCCTGGATCAGATTGAGAACCATTAGCTACTTTTTCTACAGATTGGGCACTTATGGCCTTATCCTGTACTCTAAGCATATTAATTAACAGTTCTAAAGAAGGATTCTTCCCTACACTCAAACCTCTCTCTATGCAGAGACTCCTTGCTCCTTTCCAGCTAAGGTGATCATATGCAAGTTTGGACAGTTCAACTTTTTGGCCTGTGCCAGACATTTTTAGAGAGAGTTAAAGTGATAGACAAAGAGAAAAAAGTTTTCAGAACTTTTTGGAAAGACAGAAAAAACTTTTTAAACTTTTAAGAACTTTTTGAAAGTTTAGAAGTACTTTTCAGCACTTAGAAAAGAGTGAAAAGAGGAAATGCAAAACTTTTTGGCTATGTGTATATACCCTGACCTTGTTTTGTATATTTTTCTCTTATGAAAAGTACAATGACAAGAGTGGTAAGTAGTCTCAAAGCACTTATCCCACCACTGCACAACCAATGTAGGAGGCTGGACTGGCTTGTAGTGAGTACCAAGGGGTACTTGCACCTTGCACCAGGCCCAGTTATCCCTTATTAGTGTATAGGGTGTCTAGCAGCTTAGGCTGATAGATAATGGTAGCTTAGCAGAGCAGCTTAGGCTGAACTAGGAGACGTGTGAAGCTACTACAGTACCACTCAGTGTCATATGCACAATATCATAAGAAAACACAATACACAGTTATACTAAAAATAAAGGTACTTTATTTTTATGACAATATGCCAAAGTATCTTAGAGTGTACCCTCAGTGAGAGGATAGGAAATATACACAAGATATATATACACAATAGCAAAAATATGCAGTATAGTCTTAGAAAACAGTGCAAACAATGTATAGTTACAATAGGATGCAATGGGGAAACATAGGGATAGGGGCAACACAAACCATATACTCCAGAAGTGGAATGCGAACCACGAATGGACCCCAAACCTATGTGACCTTGTAGAGGGTCGCTGGGACTATTAGAAAATAGTGAGAGTTAGAAAAATAACCCTCCCCAAGACCCTGAAAAGTGAGTGCAAAGTGCACTAAAGTTCCTCTAAGGACAAAATAGTCGTGTTAGAGGGGAAATGCAAGGAAAACACAAATCAGCAATGCAACAACGATGGATTCCTGACTGAGGGTACCTGTGGAACAAGGGGACCAAGTCCAAAAGTCACAAGCAGCTCGGAGATGGGCAGATGCCCAAGAAATGCCAGCGGTTGGTGCAAAGAAGCTCTTACTTGGCTGAAGAACTGTGAATACTGCAGGAACGACAAGGGCTAGAGACTTCCCCTTTGGAGGATGTATCCCCCACGCCTTGGAGAGTCGTGCAGAAGTGTTTTCCCGCCGGATGGACGCCAACAAGCCTTGCTACACGCAAATCGTGCGTTTGGCGTTTTTGGACGCTGCTGGGGCCCAGGAGGGACCAGGAGGTCGCAAATTGGACCTGCAGAGAGAGGGGACGTCGAGCAAGACAAAGAGCCCTCACTGAAGCAGGTAGCACCCGGAGAAGTGCCAGAAACAGGCACTACGAGGATGCGTGAAACGGTGCTCGCCGAAGTTGCACAAAGGAGTCCCACGTCGCCGGAGACCAACTTAGAAAGTCGTGCAATGCAGGTTAGAGTGCCGTGGACCCAGGCTTGGCTGTGCACGAAGGATTTCCGCCGGAAGTGCACAGGGGCCGGAGTAGCTTGCAAAGTCACGGTTCCCAGCAATGCAGGTTAGAGTGCCGTGGACCCAGGCTTGGCTGCGCACGAAGGATTTCCGCCGGAAGTGCACAGGGGCCGGAGAAGCTTGCAAAGTCGCGGTTCCCAGCAATGCAGCCCAGCGAGGTGAGGCAAGGACTTACCTCCACCAAACTTGGGCTGAAGAGTCACTGGACTGTGGGGTTCACTTGGACAGTGTCGCTGGATTCGAGGGACCTCGCTCGTCGTGCTGAGAGGAGACCCAAGGGACCGGAGATGCAGCTTTTTGGTGCCTGCGGTTGCAGGGGGAAGATTCCGTCGACCCACGGGAGATTTCTTCGGAGCTTCTGGTGCAGAGAGGAGGCAGACTACCCCCACAGCATGCACAAGCAGGAAAACAGTCGAGAAGGCGGCAGGATCAGCGTTACAGAGTTGCAGTAGTCGTCTTTGCTACTATGTTGCAGGTTTGCAGGCTTCCAGCGCGGTCAGCGGTCGATTCCTTATCAGAAGGTGAAGAGGGAGATGCAGAGGAACTCGGCTGAGCTCATGCATTCGTTATCTAAAGTTTCCCCAGAGACAGAGACCCTAAATAGCCAGAAAAGAGGGTTTGGCTACCTAGGAGAGAGGAAAGGCTACTAACACCTGAAGGAGCCTATCACAAGGAGTCTCTGACGTCACCTGGTGGCACTGGCCACTCAGAGCAGTCCAGTGTGCCAGCAGCACCTCTGTTTCCAAGATGGCAGAGGTCTGGAGCACACTGGAGGAGCTCTGGACACCTCCCAGGGGAGGTGCAGGTCAGGGGAGTGGTCACTCCCCTTTCCTTTGTCCAGTTTCGCGCCAGAGCAGGGGCTAAGGGGTCCCTGAACCGGTGTAGACTGGCTTATGCAGAATTGGGCACCTCTGTGCCCAACAAAGCATTTCCAGAGGCTGGGGGAGGCTACTCCTCCCCTGCCTTCACACCATTTTCCAAAGGGAGAGGGTGTCACACCCTCTCTCAGAGGAAGTTCTTTGTTCTGCCATCCTGGGCCAGGCCTGGCTGGACCCCAGGAGGGCAGATGCCTGTCTGAGGGGTTGGCAGCAGCAGCAGCTGCAGAGAAACCCCAGGAAGGGCAGTCTGGCAGTACCAGGGTCTGTGCTACAGACCACTGGGATCATGGAATTGTACCAACAATGCCAGGATGGCATAGAGGGGGCAATTCCATGATCATAGACATGTTACATGGCCATATTCGGAGTTACCATGGTGAAGCTACATATAGGTAGTGACCTATATGTAGTGCACGCGTGTAATGGTGTCCCCGCACTCACAAAGTTCAGTGAATTGGCTCTGAACAATGTGGGGGCACCTTGGCTAGTGCCAGGGTGCCCACACACTAAGTAACTTTGCACCTAACCTTTACCAGGTAAAGGTTAGACATATAGGTGACTTATAAGTTACTTAAGTGCAGTGTAAAATGGCTGTGAAATAACGTGGACGTTATTTCACTCAGGCTGCAGTGGCAGGCCTGTGTAAGAATTGTCAGAGCTCCCTATGGGTGGCAAAAGAAATGCTGCAGCCCATAGGGATCTCCTGGAACCCCAATACCCTGGGTACCTCAGTACCATATACTAGGGAATTATAAGGGTGTTCCAGTAAGCCAATGTAAATTGGTAAAATTGGTCACTAGCCTGTTAGTGACAATTTGAAAGTAATGAGAGAGCATAACCACTGAGGTTCTGGTTAGCAGAGCCTCAGTGAGACAGTTAGGCACCACACAGGGAACATATACATGCACACCTATGAGCACTGGGGCCCTGTGTGACAGGGTCCCAGTGACACATACATATAGGCCACAAACCTATGAGCACTGGGGTCCTGACTAGCAGGATCCCAGTGACACATAACAACCATACTGAAAACATGGTGTTTTCACTATGAGCACTGAGGCCTGGCTATCAGGATCCCAGTGAGACAGTGAAAACAGTGACAAACACCCTGACATACACTCACAAACAGGCCAAAAGTGGGGGTAACAAGGCTAGAAAGAGGCTACCTTCTCACACCCCCGAAAAAGGAAAATTAAATTCTCAGAGAGGGAGCTTGAGGTGCTGACCGAAGAATGTTGTCAGCACCATGATGAGCTCTTTGGGAGAGCTGCCCTCACTGTTCCAGAGGCCACCAAAAAGAAAATCTGGCAGGAAATGCAGGAGAAAATCAATGCCCTGGGGGTGAGCCACAGGACAATTGAGGACATAAGGAAGAGGTGGTATGACCTCCGCTCCCGGACCAAGGAGAGGGTGGCAGAAAGGCTCCGGGAGATGAGAGGCACTGGAGGGGGACCATCATCTGTGCCACCACCCACACCCCTTGAAGACAGGATTGAGCAAACCTTTGAGCCAGAGGCAGTGTGTGGATTTGGGGACCTGGACACTTCAGAGCCCAGCACATCAACCGGTGAGTACCATGTGATAAGCCTGTACCCCTATCAATGTCATACACCACCCACCATGTACACAGGTGCATGCACAACCAAATTAGCTCCATTTCAGGGTAGAAAAAGCCAGAATGATGCATTATGGGAAATGTAGTCCAATAGGCAGTGCATAGGCAAATGTTTATTAGGAATTGTGCAAAAGATACTAGACACTGACAGTGTGTTCCCCATGTCCCACAGGTCTCCAGCAAGACACCCCCTACACCCCAAGCACCCAGGCCCAGGAGGACACCCCAGGACCCTCCAGCACCCCCACATGCACAGTCAGCAGCATTCCTGCAGTTGTAACGCCTGCTGCAACAGCAACGCCAGGAGGTGCCCCAGCAACAGCCAGGGAGGATACAGGTGCGAGGACAGGGCAGCCACCACTGCGCAGGCGTCGCAGGGCAAGAGCGTCTGATTTCCGGATTCCTCCTCCAACCAGCAGTGAGGCACATCTGCTGCGGGGTCAGCGCCTGCAGAACACAACATTGGGCAGGATCAGTGGGGTGCTGCACCGCATTGAAAGACAAAACCAGTCAAGCATGCAGCACCTCAACAGGCGGATGGACCTGATGTGCCAGAACACTGGGGACATTGCCTCTGCCATCAGGGAACTGGCGGCCGGACTGCTGGGTCAGGCAGAGGCTGGCCGGCGCAGGGATCGGCAGATTATGTCAAGACTGGACAGGATGGCCACATCAATCGGCAGGCTAGCCATCAACACAACAGGCCTGTCGAGGAGGACAGTTGGCCTGCAAATTGAGATGGGCCATTTTGCTGGGGATGTTGCCAGGGGCCTGGGACGTCTCACACATATCATTGAACTAATGGGGAGACACGTGAGATGTCGAGGGCCACCGGGGAAACACCCCAAGATAGTGAAGAGGGCTCCACAGTGAGCAGTGTATCTGCCACTGACAGTAGGGTGCTAAGGAGTGGGAGGCAGAGCACCATAGATGCGGCTGGGACCAGCCAGGCTGGCAGGAGGGGCAGGAGAAGTTAGCCAACAGCCCGGACAAACAAATGTGGCACATGGCTTTAATGTGCCACATGAGTGGTTGGCAGTTCCCTGCCCATGGACAATTGAATCTTGTATATAGTTCTTGCATGACATTATTAAAACAGTTATTTTTCTTCCACTTAACAAAAGGAGTGTTTGGTTAATGGGTGAGTATGGTGGGAGTTTACACGTACCGTCCAAAATATTGCGTAGCAATGTGTTCCCGTCTCAGTCTGCCTTGATTAGCTAGACTCCTATCCCCATGATGGCGGTGTGGTTGTTCTTGCTCTTCCTCATCAGGATCTGGGTCTGCAGGGGTGAGAGGTAGCCCACGTCTGGTGGCTATGTTGTGGAGGATGGCGCATGCGACCACAATTTTGAAGGCGGTAATGGGGGTGTATTGGAGGGCGCCTCCGCTGCGGTGGAGGCATCGGAATCTTGCCTTCAGGAGTCCGAAGGTGCGCTCGATGAGGTTCCTGGTCCTCTTATGCGCACTGTTGTATTGCCTCTCTGAATCATTGCTGGGTGTTAAAAATGGAGTCATGATCCATGGCCTTAGAGCATATGCACTGTCACCTGTTGGGCACAAAAGTACACTGTTAGTAAGTCCAGATAGTCGTGCACAGTGACCTGTGTGTATGTCTGCAAGGTGTATGCAGCTCTACCTAGGAGGTATCCATCTCCAAACTCCCCACGTTCCAGGCGTTGATGTATCCCACTATGTCTAAAAATGTATGAGTCATGGGTACTGCCTGGAAACTTAGCTACAATGTCCGTGATGACGTAATGGGCATCACAAACAACCTGTATGTTGAGTGAGTGGGTACACTTTCTGTTGCGGAATATATGTTCCAGATTGGCGGGGGGCATATTTGAATGTGTGTCCCATCTACACATCCAATGACCTGGGGGAAGTGGGCAATGCGGTAAAAGTCCAGCTTGGTGCTGTTAATTTCTGCCTCATTCCTTGGTAAGTATATGAACTGAGACCTGTGCGCTACTAAGGCATCTAGGAATGCCCTGAGGAACCTTGACACTGCACTTTGGGATACCCCACCTGCCACGGCAATGACCCCCTGATAGCTCCCTGATGCCAAGAGGTGCAGTGCGCATAGTACTTGCACATGCGTAGGGATGGCGCAGCCACGCAGAGTCTTGTGTTCTAGCTGTGGTTTTAGTAAATCTATTAATTCTAGAATGGCAGCGCTGCTAAGGAGGTATTTATCATAGATCTCCTCTTCAGTTTGCTGGAAAAGGGTCTGCCTTGTTCTATATATCTTCTCCTGTCTGTGGCCCCTCCTCCTCCTCTGCTGGGCTGCGTAGACTCTCCTCCTCACTGCTATCAGGTATATGTCCGCCATCTTGAGTGACCCAGATGCCTTCTGGGTCTCCTTTTATACTTTGGTAATGGTTACCACCTGCTCTGAGTTAGTGGTAAATGCGACTTGCAAACTGGGTTTTTTGCGACTAGTCGCAATTTGCGAGTTGCAATTGCATATGGGTTGCGACTCGCAAATTGCGACTCGCACATTGCGGGTCGCAAAAGGGGGTCGCAACGGGTGCGACTCGCAAACGGGGCACATCGCTTTTTGCGATTCGGAAATGGGCTCATTGCATCCCATTTCCGATTTTGCACTGTCGCAAATTGCGATTCCGCCCGTTTGCGAGTCGCAAACGTTTGCTACATCTTGCCCAATATTTAGTATTTGCACATCACCAAGCAGTGTTTGGATTTGTTTTAAACCTCTAAAAATATTTTATTCACCACACAAAATTAAAACAATGTGCCTGTCTGAAGACTGAAATATATTCTGAAATCTGTGTAAGGTTCACTTATTTGTTATTTCAATGTTGTGTTAGAAAAAAAGCCTGACATCTTACAAACTTTAATTTCACACGCGTTGCACAGCATGATTTTCACACAGTTCACTTCCTTGAATTTCACTGAGAAAAAGAAAAGTAAATGTTTCAAGACAAACTGACTTTTGACCTCTGTCTCTGAATGCAGAGTAAACGTTGACAAGATGAATACAAGATTTAGAGGCATCTATATTGCTTGCCAGAACGGGTGAGTAGGCTGTAAAAATAATTGTTCATGATGAAATCTCATTTGCCATAGTCAGTGGGCAAGTAGATATCTTGAGGCCTGCTTCAGGGGGTTGCTTCTTGGGAAAGGCATTAAGGGCCATATGTACGAACACTTTTTCCCATAGACACAGAATGGGTAAAAACCTTTGCTACATCTGGCCCTAAAGATCTTAATGCAAAGCCTGGCCCATTTAGAATAGGTCTGCTTCTGCACTGCTCTACATTTCTTCGTACCAAGAAACCCCAGAAAAAATTGGTCGTCCACAAGGAACTCATATGTGCGGTCAAGGTAGAACACAACGCTCTTTTTGGATCCAAGCGGTGGAGTCGCTCCTCTTCTTTAGAGGGATGTGGAGGAGTGTAAAAGGTAAGCAGTGTGATGGATTGGCCTACGTGAAATAGAGTGACCAGTTTTGTGAGAAAGGAGGATCTTGTACGAAGCACCACTTTGTCAGGATAGATCGAGAGGTAAGGCGGCTTCGATGACGAGGCCTGCAGCTCACTCACTCTTCGAGGAGATGGAATTGCCTGAGAAAAGCTATTTTATTTGTAGGGAGACTGAATGGACAGTTGTGGAAAGGCTGGAACGGAGCACACACTAAGAATGTTAAGAGCAGATTGAAGTCCCACTGAGGAATAATGAATTTGGAAGTAGGGAAAAGATGGACAAGAGCTTTTTGGAACATATTTACAATAAGGGACTTGGAAAGGGATGTGGCAGAAAGAGCCAAAAGATATACTTTAATAGTGCCCAGAGCAGAGTCCTGCTGGGAAAGGGAGAGAATGAAGAGGAGGACTGTAGAAAGGGGAGCAGAGAGGGGATCAATGTCTTTTTCTAGACATTATGCCACCAATTTTGTACAACAGCACGCATACACTGTCTTGGAGTGAAGCCTGGCTGCCATGATCACGTAGCAGACTTTGGGAGGAAGGTTGAAATCTCAACTTTAAGCCTCCGTCTCCATGCAAGGAGGCAAAGACTGGCTGCTGCAACAGAGGATACTCCTGAATTGGCAGCATGATCAGACGACCAGTTGACATGGTCAATATAACAGACACTCTGTGCCCAGCCTGGAGCCACAAGGATGATTTGGGCCAAGTAATTCTTGAGAACTGTGGGCAGGATTGGTATGGGCAGAAATGCATACAGGAGGCCTGTGCTCCACTTGAGAAGATAAGCATCTGAGCCATAGCCATTTTGAAAACTCCAGGGTGCAGATCTGCTGACATTCTGCATTCTCGGCGAATGCTAACTGATGTAATCAAGGCTCTCACCATTGTTGAAATTGAACTTGCGCCCCCTCTAGGTAGAGATGCTGTTCACGATCCTTTAGACCTTGACAGTTGAGTTACTCGGCCCTGGCATTCAGAGAGCCCTCCACCACCTGGATGCACATGGTGTTAAGAAGGCATATTAGGAGGACTTAGAGACTGCAGCTGTCAGGGGGTGGCACACTGAACAGACTGCTGACCGCCAGACCCACGAGGTCTCTGGGTACCACGCTCTGAGATAGAGAGGCTGGGAAGCACACACAGCGCAGGGGTTGGGAGGGAATTTGCACAGCTGGAACCCACTTCTGTAGCCACGTCAGAGGATTGAGAGCGACTTGAGGCCATAGAATGGCCCAAGGACTTGGGCTTAGCCCGACTGTCCTTAAAGCGCTCATGCTTCAAATCATCTCCCTGACACCAGCACTTCTACTTTTGCTTCGAAAGTGTGAAAACCCAATTACTAACCAAGTTATTGAAAAAGGGCATGGGACACAATATCTTGCATAATGTTTATTTTCACATCTTATAGTAAATATGTGAAACCATCACAATACAAGATAAAGTCCTGTATCCACTTTTCAAAAGTATTGGTTAAGATACAAGTTACTAATTGAGTTTGCATATTATCAAAGCAATTAGAAATGTTATTGAATAGGTCCCACATGACATTTGTTTGACTTATTACACAGACTGTGGTTCTTGTGGTCAATCGGGGTTGTCCTTGTTTACTATACATATGTTCTCTAAAAAGAACTTAAAAATCATGTCAAGTCTTTAAAGTTTTGCCACACAAGGTACTCTGTGACAACATGGCATATGTTCCATCCGCCATTATATGAACTGTGGGCACTATAATCCACTTGTCAATTGGCAAACAGCAGACCTAGCATGTTCTGACATCAGATAAAGGTGTCAAGTAGGCCATAAACAAGTCCATGACTTCCTCAAGTAGTGGAACTAAAATGTTGTGGCTGATTGCATGGCAAAGTAGTGGCCCATGGAAGATAGTTATCCATACACAGACTTTTGAAAGGTTTCCCTAATGGAAGGTAAACCTCAGTCAATTTCGAAGTACTTAACTTTTGTATGATACAAGATACAAGTAGGAAAATACAGGTCTGGCTGAGATGGGAACTGGGGACAGTAAACAGCACTCTACAGCCTTTTCCCCTGCTCAGAGCAGACTTTAGAATGACAACGTGGTTGAGCCTTTCTAGGCGTTTCAGGTATGAAATCGCAAAGTGTCCTTTTCACCCTTGCTACGTTCTCCAGAACATACGAAGTGGAGGCTGCCGCTTCTGTAACAGTAAGACTTTCAATGACAGGCAAATGAAAGTGAAGGAAAAACATGAGACCTCCTGTGGTTGTCTGATGATAAACAACATACGCAATGTATTTTACCCTCTGGATTCGGAGAATAAAGATTTCAAGTACCAAGAAGTTTTATGACTCACAATGTATGGCTGAAAAAACTGGTTCTTCTTATCCAGTCTCCCCATAGGAAATCAGGTGCTTAGAAGATGAGCTGGAATCCAAAGGCACCTAACAGTGAGCTGGAGCCTCGGAGTTCTGAGCAGTATCCACCAACTGATAGGGAGTAATAACCGCAAGTCCTTAGGATTCACAAAACCCTTGAGGTGGGAAGAAGACTTTAGTATGAGTGTGAACCTCTGGGGTCATGTGTAGGAAGTTGGCTCCATATATACTATTTCAAAGTAAGAAATAGTGTGCACAGAGTCCAAGGGTTTCCTCTTAGAGGTAAGATAGTGGCAAAAGTAGATAATTCTAATGCTCTATTTTGCGGTAGTGTGGTCGAGCAGTAGGCTTATCAGAGAGTAGTGTTAAGCATTTGCTGTACACACAAAGGCAATAAATGAGCAACACACACTCAAAGACTTACTCCAGGCAAATAGGTTTTTATATTGAAAAATATATTTTCTTAGTTTATTTTAAGAACCACAGGTTCAAGATTTACAGTTAACACTTTAAATGTAAGGTACTTCACTTAGATACTTTAGGAACTTTGAATAAAAGCAATATCATATAGTCTTTGTAAAAATGGCAGCAAGCTATTTTCAAAGTGGACACAGTGCAAAAATCAACAGTTCCTGGGGGAGGTAAGTAAAGGTTAGATTAGGAGGTAAGTAAAACACGTACAAGTCTCAGTTCTGGGGCATAGGCTGCCCACCGTTGGGGGTTCAAGGCAACCCCAAAGTTACCACACCAGCTGCTCAGGGCCGGTCAGGCGCAGAGGTCAAAGAGGTGCCCAAAGCACATAGGCGCCTATGGAGAACAGGGTTGCTCCGGTTTTTGTCTGCCAGCAGGTAAGTACCTGCGTCCTTGGGGGCAGACCGAGGGGGTGGTTTGTAGAGCACTGGGGGGGGAACACAAGTAGGCATACAAAACACACCCTCAGCGGCACAGGGGAAGCTGGGTGCAGTGTGCAAAGCAGGCGTTGGGTATTCTATTGGTTTCAATGGAGGGACCCAGGGGTCACTCTAGCGGTGCAAGCAGGCACAGAGGGGCTACTCGGGACAGCCAATGGGCAAGGCACAGGGTCGCCTGGGTGTCTCCTCCTGTGCTGAAGTTCGGTTCCTTGAGGTCCTGGGGGCTGCGGATCCAGTGTTGGTTCCAGGCGTCGGGTCCCTTGTTACAGGCAGTCGCGGTCAGGGGGCGCCTCTGGATTCTCTCTGCAGGCGTCGCTGTGGGGCCTCAGGGGGGGTTGTCTCTGGTTACTCACTGGCTCGCAGTCGCCGGGGAGTCCTCCCTGTGGTGTTTGTTCTCTGGATCTCGAGTCGGGGGCGTCGGGTGCAGAGTGTGAAGTCTCACGCTTCCGGCGGGAAAAGCGCAGTCTTTGAAAGTTGCTTCTTTGCTGCAAAGAAGTAGCTGGTTTTGAACAGGGCCGCTGTTCAAAGGAGTTTCTTGGTCCTTTAGTCCAGGGTGGTCCTCTGAGGCTTCAGAGGTCGCTGGTCCCTGTCGGCTGCGCCGCTAGTTACAGGGTTTCGAAGTTGGAGACAGGCCGGTAGGACTGGGGCCAAAGCAGTTGTCGTCGTCCGTCTTCTCTGCAGGCTTGTAGGTCAGCAGTCCTTCTAGTTTCTTCAGGTTGCAGGAATCTGATTTCCTGGGATCTGGGGTGCCTCTAAATACTGAATTAAGGGTGAGTTTAGGTCTGTGAGGGCAGTAGCCAATGGCTACTGTCCTTGAGGGTGGCTACACCCTCTTTGTGCCTCCTCCCTGTGGGGAGGGGGGCTCATCCCTAATCCTATTGTGGGAATCCTCCAAACTCAAGATGGAGGATTTCTCAAGGCAGGGGTCACCTCAGCTCAGGACACCATAGGGGCTGTCCTGAGTGGTAGGTGGCTCCTCCTTGTTTTCCTCATTATCTTCTCCAGCCTCGCCGCCAAAAGTGGGAGCAGTGGCCGGAGGGGTGGGCATCTCCACTAGCTGGGATGCCCTTTGGTGCTGTAACAAAAGGGGTGAGCCTTTGAGGCTCACCGCCAGGTGTTACAGTTCCTGCAGGGGGAGGTGTGAAGCACCTCCACCCAGTACAGGCTTTGTTCCTGGCCACATAGTGACAAAGGCACTCTCCCCATGTGGCCAGCAACTTGTCTGGTTTGCGGCAGGCTGGCAGGGACTGGTCTCACGCTTTTCACAAGTGCACACTGCTGGGATGGGGCGGCCATCCCAGATAGTTGGAGATCAGAGGACTCTGGTGTCTGGCGGAATCCAGACTCCACATCAATTTCCTGGAGCTATAGGCAATCCGGCTAGCATTTAAAGCAGATCTTTCCTCTGTAAAGGGGAAGTTAGTGCAGGTGTTCATGGACAACACAACTGCCATGTGGCACTGCAATAAGCAAGGCGGGTGGGGTCGTGGACCATTTGTCAAAAGGCCCTGCGTCTCTGAACATGGCTGGAACAGCAGGGCATAACCCTGGTGGTTGAACAATTGGCAGACAAACTCCGCCATTGATGCCTAGCGGATTACGAGTGACATCTCCATTCGGAGGTGGCGCAAAAACTCTTTCTGCAATGGGGAGGGCCATGGTTAGAGCTGTTCAACTTCCAACAGAACGTGCAATATCAACAGTATTGCGCATTGGAGTTTGCAAGACCGCAATTGTTCAGCAATGCTTTTTGATGCGAGCGGAGATCAGGCCTTCTGTATGTCTTTGTGCCCATTTCACTTCTGACCAGATGTTTCAAGAAGATCAAGGACGACGAGGCACAAGTAATCCGTGTGGCTCCAGACTGCACAGAGAGTCTGGTATCCCAATTCTGAAAATGAGCATCCATGCTCCGATCAAGCTTCCTCTATGGGAGGATCTTCTGTCTCAGCAGCAGTGGAGGGTTCTTCACCCGAACCGGTCCACTCTGCACCTTTATGTGTGGAGATGGAGTGAGGACAGTTGACAACCTTCCTCCCAAAGTCTGTAATGTTGTTTTAGCAGCCAGGCTTTCTTCCATAAAAGTGGTATATGCCTGCTGTTGGCAAAGCTTTGTAAAATATTGTACAGATAAGTTACTAGATCTTCTTTCTGCTTCCCTTTCTGATGTTCTTTTCATTCTGTCCCTTGCCCAGCAGAGCTCGGGTCTGGGCACTCTTGAGGGCTATCAGTCTGCTTTATCTACTTTTCTGCGGCCGCCTGACCAACTGTAGGCGGGTGTCGTCCACCTCGCCTACCGACGCTCTGACATGGCGCCGATCGCGCACCTCCTCCGTCCCCGTCCAGCGTCACCAAGGAGACGCGTGGGGGCGGAGCACCCTGTCGGCACCGGACTTCCGGGTTGCCGCACCAGAAGAACGCGAGGACGCCAGAATAAAGGGAGACGCCGAATGCGGTATAACGAACGCCGGTGAAGAGGAAGACGTGGAGGAAACAACAGAACAGGGAGAGAAGACGACCGGAACGAGTGACGAGGAGCAGAAACCCAGCCCAAGCAGTGGAGCAGAGGAAAAGCCTTGAGGAGGAGAGGATCCCAGCCACGACCCAGGAGGGTCGTGGCTGAACAAGGTACGGGCTATATTCAAGGGAAACCGACAGAAGGGGGATAAGGGGGGGTGGAAGGAAGAAAGAAGACCAGGGAGGGCATAAAGGGAACGGGACAACTGGCGGAGGGTAAACGCCACCTCCAACTAGTGTGGGAGGCACAACAAAGGGAGGCCAGAGAAGACCGAGAGGCCCTCCAAGCCACCCTGAAAAGTCAGGCCACTATAATGGCCAATAATCAACTAGTTCATGAGACCGCCCTTCAAAAATTGACCGATACCATTGCTGCCAGCAAGGTACATCCGAATGTGCCTAGCTCGGTACTACAAAAATATCAAGAGGGTGAGGATCCCGACTCCTTTTTTACGAACTTTGAAAGAGTGGCCTCATCAGCTCAATGGCCTGAAAACCGATGGGGCCAATACATCGCTCCCCTCTTAACAGGCACCCTCCAGTCCGCCTATCAGGCTGCAAATCCCGGTGGCACCACCCCTTATTTCGACATTGAGAAGAGTATTCTTGAGAGAGTGGGGCATGATACTGAATATTATCGGATGAAGTTCCGCAAAGTTAAATGGGGTCAGAATGAAGATCCACGTACATTTTACTACCGGGTGAAGGACCTAGGACTGAAGTGGTTGGGACCCTTGGGGACTAACCGCGAAGACGTCATTAAGGCCATCATTTTAGAGCAATATCTGGATTCCCTTCCTAGAAGCACCCGGAATTGGATAAGACAGCACCCTAAAATCGACACCGAACTAGCCATCGATTTGGCTTGTGCCTATCACCAGTCGGTGGACGTTAAAAGCCAAACTTCCAGACCCCTGAACAAAATACCCATCACTCCTCCTCAATATACAACTAGACGAACCCTTGAGGAGCCCGGATCCTCCCGGAGTACAGATCGAAACCCCATGCAACAACCCCAGTGTTTCAGTTTTGGGGAGTGGGGCCACATAGCCCGAGGGTGTCCAAAGAAGCATGAGGGAGTGGAACCAATGGAGATAGGGGTTACTCGAGGGAGAGTGTTGTGCATAGGGAAGGGAGATAAGTCATTCAAACACGCCCTGCGAATAAATGGACAATTGGTCACAGCCTTGATTGACTCCGGGTGTAGTCAATCAGTTATATGCCGAGATGTAGTCAAATCTGTAAAGCCCGCCACAGACCAGTGGGTGACTATATGTTGTATCCATGGGGACCGAGCTAAGTATCCCCTTGAGTTGGTAGAAGTGGAGTGGGACACCTATCATGACTTCCTCCCCAGGGGACTCATGGATAATTTGAAAGAAGACTGCGTCATTGGGACTGATTATCTGTGATTTCATGACCTCTTAGATCAAATACGGAAATCCAACCCTATCGATGGTTGGTGGGTAGACGCTCCATTTAGTAATACTCCAATTTATGGCCCCCCAGAACGAAAAAAACTAACCCGAAAAGAAAAAAAGGCAGAAAAACGAAAATATGCATTTAATCAAAGACAGGAGAATATAGAGAAAACAGTGGCCAACATAACCAGCGCCCCAGTGTCGTTTAGAGTAAGCCAACGCGAGGATCCCACCCTCGAGCACGCCTGGAGAAGTGTCAAAAGTGACTCTACCAGAGAGGTAGGTCCACACTTTATAGTCCATAAGGACCTTCTATATAGAGTTTCCACGACAGTAAATAGCGAGAAGAAACAACTAGTAGTTTGTGAGCCTTACCGGACTCAGGTTTTGTTCCTAGCTCATAACCAGCCAGGAGGAGGCCATTATGTCCGAGAGAAAACAGAGGAATACCTATTGAGACGTTTTTACTGGCCGGGAGTCTATGCCCATATCCGAAAATACTGTACCCAATGCCCAAAGTGTCAACTAGTCGAACCAGGAGCAACTAGGAGAGCCCCGTTACATCCCCTACCAATTATCGATACTCCTTTCAGAAGAGTAGGCATGGACTTGGTCGGACCTCTTTTACCATCTACTAAGGGCCACACCCATATCCTCGTTCTGGTTGATTATGCCAGCAGATATCCTGAGGCTATCCCTCTTACTACTACCACTACCAAAGCCGTTGCACAAGCCATGATAACATTTTTTTCACGGGTTGGTTTCCCAGAAGAAATTCTTACCGATCAAGGGACACCATTCATATCTGGGCTCATGAAACAGATATGTAAAACTCTAAGAATTACCCAAATAAAAACAGCGGTATATCATCCACAAACAGATGGTTTAGTGGAGCGGTATAACCTCACCATTAAAACTCTCTTGCGGAAGATAGTAAGCGACTCGGGAAAAGACTGAGATCAGAAACTACCCCTAGTGCTCTATGCAATACGGACACATGAGCAGTCCTCTACTGGGCACAGTCCGTTTGAACTAGTATTCGGGAGACAGCCCCGTAATTTACTATACATGGCGGCAGAGTTGTGGGAGGAAGAGAACAATGAAGAGAGACCCCTCCTAGATTATATCCACAATTTAAAGACACAACTCCAGACGGTCTGGGAGGATGTAAGACACCATTTGGAAAAAGCCCAAGAAACTCAAAAAAACTATTATGATCAGGGCACCAGACTGCGGGTTCTTCAACCCAACGATCAGGTATTGATCATGCGACCTACCTCTGAACATAAGTTACTGGCAAAATGGCAAGGGCCGTATCGAGTAATAAAAGCAGTCACCCCTGTTACTTACTTGATTGAACTAAACGATCACCCCAAACGGACTCAAATCTATCACATTAATTTATTTAAAAAATGGGAAAATCCTGGGAACAATAGTGGTCTTCCTGCTAAGGGATACCTAGTAACACCGACCAACTCATTAGGGCTAGACCTATGTCCCACCCTCCAACCAGAAAAACAAATAAACCCTTGTGTCAATGATTCCCTACCGGACACTGAGAAACGTCAATTACTCGAGTTAATACAAAAACATTCTAAATTCTTTTCCGAACTCCCCGGGCAAACGTCTCTGGTTCAACATCATATTCGGACACCCGAGGGCCAAACCGTACGCCTACGGCCCTACCGAATTCCCGAAGCGAGAAAGATTCTTATAGAGGGGGAGATAACAAAAATGTTATCTTTAAACGTCATTGAACCTTCCACGAGTCCGTGGTGTTCCCCTGTCGTCTTAGTTCCGAAACCGGATGGCTCTGTCCGGTTTTGTATCGACTTCAGAAAGCTCAATGAGATATCGCTCTTCGATGCATATCCTATTCCCCGGGTAGACGAGGTACTAGAGAAGATAGGACATGCACTTTCATGTCCACCATTGATCTAACGAAAGGATATTGGCAGATTCCCTTAGCCCCAAACGACAAAGAAAAGACGGCGTTCGCAACCCCTTCTGGTTTTTATAATTTCACCGCCCTTCCCTTTGGGCTTCACGGTGTACCTGCTACATTCCAACGCTTGATGGACCGACTCCTACGGCCCTTCCAAGAGTTCACTGCAGCCTATCTGGACGATATTGTCATTTTTAGTACAACCTGGACAGAACACCTACAACACATAGAGAAAGTGTTCTCCACCCTAGCGAGAGCAGGCCTTACCGCCAATCCTACAATGTGTGTTCTAGGGCCAACCCAAATAGCATATCTCGAGTATGTAATTGGTATGGGAGTTTTGCGTCCTCAGAAAGATAAAGTAGATGCCATTAGACGGATACCCCTCCCCAGAACCAAAAAGGAACTTCGTTCTTTCCTGGGGTTGGTGGGGTATTATCGTAGATTCATTCCGCAATATTTCACCATTACTGCCCCCTTCACAGATTTGTTAAAGAAGCAATACCCTGCCACCCTTCCTTCTTTTTCTCCTTCTCAACTTCAAGGCTTTCAATTACTCAAGGAGGCCCTCTCAACCGAGCCAGTATTGAGATGTCCTGATTTTTCTAGACCCTTCCACCTTTTTACCGACGCTTCCAACGTCGGCCTGGGAGCAGTCCTAGCACAGCCCGACGATCAGGGACATGACCACCCCATCGTCTATATTAGTCGTAAGTTATTATCAAGGGAAACTCACTACCCCACTATTGAGAAGGAATGCCTTGCCATAAAATGGGCGATTGAGTGTCTACAGTATTATCTCTTGGGTCGGCCTTTCGTCCTCTATACTGATCATGCCCCATTGACTTGGTTAGCCTCTCAAAAGGACACTAATTCCCGGGTGTTGCGCTGGTTCCTTGAACTCCAGCCCTTTACCTTTCAGGTCCGTCACATCCCTGGGTCCAGCCAGTGCCCCGCTGACTTTCTCTCCCGCTGCCCGGATTCTACGGTCCTATACCAGTCCCGTTCCTGGGATGGGGTGTGTAGGTGGGTTTCGTCCACCTCGCCTACCGACGCTCTGACATGGCGACGATCGCGCACCTCCTCCGTCCCCGTCCAGCGTCACCAAGGAGACGCGTGGGGGCGGAGCACCCTGTCGGCACCGGACTTCTGGGTTGCCGCACCAGAAGAACGCGAGGACGCCAGAATAAAGGGAGACGCCGAACGCGGTATAACGAACGCCGGTGAAGAGGAAGACGTGGAGGAAACAACAGAACAGGGAGAGAAGACAACCGGAACGAGTGACGAGGAGCGGAAACCCAGCCCAAGCAGTGGAGCAGAGGAAAAGCCTTGAGGAGGAGAGGAGCCCTGCCACGATCCAGGAGGGTCGTGGCTGAACAAGGTACAGGGCTATATTCAAGGGAAACCGACAGAAGGGGGATAAGGGGGCGGTGGAAGGAAGAAAGAAGACCGGGGAGGGCATAAAGGGAACGGGGCAGGTTGTTTTGGGTGCCGGGGACCGGGAAACCACTGATCACCTTCCTACCCTGTCACCAGCCTAAAATAGCCACTTGAATAGCCCGCTCCCTCCTTTGTTGCCTAACCTCAGTTAATACACTGCCTCCTGTAAGTCCTTCCCTCACACCCCCACACCTGTACTAACAGATCATAGAGATATCAAATTACCCTCCTACTTACCTGGACATATCCTCTTGTTTTTCCGAGAGCCCACGGGAACCAAGAAGAAGCTGTCTGGAGAACGCCACCTAAAAGGAAAAAGAAAGAACATTAAAGTCTCAGAAAAGCCACTCAAGCTTTCACCAGAAATCCTCCAAAGAGAAATTGGGAAGAATCACAGTCATTATAATTACAATCACCCTACTATAATAAATAAATTGTGCTTATGCCCTTATAGGGCCCTAAAATCCGCGTCTGAGTTCTCTATACCACTGAGCCCACCTCCCACCAACCCTCTTGGTTAAGTCCCCTATTGTAAATAGGTTTTTAAAATGGCTTGTACAAGTTTTCCCCCTACCCCGTTCATTATGTCTCACCTTGGCTCTTAGATTTCTGATGTGTGCCCCGTTTGAGCCACTTCATAACTGTCCCCTCAGGCTGCTCACAAACAAAAGAGCATTTTGTGTGGTCATAACATCTGCCCGGAAGGTGAGTGAGCTGCAGGCCTTGCCATTGAAGCCTCCATATCTCATAGTTTTTCCTGATAAAGTGGTGCTTCGCATCCGTGCATCTTCAATTAAATGTGGCGACCCCACTGTATTTTGTACAGACTGTCACCCTGCCCACTTTCTTTGCTCCCCTGAATCCCTCTAAGGAAGAGAAGCGAGTCCACCTACTGGACCCAAAAAGAGCATTGTTCTTCAAACCTAGCTTACTATTTTTTATACTTTAAAACTATATTACTATTTATAAAGAAATAGGAAGACACCTCATCATTGTTTCATGATAACACTAATTAAATATTGGACTCTCTCTTTAATAGCCTATCACACACCAATCTTTGGGCAGGGTTTCCATAGCAACCCACTAGAACCACAAGTTAAAACATAGCCCATATATTTTACAAACTGCACATTACTGTGCAACTGAAATGCAGGAGTTGTGCTTGACTTTTTCCAATTGTAACCATATCCAATACTACATTACATTTTTTTGTTTAATGCACTATCACAGACGTAGTTACTGTAAAAAAACACAACTTAATTGTAAGTTTCCACATATTAACACCATCCAATGATATGAATTTTATTTTTTGTTCAAACAACTCATGCCCTCCATTTTAGTCTTTCAATTTAAAATATCTGCTACACCTCCAGCCTTCCACCTTGAGCTATTCATGATTGCCTAAAGAATGCTTAGAGTGTTGATTCTAGGTCACTACTTTGTGTTCAGTGCTAATGAGTGTGCTATAAAGAGTGGCACTGAGAGGGAGCTTGATTTGCCAAATGTGGACATAAGTTTGACCTGCCAGAGAGGTTTAAAGTGGCATCAATTGCTGTCTTTGGTAAAAGGAATTGGAGATTTCCAACCCCCTGACATCATGATTGTTCACTGTGGTGGTAATGTCCTGGGCATGCTTACTGGGCTAGGACTGAAAATCCTGATGAAGGATTTCTTTGCACAATTAATGGTACTTTTTTTCTCAGTCTGCCTTGGTATTTTTCAACATATGTCAAAGGCAGAAATAGAAATGGTCAACCGTATTCTGTCCAACAGAAAAACAAATCCAAGAAGCAGGTTAATCAAATTATTTCTGCATACTAAGTAAACACAACATGGGTCTGATCTACAACAAACCTTTGCATTGCCATGGATGGAATCTATAGAAGTGAAAGAGTTCACATACAGACAAAGGAAACAGGGTGTTTCTCTCCAACCTGAAAAACTGCATTTGGCATTATGTGTAATTGTCAGCCACTGCACAATAAACGCAGTCTCTTTTCAGAGCCAGCCTATTTCCCCAAACACTAGTATTTTAATTTTTTTTCAATTTAAAATTTACAAATATGTTGTGAATACGCGAAACAAAAGCAGACATTCAATGCACACCACCACATTTAAAATGCACATTAAATGATTGTTTCTTACCAACAATGCTTCAATATCAGTGGTTCTGTGAGCGTGCACGAGTACCTCACTTGGTCTGTAAGTGCATGCATGAAGCTGAGTGGTTCTGTGAGTAGGTGCATGAGCCTACGAGTCGATGTGTGTGCAAAAGTTGACAAGTGTGTCTGTCAGTGCGTGCATGAGTGTTGGAGTGGGTTTGTGTGTGCATTATTCTCTGTGAGTGGGTCACTCACTCATGAGTACTGCAGTCGGTCTGTGAGGGCGTGCATGCGTAACGAAGGGATTCTATCAGTGCATGCATGAATCTGAGTGGGTGCATGAGTCTCAATAAATCAAATATTTTTAAAGTGCTACTTGTCAGCCATTGGGGTCTCAAGGCGCTGCTTGGATGGGGAGTAGGGGGGCTGGCTGAATAGTCGAACAGCCATGTCTTGAGGTCCTTCTTGAACTGATTCAGCAAGGGTGTAGGAAAGTGCCCTTGTTGGCATGGTTAACCCTCTCCCTCCCCCCACTGTTTGCCTAGTTTTGATTCCAAATTTCAATGTGATAGGATCCTGCTAACCAGGCTCCATCACCAGTGATCTTTCCCAAAATCTGTGCCTTTGTTTTCACAATTGGCACACCCCTGGCACACAGTGAAGTCCCTCGTAAAAGGTACCCATGGTACCAAGGGCCCTGTGGCCAGGGAAGGTCCCCAAGGGCTATAGCACGAATTATGTCACCCAGGAATACCGCTCACCAAGCACATGCACACTGCCTTTGCAGCTCGTGTGTGCTGGTGTGGAGAAAAATCGACATGACCCCCTTCTCAGGGTGCCTCTTCACAAACCACTGCCTGTGGCATAGGTGTTACCCCTCTAGCAGGCCTTATAGCCCAAAGGACGGGTGCACTATACCACAGGTGATGGTATAGCTGCATGAGCAATATGCCCCTACAGTCTCCAAGCCCATTCTTAGACTTTATAAGTGAAGTGTGGCCATATTAAGTATATGGTCTGGGAGTTTGTCATTATGAACTCTGCAGCTCCATAACGACTTCACTGAATACTGTGAGGTTTGTTATCAAACTTCTCAACCCTATAAACCCACACTGATGCCAGTGTGGGATTTATGGAGAAATGCACACAGAGGGAATCTTAGAGCTGCCCCCTATTTAGTTAACCAAACTACTGGTGCAGAACTGACCAGTCTGAGCCAGTCTGCCACTTTCATACACGTTTCTGACCACATGGGGTGAGAGCCTTTGTGTTCGCTGTGGCCAGAAACTAAGCCTGTCCTGGGTGGGGGTGCTTCACATTTCCCCTGTTAGGAATGGGGCCTCTAGTTGGCAGTCTGTTTGCACCCTGTCCAAGTAGGGGCCCTCACTCTACTCAGGATAAGGCAGATACCCACTCAGATAACCTCTGCTTACCCCCTTGGTAGCTTGGCACGAGCAGTCAGGCTTATCTCAGAAGCAATGTGTAAAGCATTTGCTTCTAACACACAGTAATAAGTGAAAACACTACAAAAGGACACCCCACCTGTTTTAGAAAAATAGCCAATATTTATCTATATAAAACAAGACCAAATATGATATAAATCCAACATACAGTAATAAAAATATGAATTCTGTAAGATTTACTCAAAAACAGAGTTCCTTGAAGTTGATAGCTCCACCTGGGGCTATCACGGCGTAGTGAACAACAAAACAAAGTTCAGGCCGATAGCGGCGTCGTGGGCCAGCTACGGTGTAGGGAAGACACGCAAACATGACGTTCGATTTGCAGGGCGTTGTGATCCTCGCGGTGAGTGGTGTCGCTGACGTCACGGTGTCTGTTCCAGAGTTGGTGCAAGAGTCGTCACGCCCTTGAAGTCACATGTGTTGCAGATCAAACTCCGAGCTGATGAAGTCAGGAGCGCTGGCGTGGTTGGCGTCTGGGCTGTGGTGTGAAGTGGGACGATGTGACATGTGGTGCCCACAGGGCACGGTGCAGGCAGCGGCTCTGTGACAGCATCCAGAGGCGGCGGTGAGACCACGGATAAGGTGTGAAGCAGGGCGTCACATATGCGGGCCACATATGCAGGGCGTCGTGCTGTGTTACCAGGTCACGGTACAGGCAGCGTCGTCATCGTTGCTTAAATGCTGTCACCGGTAGGCCCAAGTCAGCAGTGTGGGACTGTGCTACATGACCCTCACGAGCGTTGTCCACAGGCCACGGTGTAGGCAGGATGCTTGGTGTCGACACTGGAGTCGATGATGTTGGCATTGGTGGACCAGGGCTGCGGTGGGGGACAGGACGGTGCTTTGTGTACCTCAGCAGGAGCAGCAGCGATGCGGATGACGAGGCTGTTGTGTGAGCACGCAATGCTGGAGTGCAGGGCCCACAGGCCTCAGTGTGAGCAGCGGGTCGGTGAAGTCGTCCGATCACTGCGCCGGTGGGACCAGGGTCATGGTGCGAAGCGGGGCAATGCAACTCGGTGCGGTGTTGGCAGGTCACGGTGCAGGCCAGCGGCATCGTAGTGGTTTCTCCTCTTCAGCAGCACAAAACACACAGTTCACAGTGCTGCAGGTTGAGGAAACGTAAGTCTTTGGTGTCTCTGAGACTTTCAACAGGAGGCAACCTCTACTCCAAGCCCCTGGAGAACTTTCTCAAGCAGGACTGTAGGAGGCTGGACTGGCTTGTAGTGAGTACCAAGGGGTACTTGCACCTTGCACCAGGCCCAGTTATCCCTTATTAGTGTATAGGGTGTCTAGCAGCTTAGGCTGATAGATAATGGTAGCTTAGCAGAGCAGCTTAGGCTGAACTAGGAGACGTGTGAAGCTACTACAGTACCACTTAGTGTCATATGCACAATATCATAAGAAAACACAATACACAGTTATACTAAAAATAAAGGTACTTTATTTTTATGACAATATGCCAAAGTATCTTAGAGTGTACCCTCAGTGAGAGGATAGGAAATATACACAAGATATATATACACAATAGCAAAAATATGCAGTATAGTCTTAGAAAACAGTGCAACCAATGTATAGTTACAATAGGATGCAATGGGGAAACATAGGGATAGGGGCAACACAAACCATATACTCCAAAAGTGGAATGCGAACCACGAATGGACCCCAAACCTATGTGACCTTGTAGAGGGTCGCTGGGACTATTAGAAAATAGTGAGAGTTAGAAAAATAACCCTCCCCAAGACCCTGAAAAGTGAGTGCAAAGTGCACCAAAGTTCCCCTAAGGACAAAATAGTCGTGTTAGAGGAATAATGCAGGAAAGACACAAACCAGCAATGCAACGACTGTGGATTTCCAATCTAGGGTACCTGTGGAATAAGGGGACCAAGTCCAAAAGTCACAAGCAAGTCGGAGATGGGCAGATGCCCAGGAAATGCCAGCTGCGGGTGCAAAGAAGCTTCGACTGGACAGAAGAAGCTGAGGTTTCTGCAGGAACGAAAAGGGCTAGAGACTTCCCCTTTGGTGGACGGATCCCTCTTGCCTTGGAGAGTCGTGCAGAAGTATTTTCTCGCCGGAAGGACGCCAACAAGCCTTGCTACACGCAAATCGTGCGTTTGGCGTTTTTGGACGCTGCTGGGGCCCAGGAGGGACCAGGAGGTCGCAAATTGGACCTGCAGAGAGAGGGGACGTCGAGCAAGACAAAGACCCCTCACTGAAGCAGGTAGCACCCGGAGAAGTGCCAGAAACAGGCACTACGAGGATGCGTGAAACGGTGCTCGCCGAAGTTGCACAAAGGAGTCCCACGTCGCCGGAGACCAACTTAGAAAGTCGTGCAATGCAGGTTAGAGTGCCGTGGACCCAGGCTTGGCTGTGCACGAAGGATTTCCGCCGGAAGTGCACAGGGGCCGGAGTTGCTTGCAAAGTCGCGGTTCCCAGCAATGCAGCCCAGCGAGGTGAGGCAAGGACTTACCTCCACCAAACTTGGGCTGAAGAGTCACTGGACTGTGGGGGTCACTTGGACAGCGTCGCTGGATTCGAGGGACCTCGCTCGTCGTGCTGAGAGGAGACCCAAGGGACCGGTAATGCAGCTTTTTGGTGCCTGCGGTTGCAGGGGGAAGATTCCGTCGACCCACAGGAGATTTCTTCGGAGCTTCTGGTGCAGAGAGGAGGCAGACTACCCCCACAGCATGCACAAGCAGGAAAACAGTCGAGAAGGCGGCAGGATCAGCGTTACAGAGTTGCAGTAGTAGTCTTTGCTACTATGTTGCAGGTTTGCAGGCTTCCAGCGCGGTCAGCGGTCGATTCCTTATCAGAAGGTGAAGAGGGAGATGCAGAGGAACTCGGCTGAGCTCATGCATTCGTTATCTAAAGTTTCCCCAGAGACAGAGACCCTAAATAGCCAGAAAAGAGGGTTTGGCTACCTAGGAGAGAGGAAAGGCTACTAACACCTGAAGGAGCCTATCAGCAGGAGTCTCTGACGTCACCTGGTGGCACTGGCCACTCAGAGCAGTCCAGTGTGCCAGCAGCACCTCTGTTTCCAAGATGGCAGAGGTCTGGAGCACACTGGAGGAGCTCTGGACACCTCCCAGGGGAGGTGCAGGTCAGGGGAGTGGTCACTCCCCTTTCCTTTGTCCAGTTTCGCGCCAGAGCAGGGGCTAAGGGGTCCCTGAACCGGTGTAGACTGGGTTATGCAGAATTGGGCACATCTGTGCCCAACAAAGCATTTCCAGAGGCTGGGGGAGGCTACTCCTCCCCTGCCTTCACACCATTTTCCAAAGGGAGAGGGTGTCACACCCTCTCTCAGAGGAAGTTCTTTGTTCTGCCATCCTGGGCCAGGCCTGGCTGGACCCCAGGAGGGCAGCTGCCTGTCTGAGGGGTTGGCAGCAGCAGCAGCTGCAGTGAAACCCCAGGAAGGGCAGTCTGGCAGTACCAGGGTCTGTGCTACAGACCACTGGGATCATGGAATTGTACCAACAATGCCAGGATGGCATAGAGGGGGCAATTCCATGATCATAGACATGTTACATGGCCATATTCGGAGTTACCATGCTGAAGCTACATATAGGTAGTGACCTATATGTAGTGCACGCGTGTAATGGTGTCCCCGCACTCACAAAGTTCAGTGAATTGGCTCTGAACAATGTGGGGGCACCTTGGCTAGTGCCAGGGTGCCCTCACACTAAGTAACTTTGCACCTAACCTTTACCAGGTAAAGGTTAGACATATAGGTGACTTATAAGTTACTTAAGTGCAGTGTAAAATGGCTGTGAAATAACGTGGACGTTATTTCACTCAGGCTGCAGTGGCAGGCCTGTGTAAGAATTGTCAGAGCTCCCTATGGGTGGCAAAAGAAATGCTGCAGCCCATAGGGATCTCCTGGAACCCCAATACCCTGGGTACCTCAGTACCATATACTAGGGAATTATAAGGGTGTTCCAGTAAGCCAATGTAAATTGGTAAAAATGGTCACTAGCCTGTCAGTGACAATTTGGAAAGAAATGAGAGAGCATAACCACTGAGGTTCTGATTAGCAGAGCCTCAGTGAGACAGTTAGTCACTACACAGGTAACACATTCAGGCACACTTATGAGCACTGGGGCCCTGGGTTACCAGGGTCCCAGTGACACATACAACTAAAACAACATATATACAGTGAAAAATGGGGGTAACATGCCAGGCAAGATGGTACTTTCCTACACAACCCCCCCCCCCCAAATGAAGGACAATAAGACTAGCCATGACCTGATGAGTCTTCATTGTCTAAGTGGAAATATCTGGAGAGTCCATCTGCATTGGAGTGGCTACTCCCAGGTCTATGTTCCACTGTATAGTCCATTCCCTGTAGGGATATGGACCACCTCAACAATTTAGGATTTTCACCTTTCATTTGTTTTAGCCAAAGTAGAGGTTTGTGGTCTGTCTGAACAATGAAGTGAGTGCCAAACAGGTATGGCCTCAACTTCTTCAGAGCCCAGACCACAGCAAAGGCCTCCCTCTCAATGGCAGACCAACGCTTTTCTCTAGGGGTCAACCTCCTACTAATAAAAGCAACAGGTTGATCCTGGCCCTCAGAATTAAGTTGTGATAGGACTGCCCCTACTCCTAATTCAGATGCATCAGTTTGGACATAGATTTTTTTAGAGTAACAAGGGCTTTTCAGGACAGGTGCAGAGCACATGGCCTGCTTCAGCTCCTCAAAAGCTTTCTGACAGCTTGCTGTCCATAATACCTTTTTAGGCATTTTCTTGGATGTGAGGTCATTAAGAGGGGCTGCAATGGAGCCATAGTTCTTAATGAACCTCCTGTAATACCCAGTGAGGCCTAGGAAGGCTCTCACCTGAGTCTGAGTGGTAGGGGGAACCCAATCAATAATAGTTTGGATTTTCCCCTGAAGTGGTGCAATCTGTTCCCCACCAACAAGGTGTCCCAGATAAACCACCTTACCCTGCCCTATCTGGCACTTTGAAGCCTTGATAGTGAGGCCTGCCTTTTGCAGAGCCTCCAAAACTTTCCATAGGTGGACCAGGTGATCATCCCAGCTGGAGCTAAAGACAGCTATATCGTCCAAATATGCTGCACTGAAAGCTTCCAGCCCTTGCAGGACTGTGTTCACCAACCTCTGAAAAGTGGCAGGTGCATTTTTCAAACCAAAAGGCATTACAGTAAACTGGTAATGTCCTCCAATGGTAGAAAATGCAGTCTTAGGTTTAGCATCTTCTGACAATTTGATCTGCCAATACCCTGCAGTCAAATCAAAAGTGCTTAGATACTTGGCAGATGCCAGTGTATCTATAAGCTCATCTGCCCTGGGTATAGGGTGAGCATCAGTTTTGGTTACCAAGTTGAGACCTCTATAGTCTACACAAAACCTCATTTCCTTCTTTCCATCTTTAGAATTGGGTTTTGGTACCAGTACCACAGGAGAAGCCCATGGACTGTCAGAGTGCTCAACCACTCCTAGTTCCAACATTTTCTGAACTTCTTGCTTTATGCAGTCCCTGACATGGTCAGGCTGCCTATAGATCTTACTTTTGACAGGTAAACTGTCTCCAGTATCTATAGTGTGCTCACACCAAGAAGTGGTGCCTGGCACAGTAGAGAAGAGTTCTGAAAATTGTCCCAGGAGATTTATGCAATTATCTTTCTGCTCAGCAGTAAGACAATCAGCCAAAACTACACCTTCCACAAGAGCATCTTGTTCTGTGGAAGAGAAGAGATCAGGTAGAGGATCACTGTCTTCTTCCTGTCCCTCATCTGTTGCCATGAGCAGGGTGAGATCAGCCCTGTCATAGTAGGGTTTCAGGCGGTTGACATGGAGCACCCTAAGGGGACTCCTGGCAGTGCCTAAGTCAACCAAGTAGGTGACTTCACCCTTCTTTTCAACAATTGTGTGGGGTCCACTCCATTTATCTTGGAGTGCTCTTGGGGCCACAGGCTCCAAGACCCACACTTTCTGCCCTGGTTGGTACTGAACCAAAACAGCCTTCTGATCATGCCATTGCTTCTGGAGCTCTTGGCTGGCCTGAAGGTTTTTACTGCCCTTTTTCATGTACTCAGCCATCCTTGATCTGAGGCCAAGTACATAATCCACAATATCCTGCTTAGGAGCTTTTAAAGGTTGTTCCCAACCCTCCTTTACAAGTGTGAGTGGACCCCTAACAGGGTGTCCAAAAAGAAGTTCAAAGGGGCTGAAGCCCACTCCTTTCTGGGGTACCTCCCTGTAGGCAAAAAGGAGGCATGGTAGAAGGATATCCCATCTCCTGCGGAGTTTTTCAGGGAGTCCCATAATCATGCCTTTGAGAGTTTTATTAAATCTCTCCACCAGTCCATTTGTTTGTGGATGATAGGGTGTTGTGAACTTGTAAGTTACACCACACTCCTTCCACATGGCCTTTAAGTATGCAGACATGAAATTGCTTCCTCTGTCTGATACTACTTCCTTTGGGAAGCCCACCCTGGAAAATATTCCCAGGAGGGCCTTTGCCACTGCAGGAGCTGTAGTGGTCCTTAAAGGAATAGCTTCAGGATATCTTGTGGCATGGTCCACTACCACCAAGATAAACCTATTGCCTGAAGCAGTAGGAGGGTCAAGGGGGCCAACTATGTCAACCCCTACCCTTTCAAAGGGAACCCCAACCACAGGCAGTGGGATAAGGGGTGCCTTTGGAGTGCCACCTGTCTTGCCACTGGCTTGACAGGTTTCACAGGACTTACAAAATTCCTTTGTGTCCTCAGACATCCTAGGCCAATGAAACAATGGAACCAATCTGTCCCAAGTTTTCATTTGACCCAGGTGCCCAGCTAGGGGAATGTCATGTGCCAGTGTTAGGAGGAACTTTCTGTACTCCTGAGGAATCACTAATCTCCTGGCAGCTCCAGGTTTAGGATCCCTATGCTCAGTGTACACGAGGTTGTCCTCCCAGTAAACTCTGTGAGAGTCACTGACATCCCCATTAGCCTGTTTGACAGCTTGCTGTCTGAGACCCTCTAATGTGGGACAGGTTTGCTGTGCCACACTCAGCTCCTCTCTGGCAGGCCCCCCTTCACCCAAAAGCTCAGCAGTGTCTGCTTCCAGCTCCTCTGGTGTAGGTTCTGCACAGGGAGGGAATTCTTCTTCCTCAGAATTAGAATCCACTGTAGAGGGAGGGATAGTAGGAAGTGGTTTGCTTCTACTAGCCCTAGCTTTAGGGAGCACTTGGTCCATTGTTCCAGGATCCAAGCTTCCCTGTCCTTTTTGCTTTTTGGCCTGAGCCCTTGTCAAAGCAAAAATATGCCCTGGGATGCCCAGCATTGCTGCATGGGCCTCCAACTCCACATCTGACCAAGCTGATGTCTCCAAATCATTCCCTAATAGACAGTCTACAGGTAAATCTGAAGCTACCACAACTTTCTTTGGACCAGTTACCCCCCCCCAGTTGAGATTTACAACAGCCATGGGGTGGCTTTGTGTTATGTTGTGAGCATCGGTTACTTGGTACTGGTGTCCAAGTATGTGTTGTTCATGGTGCACCATTTTCTCAATCACCATTGTGACACTGGCACCTGTGTCCCTGTAGGCCTGGACCTCAACACCATTTATTAGGGTTAGTTGCTTGTACTTCTCCAAGTTATGGGGGCAAGCAACCAAAGTGGCTAAATCAATAGCCCCTTCAGAGACTAAAGTAGCCTCTGTGGTCTCCCTAATCAGACCAACCCCAACTAAATTACCAAAAGTGAGCCCAGCTACTCCCTTGTATTGGCTATTAGTAGGTTTGCTCCCACCACCACTGCTATTAGTAGGGACACTAGGTGTAGCAGTAGGGGTAGTAGTGGTAGGAGCTGTGGTGCCTTTCTTTGGACAACTGGGATCTGTTGTCCAATGGCCTTTTATTTTACATAAATAGCACCATGGTTTCTTTTCCTTGTTCTGATTAAAGGAGGATTTGGACCCACCACCCCCACCAGAGTGTTTTTGTGGGCCTGATGAAGACTCATTTTTAGATTTGTCCCCACCCTTGTCAGAAGACTTACCATCCTTCTTTTTGTTGCCATCTTTGTCACCCCCTGTATGAACTTTTCTGTTCACCCTTGTTCTGACCCATTTGTCTGCCTTCTTTCCCAATTCTTGGGGAGAGGTCAGATCAGAGTCCACCAAGTACTGGTGCAACAAATCAGACACACAATTATTAAGAATATGCTCTCTCAGGATTAAGTTATATAGGCTGTCATAATCAGTAACTTTACTGCCATGTAACCACCCCTCCAAGGCCTTCACTGCCTGGTCAATGAAATCAACCCAGTCTTGTGAAGACTCCTTTTTGGTCTCTCTGAACTTTATCCTGTACTGTTCAGTGGTTAAGCCATAACCATCCAGGAGTGCATTCTTAAGAACTTGGAAATTATTAGCATCATTTTCTTTTACAGTAAGGAGCCTATCCCTACCTTTTCCAGTAAATGATAGCCATAGGATAGCAGCCCACTGCTTTTGAGGGACATCCTGTACAGCACAGGCCCTCTCAAGTGCAGCAAACCACTTGTTAATGTCATCCCCCTCCTTATAAGGGGGAACTATCTTGTGCAGATTCCTGGAATCATGCTCTTTTGCAGGATGACTATGGGGAATACTGCTGCTGCCACCATGGGTATCTAAACCCAACTTCTGTCTTTCCCTCTCTATTTCTAAAGACTGTCTATCCAAATCCAGCTGTTGCTTCTTGAGCTTCAGTCTGGTTTGTTCCACTCTCAATCTATTGAGCTCCCTTTCCAACAATCTGTCATCAGGGTGGGTGGGAGGGACATTTCTAGATACAGAGGTATGATGGGAATGAACAGAAGGAGACCTGTCCCTTACAGAGGGCACCCTAACAGCTTGGCTACCAGCATAATGTGAGAGCACACCATCAGTATGGTGTGATTCAACCTCTGTACCAACTATGCTAGACCGTCTAGTAATGGGCAGGCTGAGAAGTTTCTTTCCTGAACCTTTTCCTGGGGGAGTCCCTGGATCAGATTGAGAACCATTAGCTACTTTTTCTACAGATTGGGCACTTATGGCCTTATCCTGTACTCTAAGCATATTAATTAACAGTTCTAAGGAAGGATTCTTCCCTACACTCAAACCTCTCTCTATGCAGAGACTCCTTGCTCCTTTCCAGCTAAGGTGATCATATGCAAGTTTGGACAGTTCAACATTTTTTCCTGTGCCAGACATTTTTTAGAGAGAGTTAAAGTGATAGAAAAAGAAAAAAAGTTTTCAGAACTTTTTGGAAAGACAGAAAAAACTTTTTAAACTTTTAAGAACTTTTTTGAAAGTTTTAGAAGTACTTTTCAGCACTTAGAAAAGAGTGAAAAGAGGAAATGCAAAACTTTTTGGCTATGTGTATATACACTGACCTTGTTTTGTATATTTTTCTCTTATGAAAAGTACAATGACAAGAGTGGTAAGTAGTCTCAAGCACTTATCCCACCACTGCACAACCAATGTAGGAGGCTGGACTGGCTTGTAGTGAGTACCAAGGGGTACTTGCACCTTGCACCAGGCCCAGTTATCCCTTATTAGTGTATAGGGTGTCTAGCAGCTTAGGCTGATAGATAATGGTAGCTTAGCAGAGCAGCTTAGGCTGAACTAGGAGACGTGTGAAGCTACTACAGTACCACTTAGTGTCATATGCACAATATCATAAGAAAACACAATACACAGTTATACTAAAAATAAAGGTACTTTATTTTTATGACAATATGCCAAAGTATCTTAGAGTGTACCCTCAGTGAGAGGATAGGAAATATACACAAGATATATATACACAATAGCAAAAATATGCAGTATAGTCTTAGAAAACAGTGCAACCAATGTATAGTTACAATAGGATGCAATGGGGAAACATAGGGATAGGGGCAACACAAACCATATACTCCAAAAGTGGAATGCGAACCACGAATGGACCCCAAACCTATGTGACCTTGTAGAGGGTCGCTGGGACTATTAGAAAATAGTGAGAGTTAGAAAAATAACCCTCCCCAAGACCCTGAAAAGTGAGTGCAAAGTGCACCAAAGTTCCCCTAAGGACAAAATAGTCGTGTTAGAGGAATAATGCAGGAAAGACACAAACCAGCAATGCAACAACTGTGGATTTCCAATCTAGGGTACCTGTGGAACAAGGGGACCAAGTCCAAAAGTCACAAGCAAGTCGGAGATGGGCAGATGCCCAGGAAATGCCAGCTGCGGGTGCAAAGAAGCTTCAACTGGACAGAAGAAGCTGAGGTTTCTGCAGGAACGAAAAGGGCTAGAGACTTCCCCTTTGGTGGACGGATCCCTCTCGCCTTGGAGAGTCGTGCAGAAGTGTTTTCCCGCCAGAAGGACGCCAACAAGTCTTGCTACACGCAAATCGTGCGTTTGGCGTTTTTGGACGCTGCTGGGGCCCAGGAGGGACCAGGAGGTCGCAAATTGGACCTGCAGAGAGAGGGGACGTCGAGCAAGACAAAGAGCCCTGACTGAAGCAGGTAGCACCAGGAGAAGTGCCAGAAACAGGCACTACGAGGATGCATGAAACGGTGCTCGCCGAAGTTGCACAAAGGAGTCCCACGTCGCCGGAGACCAACTTAGAAAGTCGTGCAATGCAGGTTAGAGTGCCGTGGACCCAGGCTTGGCTGTGCACGAAGGATTTCTGCCGGAAGTGCACAGGGGCCGGAGTAGCTTGCAAAGTCGCGGTTCCCAGCAATGCAGCCCAGCGAGGTGAGGCAAGGACTTACCGCCACCAAACTTGGGCTGAAGAGTCACTGGACTGTGGGGGTCACTTGGACAGCGTCGCTGGATTCGAGGGACCTCGCTCGTCGTGCTGAGAGGAGACCCAAGGGACCGGTAATGCAGCTTTTTGGTGCCTGCGGTTGCAGGGGGAAGATTCCGTCGACCCACGGGAGATTTCTTCGGAGCTTCTGGTGCAGAGAGGAGGCAGACTACCCCCACAGCATGCACAAGCAGGAAAACAGTCGAGAAGGCGGCAGGATCAGCGTTACAGAGTTGCAGTAGTCGTCTTTGCTACTATGTTGCAGGTTTGCAGGCTTCCAGCGCGGTCAGCGGTCGATTCCTTATCAGAAGGTGAAGAGGGAGATGCAGAGGAACTCGGCTGAGCTCATGCATTCGTTATCTAAAGTTTCCCCAGAGACAGAGACCCTAAATAGCCAGAAAAGAGGGTTTGGCTACCTAGGAGAGAGGAAAGGCTACTAACACCTGAAGGAGCCTATCAGCAGGAGTCTCTGACGTCACCTGGTGGCACTGGCCACTCAGAGCAGTCCAGTGTGCCAGCAGCACCTCTGTTTCCAAGATGGCAGAGGTCTGGAGCACACTGGAGGAGCTCTGGACACCTCCCAGGGGAGGTGCAGGTCAGGGGAGTGGTCACTCTCCTTTCCTTTGTCCAGTTTCGCGCCAGAGCAGGGGCTAAGGGGTCCCTGAACCGGTGTAGACTGGCTTATGCAGAATTGGGCACATCTGTGCCCAACAAAGCATTTCCAGAGGCTGGGGGAGGCTACTCCTCCCCTGCCTTCACACCATTTTCCAAAGGGAGAGGGTGTCACACCCTCTCTCAGAGGAAGTTATTTGTTCTGCCATCCTGGGCCAGGCCTGGCTGGACCCCAGGAGGGCAGCTGCCTGTCTGAGGGGTTGGCAGCAGCAGCAGCTGCAGTGAAACCCCAGGAAGGGCAGTCTGGCAGTACCAGGGTCTGTGCTACAGACCACTGGGATCATGGAATTGTACCAACAATGCCAGGATGGCATAGAGGGGGCAATTCCATGATCATAGACATGTTACATGGCCATATTCGGAGTTACCATGGTGAAGCTACATATAGGTAGTGACCAATATGTAGTGCACGCGTGTAATGGTGTCCCCGCACTCACAAAGTTCAGTGAATTGGCTCTGAACAATGTGGGGGCACCTTGGCTAGTGCCAGGGTGCCCTCACACTAAGTAACTTTGCACCTAACCTTTACCAGGTAAAGGTTAGACATATAGGTGACTTATAAGTTACTTAAGTGCAGTGTAAAATGGCTGTGAAATAACGTGGACGTTATTTCACTCAGGCTGCAGTGGCAGGCCTGTGTAAGAATTGTCAGAGCTCCCTATGGGTGGCAAAAGAAATGCTGCAGCCCATAGGGATCTCCTGGAACCCCAATACCCTGGGTACCTCAGTACCATATACTAGGGAATTATAAGGGTGTTCCAGTAAGCCAATGTAAATTGGTAAAAATGGTCACTAGCCTGTCAGTGACAATTTGGAAAGAAATGAGAGAGCATAACCACTGAGGTTCTGATTAGCAGAGCCTCAGTGAGACAGTTAGTCACTACACAGGTAACACATTCAGGCACACTTATGAGCACTGGGGCCCTGGGTTACCAGGGTCCCAGTGACACATACAACTAAAACAACATATATACAGTGAAAAATGGGGGTAACATGCCAGGCAAGATGGTACTTTCCTACAAGGACACACAGCAAAGTTCACCCTGTGCACTATTTAAAGGCAGAAGCAGCAACTGCAGGCCAGTCCAGCAAAGCAACACAGCAAAGGGACAGTGCTCCTCCTCCAGCTGTTCTCCTTGTCAGAGGCTCATCTTGATTCAAGAAAGATTTGAAAAGTCTGGGGGTTTTGGGTCTTCTTATACCTTGTTCTGCCTTTGAAGTTGGCAAACTTCAAAGCAAAATCTCAAGTGTTTGCAAGATCCTTCCCTGTCCTGGCCAGGCCCCAGACACACACCAGGGGGTCGGATACTACATTGTGTGAGGGCAGGCACAGCCCTTTCAGGTGCGAATGATCACTCCTCCCTCCCTTGTAGCTCAGATGGTTCATGAGGATATGCAGGCCACACCCTGCCCCATTTAGTGTCACTGTCTAGAGAAGAGGTGTTAACAGCCAAACTGTCAAACTGACCAAGATGCGGAACCCACACAGGCAGAGTCACAGAATGGTTCAAGCAAGAAAATGCCTACTTTCTTAAAGTGGCATTTTCAAACAGACAATTTAAAAACCAACTCCAATAAAAGATGTATTTTTACATGGTGAGTTCAGAGAGCCTGAACTCCACATTTGTATCCGATCTCAAGGGGAATTTGCAGTTTAAGGATATTTAAAGGCAGCCCACATGTGAGGGATAGGCCTTGCACAGTGAAAACCGACTTTGGCAGTATTTTACTGTAAAACACACCAGTACATGTCCTACCTTTTAAGTAGGCTGCACTCTGCCCATGGAGCTACCTAGGGCCTACCTTAGGGGTGTCTTACATGTACCAAAAGGAAAGGATTGGGCCTGGCAAGTGGGTACATTTGCCAGGTCGAATTGGCAGTTTAAAACTGCACACACAGACACTGCAGTGGCAGGTCTGAGCCATGTTTACAGGGCTACTAATGTGGGTGACACAACCAGTGCTGCAGGCCCACTAGTACCATTTGAGTTACAGGCCCTGGGCACCTCTAGTGCACTGTACTAGGGACTTATCAGTAAACCAGATATGCCAATCATGGATAACTCAATCACCAACACAATTTACATAGGGAGCACTTGCACTTGCACTTGAGCACTGATCAGCAGTGGTAAAGTGCGCAGAGACAATAAACCAGCATAAACGGAGTCCAGTATATCATAAAAACAGGAGGTTAGAAGGCAAAAAGACAGGGGAGACACGCCAAAATACCTGCAGGGTCTAACACATAGCGATTACTGCCTCCCTGGGTGCCGCCAAAGCCTCCCTCCAGTTCTCCTCCTCGAGTTCTCCTAAGTCCCTTTTCCAGGCCCTGCGTAACATCTCCATTAGGTCTGGCATATTCCATAAGAACATTTTGCGTATCTGAGATAGCTTATGTTATTTCATTTTTGTCAAAAGCAGTTTAGCCTTGAGGGCCGAAAACTCCAGGGTCCAAAGCCGCCAGCAGTGTTGGTAGACACTCATGGATAAACCAAACAACAGTACAAGCTAAATAGGGAGCACTTGCACTTAAGCACTGATTAACAGTGGTAAAGTGCACAGAGACAATAAACCAGCAAAAACCGACCAGAAAAGAATAGTAGGAAGGCGGCAAAACGTTTGGGGATAACCCTGCAAAAAGAGCCAGTTCCAACATCACCGCTGCAGGAGCTGTAACATCTGGTGGTGAGCCTCAAAGGCTGAAGCCTCTTGTTACAGTGCCCAGGGGCACTCCAGCTAGTGGAGTTGTCCGCACACGGACAAAGCCGCACTTTTGGCAGCATGTCCAGCAGGAAAATTATGGAAAGCAGGGAGGAGTGACCCCCCTCCCCCAGCCTCCAAAGCTAGGGCCACCGCTAGGGTGTCCAGAGCTGAGGTGACCCCCCTTCCTGCAGAATCATCCATCTTAGTTTGGAGAACAGGAACCAATAGGGTTAGGTTTTTTGACTCTGTGCATACTATATGTCATTTTGATATAGTATATAAAGAGTCAGCTTCCTACAAAGGGGGACTGACTGAGGTGGCGAGGTAGCGTGTTCCAGGTCTGTGGGCGATGTAGGAAAAGGATCTCCCTCTGGCTGTGTTGTTACCAATTCTAGGGGTGGCGGCAAGGGCAAGTTGAGCAAAGCGGAGTTGTCGGTCTCTGACTGGGTCTGAGAGACTCAGTTGGTGCATGAGTCGCTGAGTCTGAGTGGGTCTGTGAGTGTGCGCATGAGTACCTCAGTGAGTCTGTGAGTGCTTGCGTGATTCTCCGAGTAGGTCTGTGTGAGTTCACGAGTGCCTCTGTGGGTGTATTACTGGGTGCATGAGTGTATGTGAGTATTGTAGGAAGCAGCATATATAGTGAACCCAAACGAGGTACAATGTGCAAAAAGTCCAAGCAATCATCAGAGGAATCACAGAGGAACAAATTACATCACAAATGCTCCATTTTTGGGTAGTGTGGTCAAGCGACTCCTACGGTAAGTGAGACACACACTGAAAGAAATCCCACACCAATTTATACAAATAACATGTACTTTTATATAAACTCTGATATTTTGATTTAGCACTGCATACAGGTATAGTAAAGCGACTTACGTGACCAATCTCCTGGACTTCGGCCACACGGACCGGTCACCTCGGGCAGCTGGGTGCATGGGTACAGCTCAGCGTCAGGTGCCCCATGTAAGTCTATGGGGACAGGTTTGGTCACAAAGTTGCTTGAGGGATGGATTGGGAGTCCACATCAGAGGAACCCACGTGGGTCTCGAACGTTGAGACCCTTAGGCACGTAGGGATACCACCGGTCCACTTCACCTCAGGCTGTGAGGTGCAGGTGCAGTGGTGTGTTCTCGCATCAGGTCCGGTGCTGGAGTTCGTAACGAGGCAGAGAGATGTGGGGACAGCCTTGGTCCTCTTCTCCTAGGTGTAGGAGGCTGGCTTGGCTTGTAGTGGGTACCAAAGGTACTTACACCTTGTGCCAGGTCCAGTTATCCCTTATTAGTGTAGAAGAGGTGTTTCTAGCAGCTAAGGCTGATAGAAGGTAGCTATGGTAAAGCAGCTTAGGCTGAACTAGGAGACATGTAAAGCTCCTACTATACCACTGGTGTCATATGCACTATATCATAAGAAAACACAATACACAGATATACTAAAAAATAAAGGTACTTTATTTTTATGACAATATGCAAAAAGTATCTCAGTGAGTACCCTCAGTATGAGGATGCCAAATATACACAAGATATATGTACACAATACCAAAATTATGCAGTAATAGCAAAAGGAAGTAATGCAAGCAGTGCAAAGTTACAATAGATTGCAATAGGAGCACATAGCTATAGGGGCAACACAAACCATATACTCCAAAAGTGGAATGCGAACCACGAATGGACCTCAAACCTATGTGAGCTTGTAGAGGGTCACTGGGACTGTAAGAAAACAGTGAGGGTTAGAAAAATAGCCCACCCCAAGACCTTGTAAGGTAGGTGTAAAGTGCACCTACAACCCCCAGAGAGCACAGAAGTCGTGATGGGGGATTCTGCAAGGAAAACCAACACCAGCAATGCAACAACAGTGGATTTCCGGACCTGAGTACCTGTAAGACAAGGGGACCAAGTCCAAGAGTCGCGACAGTGTCGAGAGTGGGCAGGAGCCCAGGAAATGCCAGCTGAGGGTGCAAGGAAGCTGCCACCGGATGGAAGAAGCTTGGTGTTTTGCAAGAACGAAGAGGACTAGGAACTTCCCCTTTGGAGGATGGATGTCCCACATCGTGAAGAAGCTTGCAGAGGTGTTCCCACACAGAAAGACCACAAATACGCCTTGCTAGCTGCAAGGGTTGCAGTTAGGGTTTTTGGATGCTGCTGTGGCCCAGGAGGGACCAGGATGTCGCCACTTGGATGAGGAGACAGAGGGGGCACCCAGCAAGTCAGGGAGCCCTCACAGGAGCAGGCAGCAGCCGCCGAAGTACCAGATCAGGCACTTAGAAGAGGAGTGAACCAGAGTCCATGCGAAGTCACAAAAGGGAGTCCCACGACGCCGGAGGTTGGAACTCAGAAGGTTGTGCACTGCAGGTTAGAGTGTCGGGGACCCAGGCTTGGCTGTGCACAAAGGAAATCCTGGAAGAGTGCACAGGAGCTGGAGCAGCTGCAAATCACGCGGTACCCAGCAATGCAGTCTAGCGTGGGGAGGCAAGGACTTATCTCCACCAAACTTGGACTGAAGAGTCACTGGACTGTGGGAGTCACTTGGACAGAGTTGCTGAGTTCCAGGGACACGCTCGTCGTGCTGAGAGGGGACCCAGAGGAGAAGTGATGCAGTCTTTTGTTGCCTGCAGTTGCAGGGGGAAGATTCCGTCGACCCACAGGAGATTTCTTCAGAGCTCCTGGTGCAGAAAGGAGGCAGGCTACCCCCAGAGCATGCACCACCTGGAAACAGTCGAAAAACCCGGGAGGATGAAGCGATACAAGGTTGCTAGTAGTCATCTGGCTACTTTGTTGCGGTTTTGCAGGCGTCCTGAGCAGTAAGCGGTCGATCCTTTGGCAGAAGGTGAAGAGGGAGATGCAGAGTAACTCTGGTGAGCTCTTGCATTCGGTATCTGAAGAATTCCCCAAAGCAGAGACCCTAAATAGCCAGAAAAGGAGGTTTGGCTACCCAGGAAGGAGGATTGGCTACTAAGAGAGGTAAGAGCCTATCAGAAGGAGTCTCTGACGTCACCTGCTGGCACTGGCCACTCATAGCAGTCCAGTGTGCCAGCAACACCTCTGTTTCCAAGATGGCAGAGGTCTGGGACACACTGGAGGAGCTCTGGGCACCTCCCCTGGGAGGTGCAGGTCAGAGGAGTGGTCACTCCCCTTTCCTTGGTCCAGTTTCGTGCCAGAGCAGGGCTGGGGGATCCCTAAACTGGTGTAGACTGGCTTATGCAGAGATGGGCAGCATCTGTGCCCATCAAAGCATTTCCAGAGGCTGGGGGAGGCTACTCCTCCCCAGCCATCACACCTATTTCCAAAGGGAGAGGGTCGCACACCCTCTCTCCGAGGAAATCCTTTGTTCTGCCTTCCTGGGCCAGGGCTGCCTGGACCCCAGGAGGGCAGAAACATGTCTGAGGGGTTGGCAGCAGCAACAGCTGCAGTGGAGACCCCGGAAAGGCAGTTTGGCAGTACCCGGGTTCTGTGCTAGAGACCCGGGGGATCATGGAATTGTCTCCCCAATGCCAGAATGGCATTGGGGTGACAATTCCATGATCTTAGACATGTTACATGGCCATGTTCGGAGTTACCATTGTGACGCTATACCTAGGTAGTGACCTATGTATAGTGCACGCGTGTAATGGTGTGCCCGCACTCACAAAGTCTGGGGAATTTGCCCTGAACAATGTGGGGGCACCTTGGCTAGTGCTAGGGTGCCCACACACTAAGTAACTTTGCACCCAACCTTCACCAGCTGAAGGTTAGACATATAGGTGACTTATAAGTTACTTAAATGCAGTGGTAAATGGCTGTGAAATAACGTGGACGTTATTTCACTCAGGCTGCACTGGCAGGCCTGTGTAAGAATTGTCAGATCTCCCTATGGGTGGCAAAAGAAATGCTGCAGCCCATAGGAATCTCCTGGAACCCCAATACCCTGGGTACCTCAGTACCATATACTAGGGAATTATAAGGGTGTTCCAGTATGCCAATGCGAATTGGTGAAATTGGTCACTAGCCTGTTAGTGACAATTTGTAAAGCAGAGAGTGCATAACCACTGAGGTTCTGGTTAGCAGAGCCTCAGTGAGACAGTTAGTCATCACACAGGGAACACATACAGGGCACATACTTATGAGCACTGGGGCCCTATATGGCAGGGTCCCAGTGACACATAGACTAAAACAACATATATACAGTGAAATATGGGGGTAACATGCCAGGCAAGATGGTACTTTCCTACACTAGGTCCAGGGCAGACGGGTGCAGAGGTGTCCTGAGGCATTGGGTCTTTGTCTTCAGGTCACTCACTGTTGCTAGGGTTCTGCAGAATCAGGCTGCAAATGCTGTCAGGAAGTCCACGTAGGGCAAGCTTTGGGTAGGCTGTGTCTGAGCGGCCTGGGGACCATGGTGACACCGCTGGCCCACTTCAACTCGGGCTAGGCAGCTCAGCTGCAGTGGTGTTGCCCAGTGTTGGGTTTTGGCAGTCCTGGTCCTCACAGTTCTTGCTTGGGTGCCTTGGGTGCCTTGGGTGCAGATGCAGGGCAGCATCCTGTAATCCAAAAGAGTTCTTCTTGGTGATTTGTGAAGCACAGACAGCGCTCCCTGTCGTTTGGAACCTGCAGTGGCAGGACAGGTCAGTTGCTCCTCGAGGGCCAGGTGCAGCAGGCAGGCTGGCAGGTTTGGCACCACGTCAGTCGTGCTTCTTAGGTCTCTGGTTTTGCAGTCGTGTTGCACACACCTTTTGTGTCATGGAAGAAAATCAGAGAATCTGTATAGGAAAGTGACCTTGTTGGCATGGTTGCCCCCCACTTTTTGTCTGATATTGGTGATAACTTGACAGAGCGTGATGGGATCCTGCTTTCCCAAAATTGTAGCATTGTGTCAACATTTAGCAGACCCTTGGTACACAGTTAGGTCCCTTGTAAAAAGTACCCATGGTACCAAGGGCCCTGTTCCCTGGAAAGTCCCCAAGGGCTGCAGCATGTGTGCGCTGGTGGTGAGAAAAAGGCAAATTCGACATTGCACCTTTCTCAGTAAGCCGCGCCCACAAACCACTGCCTGTGGTATACGTAAGTCAACACTCAAGCAGGCTTTTAAGCCCTAAGGGAGGATGCACTATACTATAGGTGAGGGCATACCTGCATGAGCAATATGCCCCTAAGTGTCTAAGTCCATTCTTAGACATTGTAAGTCCAGTGGGGCCATATTAAGTATATGGGCTGGGAGTTTGTCATGAATTCCACAGATCCATAATGGCTACACTAAACTCTAGGACGTTTGGTATCAAACTTGTCAGCACAATAAACCCAAACTGATGCCAGTGCTGGTTTTATTGAAACTTGCACCCAGAGGGCATCTTAGTGATGGCCCCTGTATTTACCCAGTCCTTTAATGCAGGACTGACGGGTCTATGCCAGCCTACCACTAACAGACAAGTTTCTGACTCCATGGGGTGAGAGCTTTTGTGCTCTCGTAGGCCAGAAACAAAGGCAACACTGTGTCCGTGCTTCACACCTCCACCCTGCAGGAATTGTAACACCTGGTGGTGAGCCTCAAATGCTCAGGCTTATTACCTAGAAGCAGGCCTGATTCTGAGTGCCCCCAGTCTCCATAGGTTCCCACTATAAAACCCGGCAGCAACTTTGACCTCTGCACCAAGCTGCCCCGTGTGACTGGTGAAGGGTGCTTGGGGCTAACTCGAACTCAGACCAATGGTATTATAACCCCCAGAGAATGGAACTGTAAGTCTGGTACTTACCTCCAAAACTGTACTTTCTTTTATTCCCTACGGAACTGTTCCTGAAAATTGCAGTGTGCCAACTTTTAAAACAGATATTTGCTTTATTCACATAAGCCATTTATATTGCCAAATTAAAACAAATAGGTATTGATACGTATTTTGGACACTTACTTGTAAATGTACTTTCCTTGCAAATTGAATCTTGTGGTTCTAGAAATAAATGGGCAAAATATTTTTTTGATATCTAAAAAGAATTGCCCTGAAGTTAGGGCTTTGAGAGCATGCTTCATTTATTACCTGTGTGCGTACAAATAGTTATTTGCACTACCTTCTGATAAGCCTAACTGCTTGACCACAGTACAAAGCAGCATTAGTATCATATATTTGTTGCCTCTTTAAACTCTGGTGAACCCCTGTACAGACTATGGCCCTCATTACAACATTGGCAGTAAATGCTGCTTACCGCCGTGCAGAAGACCGCCAACACACCGCTGAGGCGGAGGAAATCCGCTACAGCTATTATGACCCACAGGCCGGAATCCGCCAAAATCTAGACACCCACACAGGTCCGCCTCACCAAAGGTCAGTGATAAACTGGCGATAACAAAACCTCCACCGTCACACCAACAGGAATACACCCACACTATCACGACCCACGAATGCATGCGGCGGTCTTTCAACCGCGGTATTCCATTGGCAGTACACACCGCCACACTCAAAATACACACACGTTTACAAAACACAACCACATTGAACAAATCGAAATACACACACCTGATACACATACACACATCACTCAATACAATATAAAAAACACACCCACATCACCCACAAACCCCTACGACAAAAATTGAGAACAAAGCACAGAGAGAGACACCACCATCAACAAACTAGCATCCACAGGCACACAACACCATCACTCACACAACATCCACGCACCTCACACAACACACACAAACATAACCCCTCACACATCACAACACACACCACCGCACACATCACCCACACCACACCATGGCACCGCAAAGACACCCTAGGTTCTCTGAGGAGGAGCTCACGGTCATGGTGGAGGAAATCGTCCAGGTAGAGCCACAGCTATTCAGATCACAGGTGCAGCACACCTCCATTGCTAGGAAGATGGAGCTATGGCGCAGAATCGTAGACAAGGTCAACGCAGTGGGACAGCATCCAAGAACACGGGATGACATCAGGAAGAGGTGGAACGACCTACGGGGGAAGGTGCGTTCCGTGGTCTCAAGACAGCAGATTGCAGTTCAGAGTACTGGCGGTGGACCCCCACCTCCTCCCCCACAACTAACAACATAGGAGGAGCAGGTCTTGGCTATACTGCATCCTGAAGGCCTCGCAGGAGTAGCTGGAGGAATGGACTCTGGTAAGTCAAATCTTAACTATTACATCCCCCACCCTTCCTGCATGCTATCACATATCCCCACCCTCACCCTCACCCCCATCACTCCAACACCTCACATATGTCCCACTATCACAAACCACCCATCCCAACACCAAGCCCTGCATGCAACACCAAAGCATGGACACCCATCATCAAAGCATGTCCACTACAGATGCCCACACAGATCCCCAAACCAAAAATCACACAAGGTCCTAGACAAGATTGTAAGCACTGGGGTACAGGGTCACCCACCCATTGCACACAATGGCACACACAGTTGCAATAATCATGCCTTTACACCCCTGCAGGACCCCTCCCCAACTTCACCGGACAGGAGGTTCCAGACATGTCCACCCCCCCCCCATACAGAAGAGGCCCACAGTGATGACAGCAGCTCTGTCCAACTGGATCTAGATGACCAGCCCGGCCCATCTGATACCTCGGGACAGTCGGTTTCCCACACACTGGCACATGCCCACACAGAGCCCCCCTCAGGAAAAACCGGCACAGCACCCACCCAGCGGGCCCATACCTCTGTCCCCAGGACAAGTCAAGCAGCAGTGTGTCCACCATTACAGGGAACCCAGGCAAACCCAAGAACATCAGGGATCTGGGGGCAGTGGGTACACGGTTCAGGGGACAGAGGAACAGGACAACAGGGGAACTGGGAGGACTGCTGTGCGACAGGGGGAGGACAGGCCCAGGGAACCGCTTCTCCACGAGGCCCTCTCCAACATCATGGGAGTGTACCATCATTCCCAGGAGACGATGGCAATGGTAGTGGCCAAGTTTCAGGAGACCCAGAAGCTGCAGGAGGAACAGTATTTGGGGATCAGGGAGGAACTCAAGTCCATCAACACCACCCTGGTCACCATTGTAGGGGTGCGGAAGGACCTTGTGAACACTAGGAGGGACACTGTGGCACAACAAGGGGTCCCTGACACTAGCCTCGATGATGAACTGCCCACCACCTCTGCCGGCGCTAGTGGACAGGAGGCACCGCCACAGGACCACAGGACCAGCACCCCACCCCCTGCAGATGGAGAACCACCCCGCAAACGGTCCCTGAGATCCAGGACAAAGACAGAGAACAATGCCAACACCCTCGCCAAGAAATGAGACAAACCTGAATGTCATCCTTCTGTCCCACTTTGTCACCCTGTCCATCCATCAACTGCCCTAGCTCCACTTCCCATGCCACTTTGGACAATGCACCTGTGAGACAAATAACTGGACTCTGCCATGGACATTACTCCACCATCACCCCTGACCATTTTCCAACCCCCTCCACTAATTTGCACTTAAATAAACACCCTTGGATCACAAAACAATCTGGAGTCAGTCTGTGCTTTCACAAATGTGTATTTGCTATAACTAAGGAAACTAGCAATGTCCATTGTATTGGCAACATACCTATGTCACACAGCTCTAGTCCATGAAGTAATATAGCAGAGGTCACACACTGGGACCCACATCTGTGAAATGGAAAGGCAAAGAGACAGGTCAGGGTCCATACACTGGGTGAAAGTGACAGACATATGATAGGTCTAACAACTGTATGAGATGTAGGAGGCAGTGATGTCTTCTTACCTGTGTCTCACTGGAAGTATTGCCCGATCACGTTGTTTCTGTTGTCGATATCCTCTTCTTCTGCCTCCTCTTCTTCACTGTCCACAGACTCCACAGCTGCCACAAGACCTCCTTCTGGACCATCCTCCTGCAGAAAAGCCACTTGTCGTCGCAAAGCCAGGTTGTGCAGCCTACAGCAGGCCACGATGATCTGGCACACCTTCTTTGATGAGTAGTAGAAAGAACCACCTGTCATATAGAGGCACCGGAACCTGGCATTCAGGAGGCCGAAGGTCCTTTCGATCACTCTCCTAGTTCGCCCATGTGCCTCATTGTAGCATTCCTCTGCCCTTGTCCTGGGATTTCTCACTGGGGTCAGTAGCCATGACAGGTTGGGGTAACCAGAGTCACCTGCAAATGTCGAGGGACAACTGTTAGACACACACTAACCCTTAGGGACAACCCCAGACAACTATTCACAGGGTATAGGGTCCTTGTCCTCACCTATTAGCCACACACAGTGCCTCTGGAGTTGCCCCATCACATAAGGGATCCTATTTAGGCAATACTCCAATAGTAGGTAAGTAAACATACTATACATGTACAGTAACAATCAGGAATAAGCTTAAAAAGCAATTGAAAACACTGTAAAACAGCAGACAAAACTCAAGACCAGGGGGAGTGGGAGTGGGGGTGTTGGGGTTAGATGGATGCAGGAGTTGGTCGACGGTGGAAAGAAGAGGGTCAACACTGGGGCAGATGAAAAGTTCCTGGCTGATGCGGTCGACGTCCCACGCTGGATGAAGGATTGTAGTCAGTCTGTGGACTGGAAAAACCACATACAAGACTTGGAAAAGGCAAATATCGCAATTGCTAGAAGTGGATCTGTTAGGGACCAGGAAGGTCAGGGTGCAGGGTGACTCATCCCACAGGCAAAGTCCCTGGTGACCCTCGGCAGTGCAGAGAGCCCAAAGAAGAAGATGCAGCCCATAGAGATGACTCACAGGCAAGGAGCACAGGAGTCACGGTGAGGCCCATGCAGGACACTTAAAAAGGAATCCCACGTCACTGAATAACCATGCGAAGGGCCGAGTGTCGCAGGGAAGAGTGATGTGGACTGGAGCTACACAAAGACTGAAGTTCCCCTGGAGCAGATGCCATCAAGCCTTGTCAGTTGCAAGAGGCACTATGCATGGAGAAGGGAAGGTCCTACCTTCACCCAAGTTGGACAGCTGGGAGAGAGGATGCCAAGGACCACTCCAGACCACCATCTGTGATGCAGGATCCACACAGTTCCATAGAAGAGGAGATCCATGCAGCCGGTTGTCATTGCAGCAGAAGGCCTGCAGATGCACAGGAGCGACTCCTTCATTCCACGGGAAGTTTGCTTCTTAGTGCGGACTGAAGACTCGCCGCCCTCATACAATGCACAGCCGGGGAAATGGTACAGTTGCTAGAAGAAGCCAGAGAAACAATGTTGGAGAGCAGAGGCATAGCTGTAGATGCGGATTGTAGGTCCCTGTGGAGTCCAGTTGCAGTTCGAGTGGCCAGAAGTTTCAGTAAACGATGCAGATGATTCCTGCTGGAGTCTTGCATGTCGAATCTGGGAACCCACCCAAGAGGGAGGCCCTAAATAGCCATGGAAGGGGAACTGGTCACCTAACCACGTGACCACCTATCAGGACGAGGCTGTGACATCACCTGCCTGACGTGGCCACTAAGATGCTCCCAGAGGCCTCTGCCCACCATAGTGTCAAGATGGCTGAATCAAAGGGCCATCAGGAGGAGCTCTGGGCACCACCCCTGGGGTGGTGATAGACAGGGGAGTGGTCATTCCCATTTCTCAGTTCCAGGACAGAGCAGGGATTAGGGGTCCCTCAACTGGTGCAAATTGGTTTATGCAAGGATAGCACCAAAGGTGACCATCAAAGCATACCAGTGGCTTGGCGAGGCTACCCCTCCCAAGTCATTTAACACTTTTTATAACAAAGGAAGAGGGTGTTGCCTCCCTCCCCTAAATGAAATTCTTTTATTCTGCCTTCCTGGACTACAAGTCGGACATGTTTGATAACAAACATGCCCATGTTCAGAGTTACCCTTATATAGCTGGACAAAGGGTGTGACCTATGTCCAGTACACACATGAAATGGCATCCCTGCACTCATGAAGTCCAGGAAAATGGAGACGAGTTTGTGGGGACATCTCTGCTCATGCAGGGGTGCCTTCCGACATCGGTACTTGCAGCAGGCCCTCTGGGCTAGGAGGCCCTGCCTTAGGAGTGACTTACAGGGACCTAGTGCAGTGAACTTCAGTGAAAGGATGCATGTACCTTTACATGCAGGCTGCAATGGCTGTCCTGCAAACACATTTTACATAGGTCCCCATGGGTGGAATAATATGCTGCAGCCCATGGGGAACCCCTGGCGTCTCCATGCCCAGGACACCATATACTAGAGACTTACATGGGGGCACCAGTATGCCAAATGTGGGAGGTATGAAGTCATAGCAAACAAATGTACAGGGGGAGTGCACAGTAACTGGGGTCCTGGTTATCATACTGACACGCAAAAAGTGGGGGTAACCATGCCAAAAAAAGGGTACTTTCCTACAGCTACATAACCCTGGAGTCACTACACCCTGTAGATGACCACTTTCTGTGGGGAGTGGGCAACATCATGTCCAGAGGTCCTAAATTCCCCCAGACACAAGCAGAATTTCCTAGGCTGTGTCCATTTCGAGCTGGTCACCCTAGGGGTGTGTCCAGCCTAGAAATGCAAAATGCCTCCTACATAGCTAATGTTCCTGAATATCCAGGTGCCAGATGGGCTCTGGGGGTCAGCATCTCCCTCTCAGAGACCACATCTGTCTCGGAATGCAGATCATGCTATGGGAAGAGGTGTCCAACACCTCACCCTGAGAAGCTTTGTGACTGACCTCCAAAGAGCAAAGGCTCTCACCCCTGGATCTCAGACTCTAGTCTGTTGGTGGCAAACTGGCTAGAACTGGTCAGTTAGCTCAGAAGCAGTTGGTATGTTTTCAGGAGGCAACTCTAAGGTGCGCTCTGGATGCGTGCATTAATAAATCTATCGCCAGGGCTTATAAAACATGAGATGTTCAACACCAAACATCCCTATTTTCATTGAAGACACCATGGAGCTGGGCAACTCATATTAATCAGTGTCCAGCACATCTATTTAAAATGCAATCCCTGTTCACTTAATATATCTAAGAAACGACAGACATAGCAGGGGCATATCTGCTCTTGCAGATATGACCACGCATATAATATTATGCACCCTGCCTGAGGGCTATAAGGCCTGCTGTAGGGGTGACTTACAAATATTACATGCAGTGTTTTGGGGACATGGCACACAGTCCATAAGTCATGTTGTGTTTTCACTTTTAGGGGGCACCTTGTCACGCAGTCTGCATGAGGTCAGTTCTGGGTCCCTTAGAGAAGAACAAGTTCTGCTACAGCTCTTAGCGACCCTCTGCAGTACCCAGGCACTCTAGGTAACACTTACTATGGAACTTACAAGGGTGCTACAGAGCCTTATCACTTGGGATCAAGGGATCAGGTGTCTTGTTTTGGGGAAGGCAGACTGGCACTGGGGACCTGCTTACCAGGAAGCCGGTGCACTTCTGTTAAAGCTGCATCAAAACCTGGCAACAAGTTGGGAGGGAGCAAGGGACAGACAGCTACGTACAAGTGTGAGAATGACTGTTTTGCGATATTCATGAATTGGTTGCAATGTTACACAAGGAGGACGCACTGGGCGTTGAGCTGAATTCGTGACTATCGCACGTGGTGCCAAAAAATCTTGCCTTCGAATGTATTATGACCTTGGCCTAAGTTGTTAAATGCAGGGCTGCTCAGTTCCAAGGCAACCAAGACTTACTTGGTTTCACCTTATCCCACTTTCTTCTACCGTCCTACTCTTCCTTTCTCCTTATTTTATCCTTGCAGGTTCATTTTCTTCTCTACTTTCTCCTTGTGATTGCTTTCCTATGACCCTGTTCCCCTTCCCATTCTGCCTTTTGCTAGGTCACTGGCACACTGATATACATTCTAAAAGTTTTAACATCTAATTGTCAGGGATAGTGAGGTCTTTCCATTATTGTAACGCGGGAGCAGCTCACTACTATTAATGGAAATAATCTGTGTGACACCCTCACATTTACAATATATGAGGTTCTATTTTGATCTATGTACGAAGTTGGCTCTGTATATACTATCTCAAAATGAGAGATAGTGTGCACAGAGTCCAAAGGTTCCCCTTAGAGGTTGATAGTGGCAAAATTAGATAATTGGAATGCTCTAATTTTTGGTAGTGTAGTCGAGCAGTAGGCTTATCAGAGGATAGTGTTAAGCATTTGTTGTACACACACAGGCAATAAATGAAGAACACGCACTCAAAGACTTAAGTCAAGGCCAATAGTTTTTATATAGAAAAATATATTTTCTTAATTTATTTTAGAACCACAAGATTCAGGATTTAAGTAAATACATTAAATGCAAGGTACTCCACACAGGTAAATAAGGAACTTTGAATTAAAGCAGTAGTACAGACAGTATAGGTTAAAATGGCAATAAGCTATTTTAAAAGTGGACACTGCAAAAATCAACAGTTCCTGGGGGAGGTAAGTTTGGTTAAGTTTCTCAGGTAAGTAAAGCACTTACACAGTCAGTCTCCTGGGCATAGGCAGCCCACTGTTGGGGGGCAAAGTCACCACAGCAGCAACACAGGGCCGGTCAGTTGCAGATGTCAAAGGAGGGCCCAAAACACATAGGCGCCTATGGAGAACAGGGGTGCTCCTGTTCCGGTCTGCTGGCATGTAAATACCTGCGTACTCTGGTAGCAGACCAGGGGGGTTTTGTAGAGCACTGGCAGGGGGAGGAGGACACAAACAGGCACACGAAACACACCCTCAGTGGAAAGGGTGGGCCGAGTGCAGTGGGCAAAGTAGGCGTCGGGTTAGCTATAGGAAGCAATAGAGGGACCCGGGGGTCACTTAGGCGATGCAGGCAGGGCACAGGGGAGCTTCTCGGGCCAACCACCGACTGGGCTAGGAAGAGGGCCACGTGCTGGTCACTTCTGCAATGGTGGGTGGTTCCTCTCGGTCCTGGGGGCTGCAGGTGCAGTGCTTGGTCCAGGCGTCGGGTTCCTGGTTACCAGGCAGTCACGGTCAGGGGTAGCCTCTGGATCCTCTATGCAGGTGTCGCTGTGGGTGTGCAGGGGGGTTTTCTCAGGTTACTCACGTTATGGCAGTCGCCTGGGAGTCCTCTCTGCGGTATTTGTTTTCTGGAGCTCGAGTTGGGGGCGTCGGGTGCAGAGTGAGAAGTCTCACACTTCCGGCGGGAAGGGAGAGTTCTTTCAAAGTTGCAAAAATTTTGCAGTTTGTGAACAGTGCTGCTGTTCTCTGGAGTTTCTTGGTCCTTCGGGTTCAGTGCAGTCCTCTGAGTCCTCAGAGGTCGCTGGTCCCTGACCATGCCCTGGGGTGTTGTAACAAAAGGCATTAGCCTTTGAGGCTCACCACCAGGTTCATCCCAGCTAGTGGAGATGCCCGCCCCTCTGGCCACTGCCCCCACTTTAGGCAGCAAGGCTGGAGGAGATGATGAGGAAAACAAGACCCATCCACCAGTCAGGACAGCCCTTAAGGTGCCCTGAGCTGAGGTGACTCCTGCCTTTAGAAATCCTCCCTCTTGAGATTGGAGGACTCCCCCAATAGGAATATGGATGTGCCCCCATCCCCTCAGGGAGAAGGCACAAAGAGGGCTTTGTTCCTGGCCACAGAGTGACAAAGGCACTCTCCCCATGTGGCCAGAAACTCGTCTGGTTGTGGCAGACTGGCAGAAACTGGTCAGCCTAGCACTAGGAGTCGGACTGGTATTCCGGGTCCCTCTCTAAGATGCCCTCTGGGTGTATTTTAAAATAAATCCCACACTGGCATCAGTGTGCATTTATTGTGCTGAGAAGTTGGATACCAAACTTCTCAGATTTCAGTGTAACCATAATGAAACTGTGGAGTTTGTGTTTGTTAAACTCCCAGACCATATACTCTTTCATGGCTACCCTGCAATTACAATGGCCAAGGTTTTGCTTGGACACTGCAGGGGCATATTCATCATGCACTTATGCACTCACCTGTGATATAGTGCACCCAGCCTTAGGGCTGTAAGGCCTGCTAGAGGGGTGACTTACCTATGCCACAGGCAGTGGGTTGTGGGCATAGCACTCTGAGGGGAGTGCCATGTCGACTTAGTATTATTTCTCCACACCAGCACACACAAGCTGTGAGGCAGTGTGCATGTGCTGAGTGAGGGGTCCCCAGAGTGGCATAAGGCATGCTGCAGCCCTTAGAGACCTTCCCTGGAAACAGGCCCTTGGTACCAGGGGTACCATTTACAATGGATCTATCTGTGTGCCAGGGCTGTGTCAATTGTGGGAACAAAGGTACAGGTTAGGGAAAGAACACAGGTGCTAGGGCCTGGTTAGCAGGGTCCCAGCACACTTTCAATCATAACTGGCATCGGCAAAAGTTAAGGGGGTAACCATGCCAAGGAAGGCATTTCCTCACCCCCCCCCCCCCCACCAGGCAGGTCTTATCCTCCAAACCCACCCTTGCTGCCATCCACAGAATCAGGAAGAGTACATCTGAAGGCAGATGCTTCTCTTACCTTGTAGCCCAGTCAATAAAAACACGCTTCCGCTCAAACTCAGACATGCAGCCTCACTGAACCAGCTCACAAAGGATCTAAAGACATGGATCGCCGAGTGTGCAGCACGTCCACAACAGCAATTTGAGCCTCCACGGGTGATAAGCCGCCCTTTAAAACTGTCAGATTACTCGACTGACTGATGTGTGCAAAAATACATTGATTAGGAATGAAAAACTTTTTGCCTAATAATAGCTTTACAAGTATGTCTCAATAAAAACATAAAAAAAGAAAAGTAAAGTTTTACCTAAAAGTTATTTTGAAAGATTACCAATACATAACTCACCAACTGTTCAATATCAACAGTCATGTTTGGCCAATAGAAACGGCTGCCAATACTCTTTTTGGTTTTGTTAATTCCAAAGTGATCTCCAATTAGTGAAGAATGTAAATTATTAAAAATTTGTTTTGCCAATTCTTCACCAATGATAGATAACAAGTGCCTTCTTCCCCTTTCCTACAAAGAACAAGTTTTCACCTAATTTGCCCAAAAAAAAACCATGAGAACATTTAAAGGAAGATTTCTATTTACTGCGCATGTTCCACAAAAGATACATTAAAAGCAAGTAATATATAAATATATATATATTGAAAATGTCACTTACCCAGTGTACATCTGTTCGTGGCATGTTCCGCTGCAGATTCACATGCTATGCACAGGTCCTGCCATCTAGTGTTGGGCTCGGAGTGTTACAAGTTGTTTTTCTTCAAAGAAATCTTTTCGAGTCACGGGACTGAGTGACTCCTCCTTTTCGGCTCCATTGCGCATGGGCATCGGCTCCATCTTAGATTGTTTTCCCGCAGAGGGTAAGGTAGGAGTGATAGAGTGTAAAGAAATAGATGTCCATGCAATGGAATAGAGATGTATATACAGAGTTTAAATAAAGAGGTGTCCATGCAATGGAGTAGAGATGTATATACATATGTACAAATTTTAAATGTACCTTAAACGGCTACAGGCTCCCGGGGAGGAGGGAGGGCGCATGTGAATCTGCAGCGGAACATGCCACAAACAGATGTACACTGGGTAAGTGACATTTTCCATTCGATGGCATGTGTAGCTGCAGATACACATGCTATGCATAGACTACAAAGCAGTAATCCTCCCGTAAGCGGGGGTCAGCCTGTAGGAGTTGAAGTTGTCTGAAATAATGTTCTTAGTACAGCCTGTCCTGCTGTGGCCTGTTGTGTTGCCAACACATCTACACAGTAATGATTGGTAAATGTATGAGGTGTTGACCAAGTGGCTGCTTTACAAATTTCTGTCATTTGGTATGTTTTCTAGAAATGCCATTGTTGCTCCTTTTTTCCTAGTGGAATGTGCCTTTGGCGTAATTAGCAGTTGTCTTTTAGCCTTTAGGTAACAAGTTTGGATACATTTCACTATCCACCTGGCTATGCCTTGTTTGGATATAGGGTTACCAGTATGGGGTTTTTGGAATGCGATGAACAATTGTTTAGTTTTACAAAATGATTTTGTTCTGTCAATGTAATACATTAAAGCTCTCTTAATATCTAATGTATGTAGTGCTCTTTCTGCCACTGAGTCTGGCTGTGAGAAGAACACTGGGAGTTCCACTGTTTGGTTTAAATGAAACCGTGAGATGACTTTAGGTAGAAATTTAGGGTTTGTGCGAAGTACAACCTTGTGTTTGTGTACTTTTATAAAGGGTTGTTCAATAGTGAATGCTTGTATTTCACTAACTCTTCGTAATGAAGTAATTGCCGCTAGAAATGCTACTTTCCAAGTTAGGAATTGAATCTGACAAGAGTGCATGGGTTCAAAGGGTGGACCCATGAGTCTTGTAAGTACAATGTTAAGATTCCATGAGGGTACTGGTGGTGTTCGTGGAGGTATGATTCGTTTGAGACCCTCCATGAAAGCTTTAATGACTGGCACTCTAAATAGAGATTTGGTTTGTTTATTTTAGAAATAAGCAGAAATTGCTGTGAGATGTATTTTGATGGATAAAAAGCTACATTTGCTTTTTGTAGGTGGAGTAAATAACCTGCAATGCCTTGTATGGTTGCATCTAAGGGTGTTATGTGTTTTGCTTGACAGTAGAAAACAAATCTTTTCCATTTGTTAGCATAACACTGCCTGGTGGTAGGTTTTCTTCCATACATTCTGGTGGAAGATTTAGATATCCAAACTCTAAGATTTCAGGAGCCAGATTGCCAGATTGAGTATTGCTGGATTGGGGTGTCTGATCTGTTGTTTGTTTTGTGTCAACAGGTCCTGTCTGTTTGGGAGTTTGATGTGTGGTACTATTGACAGGTCTAGCAATGTGGTGTACTATGGTTGACGTTCCTACGCTGGTGCTATAAGTATGAGTTTGAGTTTGTTTTGACGCAGTTTGTTGACCAGAAACGGAATGAGCGGGAGAGGGGTAAAAGCGTAAGCAAATATCCCTGACCAATTGATCCATAGAGCATTGCCCTTCGATCGAGGGTGTGGGTACCAGGACGCAAAGTTTTGGCATTTTGTGTTGTGGTTGGTGGCGAACAGATCTATGTCTGGTGTCCCCCACTGACGAAAGTATTTGTGAAGTACTTGGGGGTGAATTTCCCACTCGTGAGTTTGTTGGTGATCTCGACTGAGGTCATCTGATTGTGAATCCCTGGAATGTATTGAGCTACCAGGTGTATGTTGTTGTGAATTGCCCAATGTCAAATCTTTTGTGCTAGAAGGCAAAGTTGTGATGGGTGGGTTCTTGCCTGTTTGTTTAAGTAGTACATTGTTGTCATATTGTCTGTTCTGACAAGAATGTGTTTGTGAGCAAGAAGAGGTTGAAAGGCTCTTAGTGCTAAGGAGACTGCTAGCAGTTCTAAGTGATTTATCTGAAACTGTTTCTGTTTGTTGTCCCATTGTCCCTGAATATTGTGATTATTGAGGTGAGCCCCCCATCCAATCATTGATTCATCTGTTGTAAGAATGGCATGAGGCACAGGGTCTTGAAATGGCCGCTCTTTGTTTAAATTTGTGGGATTCCACCACGGAAGCGATACGTGTGTTTGGCGGTCTATCAACACTAGATCTTGGAGATGACCATGTGCCTGCGTCCATTGTTTTGCGAGGCACTGTTGTAAGGGCCGCATGTGTAATCTTGCCTTTGGGACAATGCATGATGCCATCATACCCAGCAGTTTCATGATAAAACGGACAGTGTAGTGTTGGTTTATCTGAATTTTTGTCAATATGTTGTGGAACAATTGCACTCTTTGTGGGCTTGGACTTGCAAGTGCCTTTTGAGTGTTTAGTGTAGCCTCTAAGTACTGCTGAATTTGTGATGGTTGCAGGTGTGATTTTTGATAATTTATTGAGAACCCTAGTGTGTGTAGGGTGTCTATTACATAACGTGTGTGATGTTGACACTGTTTTTGAGTGTTGGCTTTTATTAGCCAATCATCGAGATATGGGAATACATGCATATGCTGTCTCCTTATGTATGCTGCGACTACGGCAAGGCATTTTGTAAAGACTCTGGGGGCTGTTATCCCGAAGGGTAATACTTTGAATTGGTAATGTTTTCATTGTATAACAAACCTGAGGTATTTTCTGTGAGCTGGATGGATGGGTATGTGAAAATACGCATCTTTTAGATCCAATGTTGCCATCAATTCTCCCTGTTGTAGCAGTGGGACTACATCTTGTAGTGTTACCATGTGAAAGTGTTCTGATGTATGTAGAGGTTGAGAGTCCTGAGATGTAATATTGGTCTTAATGTGTTGTCTTTCTTGGGAATAAGGAAGTACAGGGAGTAAACCCCTGTTCCTTTTTGATGATGCAGCACCAGTTCTATGGCTTGTTTGAGTAATAGTGCCTGTGCTTCTGTTTGCAACATTGCAAGATGTTGTGATGAAAGTTTGTGCGCTTTTGGGGGAATGTCTGGAGGAAATTGTGTGAATTCTATGCAGTAACCATTTTGGATAATGGATAGTACCCATGTGTCTATTGTGATGTTTAACCATTGGTCATATACCATTTTCAGTCTTCCTCCCACAGGGAAAGTGTGTTTAGGGAAGGTGATGATAAAGTCACTGTTTGTGTTTAGTGGCTTGTTTTGAGGATTGGTATTTTCCTCTAGATATGGGGAATTGTCCTCTGTAGGATCCCCGAAATCCCCCTCTTTGGTATTGTGTCTGCTGAGAGGGCTTGGAGTGTGAGGTAGGTGGCTCAGAAGGCTGTGGCCTGAAGCCTGCCCTATGTTGAGGATCCGAAATGAGCCTCTGTATTGGGATGAATAAAGTGCTCCCATCGCTTTGGCAGTGTCAGCGTCTTTTTTCATTTTATCTATGGCTGTGTCCACCTGTGTGCTGAAAAATTGCTGCGGATAAAAAGGCATGTTGAGGACGGCTTGTTGGATTTCAGGTTTAAGACCTGAGCCATGCATGTCGTCTAATGGTGACAGCCGTATTTATAGTCCTCGCGGCTGTATCTGCTGAGTCTAGTGCCAATCTTATTTGATTGTTCGTAATTGCCTGTCCCTCCTCTACTACCTGCTGGGCTCTCTTCTGTTGGTCCTTGGGGAGATGCTGAATAATGTCCTTCATCTCATCCCAATGAGCCCTATCGTATCTAGCTAGAAGGGCCTGCGAATTAGCTTTGCGCCACTGATTGCCTGCATCTTCAGAGGACTGTGAGTTAGCCCTTTTTCTCGCTGCGCTGACCACTACTGAATCAGGGGGCAGCTGTTGTGTGATATAAATGGGGTCTGAGGGTGGTGGCTTGTACTTTTTCTCTACCCTTGGGGTTATAGCCCGTCCTTTAACCGGTTCTTGGAATATCTGCTGTGCATGTTTGAGCATACCAGGGAGCATGGGTGTGCTTTGGTATGTGGCATGAGTTGAGGACAATGTATTGAACAAGAAGACATCCTCTAGAGGTTCTGTGTGCATGGTCACGTGCTTAAAAGCTGCTACCCTAGCTAGAACCTGTGTATACAAGGTGCTATCCTCAGGTGGCAATGGCTTAGATGGGTAGCACTCTGGGCTATTGTCTGAGACTGGGTTTTCATAGAGATCCCATGGATCTGTGTCCTGATGTGGCTGCATAGTGTGTGATGGAGACTGTGCAGTGGGTGTAGCAGGCGGGGAGACATTGTGTTGAGGAGAGAGAGGAGGAGACTGGTGAGGAGAAAACTGGGGAGGCAGAGATTTCTCTCTTGGCACTTTAACCGTTGGCTGATCAGTGTCCAAGCATCCGTGGAAGGCCAGTTTTCTTTTTATTTTGAGAGGAAGTGCTGTGAGGATTTTTCCAGTATCCTTGTGGATCTGTATCCTGGCCTGTTTGTCATCGAAATCATCCATTTGTTGTAATTCTTCCTCAAATCGATGGCTTTCTTTTAGCTGTTTCGAAAGTCCATGCTCCTGTGTATAGGAATATCTTTTCGGCTCCGAAGTCGTTTTTTTCGGCACCGACGGGCCTGGAGTAGTTGTTGGCCTCGGTTCCGAAAGTGACTTTCGGGGTCTCGACCCGATGGGTCAGTGTCGTATGCTTTCAGAGCCTGTGCCACAGCTCGAGTCCGAAGGCTTTGTTACGGGCATGGCCTTTTTCGGTGCCAGAGATTTTACTTGGTCACCGGTCGCTTTTTTATGGATGGAGCCATGACCTTCTGGCAATGGCATCCCCGAGGCCTTGTTTTTGGGCTTTGTTTGGGTCGGGGCAAGCGTACTCACATGCTGGCCCACTGTTAGAGGTCTGTCGACGTCAGACTCTTGTTCGGAATCGGATCCCCGAACGGAGACGGCGGTGTGGATCATCTCCTCCTCTTCTGCGCCGAGGCATTCGGTGCTTCTGGACGCCATCTCTAACCTTCGCGCACTTCGGTCTCTTAAAGTCTTTTTCGAACAGAAGGATTTACAGACTTCACAAGTATCGAGGAAGCACCGAAAAAGGCCATGCAAACCAGATGTTGATCTGTGTAGGGATACTTGGCGTGGCACCGAGGGCAGAATCTAAACGGGGTCTGGTCCATGAGGCTTCAACAATACTTTTGGTCGGGCCGACCAGGTCCAAGTTGGGCACGGGTGCCCCGAAGGGCAATCAAAGATGTGTATCCGCCGGTACCGAGGTGTCGATGCTTGGATGAGACGCGATCGAAAACAATACCAATGATTTTAGATGGTTTCTAAGATTTTCCGACTCAAACAACCGGATTGAAGAGGAACACGTCCGAACCCGATGGCGGAAAGAAAACAATCTAAGATGGAGCCGATGCCCATGCGCAAAGGAGCCGAAAAGGAGGAGTCACTCAGTTCTGTGACTCGAAAAGACTTCTTTGAAGGAAAACAACTTGTAACACTCCAAACCCAACACTAGATGGCAGGGCCTGTGCATAGCATGTGTATCTGCAGCTACACATGCCATCGAACATACATATATATATATATATATATATATATATATATATATATATATATATATATATATATATATATGTATATATACACACACATGTTAACAATCATTTAAAATAATTTAATATAATTAAATGAATCAGACTAAACAATATTTGTTAACACAAAAGTAGGTAGATCAATATAATTGAAAGGATCACCAATTCATGAAGCTTCGTTCAAACAAGTACAGTACATTTTATGAATGTATAACCATTTTCTAATTCCAAAGCAATCTGAAAACTAACTTACCATCAATGGTGAATTTTTTGGAAAGTCTCCGTAATCCATTCTTCATCACTTTACTGAAATAATCAGGGTATACATTACTGCGTATATAATTCGGAATCTGGTTGTACTTTGTGACGTCCATTGTTCTTTACAATAACAAAAAAATATAAAATGAAGAAAATCTAAACATCGTAATTGTGAAAAAGTAAAACATTACATAGATGAATATACGTTAACAAAGGTAATTACTGTGTTCCTCTGATTGACAATTTACACCCACACATTCATTTTTTGAGAATTAAAATTTTCAGTTTAGATCTTCTTCCGACATTTAGCATTTACAATATCAAGATTTGGTTGATCTGTTATACAATTAACATACAAGCAAACAGTAAAACTTAACTTAGGTCTTGGTATTATACTCAGGAAGTGTTCAACTGCGGTGTCTGGGTAATAAGTCTAGCAATGTGGCTTTAGTGGCCTTGTGTTCCCCAGCTTGGTGATGCTCTTTCCCAATAATATGTGATTATTTACATTGGTGGGGGAAGCCCAGTCTAGTGTCAGTTTATGGCGCGTGGCTCTCCGGAGCTTAATGTTCCTGGTCTGGTTATTAACCCCTTTCTTGTTAGTCACCATGGGTTGCAACCGGTTGTGGTGGTGAGTGTGGGAGCGTTCTCTAATTTGATAGTTTTATAGTTTTGTCCCATCCAACTTACTTGGGGTATTGAGATTGGTTAGGTATAAGTGTGACTATCTCGGGCCTACATCTAATCCATTTCATGGCGGTCTCTCATCGTCCTTAGCCTCTAGTCTGCTTATTAAAGTTTCCCAGACTTCACTTCCTGTGTGTTGTTGGCCCTCCCTTGCTAGTTTTCGCAGTACCAGTGACTCTGCACGAGCCCACCGCAGTGTCATGCTGTGCCAGGTTTTCAGATCTGGAGCTATGGCTGCTTTCCAGTTCATAGCTATCAATCTTTTGTACATCACATATGCTAGGTCTGTGAACTTATGTAGGTGCTTATGTTTCTTTTCTCTCTGTCTCAGGCCCAGTAGGCAGGATTTAGGGTCCACTGTGAGCACCAGCCCCGTCAGTTCTGATACCCTCTCTACCACTCCACTCCACTCCCTGTTCACCTGGGCACATTCCCAGACCATGTGGTAGAAATGTGCCAGTGGGGCTTTACACCTAGGACAAGCTGGGTCCGAGCTGGGGAGCATGCGTTTGATCCTGGCTGGTGAGAGGTACGTTTGATTTGTGTAGTTGAATTGCGTATAGCGGAATCTTGGGTTTCTCGATACCCCCCGTGTATGGTGCAAAACATTTGGCCACTCCACTTGTAGTATTGGGTTTGGGAGAACTGCGTTCCACCTTCCCCGTATATTCTCCAGGTTGGGTTCGGGATATTTGTTCAGGGTTTTATATAAATTCGACACAACCTTTGTTTGATTGTCATATTGCAGCATGTGGTGCAGTACAGGGGAGATCGTTGGTTCTTGGTTACCAGCCGACCATGTCTTCTTAATTGAGTGACATATAGCATAGTATGTTATAAATTGCCCAGGATTTACTGCTGTGAGGGCCCGTACAGATTCAAAAGACATCATTGTTCCTTCCTCAAAGCAGTCTCCTGCCGTCACTATACCCACCTCTGTCCAGGCCGCTAACGAATGCTTTCTATCCCCGTTAGCCTATCCAGGGACTAGTCCCAGTGGGATAAGCGGCGAGTAGGGGAGCACGCTGCGGCCATTTTGAATATATCTCTTCCAGCCACTAGCATTAGCGGTTTATCAGATGCCCCTTTCGGAGATTTGGTTGCCAGCCATGTGTCCAAGGGTTCACCACGTAGACTCGTCAATACCCAAGCAGACTCCGCCTGTGTGGGTCTCTGTATCCAATTCAGTATCCACTGTAATTGTGCAGCCGTGTAGTAGAGTTAAAAATTGGGGGCTCCCAGGCCACCCGCGTTTACTGGGCGCTGCAATGTAGTGAGTGCGACGCATGCTCTGCCCTCCCCCCCATATGAGCTGCAGCAGGATTCCGTTCAAGTCCCGGAAGAAGCTCCTGGGGATCGAGAGTGTCAGTGGCGCAAAGTAATATAGCAGTCGGGGCAGTATCAGCATGTTTGCTATCGCCACTCTGCCCAGCGGTGACAATGGTAGTTTACTCCAGAATCTTAGCGACCCCTTCATGGAAGCCAATGCTCTCCCCAGATTACCATCTCTAAGATCTTCTGTTCTATGATATATTTGAACCCCCAGGTATTTGAACGAGTCAAAGCACCATTTCAGGTGTCCAGCCGGGGCCATTTCTTTTCTTAGCGGGGGCCATATGGTTAATGGGAACACGTACGATTTTTCCCAGTTCACCACCAGCCCGATATGTCTCAGAATTCGGTCAAGAGTGAGATTGCTAAGGGTATCATCTCGCTTCCCTTCCACAAGTATATTAGGTCATCGTCTGCGTATAATGATATTACGTGGTGTAGCCCATTCCTGAGTATACCCCAACTGGCCTCCATAGTCCGTAGGAGGGTCGCTATTGGTTCCATTGCTATTGCGAACAATAAGGGGGAAAGGGGGCATCCCTGCCTGGTGCCTCTAGCAATTGGGAAGCTATCAGATATAACTCCTCCCGTTTTCATACAAGCTTGTGGGTTTGTGTATAATGTCTGTACCCATTGTATGTAATTAGGGCCAATTCCCATTTTCCGCATGGTGGCGAATAAGAAGTCCCACCCTAGTGTGTCGAATGCTTTCTCAATATCTAGCGAGAGTACCATTTCCTCATTGGCATCTGGCGGTGTGCCCCCCAGTACACTCAGCAGTCTGCGGATATTTAAAAAGGTGTTGCGTTTGGGGATGAAGCCATTTTGGTCGTCGTGTATCAGAGTGTGTATGACGGGAGCTAACCTGTTAGCCAATATTTTACCTAGGATTTTGCAGTCAAGGTTCAGGAGTGAAAGTGGTCTATAGGATTTAACATCTGTAGGGTCACGCCCCTGCTTAGGAAGGGCCACTATCATAGCCTCCCTCTGCGTGGGGGGCCATGCCTTGTGGTTCCATGCCTCCTCGAATACTTTCAACAGGTGAGGCTTTAAGTGTTTTGAATACTTTGCGTAGTATTCTATTGGGAGGCCGTCTATTCCTGGCGCTTTATTCCTGGGCATCTGTGCTACTGCTACGTCCAATTCCTCTGCGCACAGAGGGGCCTCCAGTTTCTCACCGTCTGTCTGAGATAGATGCGCCAATTGGGATCCTGCAAGAAAGGATTCAAGTTGTACGGTTGTGCAGACCGAACGTTTGGTATAGATGTTCGTATAGTATTCCCTGAAAGCCACATTTATCTCTTCTTGCGTGGGGGCTATGTTACCGTCGTCTAGTTTTATAGCCCTTATTGGAGACTGCTGTTGTTTCTCCCGAAGGACCCACGCCAGCAGCCTGCCCGATCTGTCCCCCTCCGACTGTAGGTGCATTAAATGATATTTGTGGTCATGTCGACGGAGGCGAGAGTCTACTTCATTGTATTTTATGCGCGCCTCTTTTAGCGCTGTGTAGAGTATCTACTTCCGTGCCACCGCTGTTTCAAGTGTTTTCAGTTTCTTTTCTAAGTTACTAATCTCTGCGTGTAGGGTACGTCTCACTCCCCAAATGGACGATATACAATGCCCTCTGACTACCGCCTTGTGCGCTTCCCACTCTGTCGCTCTTGAGTCTGTGGAGTCTATATTGATTTCCCAGTACTGACTCAGTGCCGTGTCCAGTCCCTCTGCAAAAGCCTGATCCTGGAGCGCTTCCACCTGTAAGCGCCATGTAGGGATCGCCGAGCATCTCCGCCCCCAGTTTAATGTCATTCTAAGTGGTGAGTGGTCCGATAGTGTCTTGGCCAGGTATTCTGTCCCATTAGTCAGTGCGCATTTGTCCCAGTACCCCAGATCATATCTATTCTAGTGTGCACTTTATGGGGTATTGAGTAGAATGAGTATTCCCTCTGTTGGGGTTGTTGCATGCGCCATAAGTCGAGGAGTCTCATATCTCCCGCCCATGTCTGCAAGGGGCACTTAGCATTTCTATTTGTTATTCCTTTCTTCGAGGAGTTTGATCTGTCTAACACTGCATTTGGTAAGCTATTGAAACCGCCCCCCCCCATATGGCCGGGGCTGCAGGGTTTGTTAGTAGTGCCGGGGTGAGTGTGCCCAAGAATCCCACCAACGCGTTATTGGGGGCATAGATCCCTATAACCGATAAGTGTCTCCCATCTAATTGCCCCTCTATTACTACGTATCTGCCCCCTTGATCTATCTTATGCGAAGCTCGGGCAAATGGGACGCCACCTGCTATGCATATCAATACTCCTCTAGCAAAGGCTGAGTAGGTTGTGCCTGTTATCTGCCTGTCACATTTCCCGCGGATCTCCTGTAGCTCAGGCTCCAGTAGGTGTGTTTCTTGTAGAATAGCGATGTGTACTCTCTGGCGTCTGAGACGTGCAACACCCGTGCTCTTTTGCCTGGTGTGCCCATGCCTCTCAGGTTCCACGTGACTATTTCATATTGGTGTGTATTTAGATTTGCGTGTTGGGACATGTAATGTTGTATGGTGTATCTCTATGGAACCCGCTCCGGGCTGCGATGCCAATCTGGGCCCCCACCCACCTCGCCGGGTGTACGTTTAAGACTGATGACCGCAGCAGTGCACTCAGTGCTCTGAGTTGACCTATTACATACAACTTAACTACCCCCCTCCCCTGCTCTATTTCCTTAACACAACTACTAACACGCAGTAAACCACACAACACACTACTTAATGAAACCTGTATCCTTGCGAATATCTGTGGGGGAGCCATTTTGATTACCAGATGTGGCTCTTATACGGGGCTCACATCCTTCCTCAGACATAGTCTGCGTGTATATATATGTGTATGTATGGGTGCTCCTGAAGTGTTAGCCCCCCCCCCTCAATCTGCGTGTACTAAAATGTTAGACAATGTTCACAGTAGGGAGGAATTAATTGTTCAAAAGTTACTCGTAGGAAGCAACCACGGCTAGCAGATCAACTCCCGCTGCAGCCACCCCTGTTTCCAGTCCGCTTGTCATCCTGTCCGGGTAGGGGGGAGCAAACTAGTTATTTACGTTCACAGTTCATCTGCAGATCTGGGGGTAACATTCAGACCCATGAGCGCCTCTGTATTTGTGGAGTCCGAGCTAGCCGAGTCCGATTCCGAGCCCGCCGCGGGGGCCACGCGGAATGCCTCAAAAGAGTTGTGTGAGCAGCGGGGTTTCTTTCAGCACTTTTGCCCTTTCCTCTGCTGCCTGTCTCTCCTTGGGTTGACCCTTGGGGCATCTCCTGGTACGCTTCCTCGATGAAAAGGTTAGCCATTCCTCTGCTTCCTTAGTTCCCTCCTGGGTTTGTGCTAAGCCTTTGGCGTGCAACCAGGTTCAGGCATCTTCGGGGGAGGTGAATATGTGAGTACATTCTTCTGATATTACTCTCAGTTTGGCAGGGAAGAGGAGAGCATATTTAATATTGTGCTCACGAAGGCGTTGTTTAATTTTTACATAGGAGTTACGTTGCTTCTGTACCTCCTGTGTGAAGTCTGGGTAAGCATGGACCACTGAGCCTTCGTGTCGGAATGGGCCTTTGCTGCGAAACTGCTGCAATATCAGGTTGCGGTCCCTATAATTAAAGAATCTCTCTATCAGTGGTCTAGGTGGCTGACCCAGGACTCTGTGCGCCCTTTCCACAGAGAAGAACTTCGATGGGGACCCACTCAGCACTTCTTTGATTAGCCATTGCTCTATGAATATTTCCGAGCTCTGTTCTGGTAAACTCTCAGGAAACCCTACGAAGCGAACATTATTGCGCCGGGATCTGCTTTCTACTTCTTCGGCACACCGCCATAGGATCTTCACCTCTGCATCCAGACGCTGAATTTGTTTCTGGTTATCCGAGACTATAGGATTCGTCGTCTTTAGTACATCTTCCGTCGATTTCACTCTCTCCGCCAAGTTGCGATGGTCCACTGAGTTCGAAAGAGGATTTAGTGTCTATGATTGCCTGTAGCACTTTTACAAATTGTATAGAGTGGGATTGGAGTGTGCTCTCCAGTGACTGTAAAGTTGGGATTAGCTGTTGGTCGCACGGTGCCGGGCCAGGCGCATTACATTCTTAGTTTTTGGCAGATTTGGACTTCCCCAACATGTTTGTGTCTATTAGGTGGCTCTCGCAATATGGGGCAGCGTTATTATGTGTTACTTGAACGACTGAGCGCCCTGATAGCACTGGTACTCCCTGCAGCGTGTATTGCCCCGCTGCGGTCCCGTCCGGCTTGCCTGTGACCCCTCCCGAACAAGCCGGTCTGTATCACACAGGTTGGGATCAGTTGGGCGGGGGGTCCTGCTGCCAGTAGTCGAATGCTCCAGGACAGGAGTGTATATGGGTGCTCCCACGGAGTGACTAACCAGCGGTAAACAATTGGGGTTCTGGGCAGCCCGGGGGCCCCCTGTGGTCCGGCACAGACACCGCTCCTGCGCGTGTCCGTGGCCACTTACAGAGATAAAGCAGGGAGGCCGGAAGAGGAGGTCGGCATTTAAAAAAAGACGTCGGAGCTGGGGGGGACGGAGAGAGCCCGGGCCTTCCTGTCCGGTCAGCCCCTCCACCTAAATAGCACTGTTCTTATTGTTGTCCCCTCGTTTGCTGGGGGGGAAAGGAGTTCAACTTTGTGTAGATCGATGGGGGGCTGTCCCCCAAGCACTTGGGCGCTACTCCCCTGGTTCGGGTGAGCGCCCGTGTGTCCAGTGCGGCTCCTAGGCCGCGAGGCCGATACCGCCTCTGCTATTTCCTTCAAGCCGCTCCAGGCGGCAGATCAGCACGACCGGGCCGCCCCTCATGCCCAGCCGCGGCACATCAATCAATCAATCAATCATAGTATTTATAAAGCGCGCTATGTACCCGTCAGGGTTTCGAGGCGCTGAGGGGGGGGGGGGGGTAGCGCTGCTGGATTAGCGGTCGAAGAGCCAGGTCTTGAGGAGCCTTCTGAATGCGAGGAGGTCCTGGGTCTGGCGAAGAGATGTGGGGAGAGAGTTCCAGGTCTTGGCGGCGAGGAAGGAGAAGGATCTGCCGCCGGATGTCTTGCGCTGGATTCGGGGTACGATGGCGAGGGCGAGGTTGGCGGAACGGAGTTGACGTGTTGGAGTGTAGAAGTTGAGTCTGGTGTTGAGGTAGGAGGGTCCGGTGTTGTGAAGTGCCTTGTGAGCGTGGGTCAGGAGTTTGAAGGTGATCCTCTTGTCTACCGGGAGCCAGTGGAGTTCCTTTAGGTGAGGGGAGATGTGACTTCGGCGGGGTGTGTTGAGGATCAGTCGGGCGGAGGCATTTTGGATACGTTGGAGGCGTTTGATGTCTTTGGATGGGATGCCTGTGTAGAGTGTGTTGCCGTAGTCAAGTCTGCTGCTGACGAGGGCCTGGGTCACCGTCTTTCTGGTTTCTGTTGGAATCCACTTGAAGATTCTGCGGAGCATTCGAAGGGTGTTGAAACAGGAGGAGGAGACGGCGCTGACCTGTTTGGACATGGTGAGGGCGGAGTCCAGGATGAAGCCGAGGTTTCTTGCGTGGCTGGCAGGGGTGGGTGGGGGTCCGAGGACGGAGGGCCACCATGAGTCGTTCCAGGCCGAGGGAGTGCGTCCGAGGATGAGGACTTCCGTCTTGTCGGAGTTGAGTTTCAGGCGACTGTTGTTCATCCAATCGGCGATGGATTTTAGTCCCTCGTGGAGGTTTGTTTTGGCGGTGAGCGGGTCTTTGGTCAGGGAGAGGACGAGCTGGGTATCGTCGGCGTAGGAGATGATGCTGAGATGATGTTGGCGGGCCAGTTGAGCGAGGGGGGCCATGTAGACGTTGAACAACGTGGGGCTGAGGGAGGATCCTTGGGGGACGCCGCAGATGAGGTTGGTGGCTTTGGAGCGGAAAGGGGAGAGACGGACATCAGCACCTCCACTCATCCTCTCCCGCTGTAGGAGCGTCCCGCCCGGCAGGGGAGAGCTGGGCCAGCTGGGCCAGCCGCTGCTCCCGCTGCCGTCCAGTGGGGGGGAGGGGGAAGCAACGGGGGGAAGAGGGGAGAAGCCGTACCAGTATGCGGTCCCCCCTCTGTGAGCACTCCCCTCCGCCACAGTCCCCCCACCTCCTACCTCCACACCTCGGCCGCCGGGGTGCGCCGATCGCCATTGTCTCCACTGGGTCAGACTTCCGAGGCGTGACAGCGCCGCGGCCTCCTTTGCCCCATGGTGCTCGCCCGTCGCTGGCTCCTCCATCACTACACTCCATCTTGTGCGGCTCCTCGGCTGCACGGCGGGCTCCGGTGCCGGGATGCAGCGCCCAGGGCTCCAATTTCCCCTCCGGGAGCGCCCTGCAGGATAATTGTTGTGGGCCCGAGTCAGAGCTCACAGATTAGGCGTCCGACACGGCCGCCATCTTGGCTCCTCCTTCTCATTTTTGGAGAATGGATACCATAAGAATATCTCTCCATAGTAGCTGCTTCCACTCTGGTGGAAGGAGCACATAAGCCATCAGAAGTCTGCTTCTTCGCCAAGGCATTGCACTTTTTAATAGAAAGAAAAAGATAGTTGGAGATGGTCCTCTTCTCTCATCAGCTCGCCTAATTTTCACAGCAATTAAGCAAATAAAAAGCTGATCATCCATTTGGCGTTGTTTAGTACGATGAATGACCGCTGTGGGTCAAATATATGTAAGAATGAGGGGGTAGAGAAAAAGTCGTCAGGCAACATTTAGACCAACGTGAAAGAGTGAACACTTTTGGAAAAAGAGAACCAGCTTGCCTCAATAGATGGTAGTTAAATGTGTGGATACAGGAGGGTTAGATGCTGATAACCCTTATGTAAGAAGTAATTGCGGGGAAAAAAGAAAAAAATTGTATCGTCAACAAACATATAGTGATTAAGCTCACATGGCGTTCATGAGAAAATCTTCATAAAGAAATGTAAGGTTTCAGTGTGCTCTAACAAAACATGTTAAGGCTGCTATAGTGAAACAAGCTGCTTGAAATAGTATTGACAGCTGGTAACTAACATGGAAGATCAGTCAGGCACCCGCAAACAGGCTGGAAACACTGAAAGATAGCCTTTGTTTGTGCTCAAAGATGACGACAGTCCCACGCCAATGAGCTGACACCACCATCATTAGTTTTGTGAAGACACGAAAGGGGAGCACAGTAAACTTAAAAAGCTACTTGCTCACTTTGAAACACAGTTAACGTGTGAAAAATTCAGAATGCAAGTGTGTGAATAAGCATTGTGAAGGTCCAGAACTACCATAAAGTATCCTGTTTGAGCACTGACAACACCTCAGCCAGGGTGTGCATTTAGAAATTGTCTTTGTGGAGGTAGCTGTTGACGGACCACAAATAAAGAGGAAAGGGCATACCTTTTTGTTTTTTTATGCACAAAGAAAGAAAAAGAACCACGACCTATCTCTGGAGGTAGGACACCCTACTCTGCCCTTGTGCACAAGAGAGATGGAAACACCCGCTGGAGCAAGGAAGATTAGCTCTCCGTCAGACACTGAATGGACATAGGAATATGTAGTGGGGCTTGTAAGAATGGAAAGCATAGCCCTGCCAAAATTATTATTTTCACCACCACATTATATTCAGCAACTGAGACAGGTGCTACTTTATCTAAGCCACAACAAGATGGTTGTGGGTTAAAGTTAGACTAAAGGCATTTGGCGTCAGCAGCTGGTGGGGTGCTGAGGGGTAGGTGTTATGACGGTCCGGGTACTAGCGTGGTCTCGTAACTAGCGGCCTACACGACTACCACACCCATGTCCAAGAAAAGACTGCCGAAACAAGCGAGTGGAATAGGGCTGGGAGGGAAATAGACAGTGGCCACGAAATGAACCACAAAAGGGATGGGAGGATGAGTGAGATTAAAGCAGGCGGGCAGCGGTGTAGATGCCACAACATTGTGCTGTTGCCACTGTCCTTGATTTGCTCCAGTGTAGTATCATCCTTTAGACCCAAAAAGTTGGAGTCATAAAAAAGGCATGTGCACTACTTTTCTCTGGAACACGGGGACCATTTATTGAACAAACCACCTAGGTGGGCATCTCAAATTTGAGACGCTTATAGCGGATGTTAGCACGACTGAAGCACCATTAATCCCTAGGACCAGATGGGTTCCTGGATGCTTTTTCTAAGACATTTTACAGGACAATGACTGATGTTGACAAGACTGTTTAACTTGTCTCCGGGACAAACTTTAATGTAATCTGCAATGTCTGAAGCCTCTATCATCGTCATTCAAAAAACATAAAAAAGATAGGAAGCATTGAGGGTCCTATAAAGCCTTATCTCTCCTTAATGTCGTGCAAGGGGAGCGACCCCCTAGGCAAGGGTCGCTCCCCAGGGGGCAAATTATATTTAGGCCATTTCTGCCCCACTTGGGCAAGGGTCGCTCCCCTGGGGGGCAAATTTATTGTAGGGCATTTCTGCCCCCCTGGGTGTCAGATCAGCCTATTTTAATTAGGCCGATCTGCCCCCAAGGGGGGCAAAAACCACTAGGCACCGGGGATTTTTTTTTTTGTTGTTGTTTTACAGATGGGGAGCGACCCCTTAGGCAAGGGTCACACCCCTGGAGGGGCAAATTGTATTTAGGCCATTTCTGCCCCCTTTTGGGACAAATCGGCCGATTTTAGGTGGGGGCAGAAACCACTAGGCACCGGGGATCTTTTTTTCTCCGCCAATGTCGTGCAAGGGGAGCAACCCCCTAGGCAAGGGTCGCTCCCCAGGGGGCTACAGGGGGCAGAGGGGCAAATTTATTTTAGGCCATTTCTGCCCCAACCTCTGGGCGCCAGGGCTAATTTTTTTGTGTTTTTTTTTTTTTGTTTATTTTTTTAGAGATGGGGAGCGACCCATTAGGCAAGGGTTGCTCCCCTGGGGGGCAAATTGTATTTAGACCATTTCTGCCCCCCTTGGGGGCAGATCGGCCGATTTTAGGTCAATCTGCCCCCAAGGGGGGCAGAAACCACTAGGCACCGGGGATCTTTTTTTTGCGCCAATGTCATGCGAGGGGAGCGACCCCTTAGGCAAGGGTCGCTCCCCGGTGAGTGGGGGGTGGCGGGGGGCAGGGTGTGTAGGAGGCTGGACTGGCTTGTAGTGAGTACCAAGGGGTACTTGCACCTTGCACCAGGCCCAGTTATCCCTTATTTGTGTATAGGGTGTCTAGCAGCATAGGCTGATAGATAATGGTAGCTTAGCAGAGCAGCTTAGGCTGAACTAGGAGACGAGTGAAGCTCCTACAGTACCACTAGTGTCACTTGCACAATATCATAAGAAAACACAATACACAGTTATACTAAAAATAAAGGTACTTTATTTTTATGACAATATGCCAAAGTATCTCAGAGTGTACCCTCAGTATGAGGATAGCAAATATACACAAGTTATATGTACACAATACCAAAAATATGCAGTATAGTCTTAGAAAACAGTGCAAACAATGTATAGTTACAATAGGATGCAATGGGGACACATAGGGATAGGGGCAACACAAACCATATACTCCAAAAGTGGAATGCGAACCACGAATGGACCCCAAACCTATGTGACCTTGCAGAGGGTCGCTGGGACTATTAGAAAATAGTGAGGGTTAGAAAAATAGCCCACCCCAAGACCCTGAAAAGTGAGTGCAAAGTGCACTGAAGTTCCCCAGAGGACAAAGAAGTCGTGATAGGGGAATAATGCAGGAAAGACACAAACCAGCAATGCAACAACAATGGATTTCCAGTCGAGGGTACCTGTGGAACAAGGGGACCAAGTCCAAAAGTCACAAGCAAGTCGGAGATGGGCAGATGCCCATGAAATGCCAGCTGTGGGTGCAAAGAAGCTTCTACTGGACAGAAGAAGCTGAGGTTTCTGCAGGAACGAAAAGGGCTAGAGACTTCCCCTTTGGAGGACGGATCCCTCTCGCCGTGGAGTCTCGTGCAGAAGGGATTTCCTGCCAAAAGACCGCCAACAAGCCTTGCTAGCTGCAAATCGTGCGGTAAGCGTTTTTGGATGCTGCTGTGGCCCAGGAGGGACCAAGATGTCGCAAAGTGCGTCAGGAGAGAGAGGGGACGTAGAGCAAGACAAGGAGCCCTCTCAGCAGCAGGTAGCACCCAAGAGAAGTGCCAGAAACAGGCACTACGAGGATGCGTGAAACAGTGCTCACCCGAAGTTACACAAAGGAGTCCCACGTCGCCGGAGACCAACTTAGAAAGTCGTGCAATGCAGGTTAGAGTGCCGTGGACCCAGGCTTGGCTGTGCAGAAAGGATTTCCGCCGGAAGTGCACGGGAGCCGGAGTAGCTGCAAAAGATGCGGTTTCCAACAATGCAGTCTGGCGTGGGGAGGCAAGGACTTACCTCCACCAAACTTGGACTGAAGAGTCACTGGACTGTGGGAGTCACTGGACAGAGTTGCTGGATTCAAGGGACCTCGCTCTTCCTGCTGAGAGGAGACCCAAGGGACCGGTAATGCAGTTCTTTGGTGCCTGCGGTAGCAGGGGGAAGATTCCGTCGACCCACAGGAGATTTCTTCGGAGCTTCTAGTGCAGAGAGGAGGCAGACTACCCCCACAGCATGCACCACCAGGAAAACAGTCGAGAAGGCGGCAGGATCAGCGTTACAGAGTTGCAGTAGTCGTCTTTGCTACTTTGTTTCAGTTTTGCAGGCTTCCAGCGCGGTCAGCAGTCGATTCCTTGGCAGAAGGTGAAGAGAGAGATGCAGAGGAACTCTGATGAGCGCTTGCATTCATTATCTAAAGTTTCCCCAGAGACAGAGACCCTAAATAGCCAGAAAAGAGGGTTTGGCTACCTAGGAGAGAGGATAGGCTAGCAACACCTGAAGGAGCCTATCAGAAGGAGTCTCTGACGTCACCTGGTGGCACTGGCCACTCAGAGCAGTCCAGTGTGCCAGCAGCACCTCTGTTTCCAAGATGGCAGAGGTCTGGAGCACACTGGAGGAGCTCTGGACACCTCCCAGGGGAGGTGCAGGTCAGGGGAGTGGTCACTCCCCTTTCCTTTGTCCAGTTTCGCGCCAGAGCAGGGCTAAGGGGTCCCCTGAACCGGTGTAGACTGGCTTATGCAGAATTGGGCACATCTGTGCCCATGAAAGCATTTCCAGAGGCTGGGGGAGGCTACCCCTCCCCTGCCTTCACACCATTTTCCAAAGGGAGAGGGTGTAACACCCTCTCTCAGAGGAAGTCCTTTGTTCTGCCATCCTGGGACAAGCCTGGCTTGACCCCAGGGGGGCAGAAACCTGTCTGAGGGGTTGGCAGCAGCAGCAGCAGCAGCTGCAGTGAAACCCCAGGAAAGGCAGTTTGGCAGTACCAGGGTCTGTGCTACAGACCACTGGGATCATGGGATTGTGCCAACTATGCCAGGATGGCATAGAGGGGGCAATTCCATGATCATAGACATGTTACATGGCCATATTCGGAGTTACCATTGTGAAGCTACATATAGGTAGTGACCTATATGTAGTGCACACGTGTAATGGTGTCCCCGCACTCACAAAGTCCGGGGAATTGGCCCTGAACAATGTGGGGGCACCTTGGCTAGTGCCAGGGTGCCCTCACACTAAGTAACTTTGCACCTAACCTTTACCAGGTAAAGGTTAGACATATAGGTGACTTTTAAGTTACTTAAGTGCAGTGTAAAATGGCTGTGAAATAACGTGGACGTTATTTCACTCAGGCTGCAGTGGCAGGCCTGTGTAAGAATTGTCAGAGCTCCCTATGGGTGGCAAAAGAAATGCTGCAGCCCATAGGGATCTCCTGGAACCCCAATACCCTGGGTACCTCAGTACCATATACTAGGGAATTATAAGGGTGTTCCAGTAAGCCAATGTAAATGGGTACAATTGGTCACTAGCCTGTTAGTGACAATTTGAAAGAAATGAGAGAGCATAACCACTGAGGTTCTGGTTAGCAGAGCCTCAGTGAGACAGTTAGGCACTACACAGGGAACACATACATATAGGCCACAAACTTATGAGCACTGGGGTCCTGACTAGCAGGGTCCCAGTGACACATAACAAACATACTGAAAACATAGGGTTTTCACTATGAGCACTGGGCCCTGGCTAGCAGGATCCCAGTGAGACAGTGAAAACACCCTGACATACACTCACAAACAGGCCAAAAGTGGGGGTAACAAGGCTAGAAAGAGGCTACTTTCTCACAGGGTGGCAAATATATTTTAGGCCATTTCTGCCCCTTGAGGGCAGATCAGCCTATTGTTATTAGGCTGATCTTCCCCCGGGGGGGCAGAAGCCTCTAGACGCCATGGATAAAAAAAATTGGGATTTATTTTTGTTTTGTTTTGTTTTTTAGAGGTGGGGAGCGACCCCTTAGGCAAGGGTCGCTACCCGGGGGAGGGGGCAAATTTATTTTAGGCCTTTCCTGCCCCCCCCCCGGGGGCAGATCGGCCTATTGCTATTAGGCCGATCTGCCCCCAGGGGGGGCAGAAACCTCTAGGCGCCAGGGCAAATTTTTTTGGGGTGTTTTTATTCAGTTTTTTTAGAGATGGGGAGCGACCCATCAGGCAAGGGTTGCTCCCCTGGGGGGCAAATTGTATTTAGACCATTTCTGCCCCCCTTGGGGGCAGATCGGCTGATTTTTGTTTGGCCAATCTGCCCCCATGGGGGCAGAAACCACTTAGGTACCAGGGATTGGTGTGTGTGTATACGTGTGTTTTGTTTAGGGGGGCAGCCCCTTGGGTAAGTGTTTGAGAAGGATAGTTACAAGGATTTTACCCCCAATGACCAGGAGAAAGATTTATTTACCCTTGTCACAAGATCAGCTGTTTACCTTTCTCTGTAGTCAGAGCCATGTGCTTAATCATTAGAGAGAAGCTTAATTGCTTCCTTATACTCTGATTCCTTTGGAGGTTCTGCCAGGGAGGTGTTGATGGCGACTTGTGGCGTGCGGTGAAAAGCTTCGGCATTGATAGAGAAAGACCCATTCAGGATAGTGTTGAAGTGTTCATCCCTTGTTGTCAACATGCAATTCCGGTTAGTGAGCATGGTGGACCAGTCGGCACTAAACAGTGATGTTGATCCAGAGGTCTGTGGCCCATAGATGATCCTCAGAGGGTCGTAGAAACTATTGGATTTGTAGCTGTCAGCGTACCCCTGGATCTCATCTGCCTCTCTTTTGAGCCAGGATTCTTGCATCTCTCTGAACTTTGCTTGTACCTTGCTTTTTATGGAGCTGTAGGCTGCCTTCTTGATGGCAGTTTTAATGTGTTGCTGGAGGGATCTGAGGTCTTCAGACTTCTCATCCAGCAGCTTCTGAATTTCTTTATCATTGCCATTGAACCCTCCTGTGTTTTTTTGTTTTCTGGTCCAAGTGAGCGATAGCGGTGTTGTAGACCACTTCTAGAAAAGCTGCCTAGTCCAAATTCTGCACCGTTTGTGCCAAAGCTGAATTGTTCAAGCTTACAGATGAGCTCCGTCCTGAGCTTCTGACGCACAAAGTGGTGTTATAACTTGCTGACATTCACTCACTTATTGTGCCTTTGGCCTTGAGGGCGCGGCATGGGCTGCATGTGCCTGTTGAGTTTTGAGAGAATGAGTCTGTGGTCTGTCCAGCAGTCTTTGCCATACATGACCTTAGTCACTGACATCCTGCCTGTCCCTTCCCCTTACTATAATGTAATCAATGAGATGCCAGTGCTTGCTGAATGGGTGCATCCAGGACTTCTTGTTAAGGTTGTGTAGGCGGAAAGCTGTTTGCGATCAACAGGTCATGAGCTGCGCAGGGTTCCAAACGTAGATGACCACTGCTGTTGCTTTTGCCAACTCCATTCCTCCAATGACTCCCTCCCATGTCTGTTAGTCAGCACAAACCTTGCCACTGAAGTCGCATAAGATAACAAGCTCGTCTTCCTTGGGCAGTAATGCTGTGAGGGAGTAAAAGTCTTCCTTAAACATGTCTTCGATCTCCTCTGCCCCCATGGTGGGATCATATGCATTGATAAAGGTGGCGCAGCGCTTTCCTTCAAGGGGAGCGGCAGAGACGAGTCGATGGTCAAATACTTCTGTGTGGCTGGCTAATTTGCTGATCAGATTAGATGTGATTGCAACCCACTCCTGCTCCAAGACGTTCTTTGGCTGCTACGGCCACCCATAAAAATGTGTTTTTTTATGGGTTTTTATGGCTTTGAAATCTGTCAGCTGGCCTTCGGATGGGACGCTGTTCTCGCTTAGGGGTGCAATCTGGCTGTTGTACCTGCTGAATTATTTTGTGACAACTGCTGTCAGTCTCCCAGGTCTGTCTGTTTTAGAGGTATCCATAAGTGTGCGAACATTCAATGTGCGAATGCTGAGCGTAGCCACTGCTATTTTCTTCTTAGTGATGCTACCACATTTTTGGGATCCCCGCATGCCGTGGCCAGCAGGCCATGTTTAGGGGACCTTTTTCTAGCGCCTTCCTCAGACCATAGAGGTGAGCAGACCAATCATAAATAGGGCTACTCAGACACCCAGGGTGCTGCCGAACTACACTGCTGCTGCGGTACAGTATAAAGCGACCCATTACCCTTGGTCACCTGTGTGCAGTGTTGTGTCTACAGCTTCCGGTGTGTCCGCACCTGCTGCTTTGTCATTCGCCCACCGACACAGGACTTGATGGATGGGAGAGGGAGGATGAGCGTGAACTGGATTACAGTGAGGGAGAGTTGTGTGGGTCGTCAGCCTCACTCTCTTGCACCCGCCTATCTTGATCCAGTGCCACAACATAGTCGAGACGACTGGAGATAGGTAGGGATGCAGTGGATGTCCTGCATTGTACGAATGTGTCCAACTGTTCCCTATTTGCGCTCCACAACAGTTCGCTGAGTCCGCCTTCCTGCCTATTTACCAAATCTTTTTATGATCCCTATGCAGTCTGCTGGATCCAGTCTTCGAAGCCCTAACCGACCAGAGTTTCAGCACGTTATGCTACCTTCCCCCATCGGTTTGCAAGCCAGTTGAAGTCGTTGCACGGGGTGTGTCCACTGCTGAATGCAAACTGCTACAAGGAGCAACAGGTGAGAGAAGAGTTTCAGGTGAGGACCAAGGTGGATGTACTACTTTGAAGCGCATAACATGTTCCCCCAAGAGAGGTACTACCTCCCTCTAACACCCCATGCAGATTGTATATCTATAAAGTTTGTGTACCATGAGTGGGAGAAGTGTGATGTAGGGAGTGAGTGTTGAGGTTTGGGGGGGTTTTAGGTGGGGTGAGGTTGGGGGATTGAGGGGTTTGTTATTGTCCATATGTATGTACCAAAGCTTGACCTATATCACCCCACCAGCATCTTGTTTAAGGAGGGTTTTAAGTGTATCAACAAAAATATCCAAAATAAAATATATATATTTATATATAAAAATAAAAAAAAATACCAAGCCAAAGGCACTTTACCGTCAAGTCTGTAAAGCAGTGCGAAGGTCCACATCCAGAGCCTATCCCAAATAGCCTGCTCTTCCTTGCCAGCACCAAACGTAGCGGAGTTCGTCACACAAGCGCAGAACATTTTGATAGCTGCCTGTGGATCTTCCATGGTGTGTACAAGCTTGAACTTTCTGGTGCAGAGCCTGTGGGTGTCTAAAACTGAAACTTTATAACAGAGGGCACAAAAACACATAGACCTAAGTCAGGTTATGTTGTGACTTTAAAGACTCATATTGACTAGAAGGCTGTATGTCACCACACTAGACTGATGAATAACCTGGGTCTAATAGTGTTTGAGAAACAAAGGGAGCCCACACAAACAGTTGTAGACTACAGTTCTGAGAAAGACTATTATTTTGCACACACTATGTTCTATCTTGTGTGTGATGATAAATACCATGTTTGATTAAAAAACAAGTATTTCAATGGACATCACTCGTTCGGTTGGTAGGGTGAAGGATAACACACCATTATACACCATTGTCGTTAGTTGGTTGTTCCACAGATGTTTTCCCATTGGTTGCTGGTAGCACACGTGCGCCTCTTGTTCGTGCAAATTAGTGGAGCTGTCTCTTGTTGCAGGAGCTCAATCAAAGAGCCTCCATAATAGTTTAAATGGCAGCTCCACATCTAAAAATCCAAAATGAAACGTTGGAGCATTGATTGAGCAATCAAAAAATGTTTTTTTTTTAAACGAAAAGAAAGGTTCCCACGCATATGCCTTCACTTTCATAAAGTAATAGAAGAATAATGGTTTACTCATGGTGGACTGTTATGAATGACAAGAGTTTATATTGACTACAAGATAGTAGTTATACTACAACAGATTTGAAGAGATGTAAAATTTATACTCACCACTGGTCATTGTGAAAGAACAGGAAATCCATTTCTGAAGGTGGAACTGTCCCTGTTTAGCAGTCTTTGTGGCAAGTTGAAGGAGCTCATTAAAGAGATAGAATGTAAATCAATTTGTTCTTATGGAGCCCAAATGTAGCTAGTGTTTGAAGGTTAGGGGAAAAAAAACCACAAGAAATTAAAAAGTACTATAACTTGAGTTTGACAGAGGTGATGAAGCTACTCATGTGTCGCAAAAGGGGCTTTGCTGCAACTCACCTCCTGCTCGTTTTGAGCCTTAAAATGAAAAAAAGTAAATTGTATTGTAGATTCAGCATTGCTTCCACTCTCACTTCACGTGCCGATAATGAGTTATTTAAAAGAATCTTAAAACCTTGGGTACTATACGGAGAACAAACTAGTAGCGATCAAATGGATGAATTGCACAATGTTAACGAGAAAACCAGGGACCGATATTTTCTTCGTCGCCTAAAAAAAGAGGGTGTGATAAAGTATCTTAATGAGCATGGCACTTTTTAGAAATGTAAAAAAATCGCCCTAAATTAGAATAAACAGATAATAGATAAAGATTGTCAAGTGGTGCGCTGAGAGGGGAAAAAAACAAAACATGTTTTATGTTTGAAAATTTTGAGATGTAAAATTTGTTGGATTGCACACCTGTAATTGGAAACAAATATAGCAGTTAAAGAAGGGAAAGTTGGACAAAGGAATAAAGTTTTAAGTGAATTTGCTGGCGGATCTAGATACAAAAAAAAAAGAGACCTTGATTTTTGATTTCTTACCACCCACTGTGCAAAAGGAGGGTGAATAGGATATATGCCTTTGCACAGTGGCAACACAGTCTAATGAGGCTTGGCTCCTGAGCTTCCACTAGGTCCACATATGTGGCCTCCTGAAGCATAAAACCTTGCAGAAAGAAATTAGCAAAATAACAATATAGTGCGTTAATTTCAAAATTTTAAACCAGAAAACAAGTGACCACTCCTGGCTTGAAAAGTTGATCAAATGATGCTGTTGTAGCCCAAAAACAAATATTGACGGACCAAAGTTTTTAAGATTTATCAGATTGACTGAAAGATCCAGAACTTGAGTTCATGGTGTGCTCTCAACTAAAATGAACTAAAATGCGAGTGTGACACCACAGCATGTAGCAGGAATTCCTATTGCTTTAATGCAAAATAAACGGTCCTTTTTAAAACTCTATGTAAATTCTGGTTTTGGATGCTCGCTCCATGGACTTTGACTGGACAACAGAATCTCAGCTACTGGCTTTATAGGTTTATGGACTGGCCACACAATCACCAATGGTGACCACTCAAATTAACATTAACTGTTAAGATACCGTAGTCCTTGGTTGGAACCGTTCCTGTTGCTGCTGTAGGCCCTGACACACAAGGGGTGATGGTCTTTTTTGATTCCGGTGGGTGAATGCAGGGCGGTAGTAGCTCCTGACACGTTCCAGAAGGTTCAGTAATAGAAACTTGAGAAAAATATGTGATTTCATTACGAATATGTGTTTTATTGGAGCATTCTAGCAAAAAACAAACATAATGTTATTCATGCAAGTAATGCCATCCTTCACTTTTAACTATGTGAGTAGTTTTATAAAAAATAATTTTAAAAAAGGTACAATTTGGCTAGTTTCTTTGGGTACTGGTTGATCTATGGTTGCAAAATGTAGGCGGTACACACACTATACATTTTGATGAGTTTTCACTTGAAAAATGTCCTGCGTAAAAGTTTCATTTTGTGAAGTTGTCTGTCCGAGCCACTAGGTCTACCCACACCAAGAAACACTTTTGGTGTGAGACATGGCGGAAATTCTTGGTGCAAGGAAGTGTGTGGCTTCCCAAAGTTTCCAGCATGCTCCATAAATGTGATGATTGTTTTTTTTGCTTTTTAAAATACACCTATGAGGTGTGTATTGGATTATGGATCAAAAATATTGAGAGGGAGGTAAGTAAGCACACCATCGATAGATCTTGGTAACTATTTTTTTTAACTTTTCCAGTTGGCTAGCTTTCTGTAGGTGCTGGATGGGCTACTGTACAAAATGCAAGGACACCCACAATAGAAAAAGAGGGTACATTTTGTGGGGAAAATATGCATGAGTCAATGTTACGTTTTGGGTTGTTTACTGTTGCAGGCAGCATGTCTACCCACACAAGTGACGTACCATTTTTTAATTGATAAAATGATTGGAGCATAGAATGCAAGAACAATTGCTATTAACAATTTGATGTACATGCATTTTGGATGATAGCTTGTGCTATGGGATGCTGGCAGTTTGAATAATACCATACAAATCATATGCTAGTGGAAGTACGCTCCACTTTTGTGATGTAAGAATAACCACTGTTCATAAACTCTGTATCTTATGCTCATTCCAGAAATACATATGCTTCCTTAATAAATATTTTTCATTCTGCTTGATTTGCTTTAATAATTGTTGTAAACTCAAGACCAAATGAAAAAAAATGTGTGTTTTAGCTCAGTTTCAGAATCTGGGTACCTTGGGCTATTGGCAAACTTACAGACCCTATACATCCCCTAACTAGAAGGCTCTGACAAAACTGTCAGTGTTTTGCTATTTCCAATCAATCATTGTGACAAAAAATTATAGTCGTGCATGTTGTCATAAATGACCGTGTAGTCATACAATTTTGTTTTCAAATAATTGATTTTATGAAGAACCTGAAGCACTTGTTGCATATTGTTGACTGCTCGCCACAATTTGGATAGAAACTCTTGGTTTTCATTCGAGGATGCTATTCCATACGTTAAATCGAAACCCACATTTTGAACTATAACACGATGGCAAATAGAGGCCGTGGCCATCACTCTATCACATGCAATATGCATACTGCTGTCTCCTCAGCCATTCCCACATTCTTCCTCTACATACGCACTCCTGCTACCCCATATCTTGTCCCATTTTTTATGTCACCCTGTACTCAGATAGACCACGCTTTTAGCCTCCCTGAAAACAGCCCAGGTCATCCTTCCAAGCCCCAACGCTTGGGGGCTGCCACACCCCACAGGCCCTCTCTATATTTCATTTAGCCTCCATGGCCGAAAGACAGCCACCTACTTTTGTATTTTGGCCAGTTGTCTTCGCTACGGATATTCAAAAATAGTAATTTCTGGTACAATGGAACTTTACCCCCATTCACCCAGGTCATAACGCCCTTCACACCCTCCCAGTATCACTAGGATTTCCAAGCTGGACCAAAGGATGTGGTAAAAGGTCACCTTCTGTTCGCATTACTTAAAAATTAGTGATACCCACAGTCGATCCTGTGCAATAATGTAGAGTAGTGGGGGCTTGAAGAATTCTCAGCAGTACCAGTCTCAAAAGGGCATGAATCGGCAACTCCCTTGGAGATCTGGAGCACAAATGCCCAATCATCGTCCTCCAATCCTCCCACATTCCCTTCCCAAGCCTCAAACAAGAAAATCAATGGGCCAGCGCAATTATTCATCAGATTCATATCAATTAAAGAGGTTGTTTTATTTTCAAATAGCTCTGTGAGGATGTTATCTTCTAATATGGTTGCCTCAGGCAGCTGTTCAGCCCCCGGATGTGAAAGCGCAGGGTATTCCCCAGCGGGAGCTGACGATAGCCCTCCAATCCAAACACACTGTTTTCTAACCTATGCTCAAGTGAAATATATTACTGTTTCCTCTAGACACCAACCGCAAGTTCACTACCAAGCAGTTCCCACTTTTGAAAAACTTTCAAACATCCCACCTCACTATGCACAGGGGTGTCATGTCCAAGATGGTGTCTTCCTGTTCCACATAGTAGGATGCACCCTTTCACATCTGTTGTACAGTGTTGGTTTTTGCAGGCCAGCCACTATCTAAAGAATGTTAATAGAGCGCCCTCTCGTATCCCACGCACCCAAAGGCATCCCTGTATGCCCAAAATGCTGTGTCCTGCTGGACACGCAAACACCCACGCACTGACCAGTACTAATTATGTTATCCAATAATATCTGTTAAGATCCATAGCAACAAGTCAACCCTCATATGCTCTGAGCTGCTATGTAATGAAAGCTGTAAGCGAGCCTCCCTCATTCCACAGCAGCAGTACAAGCTACTGTTTTATCTTTCGGTTCACCTAGCTTGAGACATTCATGTCTCAAGACATACAATAATCGCTAGAGTGATATCAATTTGTATAGTGAGGCCCTCCCGATGAGAGGCAAGGGCAGGGCCTGCAAAAGGCGCATATCTCACTGCAACCTACTTAGCTGGGTGAGGAGAGTGGACTCATAGCACCCTGATGGCTCACCAGCAATGTATATAACCAAGTACATTAATCCATCTTGAAATACGGGTGCCAGGCATAATGGAGGCAATTCCAGCTTGTCCCCAGACAGTGGAAATACAAGGAACTCATCCCAGTTAATAAGGTAGCAAGAATGTTCTGCGAAATATTGAAGACTTGCATATTCCTATCCGCGGCACAACGTGGATTAGTAACAGAGCAATACATCATGTGCGTATAGCAAGATTCCCTCATCCCAGGCCACGTAGGCCCCGATGCCCCATATCAGGGAATACTGTTGAAAACCAGGCTACCAGTTGCTCAAGTGCAAAAGCAAAGATCGTAGGGGAGAACGGACACCCATGATGCATGGACATGTGCATTAGAAAGAGTCGTAAGAGGGTTGCATTAAACCAAACCCTAGGCATTTGTTCCCTGTATAGGTGGTGGATCAAACTCCAAAAGCAAGGGCCGGATCGCAGCGCCTCGAGCAGTGTCATTATGTAGGGCCATTCAATACTATCAAAGGGAATTTTGGCGTCTAACAAAAAGAGAACCCGTCAATTCCGCTGTACACGTGTTGGTCAGATATAGATTTTCATAAAGGCGCTTCAAATGGAGGCTTGAACTCTTCTATGGCATAAATCAGGATTGATCCGTATGTATTATCTTGCCTATTATGTTACTCAATCTGACAACCCAGGCCTTGGCAAGTACCTTGATCTCTGTATTTGGCAAAACAATGGGTCTTTAGAAACCGCACTCCTAAGGGGTTTTTCCATTTTTATGTAGCACTATCATGGTCGCTGTTCTTTGATCTAATAGTAAGGTCCCCCTATTGAGAGACTGCATACAAATTTCAAGCATGGGCCTCGTCAGTTCATCAGTCGTGCATTTAAAGAATTGAGAGGACACTACATTGGGTCCAGCCACCTTACAAGACTGCAAACTTTGCAGTGCCTGCACTATCTCATTGACAGTCAACTCAACAGTCAGGGCCGCCCTGTCACCCTCATGACAGTTGGGAGAGGTCAATATCCCTCAATAAGACCATCCTGGTCAGTGATTGGTGTAAACCAGGATCTCTGTGTCCCTCTTGTCCTGGCAAGCTAATTGGTTAGAGACTATGGCCCTCATTCTGACCCTGGCGGTTTGTAACCGCCAGGGCAGAGGGCAGAGGAAGCACCGCCAACAGGCTGGCGGTGCTTCCGGGGAAATTCTGACCGCGGCGGTAAAGCCGCGGTCAGAAAAGGGGAACCAGCGGTTTCCCTCCGGTTTTCCCCTGCCCCAGGGAATCCTCCATGGCGGCGCTGCATGCAGCGCCGCCATGGGGATTCCGACCCCCTTCCCGCCAACATGTTCCTGGCGGTTTACACCGCCAGGAAGAGGCTGGCGGGAACGGGTGTCGTGGGGCCCCTGGGAGCCCCTGCAGTGCCCATGCCACTGGCACAGTCACAGTGAATGCTAGTGATTTCTTCAAGCCTGGAGTCAGTGGTGTTTCCTGCATGTGTGACCAGGTAGTATACAAACCTGTCTAGTGCCCAGCATATATTCCCCCTCATCTGTGTCTCCTGGAAGCGATTCACCTCCGCAGCATGTCTATGTATGTCCTGTAGGACGATGGTGCGCTTATTCCGGTTCACTAGGCCATTAACATTCCATGCCAATACTTAAACAGCGCAAGACATTGTGAATCTGTAGCGCTATGCGATGGACCCATGAATGCAGTGACCTTGTACTCTATGGTCCTCCTTTACAAACCTGTGCTCCCCCGAGGGCCCTCCGTACCACCCCTCCAACTAGTCAGTAAAGGCATAGTCTGACAACAGGCAATAGTCTCCTATGTGCCCACCCAGCCAACTTGCAGAGTGCAGGTACACCCAAAAGTAGGTTCAAATCATCTGGGTTGGCCTGGACCAACATATAAGGGTGAGGTGATATTGTTTAACCATCACTTGTGTGAAATCCACCATGCACCTCTGTACCCTCAAAATTGCAGACTTTGAATCGTTGAAATCCATATAGTGATAACACACACATTTGTTGCAGGTGTCCTCAATCACAACCGCGCTTCACAAACAGTACACACCACTTCCCCGTTCGGCTCATTGATCCAAAGTACGAGATAAGAAGAAACAACACTGGACCAAAACACAAGATCATTTCCAGCCTGCCACCCGTCCTGTGGTGCTTGTATTAGGACAGCATAAGACAGTCTGGAGATTGTCCATTGTCTTTGTGTGCCTGCGCTTCAGGGAGTTGTGCTGAACCCCCCTTCCAGCTCCTCGCATCCTCACCTTGCTTATGTTGACATCCCCCTCTGTTCCTCACCTATCGGCATTGAAGTGCCAGGTCTTTCCTTCCACTATCACCCGCAGCAGGAATGCATACATCATCATATAATAAAGGCACCTGCATCTCGCAGAACTTTTTTTCACCTCCTGAAAATGGGGTCGCTGTCTTTGCACTTAAAGTATGAAATCAGTTTAAAAAGTAACAAAAATATGCGGGATGACAGTGTTTTAATACTAAATGTCACCTTTCATTCGGGCAGTTTGAAAAATGTGTTCCGTGTAATGGAAGTTGAAAAGCCTGCAGGTTATAGCCTAGGTGGGTACACACTGACATAACTGTGGATCCGGCGACTCTTTCTATAGTGAGAAAGTGGGAAAACTGTTTGGGGACATAATTTCATAATATTGCGATCGTCCGAAAAGTGTTCCAAACTCTGCCAGCTCCAGCACACCCACTACTCAGATGTTATTTCTTCTGGTCCTTCCCTCGTGGTCCTCCAGCTGAGCCCCCATTTTTTCAACACTCCATGATCAGGAAAAAACTGTTGGCTCCCCAGGTGTTTTGACGTGGATTGATATTGCATGGTATCCATTTCCGTGACTAAAACCTTGTCTTCCACTTAAAGATCTGCATGTCGGAAAGTCACATCTATCATCGCGGAATCCAGTTTAGGTTGCAAAGTCACCTTCGGACATGAATAGCAGTCATAATTGCCCAAAGCGACAGTTTGGTCAATGCAGGTTATAACCCTTTCTTTACAGGCAGAACCACCTGCCGCTCCACCTGAGCCACTGGCAGCCTATTGACCGCGCAGTTGTCCATTTTATTGACCCTTGTGGGGACCTGCACCTGGTTTCTCACCATGCTGGAGTGTCCACCAGATGCAAATGGGTTCACCTAACCAAAACTTCCAGACCCCTAATTCTTCCACACAGCATTGATCAGTACAGTAGATGGGGGACTAGGTATAACTACCACCATGTGCCGCTACTGAGATGTCACTACCTCATGCAATCGATCATGCTCAAAGTCTGATGAACCGCTGCAGGCCGCAATGGCACACCCCTACAGCCCCTCAGAGGGCCCACTACAGTCAGCGCGTCGCTCACAGCGCAATTTTGTCCATGCCGATGGAGCCTACCATGTGGGTGGTGAAGCTACGGTCATCCTCAACGGCTGATTCTCCCAAGGTGCCCAAAAAAGAACTAATTGCCAATGAAGGCACCAGACTGCGCCTTGACTCCCGAGAGCTGCATCCTGCGAGTCGATACAGTAACCTTGAGGAAGATGGTGGTGTTGGTGGTTGGAGGTGTTGGGGTAGGGTGGGTTTCTCCTCTGCACCCAGAGTCAGCCAGCCAGAGGTGAAGCCACAACAGCCACAATCCACCACTTTGCTCTGTCACCGAGGTGAATGGGGCGCCATCTCCCAAGCTCCAGAGTCATCCTGCCAATCTTTCCTCAACACTCGGTGCTACAGCCTCGCCAGGCATCACCTGTCCTCCTCTGCTGTCAGGAGCGCCATCCCTCCTGGAGGAGACAGGCCACCCGCACTGCTTCTCAGTGGCACCCCATGTGTGGGTCACCAGCAAACCAGGTACTTTGGACAGAATAATGTATGGATTTTACCTGGAGGATCTCACCGCTAGTTGCAGAGATCAATGACCATACGCCATATTGGCCAGCGGCTAACTAGGCCCCAGTACCCTCTTCCTACTCATTTTCAGTATTTATTTCTTCTAAATTTATTTTTGTTATGAAAACCTTGAAGGATCTAAACAATAAACCCTTTCTGAATTAGTAATTTTGTGTAGTTTCCATAGATCTATAGCTGTTCTGGATTACAAATGTGTTTCACACTGGTTTCTGCCACAAACGTTAGTAGATTGAGAGCATAACAGATAGAAAAAATTATGGCACCTACACAAACTCAGGGAGCTGTGATACAAAATTAAGTATTTTGATTCCACTCTGCCATTTTTCTGGAAAACGTGGAAGATGAATTTAGTTCAACAAACCATTCCCAAGTGACATTTCTGAAGGGAGGCAGGGGGTGTAGGGGGTCGAGTTAGTAGCATTTTCTCACATTTTTACTCCATAAAAAAATATTAACGAAACAAAAAACAAAAAGCCAATCAAAAAATTAAAATCTAAATCTTAGCTATACTTTAACTATTTCCACAGTTCCCTACAGGGTAATCCATAAACCCTGGGCACATTTAGAATCCACAGGTTGCTGTAAAAAACAATAGAAATTTATTGTGGACAGCATATGTGGTGAAAAAGTGATGGATGCTTAAGTGTAAACTACTCCAAATTATCCAAAAAATGTTAGCAGAGGGGGTTGTGGGGGACACAGCAGGAAAAAGGTTAAAAAAATGAGATGTAGGTAACTTGGATAGAAAAATCACTGTTTATTTAATTGAACAATATAGAAAATTACTGCTGTTTCTGATACTTGAAAAATAACTGGCACAAGGTCCAAAGGGGCACACTGCGAGCTGTAAAGGTTTACAAAGGGTGGTGGGTATGGCTGGATTTTTTTTTTCCTATGGTGGTCAATGGTAGTGCTTTGTGGCAATCCAACTTATTTAAAAAAAAAAATATTTTTATTGTAAACAAAGCTCATCATACAATGGAACCCATATCAATTAGATAAGCATGGTAGCTCAATCAAGGAATACAATACACGATCATTGATCTTAAGTCGTCTCAAGTCACACCCAGTCACTCTTGTCTTCCCTCACTTCCTGAGAGTCGACTTCCTGTGTCTCTATATGCCTCCCACTTTGACAATATTAATTTGTATTTCTTCACGCATCCCCTGCTGTTGTAAATCACTTGTTCCGCTCTTTGGAAGCAGTCTAAGTCCCTCTCCCAGTCTGTGATTCTTGGAGGGTACCTCGCCCCCACCCCTATGCAATGTGTCGCTTAGCCACTCCGCCGGCAAATTTTGGCAAAATCTTCATGTATCTGGGCCACCCCTCATCACCAGTAATGCCCAATAACAACCATTTTGTCTCTAGGGTTGTGTGCAGTCCAGTTACCGTACACATTATTTGAACCACCCTCTCTCAATATTCCAGAATCTTTGGGCATCCCCACAGGGTGTGGAAGAAGGAACCTGCTGCATCGCATCCCCTGACACACCTGTCGTAGTCAGTGCGACCCATCCTATGCAATAGTGTTCTGCGCTGTGTAGAACCCTGAACTGTATGAGATGGAAACGGGCCTTTATGCCCACCTCCCTGGGGGTTTGCATCGCCTCCACACAATCCTCAGCGTTCCTAAGTTGCTTTCCCAGGCGGACCGAAATGTCCTCATAGGGTCTGGGAAATTGTCCTTAATTTTCTTGTATATCCGTGAGATAGCCCTACTCGCCACTGGTTCGGTCAGTTGTCTGCCCTTCAGGGGTGAAGACTCTGGTAGCTGTTCTCTCTCTACTATGTGTCTGTGGAGCACGTGGCCAGGTTGCAGTATCCTATAATGTTCCCATTGTCTCATCTCATATTCAAGTTGAAGGTCCTCAAAAGGTCAATAGTGCTCCTCCTCTCCATACATCACCCAGGAACTCTATCCCGATGAGCTCCCACCTTAAATCCCTGGAGTTTCCACACATCCTGCAACAGTGCGCAGGACCAAAGTTCGGTTCTATCTGTTAGTTTCCCTTCCCATCCTAGAAATCTATGGGCCATCCTCCAGGCTTTAACTACTGACTGCGTTTGAAACGGCAGAGGATCCAAATGGTCGCCCCCATACAGGAGCATATGAAAGCCCAGAGGTCCTATCGCCTCTCCATCCAGCCGAAATGCTAGGTCGTCTAATGCCACGAACACACAGTCATTGACCGTGCACAGTTGTGCTCCCCAGTAATGCGTACGTACATCCGGTATCGCCAGGCCTCCCCTCTGGAATTTTGGGCGATGCGAGAGATATCCCTGTGCCATAGCAGTTTACTCAATTCACTATTAATGTTCTGAAATACTCAGGGGAGCACCTCACATGGAGTATTTTGCAGACAATACAGAAGCAGCAGCAGGGCCATCATTTTAAAGAGAACCGCAGAGAGACCAGGAGACACCTCCAATGCAAGACATCCGCCTGGAGGCGCCTCAGTTGCACCAACAGGTTTTCCTCCAGGAACGTGGGCACATAGCACGTGACAGAAATACCTAGGTAACAAAACCATTCCATCGCCATTGGGGCAACACACCGCGTAGGTAGTCCAGGGTCACCCCGTGAGCTGGTAGGACAACGATTTGTCCCAGTTGATTTGGGATCCCGAGTAACTACCAAATACTTGGAAGATATGGAGCAGCCTGTCCGTCACTCTTGGTCTCGCCGCATAGAGCAGAATATTATCTGCATATAAAGAGAATAGCTCCTCACATCCCTCCTTCCCTTCTATGCCACATACCAAAGAATCTTGGCGTATCAAAGCCGCTAGTGTCTCAAGCGCCAGTGCGAAAATCATAGGGGACAAGGGAAATCCCTGTCTTGTCACCCTGCTGAGCACAAAAGGGCAATATATTGACCCGTTCAACCGCACCTGTGCCCGTGCCAGGGGGACCGGTATAGGGGCCACACCAATTTGCAAAACCAGGGCCAAATCCCATCCTGTCCAGTGCCGCAAATAGATATGGCCATTCTATACTGTCAAATGCCATTCTGGCATCCAACGCCAGCACTACAGCGTCCTCGTGGTCTGCTTCATTGATCATGTGCAGGACCCGATACAGGCGACAGAGGTTGAGCCTAGTCCCCTAACGGAGGCATAAAGCCTGCCTGATCAGGATGATTCAGTTTTCTAATCACTCTACTCAGCCTGTTGGCCAGTATCTTTGCCAAGACCTCAAACGCTACATTTAATAACAAAATGGGACTGTACAAACCGCAAGACTCAAGGTCTTTCCCTTTCTTTGGGATTTTCACTATTGTGGCTAATCTCTGATCCCTTGGCAGGATCCCTTCTATCCTTGCTGTCCTGAACATTTGCAGCATAAATTCTGCTGCCTCTTTAACTGTACACTTGTATAGTTCAACCGTGATACCATTGGGCCCGACTGCCTTTACGGACTGTAAGTCTCGAAGGGCATGACCAACCTCCTCCCCCTCAGCTCATCCCTGGCCTCAGTTGTGACAGTCGGCAGGGACAAATCATCTAAGAGCCCCACACATTCCCTTCCAGAGTATTCGAACATGTACTCGTATAGCCACTAATAATAGTCCGCAAAGGCCTCTGCAATGTCTACACTGGTCCTGCACTCCTGCCCCTTAGCATCTTGTACTGTCATGACCCAGTTCTTCCCCCACTCTCTTCTTTCAAGCCAGGCTATTAATTTCCTGGCCTTATCTCCCACGTCATAGAGCCGTTGTTGACCTGCGAACGCATTAGCCCTGCCTTCTGCCAAGTCCATCAACTCTTGCTGGCGAAGTCTAAGTTGGTGACATTGTTTAATACACGGCCGACCGGACTGCACGGCTACCCTGTTGAGTGTCCTGATCTCAGCTTCCAGACCCTCTACTTTGATCTGGTGTCCCTTTTTAATTCCTCCTATTAGCACCTGCACCTGGCCCGGATCACTGTTTTGTATGCCTTCCATAGGGTGACTGTTGATGCCACCGATGTGTCATTTTCTTGAAAATACAAAGTGGTCTGCACTCTCACTTTATCCCGGAATTCCAGTTCTAGGAAGTGCCAAGGGTACAACCTTGGAGGCAGTCCCCTAACCCTCCTCGGACCCCCGAGTGCCACCGTCACAGGGGAGTGATAAGAGATCCCTCTTGCAAAATGAGTCGCCCCATTGAACCGCCTAGCCTGGGAATCAAGCGCAAAAATGTAGTCTATCCGTGAAAAACTGCTGTGTGCTGCAGAAAAATACATATATTGACTACCCCCCAGAGATCCACCAGGCCCAACGCTTCCACAAACTTCCTAAGGGTACTCTATCAACCCGTCACCCTGGGCCCCGAAACCCTGTCCCCCTGCACATCCATGACATCCTTCATATCTCCACCCAGGATCAGGATGCACCTGGGCAGGCCCAGTAACTCTCCTCCCAACTCTCGGAATGTGTCACCTTGCATACTGGGAGGCACAAAGTGAGCAAATGTTTATCGTTGGACCCTCCCAGGTGCCTGTCTGCATGACGTACCTACCTAAGGGGTCTGCACACGTGGCACCTGGAGTAAATACCACCTTTACGCTGACAATTATTCCAACCCCCTTCAAACTAGATGTGTGACCCGTGTTTACAACCAGGGAGTAACCCATTAGATCTAGTGCCTTGTATCTGTTCCCTTTAAAATAGGTTCCCTGAATCAGGATAAGGAAAATGGCTACCTGTTGCAGTTAACACAACTTTTTGCCTAATATTGATGCTGACTTGACTGGGAAGTGTGCTGGGACCCTGCTAACCAGGCCCCAGCACCAGTGTTCTTTCACAAAAAATGTACCATTGTCCCCACAATTGGCACACCCCTGGCACACAGATAAGTCCCTTGTAAAAGGTACCAGTGGTACCAAAGACCCTGTGACCAGGGAAGGTCCATAAGGGCTGCAACATGTGTTGTGCCACCCTAATGGACCCCTCACCTAATACAGGCACACTACCATTGCAGATTGTGTGTGTTGGTGGGGATAAAAAGGCAAAGTCGACATGGCAACCCCCTCAGGATGCCATGCACACCAAATACTGCCTGTGGCATAGTTAAGTCACCCCTTTAGCAGGCCTTAAAGCCCTAGGCAAGGTGCACTATACCACAGGTGAGGGCATAGCAGCATGGGCAATATGCCCCTACAATGTATAAGCCCATTCTTAGACACTGTGGCCATATAAAGTATATGGTCTGGGAGTTTCTAAAAACTACCTCCACACCTCCATAATAGCTACATTGAACACTGGGAAGTTTGGTATCACACTTCACAGAATAATATACCCACACTGATGCCAAACCTCGATTTAACGCTTTGGTGCAGGATTGACTGGTCTGTGCCAGCCTGCCACTGAGATGAGTTCCTGTCCCCCTGGGATAAGAGAATTTGTGCTCTCTGGGACCAGAAACAAAGCCTTCACTTGGTGGAGGTGCTTCACTCCTCCCCCCTGCAGGAACTGTAACACCTAGCAGTGAGCCTCAAAGGCTAAGGCTTTGTGGTACAATGCCCCAGGGCACTCCAGCTAGTGAAGATGCCCACCCCCATGGACACAGCACCCACTTTTGATGGAAAGTCTGGAGGAGATAAAGAGAAAAACAAGGAGGAGTCACCTTCCAGACAGGACAGACCCTAAGGTGTCCTAAGCTGAGGTCACCCCAGCCTTAGGATATACTCCATCTTGTTTTGGAGGATTCCCCCCAGTAGGATTAGGGATGTGCCCCCTCCCCACAAGGAGGAGGCACAAAGAGGGTGTAGCCATCCTCAAGGACAGTAGCCATTGGCTGCTGCCCCCAGACCTAAAAACACCCCTAAATTGAGTATTTAGGGGTGACCCTGAACCCAGGAAATCCGATTCCTGCAACCAGAAACAAAAAGGACTGCTGACCTGGAAGCCCCGCAGAGATGACAACTGACTTGGCATCAGCCCTACCGGCCTGTCTCCAGACTCAGACAACCTGCACAGCGACACATCCAGCAGGACCAGCAAACTCTGAGGACTCACCTGCAACTACACAGGGAGCACGTTGTATGGGCTAGGCCTGGGTGGACAGGGCTGGGTGGATGAGGGAAGGGGGCAGAGTACATTGAACAGTCATGCATGGGGATGAATGGGCCACAGGGATAGAGTTGGGAGGGGGCCAATTACAACGACGGTGCAGTAGGTAATGACTGTTCCTCTTTACATGTCATGTAGGTCAGTGCCCACCAGAAGAGGGACATTTGGCGTGCCATCGCCAAGGAAGTCCGGACCCTGGGGGCCCACCAGAGACGGGGCACCCACTGCCGGAAGAGATGGGAGGACATTCGCCGCTGCAGCAAGAAGACGGTGGAAGCTCAGCTGGGGATGGCCTCCCAACGTGGGAGGGGTGCCCGTCGCACCATGACGCCCCTGATGTTCAGGATCCTGGCGGTGGCCTACCCGGAGTTGGATGGGCGCTTGAGGACATCACAGCAGACACAAGGGGGTGAGTACAACCTCATCCTATGGACTTTGCGTGCAGTGGAGCTGTCTGGGTGGGGGTGGTGGGCTGTGGGTGTCCCTAGGCCAGGGCAAGTTAGGTAGGCAAGGCCCCTCGGTTATGTAGGCCATGTGGCACTCTACCCCAGCTCAGAAAAAAAACAATTTTATGTATAGTTGCCCCTTTGCCATCCATGTGGGCAGATTACTACCATTGCCATGTAGGCCATATCCCAGAAATAGCATGTGCAGAGGGCAGGAGCACGGCGTAATGCAGGGGGCTGCTGTGTTTGTCTTGTCCGCCAACGTTAGCGGTATGCCATGCACTAAAACTCTCTTTCTTCTGTCTCCCCCCTTTTTGTGCTCTCCCTATGCTTCTGTACATCAGCATCAACAGGCGGAGGTACAGTGGCACCGGAGCACGAGGGAGCTGTATCCCACATGGCCATGGAGGGCCACACCACAGACTCTGAATTCACAAGTGGGACGGAGGGCGAGGGGAGCTTCACGTCGGCCACAGGATCACCAAACAGCGACACGGACTCGTCCACCGATGGGAGCTCCCCTGTGGTGGCGGCACCATCTGTGCGCCCCACTTCTACAGGTACAGCCGCCACCTCCCCTACCAGCACCGCCCTCCCAGCAGCCCCTCAGCGTTCGCCCGCGCCCGGTCACCCAGGAGGGTGGGCATCACCTTCGCCCCAGGCACCTCAGGCCCTGCCCCAGTCACCCCTGCTGCCCTCAGTGAGGAGGCCATTGACCTCCTCAGGTCACTCACTGTTGGGCAGTCTACCAGTGTGAATGCCATCCAGGGTGTAGAACGAGAGTTGAAACACGGTAATGCATTCCTGGAAGGCATTAATTCTGGTCAGGCTGTCCTTCAGCGAACCCTGCAAACTCTGGCCTCAGCACTGATGGCAGCCATTGTCCCTGTGTCCAGCCTCCCCCCTCCACCTTTCTCCACCCAGACCCAATCCCCTGTACCCCAGCCCGCCCCAAGCACACCTACAGACCAGCATGCACACAAGTCAACACACACAAGTAGCTCAAGCAAACATAGGCACCACACACACCACAGGCACTCACACAAGCATCAGACCCATACAGATACAGCAACATCCACTGTCTCCACTGTGTCCCCCTCCTCCTCTTCTCCCTCCTCCCTCCCAGTGTCATCTACACACACACCTGCATGCACCACATCAACAGGCACTAGGACTCGCACCAGGACACCCAGCACCACAAGCAGCTCACCTGCACTCACCACCTCCACTGCCATATACACGTCCCCTGTGTCCTCTCCCAGTGTGTCTGTGACGCCCCCTCCCAAAGTACACAAACGCCGGCAATCACTCACCCAACATCCATCCACCTCACGACAGCCTCCAGTCCCTCACCTGCACCCAAAACAGCTAAAGTGACACAACCTACAACCACCTCCTCTTCCTCCACTCCCAGAGCCCCTCCAGCTACCCATCCCAGTGTCCGTCAGAAACTGTCCCTATGTCCTGTCCCTATGTCAAATTGAACTTTTTGCCCCCCACCCTCCTATTCATCAATCCCGTCGTAACGCCTCAGCCAAAAAGCCTACCAGTGGTGCGTGTTCCAGGTTTTTGGAGTGCCCCGTCCACCAGGGCAGGCAGTAGGACCCGGAGCCAAGGCACTGTCAGCCCACCCCCTGTAAAGGCTCCAAAACTGGAGAGTGGACGACGGGACCGTGTCAAGACTCCTGAGGGGACAAAAAGTGAAATGGGATCCAAGGCAATTGGTGAGTCATCTGTAACTCCAAAGAAGGTGGGGAAGGTCCCGAGGAAGTCTCCCCAACCTGTTGTGAGTGTCACGGCGGAGAAGTGCGCCATCATTTCCGGCGGTCCAGACACAACCGCCAGCACCGTCGTCACTGGTCCGGAGACCACCGCCAGAGTCATAGCCCAGGAGGGCTCAAGTATCGTTACTGGTCCAGAGACCACCACCACCGTATTGTACATTTATTTTTGACAGATTTCGTGATATATATCAGTATATTTTTTTATGGGTAGTATATTGTGACAATACAAAGTTTGACCGCAATTCGCTTTGTCTTTGCATTCTTCTGGGGGGATTGTGGGTTGTTACTGTGATTTTTGTGACTGCATTGGTGTGTATATTGTGATATGCGAGGGTGGGGATGTTTGGTGGGTGTCCCTGTAACTTTTGCCTACCCCCTCCCCTGTGTCGTAGGTGCAGTACTCACCGGTATCTTCTGCGCGTACGTTGCTGTTGGTCGTAGATGAGCAGGAATGCAAGGGCTGGGAGTATTTGTAGTTCCGGCTCCATGGAGTCCTCGTTCCTCGTGGGATGTGTTAAGGTGAGCGTTTTCCCATAGCAAAAGCTGTTTCCGCCGTGTTTTTATCCACGGGGAATCCTCCCCGGAAAAGGTGGCGGTTTGGTGTGTTGTGATAGTGTGGGCGGTACATTGTCTTCCGCCTGTCTGTTGGCGGTGTCCGCCGCGCTGTTTGCCTGTACCGCCGTGGCGGGCGGTGTGTTAAAGTGGCTGTCTTAGTTGGCGATTTCCGCCAGGGTCGTAATTCCCTTTTTTTGTCCTCCGGCCTGTTTGCGGTGTTACTGCAGCTTTAACACCGTTCGCCAGGGTTGTAATGACCACCAAATTGTGGTAGCATGCTCACCAGCAGACGGGGAGCTGGGACTTCAGAAAGGTGAAGTTAAGTTAAAGGAATACTGTGAGCAGGCCCTCCATTGGAAGATGGGACGCAGTGACATCACAAAGGGCTTTGATTTAAAGGAAACTGCATCAGCCTGTTCTCCATCTGGAGAAAGGAAGCTGTGACATCAGAAAGGACTTTAAAGAAGACTATAAAGTGCAGTAGCCTGCTCTGTAGTGGTGCGAGAAGGAGATGTGACATCATGAAGGGCTTTACGTAGGGGAAAAGTGTGGCAGCACGCACTCCAGCAGGGAAGGGAGATCTGACATCAAAAGTATTTTTAAACTAAAGTATGGCAACTTGCTCTTCATCGGGAAAGGGGTAGCAGTTACATCGCAAAAGGCCCTTAGGTGAAAGTGTGAGAGCCTGTCCTCTAATGGGGGTTGGGATCTGTGACATCACAAAAGGCCCTTAGGTGAAAGTGTGAGAGCCTGTCCTCTAATGGGGGATGGGATCTGTGACATCACAAAAGGCCCTTAAGTTAAAGTGTGAGAGCCTGTCCTCTAATGGGGGATGGGATCCGTGACATCACAAAAGGCCTTTAAGTTAAAGTGTGAGAGCCTGTCCGTGACATCACAAAAGGCCCTTATGTGAAAGTGTGAGAGCCTGTCCTCTAATGGGGGATGGGATCTGTGACATCGCAAAAGGCCCTTAGGTGAAAGTGTGAGAGCCTGTCCTCTAATGGGGAATGGGATCCGTGACATCACAAAAGGCCCTTAAGTTAAAGTGTGAGAGACTGTCCGTGACATCACAAAAGGCCCTTAGGTGAAAGTGTGAGAGCCTGTCCTCTAATGGGGGATGGGATCTGTGACATCACAAAAGGCCCTTAGGTGAAAGTGTGAGAGCCTGTCCTCTAATGGGGGATGGGATCTGTGACATCGCAAAAGGCCCTTAAGTTAAAGTGTGAGAGCCTGTACTCTAATGGGGGATGGGATCTGTGACATTGCAAAAGGCCCTTAGGTGAAAGTGTGACATCGCAAAAGGCCCTTAGGTGAAAGTGTGAGAGCCTGTCCTCTGATGGGGGATGGGATCTGTGACATCGCAAAAGGCCCTTAGGTGAAAGTATGAGAGCCTGTCCTCTAATGGGGGATGGGATCTGTGACATCGCAAAAGGCCCTTAGGTGAAAGTGTGAGAGCCTGTCCTCTAATGGGGAATGGGATCTGTGACATCGCAAAAGGCTTTACCATAAAGGAAAGGTGTGGAGGCCTGGCTCCTAGAAAGAAGGGGAGAGCCGTGACATCACCAAGGCTTTTGAAATAATGTAATAATGTATGTATGGCCACATGCTCTCCAAAATGAAAGGGGGAGATGTGACATCACAATTTGTTTTTCAATAACCTGTGGCCACCTGCTCCCCAAGGGGAAAGGAGGAGATATGACACCATAAAGATTATAAGAGAGTATAGCCACGTGCTCTTCAAAGTGAAAAGGGGAGCTGTGACATCACAAAGTGCTTTTAGACTATGACAATGTGTTGCAGCCTGCCCTTCAGTGGGGGGGCGAGGGGCAGGAGGGGGCAGCAGCGACACGAAACACATTTAGGTAACAGTAGCCACCTGCTCTCCAGCAGTGGAGGGGGCTATGACATCACAAAGGCTCTTAAGTTAAAGAGGGAGCTATGACATCACAAAGGCTCTTAAGTTAAAGAGGGAGCTGCAGGAGCAAGAAGGCACCCAGCAGATCAGGATACAGAGCTACACCCGACTCTCCGAGGGCCTGCAGGAGTGATGGCCTGAACTCCTTTACCTGACATGTGCAGGGCACAAGCCTTGCATCTACTATTACAGTCTGTGTACATCTGGTGGGAAATGTGGGAGAAGCAGTGAGAGACACAGCCAGCGTGACAGGCGTCCTGAACATAAATATATATCAAGTTTAACCCTTCCAGCTCGGGGGGAGAAAACCTTGATGATCTGGGACAGCAGCGCAATGTCATCTTCCAAGTGTCGTCCAGTTTTGTTTTGTTTTGCTACCAAGGATTGAGCTTTAAGTCATATGTCCCAGTTGTTAATATTTGAGCCATTACAGCATTACAACACTTTCTATGTACACAACCTTGAAGCTGCAAGTCTGCAGTAGTAGGCACTGTGAAATTTTTGATCCTGAGGTAGAAGGAATGTGATGCTTTCCTGATCAACCAAAGTGAGATCAGAGTGGCATCCCTCCGTGGGGGACAAGTCCCCCAAATTCACAGAAGACTTCAGTGACACCAGTGCCGGGAATGCTACTAAAGTGCATGATGATATTTTTCTTCAGATGACGGGCCGTGCTGAAGGTATATCGCTTCAGATGATTGGCTGTGCTGATGGTATGTCTCTTCAGATGATTGGCTGTGCTGATGGTATAACTCTTCAGATGATTGGCTGTGCTGATGGTATAGCTCTTCAGTTGATGGGCTGTGCTGATGGTATGTCTCTTCTGATGGTTGGCTGTGCTGATGGTATGTCTCTTCAGATGACGGGCTGTGCTGATGGTATGTCTTTTCAGATGACGGGCTGTGCTGATGGTATGTCTCGTCAGAGGACGGCGTGCTAATGGTATGTCTCTTCAGATGTGCTTTGTCTCTTCAGATGATGGGCTGCGCTGACGGAATGTCTCTTCAGATGACGGGCTGTGCTGATGGTATGTCTCTTCAGTTGACGGGCTGTGCTGAAGGTATATCTCTTCAGATGATGGGCTGCGCTGACGGTATGTTTCTTTAGATGACGGGCTGTGCTGATGGTATATCTCTTCAGATGATTGGCTGTGCTGATGGTATGCCTCGTCAGATGACGGGCTGTGCCGCCGATATGTCTATTCAGATGAATGCTGTGCTAATGGTATGTCTCTTCAGATGATTGGCTGTGCTGATGGTATGTCTCGTCAGATGATGGGCTGTGCTGATGGTATGTCTCTTCAGATGATTGGCTGTGCTGATGGTATGTCTCATCAGATGACGGGCTGTGCTGATGGTATAGCTCTTCAGATGATTGGCTGTGCTGATGGTATGTCTCGTCAGATGATGGGCTGTGCTGACAGTATGGGGGTCATTACGACCTTCGCGGTATAAGGCGATTACCGCGGTGCAGAAGATCGCCAATATACCGCTGCAGCCGTGGAATTCCGCCACAGCTATTATGACCCACATCTCGGATTCCGCCGAAATTCAGACACCCACACAAGACCGCCACACCAAGGGTCAGCGATAAACTGGCGAAAACAAATCCTCCACCTCCACGCCAACAGAAACACGCCCATGCTATTACGACCCACGAATCCACGCAGCGGTCTTTCAACCGCGGTATTCCATTGGCGGTACACACCGCCACGCTCAAAATACACACACAGCTCCAATACACCGCCACATTGGACAATTCCAAATACACACACCTGATACACATACACACACAACTCCCACACACCCAACCCAATATAAAACACACACCCACATCACATACAAACCCCTACGACCACAATTTCTGAGGTAAGGCCAGAGAGAGACAGCACAGAATAGAGAACCCCATCACACCGAGGCACACTACACCATCACCCACACAACACCCACGCACAAAACACCACATACCACAACACTCACCACACTCAACACATACACCACCTCACACATCACACACACCACCCCATGGCACGCCAAAGACACCCCCGCTTCTCCGAGGAGGAGCTCAGGGTCATGGTCGAGGAAATCATCCGGGTAGAGCCACAACTATTTGGCTCACAGGTACAGACCACATCCATAGCCAGGAAGATAGAGCTATGGCAAAGAATAGTGGACAGGGTCAACGCTGTGGGACAGCATCCAAGAAATAGGGAGGACATCAGGAAGAGGTGGAACGACCTACGGGGGAAGGTGCGTTCCACGGTATCCAGACACAACATCGCTGTACAGCAGACTGACGGCAGACCACCACCTCCTCCCCCACAACTAACAACATGGGAGGAGCAAGCCTTGTCCATCTTGCATCCTGAGGGCCTTGCAGGAGTCGTTGGAGGAACGGACACTGGTAAGTACATTTTTAACTATCATATCCCCCACCCTACCTGCATGCTATCACACACACCCACCCTCACACCCTCCCCTATCACCCCAAAGCCTCACTAATCTACCCATTACACCAACCACCCATCCCAACCCCAAGACCTGCATGACATAACTAAGCATGGATACCCATCACTAAAGCATACCCACTGCACAGACCCACAACACCCCCCAACCATCACCACACAAGCCCCCACACAGGTATGCCTGCACTGGGGTACACGCGCACCCAAACATTGCACATCATGAAACACACACATGCAATAATCCTGTACTCATACCCCCGCAGGAACCCGAAGGAACGTCACCACACCAGAGGGTCCAGACAACACCACTCCACCCCCAGAAGAGGCCCACAGTGACGACAGCAGCTCTGCCCCAATGGATCTTGATGACCAGCCTGGACCATCATGGGCCTCAGGACAGTCGGTTCCCCTTGCCCAGCCACAGCCTAACACCGAACTGCCACCCTCTGGGAACACCAGCACAGCACCCACCCAGCGGGCCCAAACCTCCCTACCCAGGACAGGTCAATCAGCGGTGTGTCCACCACTACAGGGCACCCAGGCTAACCCACCACCCCAACAACAACAGGGACCTGGGGGCAGTGGTAGTGCGCACACGGTCCAGGGGACGGAGGCACAGGAACACAGGGGAACTGGGAGGGCTGCTGTGCGACAGAGGGAGGACAGGCCAAGGGAACCTACTCTCAACGAGGCCCTCTCCTCCATCATGGGAGCATACCACCACTCCCAGGAGACGATGGCTACGGTACTGGGCAAGTTGCAGGAGACCCTGCGTCTGCAGGAGAAACAGTATTTGGGCTTCAGGGAGGAGCTCAGGACCATCGGCTCCGCCCTGGGCACCATTGTAGGGGTGCTGACAGACATTCAAAAGACCTTGAGGGACACCGTGGCACTCCAAGGGGCCCCTGACACTAGCTACGACGATGAAATGCCCACCACCTCCGCCAGTGCTAGTGGACAGGATGCCCCGCCACAGGACCACCACACCAGCACTCCACCCCCTGCAGACGGACAACCACCACGAAAGCGGTCCCTGAGATCCAGGAACAGGACAGAGTAAGATGGCAAGAACCCCGCCAGGAAATAAGACCACCCTGATTGTCCTCCCACTGTCCCACTTTGTTACCCTGTCCAAATCGGAACTGCCCCAGCTCCACTTCCAATGGCCAGATGTGCAATGTAGCTGTGAGACTAATAGACTGGACTCTGCCATGGACATTCTTCCACCATAACCCATCCCCATTTCACAACCCCCCTTCATTGTTATGCACTTAAATAAACACCCTTGAAACACCAATAAAACTGGAGTCAGTCAATAATTGTGAACTTTATATTGTCAATTACAGTGTTAAAAAAGGTTACCCATTCGAAGGCCAATATACCAATGTCACACATCACAAGCCTTTCAAGGCTGCAAGCTGTTGACACGTAGGTTACCACTATAGTGAAACTGAAATGGAAGGGGACAACTCAGTTAACAAATAGTGAGTGAAATGTAGGTACAGGATAGAGGTAGATGTGTGAAAGTTAATATTATGTGAAACATGAAAATGTACTCACCTGTGTCTCACTGAAAATATTGCTGTATGACTGACTCCCTGTTGTCGTTTTCATCTTCATCAGCTTCATCCTCATCACTGTCCACAGGCTCCACAGGCTCCACAGCTGCCACAACACCGTCATCTGGATCATCCTCCTGCAGAAAAGGCACCTGGCGTCGCAATGCCAAATTATGGAGCATGGAGCAGGCGATGATGATGTCGCACACCTTCTTCGGTGAGTAGAATAGGGATCCACCTGTCATATGCAGACACCTGAACCTGGCCTTCAGGAGGCCGAAGGTCCGCTCGATCACCCTCCTAGCCCGCCCATGGGCCTCATTGTAGCGTTCCTCTGCCCTGGTCCTGGGATTCCTCACTGAGGTCAGTAGCCACGACAGGTTGCCTCTGGAGTTCACCTATCATATCAGGGATGCTGCTATTGCGCAGGATGTAGGCGTCATGCACTGAGCCAGGGAACATAGCATTTACCTGTGAGATGTACTGGTCTGCCAAACAGACCATCTGGACATTCATAGAATGATAACTCTTCCTGTTCCTGTACACCTGTTCATTCCTGCGGGGGGGACCAGAGCTACATGGGTCCCATCAATGGCACCTATGACGTTGGGGATATGTCCAAGGGCATAGAAGTCACCTTTCACTGTAGGCAAATCCTCCACCTCAGGGAAAATGATGTATCTCCTTACGTGTCCTCCACCTCAGGGAAAATGATGTATCTCCTTACGTGTTTCAGCAGGGCAGACAACACTCTGGACAACACATTGGAAAACATAGGCTGGGACATCCCTGATGCCATGGCCACTGTTGTCTGAAATGACCCACTTGCAAGGAAATGGAGCACTGACAGCACCTGCACATCAAGGGGGATTCCAGTCGGATGGCGGATTGATGACATCAGGTCTGGCTCCAACTGGGTACATAGTTCCTGGATTGTGGCACGGTCAAACCGGTAGGTCACGATGACATGTCGCTCTTCCATTGTCAACAGGTCCACCAGCGGTCGGTACACCGGCGGATTCCGCCATCTTCCAATATGTCCCAACTGACAGTGCCTAACAAGGACAACAGCGAAGAAACTGTCAGCATTCCTCCAGGTATGTACCCACAGTCAGACACAAGACTACAACAGACAATTAACCCATACGGGAAAGGTTTTGAGTGTAGGCCTCGGTATGTGTGACGCAGTAGTAATTGAAGCCATGTGGGCCCCTGAAATGGCAGCTGCCTGACCTCTAAACTGGGACAATGGAATTGTGGGGTAACTGCGCTGGCGTTGGACACCGTCGCGGTAGGCGGTCGTAGACCGCGGCGCAATGCTGCATTGGTTAACATTGGACCCTATGGGTCCCAGGAGCCAATGAACAGGTGCGCTGGCGGTGATGATGCGCCCCGCCGCGGACGTCACCACCATTTTCTATCTCTTCAATCACTAGATACCTGACCTTCGACAGGAGAGGACCTACACTGCTAGTGCTGCTGTGACCTCGGAAGCGACGATGGCTGCTGCGTCTGGAGAAAGGGCCCCTGCCTTCACTGCACAGGAGTTGGAGAAACTTGTGGATGGGGTCCTCCACCAGTACACACTACTCTACGGTCCTCCAGACCAACAGGTTAGTACACATGGAGCACGTTGTATGGGCTAGGCTTAGGTGGAGAGGGCTGGGGGGATGAGGGAAGGGGGCAGAGTACATAGAACAGTTATGCATGGGGATGAATGGGCCACAGGGATAGAATTGGGAGAGGGCCAATCACAATGACAGTGCAGTAGGTAATGACTGTTCCTCTTTCCTTGTGCATGTCATGTAGGTCAGCGCCCACCAGAAGAGGGACATTTGGCGTGCCATCGCCAAGGAAGTCCGGACCCTGGGGGCCCACCAGAGACGGGGCACCCACTGCCGTAAGAGATGGGAGGACATTCGCCACTGCAGCAAGAAGACGGCGGAGGCTCTGCTGGGGATGGCCTCCCAACGTGGGAGGGGTGCCCGTCGCACCATGACCCCCCTGATGTTCCGGATCCTGGTGGTGGTCTACCCAGAGTTGGATGGGCGCTTAAGGACATCACAGCAGACACAAGGGGGTGAGTACAACCTCATCCTATGGACTTTGCGTGCAGTGGAGGTGTCTTCTGTGGGTGTCCCTAGGCTAGGGCGAGTTAGGTAGGCAAGGCCCCTCCATTATGTAGGCCATGTGGCACTGTACCCCAGCTCAAAACAGAGGCAAGTTGATGTATAGTTGCCCCTTTGCCATCCATGTGGGCAGATTACTACCTTTGCCATGAAGGCCATATCCCAGAAATAGCATGTGCAGAGGGCAGGAGCACGGCGTAATGCATGGGGCTGCTGCGTCTGTCTTGTCCGCCAACGGTAGCGGTATGCCATGCACTAAAACTCTCTTTCTTCTGTCTCCCCCCTTTTCCTGCTCTCCCTTTCCTTTTGTACATCAGCATCAACAGGCGGAGGTACAGTGGCACCGGAGCACGAGGGAACTGCATCCCACATGGCCATGGAGGGCCACACCACAGACTCTGAATTCACAAGTGGGATGGAGGGCGAGGGGAGCTTCACGTCGGCCACCGGATCAGCAACCAGCGACACGGACTCGTCCACCGATGGGAGCTCCCCTGTGGTGGCGGCACCATCTGTGCGCCCCACTTCTACAGGTACAGCCTCCACCTCCCCTACCAGCACCGCCCTCCCAGCAGCCCCTCAACTTGTGTCCCGTGCCCGCTCACCCAGGAGGGTGGGCATCACCTTCGCCCCAGGCACCTCAGGCCCTGCCCCAGTCACCCCTGCTGCCCTCAGTGAGGAGGCCATTGACCTCCTCAGTTCACTCACTGTTGGGCAGTCTACCATTGTGAATGCCATCCAGGGTGTAGAACGAGAGTTGAAACACGGTAATGCATTCCTGGAAGGCATTCATTCTGGTCAGGCTGTCCTTCAGCGAACCCTGCAAACTCTGGCCTCAGCACTGATGGCAGCCATTGTCCCTGTGTCCAGCCTCCCCCCTCCAACCTCCTCCACCCAGACCCAATCCCCTTTACCCCAGCCCATCCCAAGCACACCTACAGACCAGCATGCACACAAGTCAACACCCAAAAGTAGCTCAAGCAAACATAGGCACCACACACACCACAGGCACTCACACAAGCATCACACCCATACAGACACAGCAACATCCACTGTCCCCACTGTGTCCCCCTCCTCCACTTCTCCCTCCTCCCTCCCAGTGTCGTCTACACACACACCTGCATGCACCACATCTACAGGCACTAGGACTCGCACCAGAACACCCAGCACCACAAGCCGCTCACCTGCACTCACCACCTCCAATGCCATTTACACGTCCCCTGTGTCCTCTCCCAGTGTGTCTGTGACGCCCCCTCCCAAAGTACCCAAACGCTGGCAATCACTCACCCAACATCCATCCACCTCACGACAGCCTCCAGTACCTGCACCCAAAACACCTAAAGTGACACCTCCTACAACCACCTCCTCTACCTCCACTCCCAGACCCCCTCCAGCTACCCATCCCAGTGTCCGTCAGAAACTGTCCCTCTGTCAAATTGACCTGTTTGCCCCCACCCCCCTCCAGTTCATCAGTCCCGTCGTAGCGCCTCAGCCAAAAAGCCTCCAGTACCAGTGGTGCGTGTTCCAGGTTTTTGGATGCACCGTCCACCAGGGCAGGCAGTAGGACCCGGAGCTAAGGCACTGGCAGCCCACCCCCTGTAAAGGCACCGAAATTGGAGAGCGGACCGTGTCAAGACTCCTGGTGAGACAACAAGTGAAATGGGATCGAAGGCGATTGGTAAGTCAGCTGTAACTCCAAAGAAGGTGGGGAAGGTTCCGAGGAAGTCTGCCCAGCCTGTTGTGAGTGTCACGGCGGAGAAGTACGCCATCATTTCCGGCGGTCCAGACACAACCGCCAGCACCGTCATCACTGGTCCAGAGACCACCACCAGAGTCAGTGCCCAGGAGGGCCCAAGTATCGTTACTGGTCAGGAGACCACTGCCGGAGTCAGTGCCCAGGAGGGCCCAAGTATCGTTACTGGTCAGGAGACCACAGCCGGAGTCAGTGCCCAGGAGGGCCCAAGTATCGTTACTGGTCAGGAGACCACCACCGGAGTCAGTGCCCAGGAGGGCCCAAGTATCGTTACTGGTCAGGAGACCACCGCGAGAGTCAGTGCCCAGGAGGGCCCAAGTATCGTCACTGGTCAGGAGACCACCGCCGGAGTCAGGGGCCAGGAGGGACCAGGATCCCACAGCCCCGCTGGGCGATGATGGAACGTCAAGCCACACCCCAAAGTCCAGTGTGGAGTTCGTCATGCCACACCCCAAAGTCCAGTGTGGAGTTTGTCATGCCACACACCAATGTCCAGTGTGGAGTTCGTCATGCCACACCCCAAAGTCCAGTGTGGAGTTCGTCATGCCACACACCAATGTCCAGTGTGGAGTTCGTCATGCCACACACCAATGTCCAGTGTGGAGTTCGTCATGCCACACCCCAATGTCAGTATCTGAACCGCCATGTCAGGCCACCGCTGAACAGTCCATAGCCAGCCATGGCAAAGCACTGCTGAACAAGGCCAAGACCGCCATGGTGAAGACCCCTGAACAGTCCATAGCCAGCCATGGCTAAGCACCGCTGAACAGTCCATAGCCAGCCATGGTGAAGACTGCTGAACAGGGCCAAGACCGCCATGGCAAAGCACAGCTGAACAAGGCCAAGACCAGCCATGGCAAAGCACCACTGAACAAGGCCAAGACCAGCCATGGCAAAGCACGCTGAACAAGGCCAAGACCGCTATGGTGAAGACCACTGAACAGTCCATAGCCAGTCATGGCAAAGCACCGCAGAACAAGGCCAAGACCGCCATGGTGAAGACCGCTGAACAGTCCATAGCCAGCCATGGCTAAGCACCGCTGAACAAGGCCAAGACCGCCATGGTGAAGACCGCTGAACAGTCCATAGCCAGCCATGGCTAAGCACCGCTGAACAGTCCATAGCCAGCCATGGCAAAGCACTGCTGAACAAGGCCAAGACCGCCATGGTGAAGACCGCTGAACAGGGCAAACAGCGTGTGGGTATGAAAAGGCCACCACATCAGGCATCCTTCTCCCATGTGCAGCTGGGACAGTGACAGGACAGGAACTTTCACGGGGAGACTCATCCAGTCTGGCCACCAGTCCCACCCAGTACCAGTTGAGAACTGCATCTACTTGCGTCAATGTGGCTCTGCACTCCCCAGGATGGCACAGTGGGCAAGCCACCCACTGTATAGACTTGAGAGACTGTGGTTTTGCACTCCCCAGGATACATCAATGGGCATGGAGCCCCGTCGTGGATCTGGCTTTGCAGTCATCTGGCTGAGGTGCCCCCCCTTCCCTTCCCCCTGAGGTGCCTGTAGTGTTTCTATCTGATGCCCCGGCAGTGTTCTCTCGGATTTTGGTTGGGTATCTATTGTGGGCCTCGCCCGTGCATTTTGGACTGTTGGTGCACGGACATTGTTGTGTACATATCTGCACTACTTCTTGTATTGTATATATAATAATGACAGATTTCGAGATATGATTCAGTATATTTTTATATGACATGTATATTGGCACATTACAATATTTGAACGGATCTCGCTTTGTCTTTGCATTTTTCCGGGGGAACTGTGGGTTGTTAATGTGATATTTTTGACTGCATGTTGTAATCTGCGAGGGTGGGGGTGTTTGGTGGGAGTCCCCCTAACTTTTGCCTCCCCCCTCCCCCGTGTCATAGATGCAGTATTCACCGGTATGTTCTGTGCCTACGTCGCTGTTGTTCGTAGAGGAGCAGGAAGACAAGGGCAGGTAGGATTTGGAGTTCCGGCCCCATGGAGTCCTCGTTCCACGTGGAGTGTGTTGAGGTGAGCGTTTTCCCATAGCAAAGGCTGTTTCCGCCGTGTTTTTATCCACGGTGAATCCGCCCCGGAAAAGGTCGAGGATTAGTGTGTTGTGATAGTGTGGGCGGTACATTATCTCCCGCCTGTCTGTTGGCGGTGTCCACCGCGCTGTTTGTCTGTACCACCGTGGCGGGCGGTGTGTTAAAGTGGCTGTCTTAGCTAGCGGTTTCCGCCAGGGTCGTAATTCCCTTTTTTTGTCCGCCGGCCTGTTTGCGGTATTTCCGCAGCTTTAACACCGTCCGCCAGGGTCGTAATGACCACCTATGTCTCTTCAGATGACGGGATTGTGCTAATGGTATGCCTCTTCAGATGAATGCTGTGCTGATGGTATATCTCTTCAGATGATGGGCTGTGCTGATGGTATGTCTCTTCAGATGATGGGCTCTACTGATGATATGTCCCTTCAGAGGATGGCTGTGCTGATGGTATATTTCTTCGGATGCCTGGCGGTGCTGATGATATGTCCCTTCAGGTGATGGAGTGTGCTGTTGCTATGCCTCTTCAGATGATGGGCTCTGCTAACAGTGCATCTCTTCAGATGACGGGCTGTGATGATGGTACCTCTCTTCAGATGAGTTCTGCTGACGGTATGTCTCTTCAGATGAGGGGCTGTGCTGACGATATATCTCAAAGACAGAGACAAAGTAGTCCTGTTAATAATTCAGGCAGGACTAAAGCTTGTAATTTAACAAGCACTGGCAAAGCCAACAGCTCTAGATTTTTTCATTTGTAAGCCAGACCTACAAGTTTTGCAAAAAAAACAAACTAAATTTAAATTAAGGTGACGTGTTGTAGTCCCCAACCATTTTCCCTTTTACAGTCCATCTGTCCTTCACCACACTTTAAAGTCCACCCTCCTTTACCCCTGAATATATGTTACAGTCTCCCACCCCGCCCTTGTGCGTGGATAGTGGGGACAGTGTCATACTGAGCCTAAAATGTGCACCTCTTGTCATTTCCCAAATGCCTGCGAGGCACAACTAATGGGCTCCTCTTTGCAGGACACAAAAGTATTTGAGACACTTAAGGCCACACTTGCGAGCACAACCACAGGTCAGGGTGACGCGGTGAGTCCTCAAGGAAACTCTAAAATATATTCAGTTCTCCCTTGGGAATGTGGGCAACCACTGAAGAGGAGAGAACACATACACATCACGTAACAAATAACATGTAACAGAACAGAATTCAACCCCTTTTATTTGTAAACCATTTAAATTTGGGTCCTGGCCATTTCTGGGCACTGCTGTCTTTGGTTTACCCAGGATCACACATTGAGGTTAAATGGAAACGCTGCAACTGGTCTGTAGATCTAGTGATCCACATAGGAAGAGCTGTCACAGATGGCATATCCTCACTCTCTGTGTGGTACTTCAGGGGCCTCTTAAACCCTGTTGATGTTTTGTGAAGCTTCACACATGTAGGGGTATTTAATGAACACTAGGAATCTTGGACACTGGGATCCAATATGGAGTATTTCCAGTTGGGCTCTGTGCCCACTCAGTGCTTTTACTATTGCGTCTCTGATAGGAGTCCTGCTAATGTTATCGTTTGACACAACTATGGCCAATAATAGGTTTTCTTTCAAATGTGCTAACTTAGCAATGACCTGGAGAGCCCTTCTCATACTCAGTGATGTCGGGTTTATCGAACATAGAGGCCTGATGTGCACATACACACAGTACTCCTCAGCAGATGCAGGGTTAAGAGTTCCCTCGTAGGGTGCAGTAATAACACTCTGGGGTCCAATGGAGATTTCTTCAGCATTTTTTGAGGCAGCTCTGGACCCGCGTCCCTGAGGCAGCCGGGTTTTAACTGACTCCAGGAACCAGAGGAATTCATGCCATGTATTTCTATCAGCTGACATTCTGGGTCAGACTAAAGATACAACGCAGAGCACTGATAGCCTCCATTTCACCTCTGGTGCTCTTGTCGATTCCAAAAGTATTACAGGGAAACAAATTGATGTGTTACATCTTCGAGAGACTACAGAATGGATTCACAAGCGCCTCTACAGACCCGTCTCTGAAGGGACCACTACTCAGACACAAAATGTGGATTAAAGTGCTTAAAATAAACAATTTTGCCAATATCTCTTTATATTCGTGAAACCCTTTAAATTTCTAGCTTTAAAAAGTTAGTTTGTCTCTTAGTGACAGCAGTGAGACTACAGCTGTGTTTTTTAATGAAAGTATGCTAGTGCCATGCTGTGCACTGGGCATGTGTATTACTACAGGGCACAAAGGATGGATGCCCCCTGATGGGCACTATCACGCAGCAGGTGATGGGTGTTTACAGGTATAATGATTGCATTCTGCCAGCTGAGTAGTGGATGCCTGAGGTGAAGCCCCAGTGGGGTTGTGCCAGTCCACATGTGCCGTGTGCAGGGACCAAGGTGTTTATAATGATTCCCACCCATTTGTCTGACAATAATAATTTCATCTAGCAACGAAAAGGTAGCAATGGCAAAATGAATGCACCTCCCATAAGTGTCCAGCAGTGCCTAGGTAGATTACACTTATTTCAGAGTGTCTACCAAGGGTGCTATATGGTTGTGTACCCCGCAACCCACAGGTAGAAATATGTATGATTAATACATAATACATTCAAACATTGCAACCAAAGCGCTCTCTTTGTTCAAACGTGTGTAGCACAGTCCATCGCATAAGTCCGTCCTGTGTTGCAAGATCTTCTTTTATTGTGAAAGTTCAATTCAATTCATATTCCCGTACAGTTCTTCATCACAGTTCTTCATGCTTGACAGCTAACACGTGTTTCATCACAAAGTGACTTTCTCACGGCTGTGGGGTATAGAAATGAACATATGCACCTGAACCAAGTGTCCATGGTGAGCACTGGCTGTTGTGTAAAGTGACTTCCCAACAAAAGGCAGTGACGTGCTGCACCAAGTGTCGTATGGAAATGTGTATAAAGATAGTGCAGCGTGTGCATCCAGTGCGTGTGTAGAAATCCTAATGTGAGATGCAGTTCATACAAAGGCAGATATAGGTAACAGAGGTCAGGACAGAGAATACCTTAAGTGTCCATAAAAGGGAATGATTGAAAGACAATAATCAATGAGTCCACCATGAATAGTTTTTAGTGCTATTAGTGCCTGTACTGACCCCCTCCATAGCCCCTCCCCCTGCAGCTCCTACACCAGCCTCAGCTCTGCTCCTGGGGCGGGGGGGGGGCTCCTACACCATCCTCAGCTCTGCTCCTGGGGCGGGGGGGGGGACCCCTACACCATCCTCAGCTCTGCTCCTGGGGCGGGGGGGTGGGGGGACCCCTACACCATCCTCAGCTCTGCTCCTGGGGCGGGGGGGGGGCTCCTACACCATCCTCAGCTCTGCTCCTGGGGCGGGGGGGGGGCTCCTACACCATCCTCAGCTCTGCTCCTGGGGCGGGGGGGTCTCCTACACCATCCTCAGCTCTGCTCCTGGGGCGGGGGGGGGGACCCCTACACCATCCTCAGCTCTGCTCCTCCCCTCCAAAAACAGAAGAAGGGGAAGAGTCTGCAAGTGAAGGGGGTCTGGGGGAAAGTGTAGAGAAGCTCCATGGAGTCCGCATTGTACAGGGACAGCCGCCCCCCCTCGTAGTCCAGATACACCCCCAGCTTCAGGGGCTCGTCACGAGGGGACAGAAGGGTCTGAGGGGAGGTGAGAGCCGTGTATTCACCATAAAACCCACTCACAGCCCAGACCCCCCCCTCAGGTGACCATGTGATCCCTCTCCTCCTTTCCACAGACTCTGCTGCGACCCCCACTCCCCATTCTCCCGGCTCCCCCAGCACCTGCACCTCCCAGTAATGTCTGCCTGAGGTGAACCCCTCATTCCCCAGCACACAGGGATCACGAAAGGTGAATCTCTTGGGGGTGTCCACCAGGATCTGTTCTGTCCATGTCCCTCTCACACGTCTCCCTCCCTCAGACAGGCGGAGCTCAGGATGTGCTGTGTCTGGATCCAGAGTCACCATCACTGAAGAGAAGAGACTCAAAGTTAGAGATTTAAAGCTATATACATTTTATTTATACCATATATTCAGGTTCACAGGAGGCAAAACTATACAGCACCTCTCTAGAAGGAGCACTCACTGCACAATACACTGCACTACACAGCAACTACCTGGAAGGAGCTCACAATACAATACACTGCACTATACAGCACCTACCTCGAAGAAGCACACAGTACAATATACTGCACTATAGAAGGAGCACACCTCACAATACATTGCACTACACAGCACCTACCTGGGTGGAGCACACAGTGATTTACACTGCACTACACAGCATCTACCTGGAAGGAGCACACTGTACTGAACAATACACTGCACTACACATCACCTACCTGGAAGTAGCACATAGTACAATAAACTGCAGCTACCTTTAAAGAGCACACTCTAATACGCTGCACTACACTGCACCTGCATGGAAGGAGCAGACTGTACTACACAGCACCTACCTGTAAGGAGCAGACTGTACTGTACAACACACTGAACTACACAGCACCTACCTGCAAGGAGCACACAGTACAATACCCTGCATTGCACAGCGCCTACCTGGAAGGAGCATACTGTACTGTACAATACATTACACTAACAGCACCTACCTGGAAGGAGCACACTGTACTGTATAATACACTGCACTAGCAGAACCTACCTCTAAACAGCAAACTTCCAATACACTGCACACCACAGCACCTACCTGGAAGGAGCACACTGTACTGTACAATACACTGCACTACACAACACCTACCTGTAAGGAGCACACTGTAATGTACAAAACACTGCACTGCACCTACCTAAAAGGAGAACACTGTACTGTACAATTGTAGGAAAGTACCATCTTGCCTGGCATGTTACCCCCATTTTTCACTGTATATATGTTGTTTTAGTTGTATGTGTCACTGGGACCCTGGTAACCCAGGGCCCCAGTGCTCATAAGTGTGCCTGAATGTGTTACCTGTGTAGTGACTAACTGTCTCACTGAGGCTCTGCTAATCAGAACCTCAGTGGTTATGCTCTCTCATTTCTTTCCAAATTGTCACTGACAGGCTAGTGACCATTTTTACCAATTTACATTGGCTTACTGGAACACCCTTATAATTCCCTAGTATATGGTACTGAGGTACCCAGGGTATTGGGGTTCCAGGAGATCCCTATGGGCTGCAGCATTTCTTTTGCCACCCATAGGGAGCTCTGACAATTCTTACACAGGCCTGCCACTGCAGCCTGAGTGAAATAACGTCCACGTTATTTCACAGCCATTTTACACTGCACTTAAGTAACTTATAAGTCACCTATATGTCTAACCTTTACCTGGTAAAGGTTAGGTGCAAAGTTACTTAGTGTGAGGGCACCCTGGCACTAGCCAAGGTGCCCCCACATTGTTCAGAGCCAATTCACTGAACTTTGTGAGTGCGGGGACACCATTACACGCGTGCACTACATATAGGTCACTACCTATATGTAGCTCCACCATGGTAACTCCGAATATGGCCATGTAACATGTCTATGATCAAGGAATTGCCCCCTCTATGCCATCCTGGCATTGTTGGTACAATTCCATGATCCCAGTGGTCTGTAGCACAGACCCTGGTACTGCCAGACTGCCCTTCCTGGGGTTTCACTGCAGCTGCTGCTGCTGCCAACCCCTCAGACAGGCAGCTGCCCTCCTGGGGTCCAGCCAGGCCTGGCCCAGGATGGCAGAACAAAGAACTTCCTCTGAGAGAGGGTGTGACACCCTCTCCCTTTGGAAAATGGTGTGAAGGCAGGGGAGGAGTAGCCTCCCCCAGCCTCTGGAAATGCTTTGTTGGGCACAGATGTGCCCAATTCTGCATAAGCCAGTCTACACCGGTTCAGGGACCCCTTAGCCCCTGCTCTGGCGCGAAACTGGACAAAGGAAAGGGGAGTGACCACTCCCCTGACCTGCACCTCCCCTGGGAGGTGTCCAGAGCTCCTCCAGTGTGCTCCAGACCTCTGCCATCTTGGAAACAGAGGTGCTGCTGGCACACTGGACTGCTCTGAGTGGCCAGTGCCACCAGGTGACGTCAGAGACTCCTTGTGATAGGCTCCTTCAGGTGTTAGTAGCCTTTCCTCTCTCCTAGGTAGCCAAACCCTCTTTTCTGGCTATTTAGGGTCTCTGTCTCTGGGGAAACTTTAGATAACGAATGCATGAGCTCAGCCGAGTTCCTCTGCATCTCCCTCTTCACCTTCTGATAAGGAATCGACCGCTGACCGCGCTGGAAGCCTGCAAACCTGCAACATAGTAGCAAAGACGACTACTGCAACTCTGTAACGCTGATCCTGCCGCCTTCTCGACTGTTTTCCTGCTTGTGCATGCTGTGGGGGTAGTCTGCCTCCTCTCTGCACCAGAAGCTCCGAAGAAATCTCCCGTGGGTCGACGGAATCTTCCCCCTGCAACCGCAGGCACCAAAAAGCTGCATTACCGGTCCCTTGGGTCTCCTCTCAGCACGACGAGCGAGGTCCCTCGAATCCAGCGACTCTGTCCAAGTGACCCCCACAGTCCAGTGACTCTTCAGTCCCAGTTTGGTGGAGGTAAGTCCTTGCCTCACCTCGCTGGGCTGCATTGCTGGGAACCGCGACTTTGCAGCTACTCCGGCCCCTGTGCACTTCCGGCGGAAATCCTTTGTGCACAGCCAAGCCTGGGTCCACGGCACTCTAACCTGCATTGCACGACTTTCTAAGTTGGTCTCCGGCGACGTGGGACTCCTTTGTGCAACTTCGGCGAGCACCGTTTCACGCATCCTCGTAGTGCCTGTTTCTGGCACTTCTCCGGGTGCTACCTGCTTCAGTGAGGGCTCTTTGTCTTGCTCGACGTCCCCTCTCTCTGCAGGTCCAATTTGCGACCTCCTGGTCCCTCCTGGGCCCCAGCAGCGTCCAAAAAACGCCAAACGCACGATTTGCGTGTAGCAAGGCTTGTTGGCGTCCTTCCGGCGGGAAAACACTTCTGCACGACTCTCCAAGGCGAGAGGGATCCGTCCACCAAAGGGGAAGTCTCTAGCCCTTTTCGTTCCTGCAGAAACCTCAGCTTCTTCTGTCCAGTCGAAGCTTCTTTGCACCCGCAGCTGGCATTTCCTGGGCATCTGCCCATCTCCGACTTGCTTGTGACTTTTGGACTTGGTCCCCTTGTTCCACAGGTACCCTAGATTGGAAATCCACAGTTGTTGCATTGCTGGTTTGTGTCTTTCCTGCATTATCCCTCTAACACGACTCTTTTGTCCTTAGGGGAACTTTAGTGCACTTTGCACTCACTTTTCAGGGTCTTGGGGAGGGTTATTTTGCTAACTCTCACTATTTTCTAATAGTCCCAGCGACCCTCTACAAGGTCACATAGGTTTGGGGTCCATTCATGGTTCGCATTCCACTTCTGGAGTATATGGTTTGTGTTGCCCCTATCCCTATGTTTCCCCATTGCATCCTATTGTAACTATACATTGTTTGCACTGTTTTCTAAGACTATACTGCATATTTTTGCTATTGTGTATATATATCTTGTGTATATTTCCTATCCTCTCACTGAGGGTACACTCTAAGATACTTTGGCATATTGTCATAAAAATAAAGTACCTTTATTTTTAGTATAACTGTGTATTGTGTTTTCTTATGATATTGTGCATATGACACTAAGTGGTACTGTAGTAGCTTCACACGTCTCCTAGTTCAGCCTAAGCTGCTCTGCTAAGCTACCATTATCTATCAGCCTAAGCTGCTAGACACCCTATACACTAATAAGGGATAACTGGGCCTGGTGCAAGGTGCAAGTACCCCTTGGTACTCACTACAAGCCAGTCCAGCCTCCTACATTGGTTGTGCAGTGGTGGGATAAGTGCTTGAGACTACTTACCACTCTTGTCATTGTACTTTTCATAGGAGAAAAATATACAAAACAAGGTCAGTGTATATACACATAGCCAAAAAGTTTTGCATTTCCTCTTTTCACTCTTTTCTAAGTGCTGAAAAGTACTTCTAAACTTTCAAAAAGTTCTTAAAAGTTTAAAAAGTTTTTTCTGTCTTTCCAAAAAGTTCTGAAAACTTTTTTTTCTATCACTTTAACTCTCTCTAAAAATGTCTGGTACAGGCCAAAATGTTGAACTGTCCAAAATTGCATATGATCACCTTAGCTGGAAAGGAGCAAGGAGTCTCTGCATAGAGAGAGGTTTGAGTGTAGGGAAGAATCCTTCCTTAGAACTGTTAATTAATATGCTTAGAGTACAGGATAAGGCCATAAGTGGCCAATCTGGTGAAAAAGTAGCTAATGGTTCTCAATCTGATCCAGGGACTCCCCCAGGAAAAGGTTCAGGAAAGAAACTTCTCAGCCTGCCCATTACTAGACAGTCTAGCATAGTTGGTACAGAGGTTGAATCACACCATACTGATGGTGTGCTCTCACATTATGCTGGTAGCCAAGCTGTTAGGGTGCCCTCTGTAAGGGACAGGTCTCCTTCTGTTCATTCCCATCATACCTCTGTATCTAGAAATGTCCCTCCCACCCACCCTGATGACAGATTGTTAGAAAGGGAGCTCAATAGATTGAGAGTGGAACAAACCAGACTGAAGCTCAAGAAGCAACAGCTGGATTTGGATAGACAGTCTTTAGAATTAGAGAAGGAAAGACAGAAGTTGGGTTTAGATACCCATGGTGGCAGCAGCAGTATTCCCCATAGTCATCCTGCAAAAGAGCATGATTCCAGGAATCTGCACAAGATAGTTCCCCCTTATAAGGAGGGGGATGACATTAACAAGTGGTTTGCTGCACTTGAGAGGGCCTGTGCTGTACAGGATGTCCCTCAAAAGCAGTGGGCTGCTATCCTATGGCTATCATTTAGTGGAAAAGGTAGGGATAGGCTCCTTACTGTAAAAGAAAATGATGCCAATAATTTCCAAGTTCTTAAGAATGCACTCCTGGATGGTTATGGCTTAACCACTGAACAGTACAGGATAAAGTTCAGAGAGACCAAAAAGGAGTCTTCACAAGACTGGGTTGATTTCATTGACCATTCAGTGAAGGCCTTGGAGGGGTGGTTACATGGCAGTAAAGTTACTGATTATGACAGCCTGTATAACTTAATCCTGAGAGAGCATATTCTTAATAATTGTGTGTCTGATTTGTTGCACCAGTACTTGGTGGACTCTGATCTGACCTCTCCCCAAGAATTGGGAAAGAAGGCAGACAAATGGGTCAGAACAAGAGTGAACAGAAAAGTTCATACAGGGGGTGACAAAGATGGCAACAAAAAGAAGGATGGTAAGTCTTCTGACAAGGGTGGGGACAAATCTAAAAATGAGTCTTCATCAGGCCCACAAAAACACTCTGGTGGGGGTGGTGGGCCCAAATCCTCCTTTAATCAGAACAAGGAAAAGAAACCATGGTGCTATTTATGTAAAATAAAAGGCCATTGGACAACAGATCCCAGTTGTCCAAAGAAAGGCACCACAGCTCCTACCACTACAACCCCTACTGCTACACCTAGTGTCCCTACTAATAGCAGTGGTGGTGGGAGCAAACCTACTAATAGCCAATCCAAGGGAGTAGCTGGGCTCACTTTTGGTAATTTAGTTGGGGTTGGTCTGATTAGGGAGACCACAGAGGCTACTTTAGTCTCTGAAGGGGCTATTGATTTAGCCACTTTGGTTGCTTGCCCCCATAACTTGGAGAAGTACAAGCAACTAACCCTAATAAATGGTGTTGAGGTCCAGGCCTACAGGGACACAGGTGCCAGTGTCACAATGGTGATTGAGAAACTGGTGCACCCTGAACAACACATACTTGGACACCAGTACCAAGTAACCGATGCTCACAACATAACACAAAGCCACCCCATGGCTGTTGTAAATCTCAACTGGGGGGGGGGGGTAACTGGTCCAAAGAAAGTTGTGGTAGCTTCAGATTTACCTGTAGACTGTCTATTAGGGAATGATTTGGAGACATCAGCTTGGTCAGATGTGGAGTTGGAGGCCCATGCAGCAATGCTGGGCATCCCAGGGCATATTTTTGCTTTGACAAGGGCTCAGGCCAAAAAGCAAAAAGGACAGGGAAGCTTGGATCCTGGAACAATGGACCAAGTGCTCCCTAAAGCTAGGGCTAGTAGAAGCAAACCACTTCCTACTATCCCTCCCTCTACAGTGGATTCAACTTCTGAGGAAGAAGAATTCCCTCCCTGTGCAGAACCTACACCAGAGGAGCTGGAAGCAGACACTGCTGAGCTTTTGGGTGAAGGGGGGCCTGCCAGGGAGGAGCTGAGTGTGGCACAGCAAACCTGTCCCACATTAGAGGGTCTCAGACAGCAAGCTGTCAAACAGGCTAATGGGGATGTCAGTGACTCTCACAGAGTTTACTGGGAGGACAACCTCTTGTACACTGAGCATAGGGATCCTAAACCTGGAGCTGCCAGGAGATTAGTGATTCCTCAGGAGTACAGAAAGTTCCTCCTAACACTGGCACATGACATTCCCTTAGCTGGGCACCTGGGTCAAATGAAAACTTGGAACAGATTGGTACCATTGTTTCATTGGCCTAGGATGTCTGAGGACACAAAGGAATTTTGTAAGTCCTGTGAAACCTGTCAAGCCAGTGGCAAGACAGGTGGCACTCCAAAGGCACCCCTTATCCCACTGCCTGTGGTTGGGGTTCCCTTTGAAAGGGTAGGGGGACATAGTTGGCCCCCTTGACCCTCCTACTGCTTCAGGCAATAGGTTTATCTTAGTGGTAGTGGACCATGCCACAAGATATCCTGAAGCTATTCCTTTAAGGACCACTACAGCTCCTGCAGTGGCAAAGGCCCTCCTGGGAATATTTTCCAGAGTGGGCTTCCCAAAGGAAGTGGTATCAGACAGGGGAAGCAATTTCATGTCTGCATACTTAAAGGCCATGTGGAAGGAGTGTGGTGTAACGTACAAGTTCACAACACCCTATCATCCACAAACAAATGGACTGGTAGAGAGATTTAATAAAACTCTCAAAGGCATGATTATGGGACTCCCTGAAAAACTCCGCAGGAGATGGGATATCCTTCTACCATGCCTCCTTTTTGCCTACAGGGAGGTACCCCAGAAAGGAGTGGGCTTCAGCCCCTTTGAACTTCTTTTGGGACACCCTGTTAGGGGTCCACTCGCACTTGTAAAGGAGGGTTGGGAACAACCTTTAAAAACTCCTAAGCAGGATATTGTGGATTATGTACTTGGCCTCAGATCAAGGATGGCTGAGTACATGAAAAAGGCCAGTAAAAACCTTCAGGCCAGCCAAGAGCTCCAGAAGCAATGGCATGATCAGAAGGCTGTTTTGGTTCAGTACCAACCAGGGCAGAAAGTGTGGGTCTTGGAGCCTGTGGCCCCAAGAGCACTCCAAGATAAATGGAGTGGACCCCACACAATTGTTGAAAAGAAGGGTGAAGTCACCTACTTGGTTGACTTAGGCACTGCCAGGAGTCCCCTTAGGGTGCTCCATGTCAACCGCCTGAAACCCTACTATGACAGGGCTGATCTCACCCTGCTCATGGCAACAGATGAGGGACAGGAAGAAGACAGTGATCCTCTACCTGATCTCTTCTCTTCCACAGAACAAGATGCTCTTGTGGAAGGTGTAGTTTTGGCTGATTGTCTTACTGCTGAGCAGAAAGATAATTGCATAAATCTCCTAGGACAATTTTCAGAACTCTTCTCTATTGTGCCAGGCACCACTTCTTGGTGTGAGCACACTATAGATACTGGAGACAGTTTACCTGTCAAAAGTAAGATCTATAGGCAGCCTGACCATGTCAGGGACTGCATAAAGCAAGAAGTTCAGAAAATGTTGGAACTAGGAGTGGTTGAGCCCTCTGACAGTCCATGGGCTTCTCCTGTGGTACTGGTACCAAAACCCAATTCTAAAGATGGAAAGAAAGAAATGCGGTTTTGTGTAGACTATAGAGGTCTCAACTTGGTAACCAAAACTGATGCTCACCCTATACCCAGGGCAGATGAGCTCATAGATACACTGGCATCTGCCAAGTATCTAAGCACTTTTGATTTGACTGCAGGGTATTGGCAGATCAAATTGTCAGAAGATGCTAAACCTAAGACTGCATTTTCTACCATTGGAGGACATTACCAGTTTACTGTAATGCCTTTTGGTTTGAAAAATGCACCTGCCACTTTTCAGAGGTTGGTGAACACAGTCCTGCAAGGGCTGGAAGCTTTCAGTGCAGCATATTTGGACGATATAGCTGTCTTTAGCTCCAGCTGGGATGATCACCTGGTCCACCTATGGAAAGTTTTGGAGGCCCTGCAAAAGGCAGGCCTCACTATCAAGGCTTCAAAGTGCCAGATAGGGCAGGGTAAGGTGGTTTATCTGGGACACCTTGTTGGTGGGGAACAGATTGCACCACTTCAGGGGAAAATCCAAACAATTATTGATTGGGTTCCCCCTACCACTCAGACTCAGGTGAGAGCCTTCCTAGGCCTCACTGGGTATTACAGGAGGTTCATTAAGAACTATGGCTCCATTGCAGCCCCTCTTAATGACCTCACTTCCAAGAAAATGCCTAAAAAGGTATTATGGACAGCAAGCTGTCAGAAAGCTTTTGAGGAGCTGAAGCAGGCCATGTGCTCTGCACCTGTCCTGAAAAGCCCTTGTTACTCTAAAAAATTCTATGTCCAAACTGATGCATCTGAATTAGGAGTAGGGGCAGTCCTATCACAACTTAATTCTGACGGCCAGGATCAACCTGTTGCTTTTATTAGTAGGAGGTTGACCCCTAGAGAAAAGCGTTGGTCTGCCATTGAGAGGGAGGCCTTTGCTGTGGTCTGGGCTCTGAAGAAGTTGAGGCCATACCTGTTTGGCACTCACTTCATTGTTCAGACAGACCACAAACCTCTACTTTGGCTAAAACAAATGAAAGGTGAAAATCCTAAATTATTGAGGTGGTCCATATCCCTACAGGGAATGGACTATACAGTGGAACATAGACCTGGGAGTAGCCACTCCAATGCAGATGGACTCTCCAGATATTTCCACTTAGACAATGAAGACTCATCAGGTAATGGCTAGTCTTATTGTCCTTCGTTTGGGGGGGGGTTGTGTAGGAAAGTACCATCTTGCCTGGCATGTTACCCCCATTTTTCACTGTATATATGTTGTTTTAGTTGTATGTGTCACTGGGACCCTGGTAACCCAGGGCCCCAGTGCTCATAAGTGTGCCTGAATGTGTTACCTGTGTAGTGACTAACTGTCTCACTGAGGCTCTGCTAATCAGAACCTCAGTGGTTATGCTCTCTCATTTCTTTCCAAATTGTCACTGACAGGCTAGTGACCATTTTTACCAATTTACATTGGCTTACTGGAACACCCTTATAATTCCCTAGTATATGGTACTGAGGTACCCAGGGTATTGGGGTTCCAGGAGATCCCTATGGGCTGCAGCATTTCTTTTGCCACCCATAGGGAGCTCTGACAATTCTTACACAGGCCTGCCACTGCAGCCTGAGTGAAATAACGTCCACGTTATTTCACAGCCATTTTACACTGCACTTAAGTAACTTATAAGTCACCTATATGTCTAACCTTTACCTGGTAAAGGTTAGGTGCAAAGTTACTTAGTGTGAGGGCACCCTGGCACTAGTCAAGGTGCCCCCACATTGTTCAGAGCCAATTCACTGAACTTTGTGAGTGCGGGGACACCATTACACGCGTGCACTACATATAGGTCACTACCTATATGTAGCTCCACCATGGTAACTCCGAATATGGCCATGTAACATGTCTATGATCATGGAATTGCCCCCTCTATGCCATCCTGGCATTGTTGGTACAATTCCATGATCCCAGTGGTCTGTAGCACAGACCCTGGTACTGCCAGACTGCCCTTCCTGGGGTTTCACTGCAGCTGCTGCTGCTGCCAACCCCTCAGACAGGCAGCTGCCCTCCTGGGGTCCAGCCAGGCCTGGCCCAGGATGGCAGAACAAAGAACTTCCTCTGAGAGAGGGTGTGACACCCTCTCCCTTTGGAAAATGGTGTGAAGGCAGGGGAGGGGTAGCCTCCCCCAGCCTCTGGAAATACTTTGTTGGGCACAGATGTGCCCAATTCTGCATAAGCCAGTCTACACCGGTTCAGGGACCCCTTAGCCCCTGCTCTGGCGCGAAACTGGACAAAGGAAAGGGGAGTGACCACTCCCCTGACCTGCACCTCCCCTGGGAGGTGTCCAGAGCTCCTCCAGTGTGCTCCAGACCTCTGCCATCTTGGAAACAGAGGTGCTGCTGGCACACTGGACTGCTCTGAGTGGCCAGTGCCACCAGGTGACGTCAGAGACTCCTTGTGATAGGCTCCTTCAGGTGTTAGTAGCCTTTCCTCTCTCCTAGGTAGCCAAACCCTCTTTTCTGGCTATTTAGGGTCTCTGTGTCTGGGGAAACTTTAGATAACGAATGCATGAGCTCAGCCGAGTTCCTCTGCATCTCCCTCTTCACCTTCTGATAAGGAATCGACCGCTGACCGCGCTGGAAGCCTGCAAACCTGCAACATAGTAGCAAAGACGACTACTGCAACTCTGTAACGCTGATCCTGCCGTCTTCTCGACTGTTTTCCTGCTTATGCATGCTGTGGGGGTAGTCTGCCTCCTCTCTGCACCAGAAGCTCCGAAGAAATCTCCCGTGGGTCGACGGAATCTTCCCCCTGCAACCGCAGGCACCAAAAAGCTGCATTACCGGTCCCTTGGGTCTCCTCTCAGCACGACGAGCGAGGTCCCTCGAATCCAGCGACTCTGTCCAAGTGACCCCCACAGTCCAGTGACTCTTCAGTCTCAGTTTGGTGGGGGTAAGTCCTTGCCTCACCTCGCTGGGCTGCATTGCTGGGAACCGCGACTTTGCAGCTACTCCGGCCCCTGTGCACTTCCGGCGGAAATCCTTCGTGCACAGCCAAGCCTGGGTCCACGGCACTCTAACCTGCATTGCACGACTTTCTAAGTTGGTCTCCGGCGACGTGGGACTCCTTTGTGCAACTTCGGTGAGCACCGTTTCACGCATCCTCGTAGTGCCTGTTTCTGGCACTTCTCCGGGTGCTACCTGCTTCAGTGAGGACTCTTTGTCTTGCTCGACGTCCCCTCTCTCTGCAGGTCCAATTTGCGACCTCCTGGTCCCTCCTGGGCCCCAGCAGCGTCCAAAAAAACGCCAAACGCACGATTTGCGTGTAGCAAGGCTTGTTGGCGTCCTTCCGGCGGGAAAACACTTCTGCACGACTCTCCAAGGCGAGAGGGATCCGTCCACCAAAGGGGAAGTCTCTAGCCCTTTTCGTTCCTGCAGAAACCTCAGCTTCTTCCGTCCAGTCGAAGCTTCTTTGCACCCGCAGCTGGCATTTCCTGGGCATCTGCCCATCTCCGACTTGCTTGTGACTTTTGGACTTGGTCCCCTTGTTCCACAGGTACCCTAGATTGGAAATCCACAGTTGTTGCATTGCTGGTTTGTGTCTTTCCTGCATTATCCCTCTTACACGACTCTTTTGTCCTTAGGGGAACTTTAGTGCACTTTGCACTCACTTTTCAGGGTCTTGGGGAGGGTTATTTTGCTAACTCTCACTATTTTCTAATAGTCCCAGCGACCCTCTACAAGGTCACATAGGTTTGGGGTCCATTCGTGGTTCGCATTCCACTTCTGGAGTATATGGTTTGTGTTGCCCCTATCCCTATGTTTCCCCATTGCATCCTATTGTAACTATACATTGTTTGCACTGTTTTCTAAGACTATACTGCATATTTTTGCTATTGTGTATATATATCTTGTGTATATTTCCTATCCTCTCACTGAGGGTACACTCTAAGATACTTTGGCATATTGTCATAAAAATAAAGTACCTTTATTTTTAGTATAACTGTGTATTGTGTTTTCTTATGATATTGTGCATATGACACTAAGTGGTACTGTAGTAGCTTCACACGTCTCCTAGTTCAGCCTAAGCTGCTCTGCTAAGCTACCATTATCTATCAGCCTAAGCTGCTAGACACCCTATACACTAATAAGGGATAACTGGGCCTGGTGCAAGGTGCAAGTACCCCTTGGTACTCACTACAAGCCAGTCCAGCCTCCTACACCTATACACTAATAAGGGATAACTGGGCCTGGTGCAAGGTGCAAGTACCCCTTGGTACTCACTACAAGCCAGTCCAGCCTCCTACAACAATGCACTGCACTACACCTACCTGGAAGGAGGACACTGTATAATACACTCCACTATAGAAGGAGAACACTGTCCTCTAGAATACACTGCACTACACAGCACCTACCTGGAAGGAGCAGACTGTACTGCACAATACACTGCACTACACAGTACCTACCTTGAAGGAGCACACAGTACAATACAGTGCACTACACAGAACCTACCTGCAAGGGGCGCATTGTACTGTACAATATATTGCACTACACAGCACCTACTTGGAAGTAGCACACTAAACTATACAATACACTGCACTACACAGTACCTACTGTAAGGAGCCCACTACTGTACAATACACCGCACTACACAGCATGTACCTGTAAAGAACACACTGTACAATTCACTACACTACACATCACATACTTGGAAGGAGCCATTGAACTGTACAATACACTGCACTACACCTACCTGGAAAGGAGCACACCGTACTACACAATGCACTGGCCTAACCGCACCTATGTGGTTAGGAGCACACTGTACAGTACAATACACTGTACTAAAAAGCACCTACCTGGAAGGAACACACTGTACTGTACAATACACGGCAATACAACACACCTATTGGGAAGGAGCACACAGTGATTTACACTGCACTACACAGCACCTACCTGGAAGGAGCACACTGTACTGTGTAATACACTGCACTACACATCACCTACCTGGAAGTAGCACATAGTACAATAAACTGCACCTACCTTTAAAAAGCACACTCTAATACGCTGCGCTGCACCTGCATGGAAGGAGCAGACTGTACTGTAGAATAAAATGCACTACACAGCACGGACCTGGAAGAAGCACACTGCACTGTACAATAGACTGCACTAACATCACCTACCCGGCAGGAGCACACTGTATTGTACAGTACAATGCACAAGCAGCAGCTACTTGCAAAGAGCACCATGTACACTACATTGCACTAGACAGCACTTACCTGGAAGGAGCACACTGTACTGTACAATACACTGCACTACACAGCACATACCTGGAAGGAAGGGGCACACAGTACTGTACAATACACTGCACTACACCACACCTACCTGGAAGGAGCACAAACTACAACACACTGCACTACACAGCACCTACGTGGAAGGAGCACACTGTACTGTGCAATACATTACACAACATACCACCTACCTGGAAAGAGCACACTTTACTGTACAAAACATTGCACTACACAACACCTACCTGGAGGAACCACACTAGAAAACACTGTACTACACACTGAACTTACTGCACAATACACTGCACCAGACAAGACCTACCTGGCAGGAGCACACTGTATTGTACAGTACACAGCACAAGCAGCAGCTACCTGCAAATAGCACCCTGTACAATACACTGCACTAAACAGCACATACCTGGAAGGAACACATAGTAGAATACACTGCACTATACTGCATCTACCTGGAACAACCACAATGTGCAATAAACTGCACTCCACAGCACCTACCTGGAAGGAGCACATTGTACTGTACAATACACTGCACTACACAGCACCTACCTGGAAGGAGCATACTGTACTGGACAATACACTGCTCTACACAGCACCTACCTGGAAGAAGCACACTGACCTGTACAATACACTGCACTAACAGAGCCTACCTGCACTACACAGCACCTACCTGGAAGGAGCACACTGTACAATACACTGCACTACACCGCACATATCTGGAAGTAGAACACAGTACAATATACTGCACAACACAGCATGTACCTGCAAGGAGCAGACTATACAATACACTGCACTACACATAACTTACCTGGAAGGAGCACAGTGTACTGTACAATACACTGCACTACACAGCAGCTACCTAGAACGAGCACACTGTACTGTACAATACACTGCACTACACTACAGAGCACCTACCTGGAAAACCCAAACTGTAGAATAAACTGCACTACACAGCACCTACCTGGAAAACCCACACTGTAGAATAAACTGCACTACACAGCACCTACCTGGAAGGAGCACACTGTATTTTACAATACACTGCACTAACCAGCACCTACCTGGAAGGAGCACACTGTACTATACAATACACTCCACTAACAGCACCTACCTGGAAGGAGCACATTGTACTGTACAATACACCGCACTAGCAGCACCTATCCTGTAAAGAGCACTCTGTAGAATACACTGCAGTACACAGCACATACCTGGAATGAGCACACTGTACTGTACTATACACTGTACTACACCGCACCTACCTGGAAGGAGCCCATTGTACTGTACAATACACTGCACTACATCACACCTTCCCTGAACGGAGTACACTGTACTGTACAATGCACTTCACTACACAGCACCTACCTGGAAGGAGCACACTGTACTGTATACTACACTGGCCTAACAGCACCTACCAGATTAGGAGCACACTGTACCGTACAATACACTGCACTACACAGCACCTACCTGGAAGGAGCACACTGTACTGTATACTACACTGGCCTAACAGCACCTACCTGTAGGAGGCTGGACTGGCTTGTAGTGAGTACCAAGGGGTACTTGCACCTTGCACCAGGCCCAGTTATCCCTTATTAGTGTATAGGGTGTCTAGCAGCTTAGGCTGATAGATAATGGTAGCTTAGCAGAGCAGCTTAGGCTAAACTAGGAGACGTGTGAAGCTACTACAGTACCACTTAGTGTCATATGCACAATATCATAAGAAAACACAATACACAGTTATACTAAAAATAAAGGTACTTTATTTTTATGACAATATGCCAAAGTATCTTAGAGTGTACCCTCAGTGAGAGGATAGGAAATATACACAAGATATATATACACAATAGCAAAAATATGCAGTATAGTCTTAGAAAACAGTGCAAACAATGTATAGTTACAATAGGATGCAATGGGGAAACATAGGGATAGGGGCAACACAAACCATATACTCCAGAAGTGGAATGCGAACCACGAATGGACCCCAAACCTATGTGACCTTGTAGAGGGTCGCTGGGACTATTAGAAAATAGTGAGAGTTAGAAAAATAACCCTCCCCAAGACCCTGAAAAGTGAGTGCAAAGTGCACTAAAGTTCCCCTAAGGACAAAAGAGTCGTGTTATAGGAATAATGCAGGAAAGACACAAACCAGCAATGCAACAACTGTGGATTTCCAATCTAGGGTACCTGTGGAACAAGGGGACCAAGTCCAAAAGTCACAAGCAAGTCGGAGATGGGCAGATGCCCAGGAAATGCCAGCTGCGGGTGCAAAGAAGCTTCGACTGGACAGAAGAAGCTGAGGTTTCTGCAGGAACGAAAAGGGCTAGAGACTTCCCCTTTGGTGGACGGATCCCTCTCGCCTTGGAGAGTCGTGCAGAAGTGTTTTCCCGCCGAAAGGACGCCAACAAGCCTTGCTACACGCAAATCGTGCGTTTGGCGTTTTTGGACGCTGCTGGGGCCCAGGAGGGACCAGGAGGTCGCAAATTAGACCTGCAGAGAGAGGGGACGTCGAGCAAGACAAAGAGCCCTCACTGAAGCAGGTAGCACCCGGAGAAGTGCCAGAAACAGGCACTACGAGGATGCGTGAAACGGTGCTCGCCGAAGTTGCACAAAGGAGTCCCACGTCGCCGGAGACCAACTTAGAAAGTCGTGCAATGCAGGTTAGAGTGCCGTGGACCCAGGCTTGGCTGTGCACGAAGGATTTCCGCCGGAAGTGCACAGGGGCCGGAGTAGCTGCAAAGTTGCGGTTCCCAGCAATGCAGCCCAGCGAGGTGAGGCAAGGACTTACCTCCACCAAACTTGGGCTGAAGAGTCACTGGACTGTGGGGGTCACTTGGACAGCGTCGCTGGATTCGAGGGACCTCGCTCGTCGTGCTGAGAGGAGACCCAAGGGACCGGTAATGCAGCTTTTTGGTGCCTGCGGTTGCAGGGGGAAGATTCCGTCGACCCACGGGAGATTTCTTCGGAGCTTCTGGTGCAGAGAGGAGGCAGGCTACCCCCACAGCATGCACAAGCAGGAAAACAGTCGAGAAGGCGGCAGGATCAGCGTTACAGAGTTGCAGTAGTCGTCTTTGCTACTATGTTGCAGGTTTGCAGGCTTCCAGCGCGGTCAGCGGTCGATTCCTTATCAGAAGGTGAAGAGAGAGATGCAGAGGAACTCGGCTGAGCTCATGCATTCGTTATCTAAAGTTTCCCCAGAGACAGAGACCCTAAATAGCCAGAAAAGAGGGTTTGGCTACCTAGGAGAGAGGAAAGGCTACTAACACCTGAAGGAGCCTATCAGCAGGAGTCTCTGACGTCACCTGGTGGCACTGGCCACTCAGAGCAGTCCAGTGTGCCAGCAGCACCTCTGTTTCCAAGATGGCAGAGGTCTGGAGCACACTGGAGGAGCTCTGGACACCTCCCAGGGGAGGTGCAGGTCAGGGGAGTGGTCACTCCCCTTTCCTTTGTCCAGTTTCGCGCCAGAGCAGGGGCTAAGGGGTCCCTGAACCGGTGTAGACTGGCTTATGCAGAATTGGGCACATCTGTGCCCAACAAAGCATTTCCAGAGGCTGGGGGAGGCTACTCCTCCCCTGCCTTCACACCATTTTCCAAAGGGAGAGGGTGTCACACCCTCTCTCAGAGGAAGTTCTTTGTTCTGCCATCCTGGGCCAGGCCTGGCTGGACCCCAGGAGGGCAGCTGCCTGTCTGAGGGGTTGGCAGCAGCAGCAGCTGCAGTGAAACCCAAGGAAGGGCAGTCTGGCAGTACCAGGGTCTGTGCTACAGACCACTGGGATCATGGAATTGTATCAACAATGCCAGGATGGCATAGAGGGGGCAATTCCATGATCATAGACATGTTACATGGCCATATTCGGAGTTACCATGGTGAAGCTACATATAGGTAGTGACCTATATGTAGTGCACGCGTGTAATGGTGTCCCCGCACTCACAAAGTTCAGTGAATTGGCTCTGAACAATGTGGGGGCACCTTGGCTAGTGCCAGGGTGCCCTCACACTAAGTAACTTTGCACCTAACCTTTACCAGGTAAAGGTTAGACATATAGGTGACTTATAAGTTACTTAAGTGCAGTGTAAAATGGCTGTGAAATAACGTGGACGTTATTTCACTCAGGCTGCAGTGGCAGGCCTGTGTAAGAATTGTCAGAGCTCCCTATGGGTGGCAAAAGAAATGCTGCAGGCCATAGGGATCTCCTGGAACCCCAATACCCTGGGTACCTCAGTACCATATACTAGGGAATTATAAGGGTGTTCCAGTAAGCCAATGTAAATTGGTAAAAATGGTCACTAGCCTGTCAGTGACAATTTGGAAAGAAATGAGAGAGCATAACCACTGAGGTTCTGATTAGCAGAGCCTCAGTGAGACAGTTAGTCACTACACAGGTAACACATTCAGGCACACTTATGAGCACTGGGGCCCTGGGTTACCAGGGTCCCAGTGACACATACAACTAAAACAACATATATACAGTGAAAAATGGGGGTAATATGCCAGGCAAGATGGTACTTTCCTACACAACCCCCCCCCCAAACGAAGGACAATAAGACTAGCCATTACCTGATGAGTCTTCATTGTCTAAGTGGAAATATCTGGAGAGTCCATCTGCATTGGAGTGGCTACTCCCAGGTCTATGTTCCAGTGTATAGTCCATTCCCTGTAGGGATATGGACCACCTCAACAATTTTGGATTTTCACCTTTCATTTGTTTTAGCCAAAGTAGAGGTTTGTGGTCTGTCTGAACAATGAAGTGAGTGCCAAACAGGTATGGCCTCAACTTCTTCAGAGCCCAGACCACAGCAAAGGCCTCCCTCTCAATGGCAGACCAACGCTTTTCTCTAGGGGTCAACCTTCTACTAATAAAAGCAACAGGTTGATCCTGGCCCTCAGAATTAAGTTGTGATAGGACTGCCCCTACTCCTAATTCAGATGCATCAGCTTGGACATAGAATTTTTTAGAGTAACAAGGGCTTTTCAGGACAGGTGCAGAGCACATGGCCTGCTTCAGCTCCTCAAAAGCTTTCTGACAGCTTGCTGTCCATAATTCCTTTTTAGGCATTTTCTTGGAAGTGAGGTCATTAAGAGGGGCTGCAATGGAGCCGTAGTTCTTAATGAACCTCCTGTAATACCCAGTGAGGCCTAGGAAGGCTCTCACCTGAGTCTGAGCGGTAGGGGGAACCCAATCAATAATTGTTTGGATTTTCCCCTGAAGTGGTGCAATCTGTTCCCCACCAACAAGGTGTCCCAGATAAACCACCTTACCCTGCCCTATCTGGCACTTTGAAGCCTTGATAGTGAGGCCTGCCTTTTGCAGGGCCTCCAAAACTTTCCATAGGTGGACCAGGTGATCATCCCAGCTGGAGCTAAAGACAGCTATATCGTCCAAATATGCTGCACTGAAAGCTTCCAGCCCTTGCAGGACTGTGTTCACCAACCTCTGAAAAGTGGCAGGTGCATTTTTCAAACCAAAAGGCATTACAGTAAACTGGTAATGTCCTCCAATGGTAGAAAATGCAGTCTTAGGTTTAGCATCTTCTGACAATTTGATCTGCCAATACCCTGCAGTCAAATCAAAAGTGCTTAGATACTTGGCAGATGCCAGTGTATCTATGAGCTCATCAGCCCTGGGTATAGGGTGAGCATCAGTTTTGGTTACCAAGTTGAGACCTCTATAGTCTACACAAAACCTCATTTCCTTCTTTCCATCTTTAGAATTGGGTTTTGGTACCAGTACCACAGGAGAAGCCCATGGACTGTCAGAGTGCTCAACCACTCCTAGTTCCAACATTTTCTGAACTTCTTGCTTTATGCAGTCCCTGACATGGTCAGGCTGCCTATAGATCTTACTTTTGACAGGTAAACTGTCTGCAGTACCTATAGTGTGCTCACACCAAGAAGTGGTGCCTGGCACAGTAGAGAAGAGTTCTGAAAATTGTCCTAGGAGATTTATGCAATTGTCTTTCTGCTCAGCAGTAAGACAATCAGCCAAAACTACACCTTCCACAAGAGCATCTTGATCTGTGGAAGAGAAGAGATCAGGTAGAGGATCACTGTCTTCTTCCTGTCCCTCATCTGTTGCCATGAGCAGGGTGAGATCAGCCCTGTCATAGTAGGGTTTCAGGCGGTTGACATGGAGCACCCTAAGGGGACTCCTGGCAGTGCCTAAGTCAACCAAGTAGGTGACTTCACCCTTCTTTTCAACAATTGTGTGGGGTCCACTCCATTTGTCTTGGAGTGCTCTTGGGGCCACAGGCTCCAAGACCCACACTTTCTGCCCTGGTTGGTACTGAACCAAAACAGCCTTCTGATCATGCCATTGCTTCTGGAGCTCTTGGCTGGCCTGAAGGTTTTTACTGGCCTTTTTCATGTACTCAGCCATCCTTGATCTGAGGCCAAGTACATAGTCCACAATATCCTGTTTAGGAGCTTTTAAAGGTTGTTCCCAACCCTCCTTTACAAGTGTGAGTGGACCCCTAACAGGGTGTCCAAAAAGAAGTTCAAAGGGGCTGAAGCCCACTCCTTTCTGGGGTACCTCCCTGTAGGCAAAAAGGAGGCATGGTAGAAGGATATCCCATCTCCTGCGGAGTTTTTCAGGGAGACCCATAATCATGCCTTTGAGAGTTTTATTAAATCTCTCCACCAGTCCATTTGTTTGTGGATGATAGGGTGTTGTGAACTTGTAAGTTACACCACACTCCTTCCACATGGCCTTTAAGTATGCAGACATGAAATTGCTTCCTCTGTCTGATACTACTTCCTTTGGGAAGCCCACCCTGAAAATATTCCCAGGAGGGCCTTTGCCACTGCAGGAGCTGTAGTGGTCCTTAAAGGAATAGCTTCAGGATATCTTGTGGCATGGTCCACTACCACTAAGATAAACCTATTGCCTGAAGCAGTAGGAGGGTCAAGGGGGCCAACTATGTCAACCCCTACCCTTTCAAAGGGTACCCCAACCACAGGCAGTGGGATAAGGGGTGCCTTTGGAGTGCCACCTGTCTTGCCACTGGCTTGACAGGTTTCACAGGACTTACAAAATTCTTTTGTGTCCTCAGACATCCTAGCCCAATGAAACAGGGGAACAAGCCTGTCCCAAGTTTTCATTTGTCCTAGATGCCCAGCTAAGGGAATGTCATGTGCCAGTGTTAGGAGGAACTTTCTGTACTCCTGAGGAATCACTAATGTCCTGGCAGCTCCAGGTTTAGGATCCCTATGCTCAGTGTACAAGAGGTTGTCCTCCCAGTAAACTCTGTGAGAGTCACTGACATCCCCATTAGCCTGTTTGACAGCTTGCTGTCTGAGACCCTCTAATGTGGGACAGGTTTGCTGTGCCACACTCAGCTCCTCCCTGGCAGGCCCCCCTTCACCCAAAAGCTCAGCAGTGTCTGCTTCCAGCTCCTCTGGTGTAGGTTCTGCACAGGGAGGGAATTCTTCTTCCTCAGAATTAGAATCCACTGTAGAGGGAGGGATAGTAGGAAGTGGTTTGCTTCTACTAGCCCTAGCTTTAGGGAGCACTTGGTCCATTGTTCCAGGATCCAAGCTTCCCTGTCCTTTTTGCTTTTTGGCCTGAGCCCTTGTCAAAGCAAAAATATGCCCTGGGATGCCCAGCATTGCTGCATGGGCCTCCAACTCCACATCTGACCAAGCTGATGTCTCCAAATCATTCCCTAATAGACAGTCTACAGGTAAATCTGAAGCTACCACAACTTTCTTTGGACCAGTTACCCCCCCCCAGTTGAGATTTACAACAGCCATGGGGTGGCTTTGTGTTATGTTGTGAGCATCGGTTACTTGGTACTGGTGTCCAAGTATGTGTTGTTCAGGGTGCACCAGTTTATCAATCACCATTGTGACACTGGCACCTGTGTCCCTGTAGGCCTGGACCTCAACACCATTTATTAGGGTTAGTTGCTTGTACTTCTCCAAGTTATGGGGGCAAGCAACCAAAGTGGCTAAATCAATAGCCCCTTCAGAGACTAAAGTAGCCTCTGTGGTCTCCCTAATCAGACCAACCCCAACTAAATTACCAAAAGTGAGCCCAGCTACTCCCTTGGATTGGCTATTAGTAGGTTTGCTCCCACCACCACTGCTATTAGTAGGGACACTAGGTGTAGCAGTAGGGGTTGTAGTGGTAGGAGCTGTGGTGCCTTTCTTTGGACAACTGGGATCTGTTGTCCAATGGCCTTTTATTTTACATAAATAGCACCATGGTTTCTTTTCCTTGTTCTGATTAAAGGAGGATTTGGGCCCACCACCCCCACCAGAGTGTTTTTGTGGGCCTGATGAAGACTCATTTTTAGATTTGTCCCCACCCTTGTCAGAAGACTTACCATCCTTCTTTTTGTTGCCATCTTTGTCACCCCCTGTATGAACTTTTCTGTTCACTCTTGTTCTGACCCATTTGTCTGCCTTCTTTCCCAATTTTTGGGGAGAGGTCAGATCAGAGTCCACCAAGTACTGGTGCAACAAATCAGACACACAATTATTAAGAATATGCTCTCTCAGGATTAAGTTATACAGGCTGTCATAATCAGTAACTTTACTGCCATGTAACCACCCCTCCAAGGCCTTCACTGAATGGTCAATGAAATCAACCCAGTCTTGTGAAGACTCCTTTTTGGTCTCTCTGAACTTTATCCTGTACTGTTCAGTGGTTAAGCCATAACCATCCAGGAGTGCATTCTTAAGAACTTGGAAATTATTGGCATCATTTTCTTTCACTGTAAGGAGCCTATCCCTACCTTTTCCACTAAATGATAGCCATAGGATAGCAGCTCACTGCTTTTGAGGGACATCCTGTACAGCACAGGCCCTCTCAAGTGCAGCAAACCACTTGTTAATGTCATCCCCCTCCTTATAAGAGGGAACTATCTTGTGCAGGTTCCTGGAATCATGCTCTTTTGCAGGATGACTATGGGGAATACTGCTGCTGCCACCATGGGTATCTAAACCCAACTTCTGTCTTTCCTTCTCTAATTCTAAAGACTGTCTATCCAAATCCAGCTGTTGCTTTTTGAGCTTCAGTCTGGTTTGTTCCACTCTCAATCTATTGAGCTCCCTTTCTAACAATCTGTCATCAGGGTGGGTGGGAGGGACATTTCTAGATACAGAGGTATGATGGGAATGAACAGAAGGAGACCTGTCCCTTACAGAGGGCACCCTAACAGCTTGGCTACCAGCATAATGTGAGAGCACACCATCAGTATGGTGTGATTCAACCTCTGTACCAACTATGCTAGACTGTCTAGTAATGGGCAGGCTGAGAAGTTTCTTTCCTGAACCTTTTCCTGGGGGAGTCCCTGGATCAGATTGAGAACCATTAGCTACTTTTTCACCAGATTGGGCACTTATGGCCTTATCTTGTACTCTAAGCATATTAATTAACAGTTCTAAGGAAGGATTCTTCCCTACACTCAAACCTCTCTCTATGCAGACTCCTTGCTCCTTTCCAGCTAAGGTGATCATATGCAATTTTGGACAGTTCAACATATTGGCCTGTAACAGACATTTTTTAGAGAGAGTTAAAGTGATAGAAAAAGAGAAAAAAGTTTTCAGAACTTTTTGGAAAGACAGAAAAAAACTTTTTAAACTTTTAAGAACTTTTTGAAAGTTTAGGAGTACTTTTCAGCACTTAGAAAAGAGTGAAAAGAGGAAATGCAAAACTTTTTGGCTATGTGTATATACACTGACCTTGTTTTGTATATTTTTCTCTTATGAAAAGTACAATGACAAGAGTGGTAAGTAGTCTCAAGCACTTATCCCACCACTGCACAACCAATGTAGGAGGCTGGACTGGCTTGTAGTGAGTACCAAGGGGTACTTGCACCTTGCACCAGGCCCAGTTATCCCTTATTAGTGTATAGGGTGTCTAGCAGCTTAGGCTGATAGATAATGGTAGCTTAGCAGAGCAGCTTAGGCTGAACTAGGAGACGTGTGAAGCTACTACAGTACCACTTAGTGTCATATGCACAATATCATAAGAAAACACAATACACAGTTATACTAAAAATAAAGGTACTTTATTTTTATGACAATATGCCAAAGTATCTTAGAGTGTACCCTCAGTGAGAGGATAGGAAATATACACAAGATATATATACACAATAGCAAAAATATGCAGTATAGTTTTAGAAAACAGTGCAAACAATGTATAGTTACAATAGGATGCAATGGGGAAACATAGGGATAGGGGCAACACAAACCATATACTCCAAAAGTGGAATGCGAACCACGAATGGACCCCAAACCTATGTGACCTGGTAGAGGGTCGCTGGGACTATTAGAAAATAGTGAGAGTTAGAAAAATAACCCTCCCCAAGACCCTGAAAAGTGAGTGCAAAGTGCACTAAAGTTCCCCTAAGGACAAAAGAGTCGTGTTAGAGGAATAATGCAGGAAAGACACAAACCAGCAATGCAACAACTGTGGATTTCCAATCTAGGGTACCTGTGGAACAAGGGGACCAAGTCCAAAAGTCACAAGCAAGTCGGAGATGGGCAGATGCCCAGGAAATGCCAGCTGCGGGTGCAAAGAAGCTTCGACTGGACAGAAGAAGCTGAGGTTTCTGCAGGAACGAAAAGGGCTAGAGACTTCCCCTTTGGTGGACGGATCCCTCTCGCCTTGGAGAGTCGTGCAGAAGTGTTTTCCCGCCGGAAGAACGCCAACAAGCCTTGCTACACGCAAATCGTGCGTTTGGCGTTTTTGGACGCTGCTGGGGCCCAGGAGGGACCAGGAGGTCGCAAATTGGACCTGCAGAGAGAGGGGACGTCGAGCAAGACAAAGAGCCCTCACTGAAGCAGGTAGCTCCTGGAGAAGTGCCAGAAACAGGCACTACGAGGATGCGTGAAACGGTGCTCACCGAAGTTGCACAAAGGAGTCCCACGTCGCCGGAGACCAACTTAGAAAGTCGTGCAATGCAGGTTAGAGTGCCGTGGACCCAGGCTTGGCTGTGCACAAAGGATTTCCGCCGGAAGTGCACAGGGGCCGGAGTAGCTGCAAAGTCGCGGTTCCCAGCAATGCAGCCCAGCGAGGTGAGGCAAGGACTTACCTCCACCAAACTTGGGCTGAAGAGTCACTGGACTGTGGGGGTCACTTGGACAGCGTCGCTGGATTCGAGGGACCTCGCTCGTCGTGCTGAGAGGAGACCCAAGGGACCGGTAATGCAGCTTTTTGGTGCCTGCGGTTGCAGGGGGAAGATTCCGTCGACCCACGGGAGAATTCTTCGGAGCTTCTGGTGCAGAGAGGAGGCAGGCTACCCCCACAGCATGCACAAGCAGGAAAACAGTCGAGAAGGCGGCAGGATCAGCGTTACAGAGTTGCAGTAGTCGTCTTTGCTACTATGTTGCAGGTTTGCAGGCTTCCAGCGCGGTCAGCGGTCGATTCCTTATCAGAAGGTGAAGAGAGAGATGCAGAGGAACTCGGCTGAGCTCACGCATTCGTTATCTAAAGTTTCCCCAGAGACAGAGACCCTAAATAGCCAGAAAAGAGGGTTTGGCTACCTAGGAGAGAGGAAAGGCTACTAACACCTGAAGGAGCCTATCAGCAGGAGTCTCTGACGTCACCTGGTGGCACTGGCCACTCAGAGCAGTCCAGTGTGCCAGCAGCACCTCTGTTTCCAAGATGGCAGAGGTCTGGAGCACACTGGAGGAGCTCTGGACACCTCCCAGGGGAGGTGCAGGTCAGGGGAGTGGTCACTCCCCTTTCCTTTGTCCAGTTTCGCACCAGAGCAGGGGCTAAGGGGTCCCTGAACCGGTGTAGACTGGCTTATGCAGAATTGGGCACATCTGTGCCCAACAAAGCATTTCCAGAGGCTGGGGGAGGCTACTCCTCCCCTGCCTTCACACCATTTTCCAAAGGGAGAGGGTGTCACACCCTCTCTCAGAGGAAGTTCTTTGTTCTGCCATCCTGGGCCAGGCCTGGCTGGACCCCAGGAGGGCAGCTGCCTGTCTGAGGGGTTGGCAGCAGCTGCAGTGAAACCCCAGGAAGGGCAGTCTGGCAGTACCAGGGTCTGTGCTACAGACCACTGGGATCATGGAATTGTACCAACAATGCCAGGATGGCATAGAGGGGGCAATTCCATGATCATAGACATGTTACATGGCCATATTCGGAGTTACCATGGTGAAGCTACATATAGGTAGTGACCTATATGTAGTGCACGCGTGTAATGGTGTCCCCGCACTCACAAAGTTCAGTGAATTGGCTCTGAACAATGTGGGGGCACCTTGGCTAGTGCCAGGGTGCCCTCACACTAAGTAACTTTGCACCTAACCTTTACCAGGTAAAGGTTAGACATATAGGTGACTTATAAGTTACTTAAGTGCAGTGTAAAATGGCTGTGAAATAACGTGGACGTTATTTCACTCAGGCTGCAGTGGCATGCCTGTGTAAGAATTGTCAGAGCTCCCTATGGGTGGCAAAAGAAATGCTGCAGGCCATAGGGATCTCCTGGAACCCCAATACCCTGGGTACCTCAGTACCATATACTAGGGAATTATAAGGGTGTTCCAGTAAGCCAATGTAAATTGGTAAAAATGGTCACTAGCCTGTCAGTGACAATTTGGAAAGAAATGAGAGAGCATAACCACTGAGGTTCTGATTAGCAGAGCCTCAGTGAGACAGTTAGTCACTACACAGGTAACACATTCAGGCACACTTATGAGCACTGGGGCCCTGGGTTACCAGGGTCCCAGTGACACATACAACTAAAACAACATATATACAGTGAAAAATGGGGGTAATATGCCAGGCAAGATGGTACTTTCCTACACTACCAGATTAGGAGCACACTGTACCGTACAATACACTGCACTACACAGCACCTACCTGGAAGGAGCACGCTGTACTGAACAATACACTCAACTACACAGCACCTACTGGGAAGGAGCACACAGTGATTTACACTGCACTACACAGCATCTACCTGAAAGGAGGAGACAATACAATACACTGCACTACACAGCAGCTACCTGGAAGGAGCACACTGTACTGTAGAAAACACTGCACTACACAGCACCTACCTGGAAGGAGCACACTGTACTTACTGCAAAACACACTGCACACCACAGCACCTATCTGGAAGGAGCACACTGTACTGTACAATACACTGCACTACACAGCACCTACCTAAAAGGAGCACACTGTACTGTACAATCCACTGCACTACACCTACCTGGAAGGAGGACACTGTATAATACACTGCACTATAGAAGGAGAACACTGTCCTCTAGAATACACTGCACTACACAGCAGCTACCTGGAAGGAGCAGACTGTACTGCACAATACACTGCACTACACAGTACCTACCTTGAAGGAGCATACAGTACAATACAGTGCACTATACAGAACCTACCTGTAAGGGGCGCATTGTACTGTACAATATATTGCACTATATAGCACCTACCTGGATAGAGCACACTGTACTGTACAATATACTGCACTACACATCACCTACTTGGAAGGAGCACACTGTACTATACAATACACTGCACTACACAGTACCTACTGTATGGAGCCCACTACTGTACAATGCACCGCACTACACAGCATGTACCTGTAAAGAGCACACTGTACAATTCACTGCACTGCACAGCACATACTTTGAAGGAGCCATTGAACTGTACAATACACTGTACTACACTACACCTACCTGGAAGGAGCACACTGGACTGCACAATACACTGGCCTAACCGCACCTATGTGGTTAGGAGCACACTGTACAGTACAATACACTGTACTAAAAAGAACCTACCTGGAAGGAACACACTGTACTGTACAATACACGGCAATACAACACACCTACTGGGAAGGAGCACACAGTGATTTACACTGCACTACACAGCATCTACCTGGAAGGAGCACACTGTACTGTGTAATACACTGCAGTAACAGCACCTACCTGGAAGGAGCACACTGTACTGAACAATACACTGCACTATACAGCACCTACCTGGAAGGAGCACATAGTACAATAAACTGCACCTACCATTAAAGAGCACACTGCAATACTCTGCACTACACTGCACCTGCATGGAAGGAGCAGACTGTACTACACAGCACCTACCTGGAAGGAGCAGACTGTACTGTAGAATAAAATGCACTACACAGCACGGACCTGGAAGAAGCACACTGCACTGTACAATAGACTGCACTAACATCACCTACCTGGCAGGAGCACACTGTATTGTACAGTACAATGCACAAGCAGCAGCTACTTGCAAAGAGCACCATATACACTACATTGCACTAGACAGCACTTACCTGGAAGAAGCACACTGTACTGTACAATACACTGCACTACACAGCACATACCTGGAAGGGGCACACAGTACTGTACAATACACTCAACCTACCTGGAAGAAGCACACTATACTGTGCAATACACTGCACTACACATCATCTACCTGGAAGGAGCACACTGTCAAATACACTGCACTACACCACGCCTACCTGGAAGGAGCACACACTACAACACACTGCACTACACAGCACCTACGTGGAAGGAGCACACTGTACTGTACAGTACATTACACAACATACCACCTACCTGGAAAGAGCACACTTTACTGTACAAAACATTGCACTACACAACATTGCACTACACAACACCTACCTGGAAGAACCACACTAGAAAACACTGTACTACACACTGAACTTACTGCGCAATACACTGCACCAGACAAGACCTACCTGGCAGGAGCACACTGTATTGTACAGTACACTGCACAAGCAGCAGCTACCTACAAATAGCACCCCATACAATACACTGCACTACACAGCACATACCTGGAAGGAACACATAGTAGAATACACTGCACTATACTGCATCTACCTGGAACAACCACAATGTGCAATAAATTGCACTCCACAGCACCTACCTTGAAGGAGCACATTGTACTGGACAATACACTGCACTACACAGCACCTACCTGGAAGAAGCACACTGTACTGTACAATACACTGCACTAACAGAACCTACCTGCACTACACAGCACCTACCTGGAAGTCGCACACTGTACAATACACTGCACTACACCGCACATACCTGGAAGTAGAACACAGTACAATATACTGCACTACACAGCATGTACCTGCAAGGAGCAGACTATACAATTCACTGCACTACACAGAACTTACCTGGAAGGAGCACAGTGTACTGTACAAAACACTGCAATACACAGCAGCTACCTAGAACGAGCACACTGTACTGTACTGTACAATACACTGCACTACAGAGCACCTACCTGGAAAACCCGCACTGTAGAATAAACTGCACTACACAGCACCTACCGGGAAGGAGCACACTGTATTTTACAATACAATGCACTAACCAGCACCTACCTGGAAGGAGCACACTGTACTGTACAATACACTCCACTAACAGCACCTACCTGGAAGGAGCACACTGTACTGTACAATACACTGCACTACACCACACCTACCTGGAAGGAGCCCATTGTACTGTACAATACACTGCACTACATCACACCTTCCCTGAACGGAGTGCACTCTACTGTACAAAGCACTTCACTACACAGCACCTACCTGGAAGGAGCAAACTGTACTGTATACTACACTGGCCTAACAGCACCTACCAGGTTAGGAGCACACTGTACCGTACAATACACTGCACTACACAGCACCTACCTGGAAGGAGCACGCTGTACTGAACAATACACTCCACTACACAGCACCTACTGGGAAGGAGCACACAGTGATTTACACTGCACTACACAGCATCTACCTGAAAGGAGGAGACTATACAATACACTGCACTACAAAGCACCTACCTGGAAGGAGCACACTGTACTGTAGAAAACACTGCACTACACAGCACCTACCTGGAAGGAGCACACTGTACTTACTGCAAAATGCAGTGCACTACACAGCACCTACCTGGCAGGAGCACACTGAATTATACAGTACACTGCACAAGCAGCAGCTACCTGCAAAGAGCACCCTTTACACTACATTGTAGTACACAGCACTTACCTGGAAGGAGCACACTGTACTGTGCAATACAATGCACTACACTACACAGCACATACCTGGAAGGAACACATAGTAGAATAAACTGCACTATACTGCATCTACCTGGAAGGACCACAATGTGCAATGAACTGCACTCCACAGCACGTACCTGGAAGGAGCACGGTGTACTGTACAATACACTGCATTACACAGCAATTACCTGGAAGGAGCAAACTGTACTGGATAATAACCATGCACTACACAGCACCTACCTGGAAGCAGCATACTGTACTGTACAATACACTGCACTAACATAACCTACCTGCACTACACAGCACCTACCAAGAAGGAGCACACTGTATTGTACTATACACTGCACTACACAGCACCTACCTGGAAGGAGCACACTGTACAATACAGTGCACTACACCGCACCTACCTGGAAGGAGAACACAGTACAATACACTGCACTACACAGCATGTACCTGGAAGGAGCATACTATACAATACACTAGACTACACAGAACTTACCTGGAAGGAGCACACTGTACTGTACAATACACGTCACTACACAGCACCTACCTGGAAGAACCACACTGTAGAATAAACTGCACTACATAGCACCTACCTGGAAGGAGCACACTGTACTGTACAATACACTGCACTACACAGCACCTACCTGGAAGGGGCACACTGTACTATACAATACACTGCAATACACTGCACCTACCTGGAAGGAGCACAATGTACAGTGCAATACACTGCACTAAACCACACCTACATGGAAGGAGCGCACAGTACAACACACTGCACTACACAGCATCTACCTGGAAGGAGCACACTAAACAATACACTGCACTACACCACACCAACATGGAAGGAGCACACAGTACAACACACTGCACTACACATCATCTACCTGGAAAGAGCACACTATACAATACACTGCACTACACCACACCTACCTGGAAGGAGCAAACTGTACTGTACAATACACTACACAACACACCATCTACCTGAAAGGAGCACATTGTACTTTACAATACACTGCACTAAGCAGCACCTACCTGGAAGGAGCACACTGTACTGTACAATACACTGCACTAACAGAACCTACCTGCACTACACAGCACCTACCAAGAAGGAGCACACTGTACTGTACAATACACTGCACTACACAGCAGCTATCTAGAACAAGCACACTGTACTGTACAATACACTGCACTACATAGCACCTACCTGGAAAACCCACACTGTAGAATAAACTGCACTACACAGCACCTACCTGGAAGGAGCACACTGTACCTTACAATACACTGCACTAACCAGCACCTACCTGGAAGGAGCACACTGTAAAATACACTCCACTAACAGAACCTACCTGCACTACACAGCAGCTACCTAGAACAAGCACACTGTACTGTACAATACACTACACTACACAGCACCTACCTGGAAACCCGCACTGTAGAATAAACTGCACTACACAGCACCTACCTGGAAGGAGCACACTGTACTTTACAATACACTGCACTAACCAGCACCTACCTGGAAGGAGCGGACTGTACTGTACAATACACTGCACTAACAGAACCTACCTGCACTACACAGCACCGACCAAGAAGGAGCACACTGTATTATACTATACACTGCACTACACAGCACCTACCTGGAAGGAGCACACTGTACAATACACTGCACTACACCTCACATACCTGGAAGGAGAACACAGTACAATACACTGCACTACACAGCATGTACCTGGAAGGAGCAGACTATACAATACACTGCACTGCACAGAACGTACCTGTGAGAAGGTAGCCTCTTTCTAGCCTTGTTACCCCCACTTTTGGCCTGTTTGTGAGTGTATGTCAGGGTGTTTGTCACTGTTTTCACTGTCTCACTGGGATCCTGATAGCCAGGCCTCAGTGCTCATAGTGAAAACACTATGTTTTCAGTATGGTTGTTAGGTGTCACTGGGATCCTGCTGGTCATGACCCCAGTGCTCATAGGTTTGTGGCCTATATGTATGTGTCACTGGGACCCTGTCACACAGGGCCCCAGTGCTCATAGGTGTGCATGTATATGTTCCCTGTGTGGTGCCTAACTGTCTCACTGAGGCTCTGCTAACCAGAACCTCAGTGGTTATGCTCTCTCATTTCTTTCCAAATTGTCACTGACAGGCTAGTGACCATTTTTACCAATTTACATTGGCTTACTGGAACACCCTTATAATTCCCTAGTATATGGTACTGAGGTACCCAGGGTATTGGGGTTCCAGGAGATCCCTATGGGCTGCAGCATTTCTTTTGCCACCCATAGGGAGCTCTGACAATTCTTACACAGGCCTGCCACTGCAGCCTGAGTGAAATAACGTCCACGTTATTTCACAGCCATTTTACACTGCACTTAAGTAACTTATAAGTCACCTATATGTCTAACCTTTACCTGGTAAAGGTTAGGTGCAAAGTTACTTAGTGTGAGGGCACCCTGGCACTAGCCAAGGTGCCCCCACATTGTTCAGAGCCAATTCACTGAACTTTGTGAGTGCGGGGACACCATTACACGCATGCACTACATATAGGTCACTACCTATATGTAGCTTCACCATGGTAACTCCGAATATGGCCATGTAACATGTCTATGATCATGGAATTGCCCCCTCTATGCCATCCTGGCATTGTTGGTACAATTCCATGATCCCAGTGGTCTGTAGCACAGACCCTGGTACTGCCAGACTGCCCTTCCTGGGGTTTCACTGCAGCTGCTGCTGCTGCCAACCCCTCAGACAGGCAGCTGCCCTCCTGGGGTCCAGCCAGGCCTGGCCCAGGATGGCAGAACAAAGAACTTCCTCTGAGAGAGGGTGTGACACCCTCTCCCTTTGGAAAATGGTGTGAAGGCAGGGGAGGAGTAGCCTCCCCCAGCCTCTGGAAATGCTTTGTTGGGCACAGATGTGCCCCATTCTGCATAAACCAGTCTACACCGGTTCAGGGACCCCTTAGCCCCTGCTCTGGCACGAAACTGGACAAAGGAAAGGGGAGTGACCACTCCCCTGACCTGCACCTCCCCTGGGAGGTGTCCAGAGCTCCTCCAGTGTGCTCCAGACCTCTGCCATCTTGGAAACAGAGGTGCTGCTGGCACACTGGACTGCTCTGAGTGGCCAGTGCCACCAGGTGACGTCAGAGACTCCTGCTGATAGGCTCCTTCAGGTGTTAGTAGCCTTTCCTCTCTCCTAGGTAGCCAAACCCTCTTTTCTGGCTATTTAGGGTCTCTGTCTCTGGGGAAACTTTAGATAACGAATGCATGAGCTCAGCCGAGTTCCTCTGCATCTCTCTCTTCACCTTCTGATAAGGAAACGACCGCTGACCGCGCTGGAAGCCTGCAAACCTGCAACATAGTAGCAAAGACGACTACTGCAACTCTGTAACGCTGATCCTGCCGCCTTCTCGACTGTTTTCCTGCTTGTGTATGCTGTGGGGGTAGCCTGCCTCCTCTCTGCACCAGAAGCTCCGAAGAAATCTCCCGTGGGTCGACGGAATCTTCCCCCTGCAACCGCAGGCACCAAAAAGCTGCATCCCTGGTCCCTTGGGTCTCCTCTCAGCACGACGAGCAAGGTCCCTCGAATCCAGCGACGCTGTCCAAGTGACCCCCACAGTCCAGTGACTCTTCTGCCCAAGTTTGGTGGAGGTAAGTCCTTGCCTCACCTCGCTGGGCTGCATTGCTGGGAACCGCGACTTTGCAGCTACTCCGGCCCCTGTGCACTTCCGGCGGAAATCCTTTGTGCACAGCCAAGCCTGGGTCCACGGCACTCTAACCTGCATTGCACGACTTTCTAAGTTGGTCTCCGGCGACGTGGGACTCCTTTGTGCAACTTCGGCGAGCACTGTTTCACGCATCCTCGTAGTGCCTGTTTCTGGCACTTCTCCGGGTGCTACCTGCTTCAGTGAGGGCTCTTTGTCTTGCGCGACGTCTCCTCTCTCTTCAGGTCCAATTTGCGACCTCCTGGTCCCTCCTGGGCGCCAGCAGCGTCCAAAAACTCCAAACGCACGATTTGCGTGTAGCAAGGCTTGTTGGCGTCCTTCCGGCGGGAAAACACTTCTGCACGACTCTCCAAGGCGAGAGGGATCCGTCCACCAAAGGGGAAGTCTCTAGCCCTTTTTGTTCCTGCAGAAACCTCAGCTTCTTCTGTCCAGTCGAAGCTTCTTTGCACCCGCAGCTGGCATTTCCTGGGCATCTGCCCATCTCCGACTTGCTTGTGACTTTTGGACTTGGTCCCCTTGTTCCACAGGTACCCTAGATTGGAAATCTACAGTTGTTGCATTGCTGGTTTGTGTCTTTCCTGCATTATTCCTCTAACACGACTATTTTGTCCTTAGGGGAACTTTAGTGCACTTTGCACTCACTTTTCAGGGTCTTGGGGAGGGTTATTTTTCTAACTCTCACTATTTTCTAATAGTCCCAGCGTCCCTCTACAAGGTCACATAGGTTTGGGGTCCATTCGTGGTTCGCATTCCACTTTTGGAGTATATGGTTTGTGTTGCCCCTATCCCTATGTTTCCCCATTGCATCCTATTGTAACTATACATTGTTTGCACTGTTTTCTAAGACTATACTGCATATTTTTGCTATTGTGTATATATATCTTGTGTATATTTCCTATCCTCTCACTGAGGGTACACTCTAAGATACTTTGGCATATTGTCATAAAAATAAAGTACCTTTATTTTTAGTATAACTGTGTATTGTGTTTTCTTATGATATTGTGCATATGACACTAAGTGGTACTGTAGTAGCTTCACACGTCTCCTAGTTCAGCCTAAGCTGCTCTGCTAAGCTACCATTATCTATCAGCCTAAGCTGCTAGACACCCTATACACTAATAAGGGATAACTGGGCCTGGTGCAAGGTGCAAGTACCCCTTGGTACTCACTACAAGCCAGTCCAGCCTCCTACATTGGTTGTGCAGTGGTGGGATAAGTGCTTGAGACTACTTACCACTCTTGTCATTGTACTTTTCATAAGAGAAAAATATACAAAACAAGGTCAGTGTATATACACATAGCCAAAAAGTTTTGCATTTCCTCTTTTCACTCTTTTCTAAGTGCTGAAAAGTACTTCTAAACTTTCAAAAAGTTCTTAAAAGTTTAAAAAGTTTTTTTCTGTCTTTTCAAAAAGTTCTGAAAACTTTTGTCTCTTTCTCTATCACTTTAACTCTCTCAAAAAAATGTCTGGCACAGGCCAAAGTGTTGATCTGTCCAAACTTGCATATGACAACCTTAGCTGGAAAAGAGCAAGGAGTCTCTGTATAGAGAGAGGTTTGAGTGTAGGGAAGAATCCTGCCTTAGAACTATTAATTAATATGCTTAGAGAACAGGATAAGGCCATAGGTGCCCCATCTGTTGAAAAAGTACCTAATAGTTCCCAATCAGATTCAGGGACTCCCCCAGGAAAAGATTCAGGAAAGAAACTTCCTAGCCTGCCCATTACTAGACAATCTAGCATAGATGGTAATGATGATGAGCCACACCATAGAAATAGTGTTGTCTCACATCATAGCAAAAGCATTTATTCTCACCATACTGGTAGTAATGTTTCTGTAAAAAGCTGTTAAGTTGGCTTCTGTAAGGGACAGGTCTCCTTCTGTTCATTCCCATCATAGCTCTGTTTCTAGAAATGTCCCTCCCACCAACCCTGATGACAGAATGTTAGAGAGGGAACTCAATAAGTTGAGGGTGGAACAAACCAGACTGAAGCTTAAAAAGCAACAGCTGGATTTGGATAGACAGTCTTTTGAATTAGAGAAGGAAAGACAGAAGTTGGGTTTAGATACCCATGGTGGCAGCAGCAGTATTCCCCATAGTCATCCTGCAAAAGAGCATGATTCCAGGAATCTGCACAAGATAGTTCCCCCTTATAAGGAGGGGGATGACATTAACAAGTGGTTTGCTGCACTCGAGAGGGCCTGTGTTGTACAGGATGTCCCTCAAAGGCAGTGGGCTGCTATCCTATGGCTATCATTTAGTGGAAAAGGTAGGGATAGGCTCCTTACTGTAAAAGAAAATGATGCTAATAATTTCCAAGTTCTTAAGAATGCACTCCTGGATGGTTATGGCTTAACCACTGAACAGTACAGGATAAAGTTCAGAGAGACCAAAAAGGAGTCTTCACAAGACTGGGTTGATTTCATTGACCATTCAGTGAAGGCCTTGGAGGGGTGGTTACATGGCAGTAAAGTTACTGATTATGAAAGCCTGTATAACACAATCCTGAGAGAGCATATACTTAATAATTGTGTGTCTGATTTGTTGCACCAGTACCTGGTAGACTCTGATCTGACCTCTCCCCAAGAATTGGGAAAGAAGGCAGACAAATGGGTCAGAACAAGGGTGAACAGAAAAGTTCATACAGGGGGTGACAAAGATGGCAATAAGAAGAAAGATGGTGAAAAATCTCAAGATAAGCATGGGGATAAGGGTAAAACCAAAGATCCCACTTCAAATCTTAAACACTCTTCAGAGGGTGGGGATAAAACAAATTCTTCCTCTTCTTCCCAACCTGCACACATTAAAAAGCCTTGGTGCTTTGTGTGTAAAAATAGAGGCCATAGGCCAGGGGATAAGTCCTGTCCAGGTAAACCCCCTGAGCCTACCACCACTAATACATCAAGCTCTAGTGCCCCTAGCAGTAGTGGTACTAGTGGTGGGACTGCTGGCAACAGTCAAGCAAAGGGTGTAGTTGGGTTCACTTATGGGTCCATAGTGGAAACTGATGTAATCAGTCCCAAGACAGTTTCTGTCACACCTAGTGGCATTGGCCTTGCCACACTGGCTGCTTGTCCCCTTACAATGGATAAGTACAGGCAGACAGTTTCAATAAATGGTGTTGAGGCCTTGGCCTACAGGGACACAGGTGCCAGTTTCACTTTGGTGACTGAAAACCTAGTACCTCCTGAACAACACATCATTGGACAACAGTATAAGATTATTGATGTCCATAACTCCACTAAGTTTCTTCCCTTAGCTATAATTCAGTTTAGTTGGGGTGGAGATACTGGCCCTAAGCAGGTGGTGGTATCACCTAGCTTACCTGTAGACTGTCTCTTAGGTAATGACCTAGAGGTCTCAGGTTGGGCTGATGTAGAGTTTTATGCCCATGCAGCCATGCTGGGCATCCCTGAGGAATTGTTCCCTCTCATTTCAAGTGAAATGAAAAAGCAAAGGAGAGAAGGCCTGAAAACTCAGGATCCCTCTCCATCAACAGGTAAAAAGGGTATCACAGTATCCCCTAACCACCCTACCATTCAGGATACTATTCCTGTGGTGGGAGAAACCTCTCCTGGGGTGGCACCTGTTCCAAGGGAATCATCAGCTGGCAAAGCTGGACTCCCTGAGGTGGAAGTACCTCTCTGTGGGATAACTAACATTGGTGAGAAAAACAGCACCATTTTAGTTAACATAGGGCATCCCTCCAACCCTCCCAGAGAAACTTTAGTGCAGAAACCCTGCACTACCTCACAACACTTAGGACAGCATCCCTGCCCTAGTGTGGAGCTCATAGGACAGCATCCCTGCCCTGCTCCAACTCAAGAGAAACAGCATCCCTGTTCTCTCTTCCAGCCAGATGGACAAAGTTTTTGCCCAGCTATGGCTTTTCTGAGACAGCATCCCTGTCTGGCATTTCCATCACTACAAATAGGTTCAGTGGACAATTCCCACTGCTCTAAACTAAAACTTACTGATAGAAACTCTGATAATACATCTTCACATTGTTGCTTAGCTAAAAATCTTCAAACTGGGCGGTTTACATACCCACAGGGAAGTAACCATATAGTGGATGATAAAGGGAGTAACCAGTCTATTGCAGAGCTACTCTCTACTTATCACCACTTAGACAATAAAGTCTCAACTGGCCAAGGTTAGCCTTATTGTCCTTCGTTTGGGGGGGGGGTTGTGTGAGAAGGTAGCCTCTTTCTAGCCTTGTTACCCCCACTTTTGGCCTGTTTGTGAGTGTATGTCAGGGTGTTTGTCACTGTTTTCACTGTCTCACTGGGATCCTGATAGCCAGGCCTCAGTGCTCATAGTGAAAACACTATGTTTTCAGTATGGTTGTTATGTGTCACTGGGATCCTGCTGGTCAGGACCCCAGTGCTCATAGGTTTGTGGCCTATATGTATGTGTCACTGGGACCCTGTCACACAGGGCCCCAGTGCTCATAGGTGTGCATGTATATGTTCCCTGTGTGGTGCCTAACTGTCTCACTGAGGCTCTGCTAACCAGAACCTCAGTGGTTATGCTCTCTCATTTCTTTCCAAATTGTCACTGACAGGCTAGTGACCATTTTTACCAATTTACATTGGCTTACTGGAACACCCTTATAATTCCCTAGTATATGGTACTGAGGTACCCAGGGTATTGGGGTTCCAGGAGATCCCTATGGGCTGCAGCATTTCTTTTGCCACCCATAGGGAGCTCTGACAATTCTTACACAGGCCTGCCACTGCAGCCTGAGTGAAATAACGTCATTTCACAGCCATTTTACACTGCACTTAAGTAACTTATAAGTCACCTATATGTCTAACCTTTACCTGGTAAAGGTTAGGTGCAAAGTTACTTAGTGTGAGGGCACCCTGGCACTAGCCAAGGTGCCCCCACATTGTTCAGAGCCAATTCACTGAACTTTGTGAGTGCGGGGACACCATTACACGCGTGCACTACATATAGGTCACTACCTATATGTAGCTTCACCATGGTAACTCCGAATATGGCCATGTAACATGTCTATGATCATGGAATTGCCCCCTCTATGCCATCCTGGCATTGTTGGTACAATTCCATGATCCCAGTGGTCTGTAGCACAGACCCTGGTACTGCCAGACTGCCCTTCCTGGGGTTTCACTGCAGCTGCTGCTGCTGCCAACCCCTCAGACAGGCAGCTGCCCTCCTGGGGTCCAGCCAGGCCTGGCCCAGGATGGCAGAACAAAGAACTTCCTCTGAGAGAGGGTGTGACACCCTCTCCCTTTGGAAAATGGTGTGAAGGTAGGGGAGGAGTAGCCTCCCCCAGCCTCTGGAAATGCTTTGTTGGGCACAGATGTGCCCAATTCTGCATAAGCCAGTCTACACCGGTTCAGGGACCCCTTAGCCCCTGCTCTGGCGCGAAACTGGACAAAGGAAAGGGGAGTGACCACTCCCCTGACCTGCACCTCCCCTGGGAGGTGTCCAGAGCTCCTACAGTGTGCTCCAGCCCTCTGCCATCTTGGAAACAGAGGTGCTGCTGGCACACTGGACTGCTCTGAGTGGCCAGTGCCACCAGATGACGTCAGAGACTCCTGCTGATAGGCTCCTTCAGGTGTTAGTAGCCTTTCCTCTCTCCTAGGTAGCCAAACCCTCTTTTCTGGCTATTTAGGGTCTCTGTCTCTGGGGAAACTTTAGATAACGAATGCATGAGCTCAGCCGAGTTCCTCTGCATCTCTCTCTTCACCTTCTGATAAGGAAACGACCGCTGACCGCGCTGGAAGCCTGCAAACCTGCAACATAGTAGCAAAGACGACTACTGCAACTCTGTAACGCTGATCCTGCCGCCTTCTCGACTGTTTTCCTGCTTGTGTATGCTGTGGGGGTAGCCTGCCTCCTCTCTGCACCAGAAGCTCCGAAGAAATCTCCCGTGGGTCGACGGAATCTTCCCCCTGCAACCGCAGGCACCAAAAAGCTGCATCACCGGTCCCTTGGGTCTCCTCTCAGCACGACGAGCGAGGTCCCTCGAATCCAGCGACGCTGTCCAAGTGACCGCCACAGTCCAGTGACTCTTCAGCCCAAGTTTGGTGGAGGTAAGTCCTTGCCTCACCTCGCTGGGCTGCATTGCTGGGAACCGCGACTTTGCAGCTACTCCGGCCCCTGTGCACTTCCGGCGGAAATCCTTTGTGCACAGCCAAGCCTGGGTCCACGGCACTCTAACCTGCATTGCACGACTTTCTAAGTTGGTCTCCGGCGACGTGGGACTCCTTTGTGCAACTTCGGCGAGCACCGTTTCACGCATCCTCGTAGTGCCTGTTTCTGGCACTTCTCCGGGTGCTACCTGCTTCAGTGAGGGCTCTTTGTCTTGCTCGACGTCCCCTCTCTCTTCAGGTCCAATTTGCGACCTCCTGGTCCCTCCTGGGCCCCAGCAGCGTCCAAAAACGCCAAACGCACGATTTGCGTGTAGCAAGGCTTGTTGGCGTCCTTCCGGCGGGAAAACACTTCTGCACGACTCTCCAAGGCGAGAGGGATCCGTCCACCAAAGGGGAAGTCTCTAGCCCTTTTTGTTCTTGCAGAAACCTCAGCTTCTTCTGTCCAGTCGAAGCTTCTTTGCACCCGCAGCTGGCATTTCCTGGGCATCTGCCCATCTCCGACTTGCTTGTGACTTTTGGACTTGGTCCCCTTGTTCCACAGGTACCCTAGATTGGAAATCCACAGTTGTTGCATTGCTGGTTTGTGTCTTTCCTGCATTATTCCTCTAACACGACTATTTTGTCCTTAGGGGAACTTTAGTGCACTTTGCACTCACTTTTCAGGGTCTTGGGGAGGGTTATTTTTCTAACTCTCACTATTTTCTAATAGTCCCAGCGACCCTCTACAAGGTCACATAGGTTTGGGGTCCATTCGTGGTTCGCATTCCACTTTTGGAGTATATGGTTTGTGTTGCCCCTATCCCTATGTTTCCCCATTGCATCCTATTGTAACTATACATTGTTTGCACTGTTTTCTAAGACTATACTGCATATTTTTGCTATTGTGTATATATATCTTGTGTATATTTCCTATCCTCTCACTGAGGGTACACTCTAAGATACTTTGGCATATTGTCATAAAAATAAAGTACCTTTATTTTTAGTATAACTGTGTATTGTGTTTTCTTATGATATTGTGCATATGACACTAAGTGGTACTGTAGTAGCTTCACACGTCTCCTAGTTCAGCCTAAGCTGCTCTGCTAAGCTACCATTATCTATCAGCCTAAGCTGCTAGACACCCTATACACTAATAAGGGATAACTGGGCCTGGTGCAAGGTGCAAGTACCCCTTGGTACTCACTACAAGCCAGTCCAGCCTCCTACAGTACCTGGAAGCAGCACAGTGTACTGTACAATACACTGCACTACACTGATTTTTCACCATCTTTCTTCTTATTCCCATCTTTGTCACCCCCTGTATGAACTTTTCTGTTCACCCTTGTTCTGACCCATTTGTCTGCCTTCTTTCCCAATTCTTGGGGAGAGGTCAGATCAGAGTCTACCAGGTACTGGTGCAACAAATCAGACACACAATTATTAAGAATATGCTCTCTCAGGATCAAGTTATACAGGCTGTCATAATCAGTAACTTTACTGCCATGTAACCACCCCTCCAAGGCCTTCACTGAATGGTCAACAAAATCAACCCAGTCTTGTGAAGACTCCTTTTTGCTCTCTCTGAACTTCATCCTGTACTGTTCAGTGGTTAAGCCATAACCATCCAGGAGTGCATTCTTAAGAACTGTAAAATTATTGGCATCACTTTCTTTCACAGTAAGGAGCCTATCCCTACCCTTTCCACTAAATGATAGCCATAGGATAGCAGCCCACTGCCTTTGAGGGACATCCTGTGCAACACAGGCCCTCTCAAGTGCAGCAAACCACTTGCTAATGTCATCCCCCTCCTTATAAGGGGGAACTATCTTGTGCAAATTCCTTGAATCATGCTCTCTTGCAGGATGACTATGGGGAATACTGCTGCTGCCACCATGGGTTTCTAAACCCAATTTCTGCCTTTCCTTCTCTACTTCTAAGGATTGTCTATCTAAATCCAGCTGTTGCTGCTTAAGCTTCAGTCTGGATTGCTCCACTCTCAATCTATTGAGCTCCCTTTCTAACATTCTGTCATCAGGGTGGGTGGGAGGGACATTCCTAGACACAGAAGTATGGTGAGAATGGACAGAAGGAGACCTGTTCCTAACAGAAGGCATCCTAACAGCTTGGTTAACAGAAACATCACTTCTACTGTGGTGAGAAGAAACACTCTTGCTATGATGTGAGACCACACTATCAGTATGATGGGACTCAACATCTGTACCAGCTATGCTAGGCTGTCTGATAAGGGGCAGGCTAGGAAGTTTCTTTCCTGAATCTTTTTCTAGGGGAGTCCCTGGATCAGATTGTGAACCATTAGCTACTTTTTCAAAAGAAGGGGCACCTTTTGCCTTATCTTGTTCTATAAGCATGTTAACCAACAGTTCTCTGGGGGGATTCTTACCTACACTCAAACCTCTTTCTATGCAGAGACTCCTTGCTCCTTTCCAGCTAAGGTGATCATAAGCAAGTTTGGACAGATCAACAGTTTGGCCTGTGCCAGACATTTTAGAAAGTGTTTAAGTGACAGAAAAAGTGAGAAAAAGTTTTCAGAACTTTTTGAAAGACAGAAAAAAAAAACTTTTAAAACTTTTTAAGAACTTTTAGAAAGTTTAGAGGTACTTTTCAGCACTTTAGAAAGAAGTGAAAAGAGGAAATGCAAAACTTTTTGGTTATGTGTACACACACTGAACTTGTTTAGTATATTTTTCTCTTATGAAAAGTACAGTGACAAAAGTGGTAAGTAGTTACAAAGTACTTATCCCACCGCTGCACAACCAATGTAGGAGGCTGGACTGGCTTGTAGTGAGTACCAAGGGGTACTTACACCTTGCACCAGGCCCAGGTATCCCTTATTAGTGTATAGGGTGTCTAGCAACTTAGGCTGATAGATAATGGTAGCTTAGCAGAGCAGCTTAGGCTGAACTAGGAGACGAGTGAAGCTCCTACAGTACCACTAGTGTCACTTGCACAATATCATAAGAAAACACAATACACAGATATACTAAAAATAAAGGTACTTTATTTTTATGACAATATGCCAAAGTATCTCAGAGTGTACCCTCAGTATGAGGATAGCAAATATACACAAGATAGATGTACACAATACCAAAAATATGCAGTATAGTCTTAGAAAACAGTGCAAACAATGTATAGTTACAATAGGATGCAATGGGGACACATAGGGATAGGGGCAACACAAACCATATACTCCAAAAGTGGAATGCGAACTACGAATGGACCCAAACCCTATGTGACCTCGTAGAGGGTCGCTGGGACTATTAGAAAATGGTAAGGGTTAGAAAAATAGCCCACCCCAAGACCCTGAAAAGTGAGTGCAAAGTACACTAAAGTTCCACAAAGGACAAAGAAGTCGTGATAGGGGAATTCTGCAGGAAAGACACAAACCAGCAATGCAACAACGAAAAGCTTAGGCTGATAGAAAAGGTAGCTTAGCAGAGCAGCTTAGGCTGAACTAGGAGACGAGTGAAGCTCCTACAGTACCACTAGTGTCATATGCACAATATCATAAGAAAACACAATACACAGATATACTAAAAATAAAGGTACTTTATTTTTATGACAATATGCCAAAGTATCTCAGTGAGTACCCTCAGTATGAGGATAGCACATATACACAAGATATATGTACACAATACCAAAATATGCAGTAATAGCAATAGAAAACAGTGCAAACAATGTGTAGTCACAATAGAATGCAATGGGGGCACATAGGGATAGGGGCAACACAAACCATATACTCTAGAAGTGGAATGCAAACCACGAATGGACCCCAAACCTATGTGACCTTGTAGAGGGTCGCTGGGACTATTAGAAAACAGTGAGGGTTAGAAAAATAGCCCACCCCAAGACCCTGAAAAGTGGGTGCAAAGTGCACTTAAGTTCCCCAAACAGCACAGAAGTCGTGATAGGGGAATTCTGCAAGGAAGACCAACACCAGCAATGCAACAACGATGGATTTCCTGACGAGAGTACCTGTGGAACAAGGGGACCAAGTCCAAGAGTGCCGATCAAGTCGGGAGTGGGCAGATGCCCAGGAAATGCCAGCTGTGGGTGCAAAGAAGCTGCCACCGGATGGTAGAAGCTGTGGATTCTGCAAGAACGACAAGGGCTAGAAACTTCCCCTTTGGAGGATGGATGTCCCACGTCGGGAAGAGTCGTGCAGAGGTGTTTCTGTGCAGAAAGACCGCAAACAAGCCTTGCTAGCTGCAAGGGTCGCGGTTAGGGTTTTTGGATGCTGCTGTGGCCCAGGAGGGACCAGGATGTCGCCAATTGCGTGAGGAGACAGAGGGGCATCCAGCAAGACAAAGAGCCCACTCAGAAGCAAGCAGCACCCGCTGAAGTGCCGGAACAGGCACTACGAAGTGGACTGAACCGGAGCTCACCCGAAGTCACAAAAGAGGGTCCCACGACGTCGGAGGACAACTCAGGAGGTCGTGCACTGCAGGTTAGAGTGCCGGGGACCCAGGCTTGGCTGTGCACAAACGAAATCCTGGAAGAGTGCACAGGAGCCGGAGCAGCTGCAAAACACGCTGTTCCCAGCAATGCAGTCTAGCGTGGGGAGGCAAGGACGTACCTCCACCAAACTTGGAGTGTGGGAGTCACTTGGACAGAGTTGCTGAGTTCAAGGGACCTTGCTCGTCGTGCTGAGAGGAGACCCAGGGGACAGGTGATACAGTTCTTTGGTGCCCGAGGTTGCAGGGGGAAGATTCCGTCGACCCACGGGAGATTTCTTCGGAGCTTCTAATGCAGAGAGGAGGCAGACTACCCCCACAGCATGCACCACCAGGAAAACAGTCGAGAAGGCGGCCGGATCAGCGTTACAAGGTCGCAGTAGTCGTCTTTGCTACTTTGTTGCAGTTTTGCACGCTTCCAGAGCAGTCAGCGGTCGATTCCTTGGCAGCAGGTGAAGAGAGAGATGCAGAGGAAGTCTGATGAGCTCTTGCATTCGTTATCTAAGGAATTCCCCAAAGCAGGGACCCTAAATAGCCAGAAAAGGAGGTTTGGCTACTTAGGAGAGAGGATAGGCTAGCAACACCTGAAGGAGCCTATCAGAAGGAGTCTCAGACGTCACCTGCTGGCACTGGCCACTCAGAGCAGTCCAGTGTGCCAGCAGCACCTCTGTTTCCAAGATGGCAGAGGTCCGGAGCACACTGGACGAGCTCTGGGCACCTCCCACGGAAGGTGCAGGTCAGGGGAGTGGTCACTCCCCTTTCCTTTGTCCAGTTTCGCACCAGAGCAGGGCTGGGGGATCCCTGAACCGGTGTAGACTGGCTTATGCAGAAATGGGCACCATCTGTGCCCATGAAAGCATTTCCAGAGGCTGGGGGAGGCTACTCCTCCCAAGCCCTAACACCTTTTTCCAAAGAGAGAGGGTGTAACACCCTCTCTCTGAGGAAGTCCTTTGTTCTGCCTTCCTGGGCCAAGCCTGGCTGGACCCCAGGAGGGCAGAAACCTGTCTGAGGGGTTGGCAGCAGCAGCAGCTGCAGTGAAACCCCAGGAAAGGTTGTTTCGCAGTACCCGGGTCTGAGCTAGAGACTCGGGGGATCATGGAATTGTCTCCCCAATGCCAGAATGGCATTGGGGTGACAATTCCATGATCTTAGACATGTTACATGGCCATGTTCGGAGTTACCATTGTGACGCTATACATATGTCGTGACACATGTATAGTGCACGCGTGTAATGGTGTCCCCGCACTCACAAAGTCCGGGGAATTTGCCCTGAACAATGTGGGAGCACCTTGGCTAGTGCCATGGTGCCCACACACTAAGTAACTTAGCACCCAACCTTTACCAGGTAAAGGTTAGACATATAGGTGACTTATAAGTTACGTAAGTGCAGTGGTAAATGGCTGTGAAATAACGTGGACGTTATTTCACTCAGGCTGCAAGGGCGGGCCTGTGTAAGAATTGTCAGAGCTCCCAATGGGTGGCAAAAGAAATGCTGCAGCCCATAGGGATCTCCTGGAACCCCAATACCCTGGGTACCTCAGTACCATATACTAGGGAATTATAAGGGTGTTCCAGTATGCCAATGTATATTGGTGAAATTGGTCACTAGCCTGTTAGTGACAATTTGGAAAGAAAATGAGAGAGCATAACCACTGAGGTTCTGGCTAGCAGAGCCTCAGTGAGACAGTTAGTCATAACACAGGTAACACATACAGGGCACACTTATGAGCACTGGGGCCCTGGCTGGCAGGGTCCCAGTGACACATACAACATATATACAGTGAAATATGGGGGTAACATGCCAGGCAAGATGGTACTTTCCTACAACTACACAGCACCTATATGGAAGGAGCACACTGTACTGTACAATACACTGCACTACATCACACCTACTTCGAAGGAGCACACTGTAGAATACACTGCACTACACCACACCTACCTGGAAGTAGCACACAGTACAATATACTACAGTACATAGCACCTACCTGGAAGAAGCACACTGTACTGCACAATACAGTGTACTACACCGCATCTACGTGGAAGAAGCACAGTGTACTGTAACAAACACTGCACTACACCGCGCCTACCTGAAAGGAGCACACTATACTGTACAATACATTGGCCTAACAGCACCTACCTGGTTAGGAGCACAGTGTACTGTAACATACACTGCACTATACAGCACCAACCTGGAAGGAGTACACTGTACTGTACAATACAATGCACTACACTGCACCTACCAGGAAGGAGCACACAGTACAATACACTGCACTACACAGCATCTACCTGGAAGGAGCAAGGTGTTGAATACACTGAACTAGGCAGCACCTACCTAGGAGCCCACTGTACTGTACCATACACTGCACTGCACTGCACAGCACCTACCTGGAAGGAGCACAGTGTAGAATACACTGCAGTACACAGCACATACCTGGAAGGAGCACACTGTTCATTACACTGCACCACACAGCAACTACCTGGAAGGAGCACACTGTACTTTACAGTACACTGCACTACACCCCACCTACCTAGAAGGAGCAAGCTGAATTGCACAATACACTGGCCTAACAGCACCTACCTGGTTAAGAGCATATTTTACTGTAAAATACACTGCACTACACAGCAACTACCTGGAAGAAGCACACAGTACTGTACAATGCACTGCACTAAACCTCACCTACCTGGAGGGAGCACATAGTACAATGCACTGCACTACACAGCTTCTAACTGGTAGGAGCAGGCTATGCAATGCACTGCACTACACAGCACCTACCTGGAAGGAGCACACTGTACTGCGCATTCCACTGCACTATACAACACCTACCTGGAAGGAGCACACTGCAATTTACAATACACTACACAGCACAGAGCCTACCTGGAAGGACCACAGTGTAGAATACACTGCACTACACAGCACCTACCTGGAATGAGCATAGTGTACTGTTCAATACACTGCACTAAACAGCACCTACCTGGAAGAAACACACTGTACTGTACAATACACTGCACTGCATCTACCAGGAAGGAGCACACTGCACTACACAGAACCTACCTGAAATGAGCCCACTGTAAAGTACATTGCACTACACAGCACCTACCTGGAAAGAGCACACTGTACAGTACAATACACTGCATTTCACAGCACCTTTCTGGAAGGAGCGCACTGTACTGTACAATGCACTGCACTAAAATCACCTACTTGGAAGGAGCTTACTGTACTGTACAATACACTGCACTACACAGCACCTACCTGGAAGGAAGACACTGTATTGCACAATTCACTGGTCTAGCAGCACCTACCTGGTAAGGAGCACAGTGTACTGTAACAATCACTGCACTACACAGCACCTACCTGGAAGGAGCACACTGTACTGTATGATACACTGCACTGCACATCACCTACCTGGAAGGAGCATGGTGCAGAATACACTGCAGTACACAACAGATACCTGAAAGTAGCACACTCTACTGTACAATACACTGCACTACATAGCACCTAACTGGAAGGAGCACACTGTACAATAGATTGTACTACACAGCACCTACCTGGAAGGAACACAGTGTACTGTACAATACACTGCACTGCACCGCACCTACCTGGAAGAAGAACATTGTACTGTACAATGCCCTGCACTACACAGCAGAAATCTGGAAGGAGCACACTGCACAATACACTGCACTACAGAAAGAGTACACTGTACTGTAGAATACACTATACCACACAGAACCTACCTGGAAGGAGCAGACAGTATTGTACAATACACTGTACTACATCACACCTACTTCGAAGGAGCACAATGTACAATACACTGCACTACACCACACCTATCTAGAAGTGGCACACAGTACAGTATACTGCAGTACACAGCACCGACCTGGAAGAAGCACACTGTACTGCACAATACACTGTACTACACCACATCTACGTGGAAGAAGCACACTGTACAATACACTGCACTACACCGCGCCTACCTGGAAGGAGCACACTATACTGTACAATACAATGCACTACACTGCACCTACCGGGAAGGAGCACACAGTACAATACACTGCACTACACAGTATCTACCTGGAAGGAGCACGGTGTTGAATACACTGAACTACGCAGCACCTACCTAGGAGCCCACTGTACTGTACCATACACTGCACTGCACAGCACCTACCTGGAAGGAGCACAGTGTAAAATACACTGCAGTACACAGCACATACCTGGAAGGAGCACACTGTTCATTACACTGCACCACACAGCAACTACCTGGAAGGAGCACACTGTACTTTACAGTACACTGCACTACACCCCACCTACCTAGAAGGAGCAAGCTGAATTGCACAATACACTGGCCTAACAGCACCTACCTGGTTAAGAGCATATTTTACTGTAAAATACACTGTACTACACAGCAACTACCTGGAAGAAGCACACAGTACTGTACAATGCACTGCACTAAACCTCACCTACCTGGAGGGAGCACATAGTACAATGCACTGCACTACACAGCTTCTAACTGGTAGGAGCAGGCTATGCAATGCACTGCACTACACAGCACCTACCTGGAAGGAGCACACTGTACTGCGTATTCCACTGCACTATACAACACCTACCTGGAAGGAGCACACTGCAATTTACAATACACTACACAGCACAGAGCCTACCTGGAAGGACCACAGTGTAGAATACACTGCACTACACAGCACCTACCTGGAATGAGCATAGTGTACTGTTCAATACACTGCACTAAACAGCACCTACCTGGAAGAAACACACTGTACTGTACAATACACTGCACTGCATCTACCAGGAAGGAGCACACTGCACTACACAGAACCTACCTGAAATGAGCCCACTGTAAAGTACATTGCACTACACAGCACCTACCTGGAAAGAGCACACTGTACAGTACAATACACTGCATTTCACAGCACCTTTCTGGAAGGAGCGCACTGTACTGTACAATACACTGCACTAAAATCACCTACTTGGAAGGAGCTTACTGTACTGTACAATACACTGCACTACACAGCACCTACCTGGAAGGAAGACACTGTACTGCACAATTCACTGGTCTAGCAGCACCTACCTGGTAAGGAGCACAGTGTACTGTAACAATCACTGCACTACACAGCACCTACCTGGAAGGAGCACACTGTACTGTATGATACACTGCACTGCACAGCACCTACCTGGAAGGAGCATGGTGCAGAATACACTGCAGTACACAACAGATACCTGAAAGTAGCACACTCTACTGTACAATACACTGCACTACATAGCACCTAACTGGAAGGAGCACACTGTACAATAGATTGTACTACACAGCACCTACCTGGAAGGAACACAGTGTACTGTACAATACACTGCACTGCACCGCACCTACCTGGAAGAAGAACATTGTACTGTACAATGCCCTGCACTACACAGCAGAAATCTGGAAGGAGCACACTGCACAATACACTGCACTACAGAAAGAGTACACTGTACTGTAGAATACACTATACCACACAGAACCTACCTGGAAGGAGCAGACAGTATTGTACAATACACTGTACTACATCACACCTACTTCGAAGGAGCACAATGTACAATACACTGCACTACACCACACCTATCTAGAAGTGGCACACAGTACAGTATACTGCAGTACACAGCACCGACCTGGAAGAAGCACACTGTACTGCACAATACACTGTACTACACCACATCTACGTGGAAGAAGCACACTGTACAATACACTGCACTACACCGCGCCTACCTGGAAGGAGCACACTATACTGTACAATACACTGGCCTAAAGGCACCTACCTGGTTAGGAGCGCACTGTATTGTAAAATACACTGCACTATACAGCACCTACCTGGAAGGAGTACACTGTACTGTACAATACAATGCACTGCACTGCACCTACTGGGAAGAAGCACACAGTACAATACACTGCACTACAAAGCATCTACGTTTGAAGGAGTAGACTATACAATACACTGAACTACGCAGCACCTACCTGGAAGGAGCACACTGTACATTACATGCATTATAGAAGGAGCACACTGTAGACACACTGCAATCCACAGCACCTACATGTAAACACCACACTGTTCATTACACTGCACCACACAGCAACTGCCTGGAAGGAGCATACTGTAGTTTACAGTACACTGCACTACACCTACCTAGAAGGAGCATGCTGAATTGCACAATACACTGGCCTAACAACACCTACCTGGTTAAGAGCATATTGTACTGTAAAATACACTGCACTACACAGCACCTATCTGGAAGAAGCACACAGTACTGTACAATACACTACACTACACCTCACCTACCTGGAGGGAGCACATAGTACAATGCACTGCACTACACAGCTTCTAACTGGAAGGAGCAGACTATGCAATGCACTATACTATACAACACCTACCTGGAAGGCGCACACTGTAATTTACAATACACTACACTGCACAGAGCCTACCTGGAAGGACCTCAGTGTAGAATACACTGCACTACACAGCACCTGCCTGGAAGTATCACACTGTACTGTACAATACACTGTACTGACAACACCTACCTGGAAGGAGCATAGTGTACTGCACAATACACTACACTAAAGAGCACCTACCTGGAAGAAGTACAATGTACTGTACAATACACTGCACTACACTGCATCTACCGGGAAGGAGCACACTGTAGAATACACTGCACTACACAGAACCTACCTGAAAGGAGCCCACTGTAGAATACACTGCACTAACCAGCACCTACCTGGAGGGAGCACACTGTACAGAACAATACACTGCATTTCACAGCACCTTTCTGGAAGGAGCACACTGTACTGTACAATACACTGCACTAAAAGCACCTACCTGGAAGGAGCATACTGTACTGTACAATACACTGCACTACACAGCACTTACCTGGAAGGAACACACTGTACTGTACAATACACTGCACTACACAGCACCTTCCTGGAAGGAGCACACTATACTGCACAATTCACTGGTCTAACAGCACCTACCTAGTTAGGAGCATATTGTACTGTAACAATCACTGCACTACACAGCACCTACCTGGAAGGAGCACACTGTACTGGAAAATACACTGTACTGCACCGCACGTAACTGGAGGGAGCACACAGGACAATACACTGCACTACACAGGTTCTACCTGGAAGGAGCAGGCTATACATTACACTGTACTGCACAGCACCTAATGTACTGTACATTACCTGTACTACACAGCACCAACCTGGAAGGAGCACACTGTTCTGTACAATACACTACACAGCACCTATCTAGAAGGACAACATTGTAGAATGCACTGCACTACACAGCACTTACCTGGAAGGAGCACAATGTACTGTACAATACACTGCACTACACAGCATCTAACTGAAGGAGCACACTGTACTGCACAATGCACTGAAACAACAGCACCTACCTGGAAGGAGCATATTGTACTGTACAATACGCTGCACTACACAGCACCTACCTGGAAAGAACACATAGTACAATAAACTGCACTATACTGCACCTACCTGTAAAGAGCACACAGTATAATACACTACACAGCACCTAACTGGAAGGAGCACACTGTACTGTAGAATACACTGCACTAACAACGCCAACCTGGAAGGAACATACTGTACTGTACAATACACTGCACTACAGGGCACCTACCTGGAAAGAACACATAGTACAATAAACTGCATTACACTGTACCTCCCTGTAAAGAACACACAGTACAATACACTGCACCGATCTGGAAGGAGCACACTATAGAATACACTGCAGTACACAGCACATACCTGGAAGGAGCACACTCTACTGTACAATATACACTGCATTACACAGCACCTACCTGGAAGAAGCACACTGTACTGTACAATACACTGCACTAACAGTTCCTACCTGGAAGCGGCATACTGTACTGTACAGTACACTGCACTATACAGCACCTACGTAGAAGGAGCACAATGCACATTGTACTGTACAATACACTGCACTACACCACACCTACCTGGAAGGAGCACACTGTACAATACACTGCACTAGCATCACCTACCTGTAAGCGGCACAACGTACAATACATTGCACTACACCTACTTGGAAGGAGCCCACTGTACAATACACTGCACTAGAAAAGGAGCACACTATACCACCCACTGCACTACACAGCACCTACCTAGAAGGAGCACACTGTAGAATACACTACAAAGCACTTACAAGGTAGGAGCCCACTGTACTGTACAATACACTACACAGTACTGCCAAGGTAAGAGCACACTGTACTGTAAAATACATTGCACTACACAGCACCTACCTGGAAGGGGCACTTTGTACAATACACTGCATTATAGAATGAGCCCACTGCAGAATACACTGCACTACACAGCACCTACCTGTAAAAAGAACATTGTTCAATACACTGCACTAGCAGCACCAGCCTGTAAACAGCACACTGTACAACACACTGCACTACACAGTACCTTCTTGGAAAGAGTCCACTGTACAATACACTGCACTATAAAAGGAGCACACTATACCACACACTGCACTACACAGCACCCTGCTAGAAGGAGCACACTGTAGAATACACTGCATTATAGAAGGAGCACACTGTACAATACACTGTACTACACAGCACCTACAAGCTAGGAGCACACTGTACTGTACAATACACTGCACAGCACCTACCTGGAAGAACCACACTGTAGAATAAACTGCACTACATAGCACCTACCTGGAAGGAGCACACTGTACTGTACAATACACTGCACTACACAGCACCTACCTGGAAGGAGTACACTGTACTGTACAAGATACTACACTGCACAGCACCTACCTGGAAGGAGCACACTGTACTGTACAATACACTGCAATACACAGCACCTGTCTGGTTGGAGCACACTGTACTGTGCATTACAGAGGACTATACAGCACCTACCTGGAAGGAACACATTGTACTGTACAATACACTACACTATACAGCACCCTGCTAGAAGGAGCACACTGTAGAATACACTGCATTATAGAAGGAGCACACTGTACATGCACTGTACTACACAGCACCTACAAGGTAGGAGCACACTGTACTGTACAATACACTGCACTACATAGCACCTACATGGTAGAGGAAAACGGTACTATACAATACACTGTACTATACAGCACCTACCTGGAAGGAGCACACTGTACAATAAACTGCATTATAGAAGTAGCATACTGTACTATGCACTGCACTACACAACACCTACCTGTAAATAGCACACTGTACAATACACTGGACTAGACAGCACCTACCTGGAAGGGGCACACTGTATGGTACAATATACTGCACTACACAGCACCTACCTGGAAAGAGCACACTGTACAATACACTGCACATACCTGGAAGGAGCACACTGTACTGCATCCCTGCCAAGCACCACACATCATGAGTTAGACTAACGCATTTTAATGTGGTGGTCTCCATCAGTGCCTTAACACGCATTATCCCACATTTGTAGCACCTTGAGCACCTTGCTGACTGAACCTTCTGAGGCTGACCCGGTCATAAGTACTCTAGAACTCCCTGCATGTCAGGAGTGCTGCAGAACTCCCTGCATGTCATTAGTGCTGCTTTTTCTTGGTGACACTCCCAGTTAGTGAGCTCTTTCCTTTGGGGTGGGGAGTCTCCGAGCTCACAGAAGGGCAGCGCTCATTAGCGTAGAACCTACAGAAGGGGCACCAGGAACCTGAATAAAATGATATTTTTAAAGCCAGGATTATGCCTGTTAATTAAATTGCTTCTTATGGCAGCTGCTAACTATCTCGGTTTTGGAAAACCTCCCACCATTTTCAGTCGACCCTCTATAAAAACCAGGACATGAGCTAAATTGCCTGAAATGTGCTGGGACAGCTGGTGAAAAACCAGGACTGTCCCGGCAAATCTGCCAGGATGGACAGGGGGCTCCAGCAAGGCATAGCGCCGTGACACGGGTACACTTATGCTTCCTGCACTCGAGGTGCTCCAGGGAAAGGCCTGCCATCTGGGGCATGGTCCTGACCAGACTGTGCCCAGTCAGAGCGGACTATGTGCCTGGCGTGGTTACTGGTGCCACGCCTCCACTGCGGAATTAAAATCATGACCCACTGCACTGAGGACTCACAAGAGAAGCTTGTTCCAGACCTTTCATCCTGCAGCAAAGAAAGTCCTCAGCTCTCCTTCTGCAGTGTCAACCGTGGTCTGTCTGTGGTGCAGAGGCAGGGCCATCTGAGGACAGCTGGAGATTGGTCTCACTAGACTGGTACTTCAACCACCATTCTTTATTAGCGCAAAGGGTTAATATCCGTGCTCGATGGCATGCACATTCTGTATGTTGAGGTGTGTTTAGCCAGTGCTAAAGTGCATATGCTCTCTTTGTAAATTGTATTGTTGATTGGCTTATCCATGATTGGCATATTTGGTTTAATAGTAAGTCCCTAGTAAAGTGCACTAGAAGGGCCCAGGGCCTGTAAATCAAATGCTACTAGTGGGCCTGCAGCACCGGTTGTGCCACCCACATGAGTAGCCCTGTAAACATGGCTCAGATCTGCCACTACAGTGTCTATGAGTGTAGTTTAAACTGCCAGTTCGACTTGGCAAGTGTACCCACTTGCCAGGCCTAAACCTCCCCTTTTCTTACATGTAAGGCACTCCTAAGGTAGGCCCTAGGTATCCCCATGGGCAGGGTGCAGTGTATGCTAAAGGTGGGACATATACTAGTGTGTTTTATATGTCCTAACAGTGAAATACTGCCAAATTCATTTTTCACTGTTGCAAGGCCTATCTCTTTCATAGGTTAACATGGGGGCTGCCTTTAAATAGGATTAAATCGCAGATTTCCTTTGGGAGCAGATGGACATGTGGAGTTTGGGGTCTCTGAACTTACAATTTAAAAATACATCTATTAGTGAAGTTGTTTTTTTAGATTGTGTGTTTGAAAATGCCACTTATAGAAAGTAGGCCTTTTCTTGCTTAAACCATTCTGTGACTCTGCTTGTTTGTGGATTTCTTGTCTGGGTTAGTGTGACAGTTGGGCTGTTTGCACCTCTCTCTAGACAGTGACACAAAGGGAGCTGGGGTGTAGCCTGCATAGCCTGATGAGCCATCCGTGATAGATGGGAAGTGAGGAGTGGGCATTCACACCTAGCTGGGCTGTGCCTGCCCTCTCACAATGCAGTCTCCAACCTCCTGGTGTGTGGCTGGGGCCTGGCCTGGGCAAGGCAGGATCTTGAAAACAACAAAGACTTCTCTTTGAAGTAGGCCTACTTCAAAGGCAGGAAGGGGTGTAAGAAGAGCACCCAAAATCCCTGAAAATCAGATTACTTCTGGAACCAAGAGGAACCTCTGCCAAGGAGAAGAGCTGGAAGCTGGAGGAGGAGTACTGCCCCTTTGCCTGTGACTGTGCTTTGCTGGGTTGGCCTGCAGTAGCCGCTTCTGCCTGAGAGAGGACAAAGACTGACGTTTGTGTGACTTCCCACTGGTGAAGAATCTCCAAGGGCTTGAACTGAGCTTGCCTCCTGTTGTTGAAGTCTCAGGGACAACAAAGACTCCTCTCTGCCAGCACTTGGGCTTTCTGCTGAGAGTCCTGGCTGCCAAGTGGTGCCCTAACCTGTCTCTGGGCCCTTGAAAGGTGCAGCTGGTGGAAAAGGACAGAAATCTATGCAAAGAATGCCGTTCTGGGAAGGTTTCGACGCACCACCCACTTCACAGTTGATAACTGACACGCCGCCAGCCTCACAGCTAAAATCGACACTCCACCTGCATCGCGGCTGGGAGATCGACGCAGCGCGGCTTAAGAAATTACGCACAACACCCACAGCGGCTACTGTTAACGACGCAAGCCCCCACGCAGTGCAGTTTCTTGGCACTGTGCGACCGGATTTCAACGCAACATCGCTGGGCGCGAAAAATCAGCGCAAAGCCTGCCCAGACCTAAGGTGTCCGTCTGGATCTATGCATCGCTCTTTTGCAGGAGAGAAGAGACAACGCACGCCGACCGGAGGAGAAATGATGCACGTTCTCGCTTGCGAGTGAGAAGTCGACTCATCGCTGGCCTTTTCCGACGCACACTCGCCCGTGCAGCTTTATTTTGACACTACCCAGGTACTTTTGTGCAATAACAGCATTCTCACTCTTTTCTAAGGATTTAAGACTCATTTTCTTTAAAAATTCATAACTTGACTTGTGTATGTCGGATTTTCATCCTTTTGGTCTTGTTTTGTTTAGATAAATATTTTCCATTTTGCTAAACCTGTGTTGTGTCCTTTTGTGGTGGGTTCACTGGGTTACTGTGTGTGTTGGTACAAATACTTTACACCTTGCTTCTGAAGTTAAGCCTGCCTGCTCGTGCCAAGCTACCAAGTGGGAGAGCGGGGTTTAACTGAGGGTGATTCTCCTTTACCCTAACTAGAGTGGGGGTCCTTGCTTGCACAGGGGGTAACCTGACTGCCAACCAAAGACCCCATTTCTAACAAGATGTTCCCTTTTCTACCACACAATTCACAAATAGCAGCAGCCTCTCTTTCCCAGCACTGTGAGACTTGGTAAGTCAGAGGTAAGTCAGGTGATTAATGGTCCCGCTGGAGAGGCTGAGGTAGAGGGTTAATATGACTGCAAAGACAGTCTGCCAGCATATTACAGAACTGTATTTTATGTGGATAGCTCAGTGGGTTGCTGCTTTTGTAACAGAGATCCCTTTGTTACCTGTGGTTCAGCCACGCCTCGCACTGAGGTTGGGGTGGAGGGTGTTGAAATGTCACTCATAATTACACCGAAATCAGGAAAGAGTCACACATAAGCAATCTGAAACCTTGGCAGCTATGGTACTGTACTGCACTAGACAGTACCTATCTTATAGGGGCCCTCTTTACTGCACTACCCAATAGACCGCGCTGTACAGCACCTGCCTGGAAGAAGTGAACTGCACTATACAATACACTGCTGATGGACCTGGCCCTTTTTGCATCCCCAAACCTTTTACCTCCTTCCTCTTATTTTTTCTGATCAGTTTTTGTTGGCATTAGGACTCTGGGAACTTTACCACTGCTAACCAGTGCTAAAGTGCATATGCTCTCTATAAATTGTATATGTAATTGGCTTTTCCATGATTGGCATATTTGGTTTACTAGTAAGTCCCTAGTAAAGTGCACTAGAGGTGCCAGGGCCTGTAAATCAAATGCTACTAGTGGGACTGCAGCACTGGTTGTGCCACCCACGTGTAGCCCTGTGAAACATGGCTCAGACCTGCCACTGCAGTGTCTTTATGTGCAGTTTCTAAACTGCCAATTCGACCAGTCAAGTGTACCCACTTGCCAGTCCCAAACCTTCCCTTTTTATACATGTAAGGCACCCCTAAGGTAGGCCCTAGGTAGCCTCATGGGCAGGGTGCAGTGTATTTTAAAGGTAGGACATGTGCTGGTGTGTTATTACATGTCCGAACAGTGAAATACTGACAAATTTGGTGTTCACTGTAGCAAGGCCTATCTCTCTGATAGGTTAACATAGGGGCTGGCTTTAAATAACTTTTAAGTGTAGTTTGTAGATAGACCTATGGAGTTTGGGGTCTCTGAACTCACAATTTAAAAATACATCTTTTAGTAAAGATGGTTTTTAGATTGTTAGTTTGAGAATGCCACTTTTAGAAAATGGGCATTTTCTTGCTAAAAGCATTCTGTGACTCTGCCTGTTTGTGGGTTCCTTGTCTCGGTCAGACTGACAGTTGGGCTGTTTGTGCATCTCCACTAGACAGTGACACAAATGGTGCTGGGGTGTAACCTGCATATCCTGATGGGCTATCTGTGCTAGAGTGGAGGGAGGAGTGGTCACTCACACCTAAAAGGGCTGTGCCTGCCCTCACACAAAGCAGGCTCCACCCCCCTGGTGTGTGTCTGGAGGCAGGCCTGGGCAAGACAGGATCCTGTAAACAACAGAGACTTTTCTTTGAAGTTGGGCAACTTCAAAGGCAGAAAGGGGTATAAGTATTGGACCCAAAACACCAGACTTTTAGACTTTTTTGCACTAGATGGTCCTCAGTGATGCACGGTACACCGTGGTATACAGCTCTAAGCACACTGCACTAGATGTTCTTCAGTGATACACAATACACCGTAGTATACAGCTCAAAGCACACTGCACTAGATGGTCCTCAGCGATACACGGTACACCGTGGTACAAAGCTCAAAGCACACTGCACTAGATGGTCCTCAGTGATACAGGGTGCACTGCAGTACACAGCTCAAAACACACTGCACTAGACAGCACAACCTATTAGATGGTGCACAGCTCTAGACAGCACAAAACAAAAGACCACTGTACTTGATGTTAAGCTGCATAATATATCATAACGATAAAGAAAGCGCACTGTACGAAACAACACAGCATTGTATAATTCAGTACAGGGAACACTTTGCACTCTGCTCTAGACAACACACAATGATAGGCAGCACACTGCACTACATGGGATTCTGAACTTAACATTACAGTGCGGTAGAGAGCACACAGTCCTAGAGGCACACTGCACTATTAAGAATTCTACACTAGGCCACACTTCATTCAACTGAAGCCTAAAATGGTGCAATGTACCAAACAGTACACTGCACCAGTTAGCACACTGCATGAGACTGCCCACTGCAATAGGCAGTCCAAAGCGCTACACAATGCACTATGAACGGCACTAGAACTAACACTATATTAGACAGCACATTGCACTAGTGTAGGAAGCTGGCTCTGTATATACTAAATCAAAATGAGATATAGTGTGCACAGAGCACAGGGGTTCCCCAGATGCTTAACAGAGGCTAAAGTAGATAGTACTAATGCTCCCTTTTGTGGTAGTGTGGTCGAGCAGTTACGCTTATCAGAGGGTAGTGCAAAGCATTTGTTGTACACACACAGACAATAAGCTAATGTAGGAAAGTACCATCTTGCCTGGCATGTTACCCCCACTTTTACATATATGTCAGTTTGTTTTTGCCTGTGTCACTGAGATCCTGCTAGCCAGGACCCCAGTGCTCATAATTGTGGCCTGAATGTGTGTTCCCTGTGTGGTGCCTAACTGTATCACTGAGGCTCTGCTAACCAGAACCTCAGTATTTATGCTCTCTCTGCTTTTAAAATTGTCACTGCAGGCTAGTGACCATTTTCACCAATTCTAATTGGCACACTGGAACACCCTTATAATTCCCTAGTATATGGTACCTAGGTACCCAGGGTATTGGGGTTCCAAGAGATCCCTATGGGCTGCAGCATTTCTTTTGCCACCCATAGGGAGCTCAGACAAACCTTTACAAAGGCTGCCACTGCAGCCTGAGTGAAATAACGCACACGTTATTTCACAGTCACTTTACACTGCACTTAAGTGACTTATAAGTCACCTATATGTCTAGCCTTCACTTAGTAAAGGTTAGGTGCAAAGTTACTAAGTGTGAGGGCGCACTAGCCAAGATGCCTCCACATAGTTCAGGGCAATTTCCCCAGACTTTGTGAGTGCGGGGACACCATTACACGCGTGCACTACATATAGGTTAATACCTATATGTAGCTTCACAATGGTAACTCCGAATATGGCCATGTAACATGTCTAAGATCATGGAATTGTCCCCCCATGCTGGATCTGGTATTGGGGTGCCAATCCCATGCATCCCCGGGGCTCCAGCATGGACCCCGGGTACTGCCAAACTAGCTCTCTGGGGTTTTCTTTGCAGCTATCGCTGCTGCCAACCCTCAGACAGGTTTCTGCCCTCCTGAGGTCTGGGCAGCCCAGTCCCAGGAAGGCAGAACAAAGAATTTCCTCTGAGAGGGTGTTACTCCCTCTCCCTTTGGAAATAGGTGTGAAGGGCTGGGGAGCAGCAGCCTCCCCCAGCCTCTTTAAATGCTTTGAAGGCACAGATGGTGCCCTCCTTGCATAAGCCAGTCTACACCGGTTCAGGGATCCCCCAGCCCCTGCTCTGGCACGAAACTGGACAAAGGAAAGGGGAGTGACCACTCCCCTGTCCAGCACCTCCCCAGGGGTGGTGCCCAGAGCTCCTCCAGTGTGTCCCAGACCTCTGCCATCTTGAATGCAGAGGTGTGAGGGCACAATGAAGACCTCTGAGTGGCCAGTGCCAGCAGGTGACGTCAGAGACCCCTCCTAATAGGTGCTTACCTCTCTTGGTAGCCAATCCTCCTCTGAGGGCTACTTAGTGTCTCTCCTGTGGGCTTCTCTTCAGATAACGACCTGCAAGAATTCACCAGAGTTCCTCTGCATCTCCCTCTTCGACTTCAGCCAAGGATCGACCGCTGACTGCTCCAGGACGCCTGCAAAACTGCAATAAAGTAGCAATAAGACTACCAGTGACATTGTAGTGCCTAATCCTGCCGGCTTTCTCAACTGTTTCCTGGTGGTGCATGCTCTGGGGGCTGTCTGCCTTCACCCTGCACTGGAAGCCAAGAAGAAATCTCCCGTGGGTTGACGGAGTCTTCCCCCTGCTAACGCAGGCACCAAACTTCTGCTTCACCGGTCCTCTGGGTCCCCTTTCATCTTGACGAGCGTGGTCCCTGGAACACAGGAGCTGGATCCAAGTGACCCCGACAGTCCAGTGGTCCTTCTGCCCAAATTTGGTGGAGGTAAGTCCTTGCCTCCCCACGCCAGACAGTAATCCTGTGTACTGTGTGAACTGCAGCTGCTAAGGCTTCTGTGCACTCTTGCAAGGATTCTTTCGTGCACAGCACAGCCCAGGTCCCCAGCACTCCGTCCTGTATTGCTCAACTCGCTGAGTTTACTTCTGGCTTCGTGGGACCCTCCTTTGTAGTGCTGAGACGACTGCTGTGCTCAGATTTCTTGAACCCCTGTTCAAGTGCTTCTGCGGGTGCTGCCTGCTTCTGCGTGGGCTGTCTGTGTTGCTGAGCTCCCCTTCTGTCTCCTCATCCAAGACCTCCTGGTCCTTTACTGGGCCCGGGCAGCACCCATTTTCTTCAACCGTGACTCTTGCAGCTAGCAAGGCTTGTTTGCGGTCTTTCTGCGTGGAAACAACTCTGCATCCTCGGCACGCCGTGAGACATCTTCTGACCAAAGGAGAAGTTCCTAGCACCTTCCGTTGTTGCAGAATCTTCGGCTTCTTCCACCCGGAGGCAGCCCTTTTGCACCTTCATCCGGGGTTTAGTGGGCTCCTTCCCCCCCTGGACATGCTCTTGGACTTGGTTTCCTTCCTTTACAGGTCCTCAGGTCCAGGAATCTGTCTTCACTGCTTTGCAGTCAGTTTTTGCCTTTGCAGAATCCCCTATCTCGACTTTACTGTCTTTCTGGGGTAGTAGAGTAACGTTACTCCTACTTTTCAGGTTCTTGGGGTGGGGTATCTTGGACACCCTTCGTGTTTTCTTACACTCCCAGCAACCCTCTACACACTACACTAGGCCTGGGGTCCCTTCGTGGTTCGCATTCCACTTTCAGAGTATATGGTTTGTGTTGCCCTTAGGCCTATTGCATCCTATTGTGTTCTATACTGTTTGCACTATTTTTCTAAATGTTTACTTACCTGATTTTGGTTTGTGTGTATATTTTGTGTATTTTACTTACCTCCTAAGGGAGTATATCCTCTGAGATACTTTTGGCATATTGTCTCTAAAATAAAGTACCTTTATTTTTAGTAACTCTGAGTATTGTGTGTCTTATGATATAGTACTATAGGATATAAGTGGTATAGTAGGAGCTTTGCATGTCTCCTAGTTCAGCCTAAGCTGCTCTGCTATAGCTACCTCTATCAGCCTAAGCTGCTAGAACACTACTAATCTACTAATAAGGGATAACTGGACCTGGCACAAGGTGTAAGTATCTCTTGGTACCCACTGTAAGCCAGGCCAGCCTCCTACAGGGAAGCACACACTCAATGACTAAGAAACTCCAGGCCAATAGTTTTTAAATAGCAAAAATACGTTTTGTTACATTATTTCTAGAACCACAAGATTCAAGTTGTAGATAACTGGAGACTGGAACTGTAAGTCCTGTACCTACGTTGTAACTGTGCTAACTTTACTTCCCCCTAGACCTGTTTCTGAAAATTGCAGTGTGTCAACTTTTAAAACAGATTATTGCTATTTGTTTGAAAATCGTATAACTTGCCAATTCTAAACAAAGTGGTATTGATACATATGTTGGATACTTACTTGCAAACTTACTTACCTACAACTTGAATCTTGTGGTTCCAGTCTCCGGAGGTTAGGATGTCCACAGGTTGGGGTTCAAGTTAACCCTGAACACCCACCACCAGAAACACAGGGCCAGTCCTATGGAGATGGGGGCACTTGGAATCAGGCCTGCTTGCAGGTAAGTACCCGTGTCTTAGGAGGGCAGACCTGGGGGGTTTATAGGAGCACCAGGGGGGGGGCCACAGGTCAGCACCAAACACACACCCTCAGCGTCGCAGGGGCAGCCAGGTGTAGGGTGCAAACACAGTGTCAGGCTCCCAATGCTTTCCTAAATGGGGGGGGGATCCCTGGGGTCACAAAGATACTGTAGGTGAAGTCCAGGGGGTCGGTTCCAGAAAACCACCAATGGACAAGGAGGAGGGCTGCCTGCTGGACATCGCTGGACCAGTGGTTGAATTCCCTAAGGCCAGGGGGCTGCGGGTGCAGGGGTACCTTTGGGCGTTGGGTATCTTCATCCGGATCCTTCGTGGTCAGGGGAGGTCCTCTGGATTCAGGCTGCAGATGTTGTTGTGTTAGACAGGAGGGGTCAACCCAGGGTGGGGACTTGCTCAGAACTGCCTGGGGACCAGCTTTAGTCAGTTGGGCCTCCTGGACATGGGCTGTGGACGTCGGGTGCAGAGTGGATAGGATCTGGGGCGTTCTGGAGTCCTTAGTTGGAAGTTCTTCATGTACAGGACTGCTGTGCATGGGTGTTCTTGGTCCTCGGGGGTGCAGGCAGTCCTCCGAGGGATTTTCAGATGTCGCTGGTCCTGCAGGATGCGTCACCTTCTTTTAGCAGGGCTTTAGAAGCTGGAGACAGGCCAGTAGGGCTGGGGCCAAGTCAGTTTGCGGCCTCAGTCTTCTCTGCTGGGGGTCAGGTTAGCAGTCCTTCTTATTTCTTCTTGTGAGGTCAGCAGGAATCGGACGAGCTCGGTTCAGGGGAGCACTTCAATCATGGATTGAGGGGCGTTACTGGGGTCAGAGGGCAGAAGCCAGTGGCTACTGTCCCTGAGGATGACTACACCCTTCTGGTGTCCACTCCCTTTGGGGAGGGAGGCACAGACCTAACCCTGTTGGGCCTTTCCTCCAAACCAAGATGGAGGATTCTGCAGGGAGGGGGTCACTTCAGCTCTGGGCACCTTAGGGGTGGTCCCAGCTGAAGTGGTCACTCCTTGTTTTTCCTAAGTTTCCTGCCTATCTTGCCGCCAAAAGTGGTGCTTTCTCCAGGAGCGGGCATTGTAACTGGATGCCCGAGCCTTTGAGGCTCACTGGCAAGTGTTACAGTTTCTGCAGGGGGGGGGGGGGGGGGACTGTGAAGCACCTCCACTCAGTGCAGGCTTTGTTTCTGGCCTCAGAAAGCAGAAAAGGCCCTCACCCCATGGGGTCAGAAACATGTCTCTTAGTGGCAGGCTGGCACAGACCAGTCAGTCCTGTACTAAAGAATTGGGTAAAATACCGGGGGCATCTCTGAGATGCCCTCTGGGTGCATTTTTCAATAAATCCAACACTGGCATCAGCGTGGATTTATTGTGCTGAGAGGTTTGATACCAAACTTCCCAGTACTCAGTGAAGCCATTATGGAGCTGTGGAGTTTGTAATGACAAACCCCCCGTCCATATACTCAGTATGGCCACACTGCACTTACAATGTCTAAAATGGACTTAGACACTGTAGGGACACATTGCTCCTGCACCTATGCCCTCACCTGTGGGATAGTGCACCCTGCCTTTGGGCGGTGAGGTCTGCTAGGGGGGTGACTTACCTATACTACAGGCAGTGGTTTGTGGGCATGGCATCCTGAGGGGGATGTCATGTCAACTTTACCTTTTTCTCCCCACCAGCACACACAAGCTCCATTGGCAGTGCGCATGTGTTTGGTGAGGGGTCCATTAGGGTGGCACAATATATGCTGCAGCCCTTAGGGACCCTCCCTGGTCACAGAGCACTTGGTACCACTGATACCTTTTACAAGGGACTTAGCTGTGGGCCAGGGGTGTCTCAATTGTGGAACAATGGTACAGATTAGCAGGATCCCAGCACACACTTAGTCAAGTTGGCATCAGATATCAGGCAAAAAAAGTGTGTGTGGGGGGGGGGTCAAGTATTGCAAACAAGGGGCCAGTTTCCTACAACTGGAGAATACACCACAGCACATGGGTCTAGGCAGGATTACGCACTAGAGAGCACAACAGAATAGACACTTCACTATTTCACAAAATGCTGCACCAGACTGTACACTGTACTACATGCCACAATGTACCAGATGGCTTGTTGCACAAGAGAGCACACTGCATTACACAGTACACTATACTACACTGTCCACAGTGCTGCACTAGACAGTATACTGTAGTAAATAGTACAACTGCAGCATCATCTCTATTCCCAACCAAATCCTTTAATCTTTTAAACACAGCTCAAGACTTTTCTGCTCATGCACAACTTTAATCTTGGCTAGCCTCCACTTTTGTCGCCCCCCCCGGCTTGGTTACCTCACAAGCGCAGACACTTCCTTCTGAAGCAGCTGATTGCACTTTTACAAATGGTCTCAAGCAATGCACCACCCTCTCTAAAGCTGCCCCACCGCTGGTAGTGGTATCAGGGGAGCCTTGGGTTTGCCTCCTCCTTTGCCACTGGCTTGGCAGGTCACACAGGAGCGGCAAAACTCCTTGACCTTCTCTGACATCTGGGACCAGTAGAAGTGGTTGACCAGCCTCTCGCAGGTCTCAGTCACCCCCAGATGCCCAGCCAAGGGGACATCATGGACAATGTTAAGGAGGACCCCCCTGTACTGCTGAGGGACCACCAGCACGGCTCAGGAGTTAGCACAGCTGAGGGGGTCAGTGTGTAACCTGCACTCGCCAAATGTTCGACCAGGTCTTCCACAGTAAAAGCTGCAGCTGTAGCTGGTGGAGGCCAAGGTCTCAGTGTGGACACCAACAGATAATTACATTCAGCACAACTCTATTTACCTTTATATTTCTTCATCTCCTCTTCAGGTTTCAGAGTTATCATAACCTCTTTTTCCTTTTTCTTCATCTCACTCTCTGGACCCTGAAACTTCTTACACCTGAAGGACACACAAATCATTTTAGTATTAGAGAAAACTCAGAGGCTACAGGATCTGAAAAGGAACAGCACAAACACCCTGTAATTGGAAATAGAATACTGTAATCAGAGGAGCTCCTGCAGGACACACACACACACACCCCTCCCCACAGCCCTGAGGGGCATCCACAAGTGTCACACATTATCTCTACTATGCACATCCCTCTGCTCAGAACCTTGCATGGATTAGCACATGATAATACAAGCTTCAGGATCTCAGGGGAAACAGTGAAAGTCTCATCAACTAACACACATGGCCACTCTCTCTCTCTCCACCTCCCTTCCTGTCTATTTATCTGATTACCTGTATAACTCTTTCTTCTTCTCTCACATCACTTAGTGTTCCTCGCTCTCTCTCTGGTCCTCTCTTTCAGAAAGCTCCAGATATCGCAAAGGTATCTGTGCACATTGATTGTTACTTCAAACACTCACACAGACTCTATGCTGCACTGTCTCGACTTTATTTCATCCTCCCACCTCCTCCCTCTTTCCTTCTCTCTCTGAGACTCTAACAGCACAAACATAATTGTGCACAATTGCTGTTACTACCCTCACATTCTCTATCTCTGTCTCAGCATCTCTCGGCCCCTCTTTGCTTCTCTGTAACTGAATAAAGCTTGTCACACACACAAACACACACTTTGTTTCTTTTTTCTCTCTCTTTCGTATTGACTCTCTTGGTTTGTTTGTCTCGCTGACAGATCTTCAGATCTCAAAAGCAGATGTGTATATTCACACACTATCTCTTTCATTCTCTCCCTCACTCTCTACATATGCCTCTTGATCTTCTACTCACTCTTGTGATCTCCTGCGTCTGTCAGGCTCACTCTCTCTTTTTTTTCTCTCGCTCTCTTGCTTTCTTCCTCTTCTCCTGTAAAATCTCAGAAGTGCTGAGTATGACTATCTGTGAGATCCTGCATCCTGCACACTGTCTGTGAAAGCTTTCAACCTGGAATTACTACATCTCCTGCATCATCGAATCATTGTGCTCCTCCACCTTGGGATCCTTGAAATCCTACACAGTGGAATCTTTGGAGTCATGGTCCTTGGAATCTCTGCATTTCTGCATCTTGGAATCTCTGGATTCCTGTACCTTGGAATCTCTGGATCCCTGTACCTTGGGATCTCTGGATCCCTGTACCTTGGGATCTCTGGATCCATGTTGCTTGGGATCTCTGGATCCCTGTATACAGTGATCACATTGTATGACCCGCCTGGAAGCTGGCTGCATAGTGATAATAATTATATAGCTGTATTAAAAGTAGTAACATAGAACGGGATGAAAGGCAAACAAAGCATCTCCCTTCCTCCCTCCCTCGCACTGGGAGCACATTTACCCATTAATACAGCAACAATGAGAGAAAACACTAGTGGTTAAACCCCTACATGGTCCTGTTCACTGTATCATGGCTGGTGTGTTGTGAAGCCTCAGGAGCCGGATATATCTGGGAAATATCAATTCTGTACACTCTGTAGAAAGGCCCCATAACTCTCGGAAAGAGTCTGCTTGGCTCGTCAATGTCAGAGTAATATTCTCCATGCCTAAGATGTGCCACAGGCGGTGTATCCATCCCAGGTGCATGGGAAGAGTATCAGTACCCCAGTGAGAGAGTATGTTTTGAGTAGCCGAACCCAATGCCAACCCTATTAGACACCCCCTATGGTCGCAGATTCTACGCTTGCCATATTTTAGCTGTGTGACGTGCCCTGTAGTATATGTCTTCCCATTCCCTATGTGTGAGAGATCTACTGATTTCGACCTCCCATTGTCATTGTCCTGGGGATTTCTGTGTATCGGGGGCCTTTTGTAGGAAATTGTACAGGTCAGTGATTAATCTTTTATCTGAGGTCTTCTTCAACAGCCATTTCTCAACATCAGTAAGGGATCTCTGTGCCTGGTCTCGTATCCCAGGATGCATGGCCCAATGCCGAATTTGTAAGTAGCGCATCTGCTCTACCTCGGGGAGTGCATGTTCGGATTTCAGAGTGTCAAAAGATGGCCAACAGAGTGACACTCCGGTTGCAACCACTTGCTGTAGGCCAAGGTGTTCATACCAGGAGTAAAGGATGAATTGCCAGCAATTGGTGTCAAGGGCGAGGAAAATGTAGTCAAGTTTTTCCCTGTTGCAACCCGGTGCCACGTTCTCGTAAGTGAGATTGTGATTGGAGAAGAATATAAACCCCAGGGATGTTGTGGGCGGGATAGGAAGGGGATCTTCCACAGGGATGTGCCTGCGAGCACCCTATACATATATAGCCACCTCTTTTCGAACTCGTCTCTCAACCACTCTACTAAATAGTGGAGTTGGGTGGCTTGAAAACAGTGCAGTAGGTTAGGCACCCCTAGCCCCACTTGTGCTGGCAATTGATAGCATAGGGTGTGGCTCACGTGAGGCCACCTCCCTGCTCAAATGAAATTGTAAAAATCTTTCTGTAAAGATTCAAGCGTTCCCGGGAGAGGCTCTACTGGTAGGGCCGCATGAGGGACCATGATATTAAGGGCTTGGGATTTCTGAACATTTACGCGTAAGCCGGAGATCTTCCCAAACTCCTCTATCTCCTGCAGAAGAGCCAGAAGGGCCCCCTTGGGATTATCTAAGGAGACTAAAACGCCATCCACGTATAAAGCCAAGGTGTGCACTTTGCCTCCAAATATCACACCCGTTATATTTGGATTTGATCGTACACTCTGTGCAAACCGCTCCAATAGTAGGAGGGACAAAGGGCAACCCTGTCTGGTGCCTCTGCATTGGGGAATTGATTGGGAGGAATGTCTGTTCACCCAAACCGTTGCCAACGGTTTGCTATAGGTGGTATGGATCCATGTGAGAAACGGAGGGCCGAAACCAAAGTGGGTTAATGTTGTGGTCAGGTATCGCCAATGCACTCTGTTGAAGGACTTCTCCATGTCCAGGGTTAAAAGAATAATGTCCCTACGAGCACGACCTGCCTCATCTATTAAGTGAAGAATGCGTTTTGTGTGTCCCCACATTGGGGGTGCATCACAAATCCATTTTGGTCTGGGTCAATCAGACCTGGTAGAAGTGGATAGCTAGAATACTGGTTAGCAGCTTAGTGTCCGTATTAAGTAGTGAGTTGGTCGGTAGGACCCGCATGATTGAGGGTCCTTCCCAGGCTTAGGAAGAACCACAATGGACGCCATCAGCATTGAGGGTGGAATGGAATCAGGGGCTGTTATGGCATTAAATAGGCGTGTCAACATGGGCGCCAGTTGGAAGCAGAAAGCTTTATAAAATACAGAAGGGAACCCATCCGAGTCAGGGGATTTATGAAGCTTGGTTTTAGCTATCGTCGCTGTTGAACCTGGCCCTTGTGGCAGGTTCATCCCCTGACTTTTTGCCTCCTTCCTCCTATTTTTTCTGACCTCTCGCTGTTGGCTCTAGGACTCTGAGCACTGCTAAAGTGCAAGTGCTCTCCCTTCTAAAGTTGGTATGATTGGCTTATATCTAATTGGCATATTTAATTTACCTGTAAGTCCCTTGTACAGTGGTATCTCTATACCCAGGGCCTGTAAAATAAATGCTACTAGTGGGCCTGCAGCCCTGACTGCGCCACCCACTGAAGTAGCCTTTCAAACCTGCCTCAGGCCTGCTAGCGCAGGGCCTGTGTGCACAGTTTTCTGCCACAGGGACCTGGCATCTAAATTTACTTGCCAGGCCCAAAACTTTTACTACATGTAAGTCACCCCTAAGGTAGGCCCTAACTAGCCCTATGGGTAGGGTACTATGTATGTAGAAGGCAGGACATGTGCCAGGTAGCGTGGCCTGTCCTGGTAGCGACAAACAGCCTATTTGGTTTCTCACTGCTGTGAGTGCTGCCTTCTCATAGGATTGCATTGGAAATGCCCTGCCTCATGTCTAGAGGGTATTGTCTGATTTATGAGGGGTAGCGTAGGCATGTTTGGTATGGTTTTAATGGTGATGAGAAATGCTGCTTACTGGTGTAAGTGGATTTTTTATTACTACTACAGAAATGCCACTTCTAGAAAGTGAGCATTTATCTGTGCTTATGACTCTGGTGTTTTGCAGCTTGACTCCAATCCACGTCTGGGCAGAGTGACAGTTGGGGCTTTGTGCATACTTTTCAGACATCCTGTACACAGGGAGGGTGGAGGTGTCACAGAGGTGCATCTGCATACTGAATAGTCTTCCTGGGCTGAGAGAAGGGAGAGGTGGAGCACACCTGCATTTGTAAAGGCTGTGCCCTGGCCTCACACAATAGGGTTGTTTACCCCAACTGATGTTTGGAGCCTGTGCTGGAGGAGAGAGGGGGCACTCCCAGAACCAGTTGTAACTGGTTGGAACCTCCTCTCCCCTTTCTTTGTAAACACACTGTAAAACTGAGTATAAGTACAGGGGTGTTTTCCCCACAATGTGGAGACACTGGAGACATCTTGGAACTGGACACAGAGGCGGTCATTATGAACACGGCGGTAAACACCGCTGCGGCGGCGGTGAATGGAAAACGCCATATAATGAACGAAAATCCCAACCCCGCAAAAAATCATCAGACCAGCACTCCCCGCTATGACTTTCGGCGGGAATCCCGGAGCTCCCCACCCCGCCACCGCCAAGCACACCCACATCCCGCCCTCCAAATAATGATGCACAAATTACCTCGGTGGACAGTGGAGGCCGGACGACCATTGGCGGCTGCGACCGCCACGGGCGGCAAGTGGACTCAACAGCAAAAAGTGCACACATTGGATAGGCATATGACGCACACACCTGACACACATCCAGAACCCCATAAAACACCCCCAGACACACCCCACAATCCCTTGCAACGAAAGCAGGACAAGAAGACGGAGAGCACCAGAGGCAGAGAGCGAATGCCAGCATACAGGACACGCACACCGACCCACAGAAGAGCACCCTTACCTCGTTCCCAGCCCCGACACCATTCCCCACACTCACCATGTGTCCCCCCAAATGTCCACGCTTCACAGAGAGGGAGTTAAGGACCGTGGTAGACGAAATCCTGAAGGTGGAGCCACAAATATTCGGGGCGGAGGTGCAGCACACACCCATCGCAAGGAAAATAGAGCTGTGGCAGACCATTGTGAACAGGGTCAATGCAGTGGGACACCATCCACGCACCAGGGACGACATCCGGAAGAGATGGAACGACCTGTGGGGGAAGGTCTGGGACATGGCATCAAGGCACCACATCGCAGTGCAGAAGACTGGGGGAGGACCGCCACCAACACCACCCGACTACACTGACTGGGAGGAAAAGGTACTGGCCATCCTGCACCCAGAGGGACTCACTGGACTCACTGGAGGAATAGACTCGGGTAAGTGATCTACATTTACCCCATATACACCACACCTGTAATGCATGCACCACCCCACCCCACCAGGACCTGCACCCCACACAGGCATCAGCTACTACATCCACCCCCCTGCATGACCACAAACCCACTAACAGGCCCACATCCCTCCCGCTGTGCACAGTCACCCACCCCTGCACGTACCCACAATGGATCGACACCCCCCACCACAATGCAACCCCACACTGGCGCAAAATGCAATGTAAACCTCACAAATGCACCCTGGAAGGCCACTGAAAGTACAACCAGCACTAAAAAGCCCAGTCCTGTTCACCTCAAACGTTCATGCAGATGTAACAGACATGTCTATGTCCCCCAACAGGCACCACCACCCATGCTACCCTAATGGAGGGGACAAGGAGTGCCAGTGTCCCCCAGGTAGACAGAGGCACCTCACAGGACACTGGTGAAGGATCCCTGGACACAGATGAGCAGGCAGGCCCGCCACACAGTCCTGGACTCTCACCATGCAGCAGCCTCACCCAGGAAACCACAGACACCCCTCCCACCCAGTCAAGACCAGCAGCCCAGGGCAGGCGTTCCCACATCAGTGTACCCAGGGCACAGACTGGTGGAACACAGGTACAGAGGCCACAGTCTCCCACTCCCAACATGCAGGAAGGCGAGGGTCCCAGTACAAGTGGCACTGCCAGACCAGTGCAGGGGATACAGGCACAGGGGGCTAGGGTAAGTGCCAGTGGCCCGGGGGGGAGGCCACAGGATGGATGCAGCAGCCCAGGACGTGATATCAGAAGTATTGAGGGCCTACCAACATACCCATGACAGGTTGGCACAGATTGTGTCCACCCTGGAACACAGTCAGAGGATGCAGCAGGAACACCACCAACAGGCCAGGGAGCAGTGGAAAGAGAACAATGCCACAATGGCCACCATAGCAGGAGCACTGCTGCAGCTGGTCAAAAACCAGTCTGACACCCACCCCGGACAAGAGGCCGCCACAGCAGCACCGGACAACCAGCGTCAGATGACCCCAGCAGCAGAAACATCCCAGGAACTACCCTCACAGGAAACACAAGGGCCTACCATGTCATCCCTATGAAGCTCAACATCAGGTGCCCAAACGGACTCTCAGGCCAAGATATGGCACTGTAACCCCAGCAAAGAACAAGGCCCCCTCCAAAAAGTAACTGCAACAAATGCTAAGCAACCATCCCACCCAATCACCAACCACACATTGTTAAGATGCAATATGAAGTACTGTTAGACAAGATGGACCCATCAATACTACCAACAAGGCTGCCACCATGTTGGTCTTGAGGACCCCCCCCCCACCCCTACGACTTCCCATCACTGTAAATTGCACAATTCATTCACTTCAACCAATAAAACACTTTTCACACCTGTAACACTGCCCCCTGTGTTAAATTGTGAACAAAGTGGAGTATGGATGCAACAGGCAGAGAACAACTTTATTGTCGAATCTGTGCATAATCGAAGTCCTGTGTGCCCAAATGGTGGGAAGGAGGAAATGCGTATATTTTCAGTCAGTACCATGCAGAAGTGGGCCATGTTTTGCCTATCATTACCAACACCCTCTATATGACAGAGTACACTGATAGTATTATTCACTAACCCCAATGACAGGCCTTAGTCCCACGCAGTTACTGGAAGTAGAGTTGTATCAGTTGGTTCCTGGAATTGACATCTTCCCCTTCCTCATCATCACCATCACTCTCCTCAACTCTGTAAGGTAGCTCATCAGGACCTATAGCACCCTCCACCTCCAAGAGAGGGATAGAATGTCTCACTGCCACGTTGTGCAACATGCAGCAGGCCACCACTATTCTACATACCTTATCAGGCCCATAGGCCAGGGACCCCCCAGAGATATGTAGACACCGGAATCTAGCCTTCAGGAGATCTATAGTTCACTCTATTACCCTTCTAGTTCGCCCATGGGGCTCATTGTAATTCCTCTCTGCATCCGTCCTGGGATTCCTCACTGGTGTCAGGAGCAAACGCAAGTTTGGATAGCCAGAATCACCTAGAAAATGGTGCAATACAGACTCGTCAATGGTATGACCCTTAGTCAGACAGGCTGGTTTTCTGCAATGTGTCAGTTACTGACAGGCACACTTAACTATGATCCACTCTCTGTCCTCTTGTAATTGTTCCATCTTCTGTGACACACTACTGTTCCTCAACACAAAGGAATCATGGACTGAACCTGGAAACATGGCATTCACATGTGAAATGTACTGGCCTGCAGTACATACCAATTGGATGTTCATGGAGTGAAAGTTCTTTCTGTTCCTGTACACCTGTTCACTCACTCTTAAGGGGATGATAGCTATGTGGGTGCCATCTATGCCACCTATGACATGGGGTATGTTGGCAAAGGCATAGAATTCTGACTTGATGGCAGGTAGGTCTGTACTTTGGGGAAACCTCACATAGGACTGCAGATGTCAGACAAATGCATTCAGAAATCTTGTCAGTACCAGGCTGAAGATTGGCTGTGAAAAACCAGCACCCATGCCCACTGTCACTTGAAATGAGCCCGTGGCCAGGAAATGGAGTGCGGAGAGCACCTGCACTTCAGTTGGAATGGCAAGCTGATTACGATTTCCCAGAGTTAGTGCAGGATCCAGTAATGCACAAAGGTCCTGAATATTTGCACGTGTGAGTCTGTAAGTGATTATGATCTGACGCTCCACCATGGCCCCCATATCCACAAGTGGTCTGTACACCGATGGTGCCCTTCCTCACCACAAGGGTCGGTACCTACAAGGGGTTACAAAAAGGAGCGATGAAGACACATACACAGGCACACTTGTCATTATTTGTGCACTGCATTGTTCATTGTAGTGTCTCTACAATAACTTCTACCTGACAGTAATACATGTACATCACAAGGAGGGAACAGAGTACTTCATGTGTGCTACAATACTGAATGGACAGAGGCCTAGGTGCTTCATGTGGCTAATAGGGCCTGCATTGTGAGTAGTTAATAATTCTAGATGTGTAGGTGATGCTAAAGTGTCTGCCCACTGTAGATCTGCCCTTTCGTTGTGGAAGTGACCTCATACCGCTAGCGGTTGACGTCACAGCGTACGGCGGTGTTTACCACTGTTCGCACCCTCATTGGCTAATGGGGAATCATAGGGTATGATGATCGCAGCCAGCGGTGACGGTGCACACCGCCGCGGAACGTACATGCGTTCGTCATGGTTTGATCACTTGACTCCCTGATCTCGTGCTGACAGGTACTCCACTCTGTGTACTGCTGTGGCCTGCCTCTGGCTATCGATGTGCCACGTGTTGCAGGGGAAAGGGCCCCGGCCTTCACCCAGGAGGAACTGGAGAAGCTAGTTGACGGGGTCCTGCCCCTGTACGCGAAACTGTACGGACGGCCAGAGGTACAGGTGAGTCTGGGTTGGGGGGGCACTGTGTGTGTGTAACGGATGGTGTTGATTGCACATATGTGTGCACCGCTGAGCCTGCATGGGCCATGGTAAATGGCATGCTGAGTACGACTGTCCTGTAAGTCTGAGAGTACTGTCCGTCCCATAGTGGACGTTTAGCCAGCTGTTCCTATCGTGCAAGTGCCTGACCTCTGTGTTCCATTTCTGTGTCACCCTTTTAGGTCAGCGCCCACCAGAAGAGGGCACATTGGCATGCCATTGCCACGGGGGTGCGGACATTGGGGGTCTACAACCGGCGGAGCACCCACTGTAGAAAGAGGTGGGAGGACCTGCGGTGCTGAGTGCGAAAGATCAGTGAAGCCCAGCTGGGGAAGTCCTCCCAACGTGGAAGGGGTGCCCGTCGGGCACTGACCCCCACTCATGCGACGGATCCTGGTGGTGGCGTACCCAGACCTGGATGGGCGCTTGAAGGCTGCACAGCAGTCACAAGGGGGTGAGTACTCATTTCACATACTTCAGTCTGGAAGGATGTCTGGGTGTGCATTAGGGTTCATGCTGCTTAGAGGCAGGGACTTTGACTGGTGTCCATCTACTTTATGGTCCCCAAAAAGTGTAGGGGTGTCTTTGTCAGGTCTCCCATACGTCGCCTCCTTAGGTAGTCCAGGGGATGGGTGTAGATCAGTATTCTGGTCAGTAGTCAGGGGCATGGCCATGGGCATAGTGAAAGGTGCTGCCTGTTGGGTGTGTCTTCTGGGTGGGTGTAAGTCTGGCCATTATGTACCTGCAGTCAGCTATTTTCAAGTGTCTCTCCTGTTTTGTCTCCCCATCCCTGTTCTCTTGCGTTGGTTTGGTACAGCAGCAACTTCAGGCGAGGGAGCTGAGGCACCGGCAAGTGGGGAGGCGGCGGCCCACGGATCCTCCGAGGCAGAGACATCTGACGCCCAGGGGACCAGTGGGTGGGAGGGCGAGGGGAGTTCCACGGGGGAGGCTACTACCATAGGAGGTAGTGACTCAGACTTCCTCCGATGGGGGCTCCCCAGCAGTGGCAGACCCTAGTGCACACACCACTACCGTTATATCTTCCGCCACCCCCATTCCATCACCGCCCTCCCTTCTGCTCCCCAACGAGTTGCCCGTGCCCGACCACCCAGAAAGGTGGGCGTCTCCTTCGCCCCAGGCACCTCCTCCCCTGCCCCAGTCGGCTCTGCTGCCCTCAGAGGAGGCTATTGACCTCCTGAGAACCATCTCTGTAGGGCAGACAACCATCGTCAATGCTATCCAGGGGCTAGCATCAGAGGTGCAGCAGACTAATGCTTATTTGGATGGCTTTCACGGAGCCGTGTCTGCCCTACAGAGATCTTTTCAGGCTCTGACCTCCTCTTGGACGGCAGCCAGTTTCCCTGGCCATTCCGTCCCCCCTCCTATTTCCTCTACCCCTTCCAGCACCCCACTCCCTTCACCCGTCCAAGGCACACATTCAGACACCCAGTCAAGCACATCAACACACAAGAAACACACTTCAAAACACAAGCACCACTCCTCCCACCACAAGCATTCACACAGCCAACAGACACCTGCACACACAACAACGTCCACTTCCCCCAGTGTGCCCACCTCTTCCGCCTCCCTGTCTGTCCCCTCTACTTCCAAACCCTCATACACTGCACATTCACTCACTGTTGCTGCTCCTCTTCCTGCACTCACCACAATAGCAGACAGCCATACATGCACCCCATACGCCACACCTGCACTCACCACCACTACGGTAGTTGACACATGCAGCACACTCACCAGACTTGCAGACACCCACACAACATACATCCACAACAGCCGTCTGTCTTCTCCCTCTGTGTCCACCCCCCTCCTCCCAAAACACGCAAATGCACCAAGACACCCACCCATTAGACATCCACCATACCACAGCATACTGAGCAGTCACCTGCACCCACTACACGCATCCCTACACCACATACATCCACACCCTCTGCCTCCACTCCCACGCCCTCATCCACGCCCACTCCAATTGCTCCAAAGAAACTTTTTCTCTCCCGTGCTGACCTCTTCCAACCCACTGGCCCACCCCGTCTTGTCCCCAAAAATGCTCACCTCCTTGCAATGTCCACTCCTTCACCATCACAGCCCAGCCCGCCCTTCACGTTCCTGTGCCCCTTCCCCAGATAAGAAAAAGGCCCGGACTGAGCCTAGGTCATCTAGCTCCACCCGATCCAAACAGCCCCCACCCCCGTCAAAGGCCCACCCCGTCGTAAATCGACACCCCCCACCACCCCCTGTCCCCCTTCTGTGAGGTGCCTGGATGCCCATATGGAGTACCATGCACTTGTGGGAGTCAGGTTGGGCCCGTTGTGGCCCATGACAATTGTCGGCATAAGGACTGGCCAATGGCCCTGTTTTTAAGACTGTTTGGCTCAGTGAGCTTCATAATAAAGTTTCTGTGTGGCCTGTGTTTGGGCTGCATGCCATTGAACCCTGGTCTTTAGTTTCCTTTTTGATGGGTATGGGCATTTGTATGTACTATGGTCATGTTGGATTTGCCTTGTGTCGGTTAAGTACCTCTTGCTGTGGAGGGTATGGGTTATGCTGCTGTGAAGGGTTGGGGGGCGTTGCAGGATGGGTGGAGTGGGTGGGTATGTAACTGTGCCCTTTCTTCCCTTGTTTCATAGGTTGCAGTACTTACCGTCGTCGTCTTCGTCGGCGGTCTCGGTCGTGGGGGTATATGCCAAGGAGCAGGGCTGGCATGATCTGCAGCTCTCTATCCATGTTTGCCGAGGCGCGTTCTGCGGGACTCCAGTGAGTGTTTCCTTATATTTGGTTCCTTTCCGCCTGGCTTTGTGTGGTGGTGGGTCCCACCCTGGAACTGGCGGCGGAATGGTGGTTCATAATTTGATGGGCGGGTTGGGCCTTTCTGACGGCCTGTGGACGGACTCTGCCGTCGTCACTCCTCTACTGGCGGTGGGTGGTTCGCGGGATGCCTGACTTTTGGTTGGTTCATTATTTGGCGGTCCAGCCCGCTCCTCTGTTGGCGGTTTCTACAGCCACCAGCGGCGCGGAACAGACCGCCATGTTCATAATGAGGGCCAGAATGCTGGAAGGACTCACCAGGAACCGCCAATGGACTGCTGTTGCTGTGCTGACCTGCGACCTGCTGGGTCACTGTAAGGAACTGCCACTTGCTTGCATTCATCTTGTGCTGGCCTTCTGCTGGGTCCTGCTGCCCTGTGCTCCTTGAGTACCTTGTCCCCCAGGGGCAGGGTGCCGTGGCCCCTGAACCCTGTAACAACCAGAAACGCATGAGGAGCACTTCTTCATCCTGAACCTAGCGCCTGGAGGAGCGCTCATCTATTGGTTTGTAAAGTGCTCTGAAAGCGCATTATGGTGGCTGAGGAAACTGCCCCCAGCGCCTGGAGAGCGCTCTGTTTTCTCTTGCTGAGCGCTCTGGGAGGTGCTTCATCTAATTGCCGCCAAGATCACTGCTGCAGCCCGGGCGGGCTGGTTATGTGAAGCGCAAGTGAATTGCAATGTTTGAGGCCCCCAGGGCACGAGGAGAACACGAAGAAAAGGAAACCGGAGCAAGTGTGCTCCTATCGGTGCCCCAGGGTATGGTCCGCTCCGAGGAGCACCCCCGGGGCATCAGACGGCCCTAACTTAGGGCCGATAACGGTCGCAGCCTCGGCGAGCCCCTTTCTGCGGCTGGAGACGATCAGGCGGCGAAGGAAGCCTCATCGGAGGCTCCCCGCCTGCCGAAGACCCTGAGTGTGTGGTGCATGGGCAGGGGGGGAAGGAAGCCTAATCAGAGGCTCCCCCTGCCCCTTTGAAGCCCTGACTATTCTTGGCAGAGACTGCGGGTGGGCGGAAGCCTCGCCACAGGCCCCCGCACTGCAGGTCTCCTTGTGTGGCCCCACTTGTTCTTTTGGGGCATTGTTGTGGAAGGCCAGTGGAGGCCTGGGGGCCCCCCAGAGATCGCAGGCCCCAGGAGGGGCCAGTTATAAAACTGGAGGGGGTGCATGTCGCCCCCCTCCCCCGGAATTACCGCAAGGCCCCTGCTTAGCATGACGGAGCGCCAGGGGCCCCCTTCGTTTGCTTCTATCAATCAATCAATCAATCAGTGAATTTATAAAGCGCACTATGTACCCGTAAGGGTTTCGAGGCGCTGGGGGGGGGGGTGCTGCTAGCGTTCGAAGAGCCATGTCTTGAGGAGTCTCCTGAAGGTGAGGAGGTCCTGGGTCTGGCGTAGTGAGGTGGGGAGAGAGTTCCAGGTCTTGGCGGCGAGGAAGGAGAAGGATCTTCCGCCAGAGGTCTTGCGCTGGATTCGGTGGACGATGGCGAGGTAGGCAGAGCAGAGTTGACGTGTGGGGGCGTAGAAGTTGAGTCTGGAGTTGAGGTAGGTGGGTCCGGTGTTATGTAGAGCCTTGTGAGCGTGGGTGAGGAGTTTGAAGGTGATCCTTTTTTCCACGGGGAGCCAGTGGAGGTCCTTCAGGTGGGGGGAGATGTGACATCGGCGGAGTATGTCGAGGATCAGGCGGGCGGATGCGTTCTGGATGCGCTGGAGACGTTTGATGTCTTTTGTTGGGATGCCTGTGTAGAGTGCGTTGCCGTAGTCAAGTCTGCTACTGACGAGGGCTTGAGTCACCGTCTTTCTGGTTCCTGTTGGAATCCACTTGAAGATTCTGCGGAGGGTGTTGAAACAAGAAGAGGAGACGGCGTTAACCTGTTTGGACATGGTGAGAGCGGAGTCGAGGATGAAGCCGAGGTTTCTTGCGTGGCTGGCAGGGGTGGGTGGGGGTCCGAGGGCTGTGGGCCACCAGGAGTCGTTCCAGGCCGAAGGGGTGCGTCCGAGGATGAGGACTTCCGTCTTGTCGGAGTTGAGCTTCAGGCGGCTGTTGTTCATCCACTCGGCGATGGATTTCAGTCCCTCGTGGAGGTTGGTTTTGGGGGTGAGCAGATCTTTGGTCAGGGAGAGGACGAGCTGGGTGTCGTCAGCGTAGGAGATGATGCTGAGGTTGTGTTGACGGGCCAGTTGTCCGAGGGGGGCCATGTAGACGTTGAACAATGTTGGGCTAAGAGAGGAGCCTTGGGGGATGCCGCAGATGAGGTTGGTGGCTTTGGAGCGGAAGGGTGAGAGTCGGACTCTCTGGGTTCTGTCGGAGAGGAAGGATGAGATCCAGTTGAGGGCTTTGTCTTGGATGCCGGCTTCGTGGAGACGGGTTAGCAGGGTGCTGTGGCAGACTGTGTCGAAAGCGGCTGATAGGTCAAGGAGGATGAGGGCTGAGGTTTCACCGTTGTCCATTTGTTGTCTGATGTCATCTGTGGCGGCGAGGAGTGCGGTCTCAGTGCTGTGGTTTCGTCTGAATCCCGATTGAGAGGGGTCTAGGATGGAGTTTTCTTCTAGGAAGTGGGCGAGCTGTGCGTTGACGATCTTCTCAATGACTTTCGCTGGAAAAGGGAGGAGAGAGATCGGTCGGAAGTTTTTGAGATCGTTGGGGTCAGCCTTGGGTTTCTTGAGGAGGGGTTGGATTTCTGCGTGCTTCCAGCTGACTGGGAAGGTGGCGGTGTTGAAGGAGAGGTTGATGATCTTGCGGAGTTTGGGGGCGATGGTGCCGTCGGCTTTGTTGAATACGTGATGTGGGCAAGGGTCCGTGGGAGAGCCTGAGTGGATGGAATTCATGGTTGTTAGGGTTTCGGCGTCATCTACTTGGGTCCAGGCGGTGAGGCGGAAGGCGTGGGAGGAGTCGTCGGGGGTGGGGACTGGCGGAGGTGTGGTGTGGAAGCTGTCGTGGATGGCTGTGATTTTCTGGTGGAAGAAGGTGGAGAGGTCGTTGCAGAGTTTCTGGGAGGGAGGGACGTCGTTGATGTTGGCGTTAGGGTTGGAGAGTTCCTTCACGATGCCGAAGAGTTCTTTGCAGTCGTGGGCGTTGTTGTTGAGGCGTTCTGTGAAGTGGGCGCGCTTGGCGAGTCGGATCCGTTGGTGGTGTTCGCGGTTGGCGTCCTTGAGGGTAGCAAGGTTGTCGGGTGTGCGCTCGAGGATCCATTTCTTCTTGAGTTTTTGGCAGGTGCGTTTGGAGGTGGTCAGTTCGTATGTGAACCAGGCTGTTTTTTTCTTTTCTTGGTTGGCGGTGGGTTTCTTGAGTGGAGCTACGGTGTTGGCGCAGTCGAGGATCCATTGATGGAGGTTGATGGCGGCGGCGCTCGGGCCGGTGGGGTCGGGTGGTGGGTTTTGATGAGGGTGCTGGTAAGTTGGTCTTCGGTGACTTTTCCCCAGCGGCGGTGAGGCGGGTAGCGGGATGCGGTGGTGTTCAGTGTTTTTCGTGAAGGTAAAATGGACACAGTGATGGTCGGTCCAGTGGAGTTCGGAGGTGTGGCTGAAAGAGATGTGGTTGCTTGAGGTGAAGAGGGGGTCAAGTGTGTGTCCGGCGATGTGGGTGGGAGTGTTGACCAGTTGACGGAGTCCGAGGTTGAGGAGGTTGGTGGTCAGTGATGCGGTGTTGGCGTTGTTGTTGTTTTCCAGGTGGAAGTTTAGATCTCCCAGGAGGATGTAGTCTGGAGAGGCGAGGGCGTGGGTGCTTGCGAGGTCGGAGACGGTGTCGCTGAAGGGGGCTCTTGGTCCTGGAGGGCGGTATAGGAGGGTTCCTCTGAGGGTAGTGTTGGGGTCCGTGTGAATCTGGAAGTGGAGGTGTTCGGCTGTCTTGAGGGTGTCGTCCGTGTGGGTGTGGATCTTGAGGGTAGATTTGTGGGCGATGGCTATCCCTCCACCGATTCCGTTGGTGCGATCTCTTCTGGTGATCTTGTATCCGTTGGGTATGGCGATGGCGATGTCCGGGGCCGAAGAGTCGTTCCACCAGGTTTCAGTCAGGAAGGCCACGTCTGGGGCGGTGGTGTTGAGCAAGTCCCAGAGCTCGATGGCGTGTTTTCGTACGGAGCGTGTGTTGAGGAGGATGCAGTGCAGGTGGTTTGTGTTGGTTGTTTCTGGCTTCGTTGTTCTGTTGCAGGAGAAGTTGCAGGTGCGGCAGGAAAAAGGTCCTTTGGTGTGCTACGGGGTGGCCAGGAAGCACTCTGTTGAGGGGCCAGGGTTGAGTGCGCGGAGTTCGTAGGCAGGAGTAGCGGGGGGCTTGAGGACCAGGGGGGGTGGCGCTGGGCGCGGTCCAGGCGCGGACGGGCACAGACGGGCTTGCCCAGACTAGAGTGGGTAGGTTCTGCATGGCTTAGGTGCATACCCTAGGCAACCAGAAACCCCATTTCTAACAGTCGCAATATCTTCTTTTGTTTTAAATGGGCCCTCCAGCTGTGCCACCTGATCCAGTATCAGCCGAGCAGTGGGAGCATCCCGAGATAGGTCCCCGAACCATCCCCCACCGAGTTGCCAACAGCGTGCATGGTTTCATAGAACTGACAGAAGGCCAAAGCTTTGGGACTGTTACCTCTAATCATGTGTCCCCTCAGATGATCGGAAAGACTCCACTCCCGTGGACTGTCGAAGGGCGCGGAGGCGGTTACCCAGCAGCCAGCACGTACGGTTGCCTCCCACATAGAAATAATGGTGCATCCGCAGGAGTCCATATTCCACTCTGTCTTGGCCTAGGCCTGCCAATTGTTTACGAGCTGCCTCCAATCGCCTCCAGATCCTTGGCGCCCCAGTACGCTTATGGATCTGTTCTAGATCTAGCACCTGTTTGGTCATCATTTCCCTTTTCTCTTTCCTAATCTTGTTATCCGTAGCTGTAATTGCTATGAGCTCTCCTCTAATGACCGCCTTTAGAGCTTCCCACAGAACGGGAAACAGAGCAGCCTGCCTGGAACTTCGTTGAGTGCCAAATATCTGGAAATAGCGTGTTTTATCTGTCTAATGAATGGTGGGCGCTGCAAAACAGCTTTGTTCCGTTCGCCATGGGCAAACCTGTCTTTGGAGAGGAGGAAGCTCCAGAGTCAAAGACACTGTCGAGTGGCCCAAAAAGCAGCTGGGTTGTATAGCAATGGTTGGCAGTAAGGATTTTATACCTGTAGTTCTAAAAAATAGTCTAGTCTTGCATATGTTTTATGGGCATGTGAGTAGAAGGTGTAATCTCTAGACTAAAGATAGGACTCTCGCCACAGATCTCGGAGTCCCAACTCCCCCACCCGCCTAACCCCTTCTGCTGATAACGTTCCCACTCCCCCTGTGCGTGGAGCCGATCTGTCCATCTCATTGTGGAAGACTAGGTTCAGATCTCCTCCCAATAAAAAACAATTTGTCTGGAATGGCTGTCACCTCCACCACCAGTTTGTTGGATAAATCGTTCTTGACCCTCATTTGGTGCATAAATGGATCCCACCACAATAGTGTAGTTATCAAAGTGTATCCCATAAGCCAGAAACCTCCCCTTGACCTCCAGAACCTTATCTCCCACCTTACCCTGTAAGGAGCGGGAAACTAATATGGCAACCCCGGATGTCTATTTATCTACTGAAGAGAGATACTGGTGAGTAATCTATGGCAGTCCCTGGCTAAGAAACGTGTCTCCTGTATAAGGCATATGTCACCTTTCAAATGCTCTACGTGTGAGAGGACCGCCATACGTTTGACCGGAGTGTTAAGACCCCTAACATTAAGGGTCAATGCAGTTAACTTATCGTGAAGAGCGGTAGATCCTGACGATGTAGTAGTGTAGCCCCTGGAGAGTGATAGGAAGTCCCACCACCTGTTCTCCTATGATCGTGTCCCTCATAGGTTGATGGCTGTTTACCTGTTACTGTGAATGTGCACCCTCCCCTCTCAGAATAAAAAATCCCCAACCCTGAAAGTACAACATAAACATAGTTCAACAACTCTGGACTAACCCAGAATAGTCTCTGTGGGCAGTCCTATAAATGAAGGTCTAATCCCACTGAGTCCACTGTCTGCTTCCATTGGTCCCTCCATCCCCCACCCATTTCCTCTCTGTGTCGGGCCTTCACATAGCCAGAACTGTGTTGTGGTCCAAGGATCTTCACCACTCCGCATCCCCCAATAGGGACTCCAGCACCGCCCTCCTCTTCTAGTCTCTGGATCAGGCATGTTGGGGTCCTCCTTTGTTGTCAACCGAGTCGGCTCATGGGGGGGTACTCCAATCGCAGGGCCTTGCAAGCTGCCTCCAGTGAGTGATGCTGGTGCACGGTTCCATCCAATCAGAAGATAAGCCGAAATGGAGGAGACCGTCGCCCAGCTCTGATACCTTGAGTCGGACCTCTCTTAGATCCTGGCAGAGATCTTGTTTCACCACCTGAAGGTACTTCTTAAGAGACTAGAAAAGGGCCTCCAAGAACGAGCGCGTTACCTGTTCCTCTCATCCATTGCCCTCTGGGGTGCGATCGCGATCCCCCGTGGTCTACATGGTGTGGAGAGCATCTCCCTCAGTGTGCATTCCTTTTTAGCACGGGCTGCTGTCATGCTGATCTAGGTGATAAGCTGTATCCAGACACCGTCGCTATGAATCCCGATGGCGGGGTCACAACGGAATCCATGCTCTATGTTGGGGGGTGTCTCACAGGCTCTCGTGCTTTCTCATACATCCCACTCCTGTCGATCTAATGGGTGGCGAGTAGTGGGGGCCCACCAGGGGGGTCGCTCACTGGTATATCCTGCCAGGCCCGCTGGTTCCAAGTAGGGGCCCACGCCCCAGAGAAGGCCCTGTGTGCACCACTCCATCGAGGTGATGTCCCGGGGGCAATCTCTTGGACCCCCAAAGTAAGTAGGCACCCCCAATTATGGCCAAAGAAGAGACCCGCAGTGGGCCCCGCTCCCCTGCTGGTGGCGTCTGGGGGGTGGTTCATGCTATAGTGTCGGCCCCACCTTCGACCCGGGCCCCGCCATCACCCCCCGGGCCCGCTGATGTCCTGGTGTGGACGAGGCCTCCCCAGCAGAATGCGATGAGAGCTGCCGTGGCCTTTGTGCCAGGCCGGGCCTCCACGCTGGGCCCAGCTGCATGCGCTGTCCCGGGAGATGATCAGGTTTCGCATCCCCTCCACCCCCTCCCCATCCCCCCCCGGGTCTGATGTCCCCCATTTCACCGCCGTGGCCACAGGTGTGATTAGGCCTCATTCACCTCTCCCCAGGCCGGCCTGGCCGGAGAAGGTGGCCTGCACTGCGACCGCCACGACGATCAGCGCCCGCCCCACGTGGTATCCGCCAAGTGGTCCAGCTCATGGCTGCATCATGCTGTGCCGGGGGGGTGTACATGGCTGGATTCTCCCCAGCACCGCCTTGGAATGTGTGGCAGGCACGGAGGGACCAAACCATGCATCCTATCTGTCCGCCATCTTGACTCCCAAGTCCTGCATTTTAGAGTCTCTGGAGGCTTTGAACTACAGGACCATGGACTCTCTTAGCTCCTGCACCATGGAGACTCTAATGTCCTGCACCCTGAAGTCCTGCATCCTGAGGCCGTTGAGGTCCTGCACTTTGGAGACTCTGAAGTCCAGCACCTCGGGGACTCTGATGTCCTGCAACTTGGAGTCCCTGAGGTGCTGCGACTTAGAGTATCTAAGGTCCTGACCTTGTTGCAAATTCAGTTTGTGGACATCTCACTTCAAGGCTATGACCTTTGGTTTGACAACTTCTAAACGGCTTCTTCTAACACCTTTCTAGAAGGATCAGTGACTTTTCTTCTATTTCTTGGTGTTGTGAACTGCTCCCAGGTGCCTCTCACTCAAGTGTCAAAGGATTAGCCCCTCCGTTAGGACCCAGACTGCTTTCAGATTACTGTAAACCACATGCACAGGATATTCACTCCAGTGTATCTTAAAAGTGAAATGGTTCCTGCCTGTGTCTCACTCGGCATTCTGCACTTCTCTCTGTATTTCTCCCTCCTCCTCATTCCCTTCCCCTTCAACTGCCTTCTCTCTTCTTCTACATTTCTTGCTCTTTTCACCTTTTTTCTTTCTGAATATTATAGTCTCCATCTCTCCCTCTCTCTGCTCTGATGCCAGGAGTGAGGGTTCTGGACACTTTCAGAGGTTTGATGATTGACTGGATGCTGACCCCTGAAGATGCTGTGGACTGAAGGGAAGTCGTGAGGGATGAAGAAAGGTTTCTTACCACCATAAGCAGATCTGAGGAACAGAGTTGGGTTTAGGAGGACTGGGGGAGCCCTTTGAGGACTGGAGCAATTTCACAAAAGAATGAGTAAAAATAAAAGTAGGCAAAAATTGAAAAAGTATTCAGAAGAATTAATATCCACATTAAAGGAACTAAATCTGACAATCAGTGGAAGAGTGCAGAAACTATAGAGCTGTAGTTTTTTTAGAATGGCCATTGGACTTATTTATACCTGTATTTTGGACAATTACATTACATTGTGACTCAAGACAGGAACGAGCCCCTTTCACTGCACAGTGTTCCAGTACACGTAGGACATCTTAATTGAACTGCGATTTTCACTTGAGCAGAGCATTATCTTCAAGTGACATTCCTTCATGTACATCTTTTTGACACTGAATGCACATTTCATGGTGTCTCTTGTTTTTAACAAGCGCTCCACGTCACACATTTCTCATTTTTAAGAACTTTTCTTTTTTAATGCTCTCACTGAGGACTGACGTGCAGTGCATTACCCTTGCTTTAGACAAGGATATCACTACAAAAGTGGGAGTATGCTTTAAATTTTAATAACTGTTCTAAAGCCATTCCCTTGGGAAAGCTATTGTGTTAATCACAAGTGGGTGAAAAGTGTTTCTGCAGAGCCTTCTGAACATGAAGCATCCATGTGGAATGTACTGTTCTGCATAAACCTCTGAATGTGGAATACTATGCCGAATAACAAATGTATTGTAATATTGTAACTCAGCAACTGCATAACTTTGTCTCAGTTTGAACAAGTGAAGTACCCGTCTCTCTACTCTACCCATCTTTAGAAGATTGGGATGTTGGGAGCTCCCTTGAAGACAGTAGAATAGCTCCGGACTTATAATGGCTGGAATAAGCCGAAGCTCCAACATTCCAATGCTTGTCTTCATGTTTCTCCTTTTTTACCACTAAGGGCAGAATGTTTTAGGAGACTTATAGCCCTTCTGCCTCGGGCTATACCGGTTGTTAAAGGCCCTCCCCTTTCTTCTAGGCCCTCACCTATGGCTCGCTCCTCTCAGAATTATTTGCTTTCATATCGCTGCTAATTCCCAATTAAAGCTTTGAAAATTGCGCCCACTTTCAGTTTTAGTAGTAACTAAATTGTTTGTAATATGGCCACTCACAGTCAGATAGGCACAAGCAATACCTTAAACTAGGGCATAAAACTAGGTTTGTAGCCCTTTAGCGCCCTACACAGACTCCTTAATAAAAGATGAGGCAGGTTTGTGAGATGATTTGGTTTTTAGACAATTCCAATGATGTTTCAAAGCACTAGAGGGACATTTGGGGATTGGCAGTGGGGTCAGAAGGTATTGAAGGAGGTTTTGAGTATTCTGTGATTGTGGAAAACTTGAGGTAGTTTCTGTGGACAAAAGTGATTTTGGTGGACACGAGCACGTTTCCCTGGGTTTGGGGGTATTTTCATAAGACTCTGAGTTTAAGGAGTCTGAAGGAAGCTTTTAAAGACAGTGGATGTTTTAAGGATAAGCTGAGGGGCCTCAACACTGTTTGGAAGACAGGAGAGTAGCTACGAGGTGGTCTACATATAATAATTGTATGAGGTAGTACTGCTCGGGCAGCAGAGTGGATTTGTGTGAGCTCAGTACTGACATTTCCACACTGCAGCAGATCTGCTCCTTACACACTGAGAGGAGAACAATAAATCAACCTTACCTGTCCAGGGCGCTTCTAACATCCTGCAAAACAGAAGAACAGGCAGAAGGACATCAGTTCCCACAACAGATTTTAAATTCTGGCAGAATTTTAGGTACAATATAAGTTGTGAAATTCAAGATCAGTTACACACATGGGAGTTTGTTCTGAATAGGGTCACATGACACAGCGCAGCTGGTGATATCCCAAATGGTCCCACAAGACAGCAGAACGTTGGAATTCTGAATGAGGGCAGATGACAGTACAATCGGATATATTCTGAATGCATCATGTATTATAGTCTAGAGTTCCTGAGATCAGACGCCAGACCTGTTATAACTCCTGCATCACTTGAGAAACAACTAGTGTCTATACTCAAAGTATACCACGCCAAAAATACTTCTAACGCACTTGTATGGCATTAAATGTAAATGAACAAGGACTTTGGATAAAGCGTGAGATAAGATCCTTAGGCCTCTTGTTTCTGTTACAAAATGTCTATTTACACAAACTGCAGCATAGAACTGGGTATAACCAGTACTCAGGAAGAAGCCCTTGTGTCTATATACTGTGGTGTTTTCATTTAAAACAGGCAGCTCCAAATGCTCTCTGAGAACTGATCACACTTGAACTGGAACAGTCTCAGTCGACAAATTATGTTCTATGTATAAAACTGGACTTCCCTCTGAATTGTTTTAATTTGAAGAACAAATTATGAAATGAATGGGCAGAAGTAATTCTATGTCATGACCGGAGGGGAGAATTATGATTATACTTTTCTTTCTTCGCTTTAATCAATATGATAAACTACAAATCCCAAGAACCTTTGGGAATGGCACAGGCAAAACATCCAATCAAACATAGGCATTAGTCCATGACCAATCAGAGCCCATCAGAGACCCATACAATCCATTATCCATGTTGTCCCAGCCTCTTTCTTCGCTGCTCACAATTCTTGTTTCCTTTTTGGAGAAATAGGTGTGCATGTCATTTCTTATTAATACTGGCAGTTTGCTTGGCAAGAGTTTTGGGTACTGAAATTGAGCACAGAAACATTCTACGCTCCTATCACGGCAGACTGCTTGGCTCAACTCCTCATCGAGGTGCAGGCTTCTGCCCCTAGGTGTTGCCTAGATAAGGCCTGGTTAGTGGCTGTGATGCGTGAGTTTTGACTTCTCCTGCCAGTGAAGTCGGAGTCAGGCCCTGCGTCGCGTGGAGCCTTCGGAACGGGGAGAGAGACACCTCACAGAGCTTGGGGTCTGTAAACTGCTTCTATCTTGCTTGATGCCCTGTTTAATAATGCTCGGTAGTGCAAGGACTTATGCCCCCCCACGAGGTAAATATTGACAGCGGCTGCACCGCAGATTGCTTTCTGTGATATGGACACGCTCCCAGGCTGCCTTTCCCCCGCGATCTTGTCTGCACCTGTGTCCCTGGGCTTAGAGCCCTCACATTGAAACACCTTGGCTGGACCTCCAGCCCCACGATACCATGTTGCAGAACTTATGACTCCTCTGGGGTCATAAATTCAGCTGCGCTTGCCTAAGCTCACCTCTAATGCCCAATCGGCACTTTAAAGTACTTTGGCTGTTTTCTGGTGCTCACTTGTAAACTAGCGCAGCGCCGCCTCATTCCCCACTTGCACTTAATTTTAGCATACATGGAGGTTTCCGGGGATCAGCGGTCAAAACGGGACCCCTCAAAATTCCTGCCCTGGGACGATGAATTTTAAGAGGCGGCTTAATTTACCAGGCGGTTGCTGGGGCCATGGGCCCCTTGGAACAGCACCTGGTGGATCAAGTTGCGAGTGCCTGCACCCATATCTCTAATCCCAGGAAGGAGCCCACTGCACTCTCTTGGATCTTAGGCGCTTTCCATTCTGCCCCAAATCCAGACCCTGTCCCTGCCAAGCTTCCTCGCAAGGATGGCGTTGACCATGATGCTTTCGCTCACCTTAAGCAAGTCTTCTTGGCTACCCAGCCGAACCCCAATCCCACGTCCTACTGAACCAGCCTTGGAATCCCTATGCCCTGTTTCCCCAGACCCTCAAAATGATGAGGCCCCTGTGGACTCAGATGATGAGGCAGGGTCCTCCAGACCTTGGAGCCCATCCATCCCTTACTCTGCAAACCCAGAGGCCCAGGGCTTGGACAAGCTTGACCCCAATGACATCCTCCACCCTTGGTCCTCTGAGTGGGCCCCGGCAGAAAAGGTAGCCAGCTATGTGGCGGGTCAACTTAGGAAGTCCCTGGAGAAAGAAGCCTGCAGCTGCCTTCGGGTCGAATCTCACTGCCCTGGCTTGGAGGGTAAAGTTGTCCTGACCCCGACATTGACTTCAGAATGGCCGCTTCCCTGGCAAAATTCATAAAAGAGCCAAAAAGGGCATATTCCATTCCTGGAGGGCTTGTCAGGATAGGCTTTTGAGTACTATTGGCCCCTTACCAAGATCCCTGATATGGCTGAAGACGCCAAGGCCAGAAGAGCCCTTATTTCACCGAAGGTCCTTTCAGGGTGGGCACAGCACGCGATCATCTTCTTAGGTAACGCCAATTGCATGCCATCCACAAAGTGCTGCTGCTCCCTGTTGATTAAGGTGGACCAGAAGCACCGGGACAATGCAACCTCGGAGGCGGGGCTTATCGCCCAAGGGGACCCTTTATCAAAGAGTTGGGCAAGTTTGTGACAACCTTCATTTCCCTAGACTAGGCCAGGTCCTCCATAAAGAAAGTCTTGAGCCCTCAGGTTTTCCAAGGGGCTGGTCATGGCAGAGGCCGCTCGGTCGGCCATGCACTTCTCCCAATACCCTTCAAGCGGGCAATGCTCCAGACGAGGCTCCTTTCAGGACAACACCAGATTCACCAACTTCCACCCCACCAGAGGGCAATGCATCCAGGACAGAGGATTCAAAGGGAGCTCCGCTTCCTCCAGTTCTGGTGAGTGCTCATCCTTCCTCTCTTATAAAAGTGGGGTCAGACAGGTGGTTTTCCTCCAGGCCTGGAGATCCATCACAGCAGATGCTTGGGTTTTACAAATGTTTTTTAAATTCAAAAGGATTTTAAATTCATATTAGTTTGAGAATTTGAACCATTGTTCTAGCTAATCCCAAACTGCAGTTAGGCATTATAAGGTGGAATATTCTAACCTGGTGCTTTCCAATGGGAAAGCCAGCCTTGTTACAGTGAAACATTGTGACTTTGCACTGGCAGGACATGTAAAACATAAAATTGACATATCCTTCATTTTAATATCATGCTCCATCTTATGGGAGGTTAAGGCCTACTTTAGGGCGACTTATAAATATTAAAAAGGAAGGTTTAGGCTTTGCAGAAGGGTTATTTTGCCAAGACAACTTAGCAGTTTAAAAGCTGGCACCCTAGGCTGCAGTGGCAGGACTTGAGTCATGCTTTCACTTTGTCACTTTAGTGGTTGCACAATCAGTGCTGATGTGCAATAGTGACATTTAACTTTCAGGCCCTGGATACACAGAGAACCATATACTAGGAACTTTTAAATAAGTTAACTATACCAATCAAGTGTTAGATAATTACACATATACTTTAGGGGTCAGATCACAGGCACTGGGACCTGGTCAGCAGAGCTCAGAGCACTTCAGAGCCATTAAACCGGCACTTACTCCAGCAAAACGTGGGGGTGATCCTGTAAAAAGGGCATTCTCTCACACTTAGCTGCAGACGGAACAAGGGAGACGGGCGGTACCTAGAATTATTGGAGGGATCCACAGGAAGTTTCCTTAGGAGAGGGGGGTGAAGGAGGTGGGCCACACTAGAGAGTATTAGAGGGATCCACTAGAGAGGGAGATAGAGGGAGGTGAGAAAGTACTTGTGAGTATTGGAAGGACACATAGGAGTCTTCTTCAGGAGGAGAAGGACAAGGGAGTTGGGGATGTACTTGAGAGTATTGGAGGGATCTACAGGAGTATTCTTCAGGAGAGGAATGACGAGGGAGGTAGGGTGGTACTTGAGAGTATTGGAGGTATCCACAGGCGGTTTCTCCAGGACAGGGAGTTCTATACCAGCGTCAAAAAGACCTGATCTGCTGACAGAAGACCCAGCAGAGTTCAGGATGACTGTTGAAGGATTAACCAAGATATTTTTCATCAGTGGGAGGAAGCTCACTGGAATCAGGCCCAACAGATTACCCGCGGTAGAGATCCAATAACACAAATTATCAAAGTCAATCAAATTAATGCCAGACCATAAGTGGCAGGTGCTGGTGGAAGGGCAGGAGAAGAGGAAGTAAGGCCAAATTCCAAAGCAACGTTTTCTCTGACGGTTGTGCTTTTTGTGAAATAAACGCTAGCTGCACAAAATATTTAGGAGGCAAAATTATACCAAACAAACAGAAGTTAACACAGTGATAATTAAAAAAATATCTTCTTTGTTGTTAGCAGTAAGAATTGTGATCAAGCAATATTGATGCCACGCCTCTCTAATGGGGGATTCGTATTTGAAGAGCACAACTTTGTACTCTGATTTTTATTGGAGCCTTAACTGCATCTCCAGATGTGTTCATCACATTCTATTTCTTGTTTTATCTCAGCTAACCCCTCCTTAAACCACACTGACCACTTAGGGGCTGATTTAGAGTTTGGCAGAGGGTACATCATCGTGATGGACTGAAGGTCCAACTGCCAGATTTATAGTCGGCTGGGCCTCAAGTATTTAATTGGCAGCACAGCTCCAGCTCCGTTGCTGGCGTTGCGGAGCACAGGCCGTCGGAGGTTCACATATAACACACTCTGCCTGACTCAGAGTTGATGCTGTTATGTATTCTTTTTGTTTTTCTGTTCATCACCACCAGAGGGACAGGGAAAGAAATTACCCCCACAACATGGGAGGCAACCACAGGGGGTAGGGGGATTATTAGTTTTACTTTTCCCAAAAAAAGAAAGCCCGCTGTGGATGTTTGTTATTGGATAAAGTAAAATGTTGCAGAAGTTTGAGAGGTAGCTGTCATGTTTGATGGAGCCGCCCATCAAACGTTTACAACATTGGCAGGAGCCACCAAGAACAACCGCAAAAGCGGTTCCTGACAATGCTTAGAGCTGTCCGCAGGGCTGCAGAAAACTCTAAATTTGGCCGGTGCAGTTTCCTTGGCATGGCGGGAGTAAAGTAAAGTTCTCTACCAAGATGTAAATCAGCACCTTGCTTTTTATTCACCTGTGTCTATTGATGACATTAGATAACGCATTGTTAGACCTGTTAGGCTGCGGCGCCGCTGAAGACTGGCAGATCACTGTGGTTACATCTGAGCCGCTGCGGCGCCGCTGAAGACTGGCAGCTTTGCTGAGTAGGCGCTGTGTTTAATGAGTCAGCTCAGTAAAGTTTTTTTTCCCCAAAAACAAACTACATATTTTGATATAGAAAAAGGAAATGCAATTGAGAGTTTTCTACCATTTCAGGGGGGAGGGGATGGAATTTCTTTGGTTTGCTGTGTGAGACCGCCAGGCGCTTCCTGGTGAGCCCAGTTAGGTAAACTGGACTCTAAGAGCCCCTTCTATCTCTGGTATAGTGACCGAGGGCCCAGCGGCAGATGGGCCGTAGAAAGGGTTTCTGCTGATGGAGCCCAGGGAGGCTCTGCTGTTGGAAACAAGGCACTTCTCCTGACCCTAAACAGAGTGGGTGAGCTGCGGGTTAGGCGGAAAAGACAACCGCTGCTTTCTGGTGGATCCCTGCGCCTGCCAAACTCTGGTGAGGCCCATACTCAGTCATTCCTGGACGCGTTCTCCGTGGCTCCTCAAGAATGTCATGAATAATCCCTGCTTCCCTGCTCCCTAGACTAGGGGCTCAAGTGTACGACCTGTAATCCCAGGGCTGTGACAGATGCACCATGTGCTCCTCTGCAGCCTCTTCTCTGGAACTAACTTGTCCAAAGTGGGATTCAAAGGCTGCGACCCACACACCCTGTGCTCCTCTGCAGCCACTTCTGTAGCACTGGCACTCTCAGTTTGTGACTAGTGATCCCTGGACGGCACCTGCCATACCTTGTGCTCTGCTGCACATGGGGCTCACAGTATGAGATCTGTGATCCCGGGACAGACGCAGACACAAGTTGTACTCCTGGCCCTCTCTCCGGATAAAGCCCACAGAAGTATCTGAGATCCCATAACATATTACGTGTACACTTGGATCTCTTTCACTGCAGAGCCCACGGTGCTGGAGATCCCTGAACACGCACAGACATACTGTGTACACTTCTGCAGCATCTTCTGTGGGGCTCAAGGTGTGGGACATGTGACCACAGGGCTGTGACAGACATACCGTCCCTTGTTCTCTTCTGAAAGTACTTTCTATGGGCTTCACACCTTGTGCTCTTGTGCAGAATTCTCTATGGAGACCTTGCAGTGCAATGAGTGATCTCTGAATTCCTCCAGACCAACTCTGTGCTCCTGGGCAGAATTCTCCATGAAGCCTTTAGTAAGCAATAACTTAAGCCTACATTGATACAGACCTTGTACGTCTGCAGCCCCTTCTTAGGGGCTCAGTGTAGGGTTGTGATCCCAGGGCTGTGACATACCTTTATGCCCTTGGATAGGCCTGGGTGGAACTCCGCGAACTGACCAAAAGACTCCACCGCTCTATGTGGAGTTCTGCAAGCAGCGGAGTGCATTAGGTTGTGTCGTTGGTGCTGATTCATAGCGCTGGGTGTTTGTCCCGCGCTGAAAAATCAGTACGAATGGCACCACGGGCAGCGCAAGAGGGTGCTGCTTCTTTTCTGCTGCTCGAGTAGATTTTCAACTTGAGAAGCAGCTTCCTCAACGTGAACGGAAGGTTTCTCAATGTGTGAGGTAGCGACCATCCACGACCGCCCAAGATGACAAATGTCGCTGGAAGGAGGTCTGGAGTAAGATCTTTCTCGCTCGCCAACTTAACGTTGGCGATCACGAACGAGGAAAAAAACTCTGCTCCACTATGTGGAGTTTTTTGGAACTCCGCGCTCTAACGGGAGTGGGAGAAACTCTGCAAACTCCGCGAGCGGAGTTCACCGCCCACACCTACCCTTGGACAGCTTTCTCAATGTAATCTTAAGTACGCAATCAGTGCTCGGTGACCGTTAAGCATAAAACAACAAACGCTGGATTTCCAGATCTAAATGGCCTTGGGTGGGCCAGGGCACTTCCTTGGGTGGGACGGGCCCACCTGGCTTAACCTCTAGATCTGGGCCTGCTTCCCTATAATTCTCAAGGAGTGACTTCACTTGTGATCCCATCACACCCACACACATACCTTGTACTCCTCTGCAGCCTTGGCGATCACGAACGAGGAAAAAAACTCTGCTCCACTATGTGGAGTTTTTTGGAACTCCGCGCTCTAACGGGAGTGGGAGAAACTCTGCAAACTCCGCGAGCGGAGTTCACCGCCCACACCTACCCTTGGACAGCTTTCTCAATGTAATCTTAAGTACGCAATCAGTGCTCGGTGACCGTTAAGCATAAAACAACAAACGCTGGATTTCCAGATCTAAATGGCCTTGGGTGGGCCAGGGCACTTCCTTGGGTGGGACGGGCCCACCTGGCTTAACCTCTAGATCTGGGCCTGCTTCCCTATAATTCTCAAGGAGTGACTTCACTTGTGATCCCATCACACCCACACACATACCTTGTACTCCTCTGCAGCCTTCCCTATAATTCTCAGGGAGTGACTTCACTTGTGATCCCATCACTCCTACACACATACCTTGTACTCTTGGGCAGCCTCCTCGATGGGACTCACTGAGTGGGATTTATGGTCCTCGGACTCTCGGCAGACCACACATATCATCCTCTGATCCTCTTCACAGAACAGCCGGAGTTTCTCCTTGTGTTTCTCGCACAGATTCCCCTCCGGGAGCTTCACGGGGGGCAGGTGAAGCTGTTTTACCATTTCCACCATGTTTTCCAGTTGCCTGTTGGGTCGGAGGCTTCTCCCAGGAGATATCTCTCTGCACTGCGGACAGGGGGAGTTTCCATCTCTCCCCTCCCAGCTCTGAGTGATGCAGGAGCGGCAGAAGACGTGTCCACAGTCCGTGGACACCGGGTCCGTGAAATATTCCAAACAGATGGAACAAGTGGCCTCATCTCTGAGACCCGTGAGCTGAGCTGCGGCCATGATCCTGGAAATGCAGGGAGGGGAGGGAAGTTTCGTTTCTCTGTTTGTAAAGTGGGAGTGTCTGTGTCCCCTCCTCTTGTGTGTACTGGGATTTCCTGGTTCAAACCCCCGTCGCTTTACAATCTCGGCCACTAAAGAAGACCTTTCTAATTGTATTTTAAATGTGTGGATACAGCGCTTACTACCCCGGACGAGACATCGAAGCGCTAATGTGCAAGTTCAGCTCTGACTGCAGCAGCCCCGGCCCCAGAGAGGGTAAATAACCGAAGACTGGGCCACGGGGGTTTATTTCTGGGAAGAAGAGTGAGGCGGAGCGTGAGTGAAATACAGGAAATTAAAAGTGACCCCAAGACTTTCAGTCTGAGACCACAAGAGAAAGGGGCGGGGGAGGGAGGAATACACGGGTGTGAAAGAATCAAAGGGAAGAGAGGGAAACACGGACATAAAGGCAGAGAGGGGAGGAAAGAATGTCAGAGGAGAAAAGGCAACAGAGGTGGAGAAACGAAAAGGACGAGGAATAGAAAACGCTTCAGCTTTTTCAGAATTGAAAGTTTCACAAAGTTCCAATAACTGACCCTAAACAGGTCCAGCACCACTGAAGGCTCCTTTAATGCACAGACAGGCGCGCCTATGGCTGCTCTGTGGCTCTATTTTAGCGCACAGTGCATTCTGGGACTTGTAGTTTGTCTTTATAGATTGAGTATTCTCTCAAACCTCGTGGCCAGTAAGAGCTCTTAGCTAACAGGCCAGGACTGCTTGGAGGTGTCAGACACGCAGAGGGTGATGGGAGGAGTGAGTGCACTTTGTCTAACCCAATCCATGCTCCTTTGCTCTGATGCCTCCTCAGTTTGGCTCCAGCCGTGTGCACATCAGCCTTGAGCCTGTTCAGGTAGGAAGAGTCCAGCCTGAGCTGCCAGGCCAGGTCCTCCCTGAACCAGAACACAAGTGACCAGTGTAGGAAAGTAACATCTTGCCTGGCATGTTAACCCCCATTTTTGACTGTATATATGTTGTTTTCGTTGTATGTGTCACTGGGACCCTGTTCTCCAGGGCCCCAGTGCTCATAAGTGTGCCTGAATGTGTTACCTGTGTAGTGACTAACTGTCTCACTGAGGCTCTGCTAATCAGAACCTCAGTGGTTATGCTCTCTCATTTCTTTCAAATTGTCACTAACAGGCTAGTGACCAATTTTACCAATTTACATTGGCTTACTGGAACACCCTTATAATTCCCTAGTATATGGTACTGAGGTACCCAGGGTATTGGGGTTCCAGGAGATCCCTATGGGCTGCAGCATTTCTTTTGCCACCCATAGGGAGCTCTGACAATTCTTACACAGGCCTGCCACTGCAGCCTGTGTGAAATAACGTCCACGTTATTTCACAGCCATTTTACACTGCACTTAAGTAACTTATAAGTCACCTACATGTCTAACCTTTACCTGGTAAAGGTTAGATGCAAAGTTACTTAGTGTGAGGGCACCCTGGCACTAGCCAAGGTGCCCCCACATTGTTCAGGGCCAATTCCCTGAACTTTGTGAGTGCGGGGACACCATTACACGCGTGCACTACATATAGGTCACTACCTATATGTAGCTTCACAATGGTAACTCCGAATATGGCCATGTAACATGTCTAAGATCATGGAATTGCCCCCTCTATGCCATCCTGGCATTGTTGGTACAATTCCATGATCCCAGTGGTCTGTAGCACAGACCCTGGTACTGCCAAACTGCCTTTTTTGGGGTTTCACTGCAGCTGCTGCTGCTGCCAACCCCTCAGACAGGTTTCTGCCCCCCTGGCGTCAAGCCAGGCTTGTCCCAGGATGGCAGAACAAAGGACTTCCTCTGAGAGAGGGTGTTACACCCTCTCCCTTTGGAAAATGGTGTGAAGGCAGGGGAGGAGTAGCCTCCCCAGCCTCTGGAAATGCTTTCTTGGGCACAGATGTGCCCAATTCTGCATAAGCCAGTCTACACCGGTTCAGGGACCCCTTAGCCCCTGCTCTGGCGCGAAACTGGACAAAGGAAAGGGGAGTGACCACTCCCCTGACCTGCACCTCCCCTAGGAGGTGTCCAGAGCTCCTCCAGTGTGCTCCAGACCTCTGCCATCTTGGAAACAGAGGTGCTGCCAGCACACTGGACTGCTCTGAGTGGCCAGTGCCACCAGGTGACGTCAGAGACTCCTTCTGATAGGCTCCTTCAGGTGTTAGTAGCCTATCCTCTCTCCTAAGTAGCCAAACCCTCTTTTCTGGCTATTTAGGGTCTCTGTCTCTGGGGAAACTTTAGATAACGAATGCAAGAGCTCATCAGAGTTCCTCTGCATCTCTCTCTTCACCTTCTGATAAGGAATCGACTGCTGACCGCGCTGGAAGCCTGCAAAACTGCAACAAAGTAGCTAAGACGACTACTGCAACTCTGTAACGCTGATCCTGCCACCTTCTCGACTGTTTTCCTGCTTGTGCATGCTGTGGGGGTAGTCTGCCTCCTCTCTGCACCAGAAGCTCCGAAGAAATCTCCTGTGGGTCGACGGAATCTTCCCCCTGCAACCGCAGGCACCAAAAAGCTGCATTACCGGTCCCTTGGGTCTCCTCTCAGCACGACGAGCGAGGTCCCTCGAATCCAGCAACTCTGTCCAAGTGGCCCCCACGGTCCAGTGACTCTTCAGTCCAAGTTTGGTGGAGGTAAGTCCTTGCCTCACCTCGCTAGACTGCATTGCTGGGAACCGCGACTTTTGCAGCTACTCCGGCCCCTGTGCACTTCCGGCGGAAATCCTTTGTGCACAGCCAAGCCTGGGTCCACGGCACTCTAACCTGCATTGCACGACTTTCTAAGTTGGTCTCCGGCGACGTGGGACTCCTTTGTGCAACTTTGGCGAGCACCGTTTCACGCATCCTTGTAGTGCCTGTTTCTGGCATTTCTCCGGGTACTACCTGCTTCAGAGAGGGCTCTTTGTCTTGCTCGACAACCCCTCTCTCTCCTGGTCCAATTTGCGATCTCCTGGTCCCTCCTGGGCCACAGCAGCGTCCAAAAACGCTAACCGCACGATTTGCAGCTAGCAAGGTTTGTTGGCGTTCTTTCGGTGGGAAAACACTTCTGCACGACTCTCCAGGGCGAGAGGGATCCGTCCACCAAAGGGGAAGTCTCTAGCCCTTTTCGTTCCTGCAGAAACCGCAGCTTCTTCTGTCCAGTAGAAGCTTCTTTGCACCCGCAGCTGGCATTTCCTGGGCATCTGCCCATCTCCGACTTGCTTGTGACTTTTGGACTTGGTCCCCTTGTTCCACAGGTACCCTAGATTGGAAATCCACAGTTGTTGCATTGTTGGTTGGTGTCTTTCCTGCATTATTCCTCTATCACGACTCTTTGTCTTTTGGGGAACTTTAGTGCACTTTGCACTCACTTTTCAGGGTCTTGGGGAGGGCTATTTTTCTAACTCTCACTATTTTCTAATAGTCCCAGCGACCCTCTACAAGGTCACATAGGTTTGGGGTCCATTCGTGGTTCACATTCCAGTTTTGGAGTATATGGTTTGTGTTGCCCCTATCCCTATGTGTCCCCATTGCATCCTATTGTAACTATACATTGTTTGCACTGTTTTCTAAGACTATACTGCATATTTTTGGTATTGTGTACATATAACTTGTGTATAATTGCTATCCTCATACTGAGGGTACTCACTGAGATACTTTGGCATATTGTCATAAAAATAAAGTACCTTTATTTTTAGTATATCTGTGTATTGTGTTTTCTTATGATATTGTGCAAGTGACACTAGTGGTACTGTAGTAGCTTCACACGTCTCCTAGTTCAGCCTAAGCTGCTCTGCTAAGCTACCATTATCTATCAGCCTAAGCTGCTAGACACCCTATACACTAATAAGGGATAACTGGGCCTGGTGCAAGGTGCAAGTACCCCTTGGTACTCACTACAAGCCAGTCCAGCCTCCTACAACCAGGGCCGGTCCCGCACCAACGGGGGTCTTCAGTCGGGTACAGCTTGGTTCCAGTGGCACAGAGCACAAAAGAAGGGTGGGTTGGAGTGCGACCCGAGCGATTGCCGGTGGTTAGACACATTACAAGCATTCGTGCCATCACCTTTTGTCTGCTTGGAGGTGTCACCCATAGCATCGACCCCTGGAAGGTGCGGGTGGAGTATGGACAACAGCCGTGCAAGCTTCCCTCACTCACACGGGGTGGGCACAGCACAGACAGCAACAGCACAAGCACCGCTCATGTGCAGAACAATTACTGTCATGAGTCACAGGTGCAGCCATAAAGCAAAGAAGTCAGCCGCCTAGGATGCCCAGGTACGCCACATACCAACCCGAAGGGAAAGAAATAAAATTACTAAATCAAAGCTCCGCCTAGATCTATATGTATGTGTGTGGTCTTTGTACAGCTCTCACCTGGGCGGACTGTACCATCGAGCTGTACAGGTCAAAGACAAAGTTACCATCAGTGGAGGGGCCACTGGGCTCTGACAGCTTCAGTGGTCTTTATTGCATCACAATGTAGTGTAGTGTTGTTTTAAAAGGTTGTGTCTTCAGCTTTAAGTGTCTATTTATCCAGCACCAGGCGAGTAGTACATAATCTCCACTATTTACACAGCAGCCAGCAAAACAGTTCATACTCTCTGCTGTTTACACAGCAGCCAGCAAAACAGTTCATACTCTCTGCTGTTCACACTGCAGCCAGCAAAACAGTTCATACTCTCTGCTGTTTACACTGCAGCCAGCAAAATAGTAAATAATCTCCACTATTTACACAGCGCCCAGGAAAATAGTACATAATCTCTGCTATTTACACTGCAGCCAGCAAAATAGTACATAATCTCTGCTATTTACACAGCAGTCAGCAAAATAGTACATAGTCTGCTATTTTCACAGCGGCCAGCAAAATAGTACATAATCTCTGCTATTTACATGCGGCCTGCAAAATAGTACATAATCTCTGCTATTTACACAGCGGCCAGCAAAATAGTACATAATCTCTGCTATTTACCCAGCGGCCCCCTAAATATCTGAAGTTTCACTGTTTATCCGGCTGCAGACTAAATAGTAGTGATGATGTACTATTGACCAGCTGTTGGATAAATAGTGTGAAGGAGCTCTTTATTTAGCTGGACATGGTGGTAAAAGGGACTCCAGGCGAGGGCAGGGCGGGGGCCATCTTGTAATGGAGGTGCAGGAAAGTGAGAGACGGATTAGAAAGTAAGTGTAAACACACATGTACAAAAGTATGTCCAAAGGTAAGTGCATGAACTACGATTGTTTACAGATCAAAAACAGTACAACCAATTTGGATTAAAAATATTTATGCTATTTTAATATTAAAATAAGCAAAGTAGGAATCAAGACTTCGGTTTCAGGAGCTTCAGGATAGGGCACACACATTCTGTGCCGCAGTCTAGGAGTATTTGGCTGTCTGCATAGAATAATGAGTATTGTGTTAGAGCAGGTTACGTAAAGGTTGTATTCACTTGTGAAAATACATGTTTTTTAATGTTCATGCACTTAACCATTGATGATTTTTGACGGCGGGATCATTGTGGGCTTCTTGTAAAAGCCTTGCACTAGTTTTAGGCTTCTTTTTGAGGCGGATTCGGACCTGGCGAGACAGCAGCAGTCGACAAGCAGCAGCAAAGAGGGACCGCTGAGAGACAGTCAGTGTCTGGGCCACAGAGGGAGCAGCCCTGCCGAGCGCCACACATCGGGGGTAGGAGCGGCCAGAAAATTAAACACCCCCCTTAAATCTCATCCAAAACCAATGTGGTAGAGAGAAGTGAGCGCGCTCGACTCTGTCTAGGGAAGTTTGGGGGTGGAGGGGTTGGAGGATCTCCCACCAATATGTGTCTTAAAAGCTGGAGCAGTTGCTGCATTTTACAGGACAATCTTCAACAAATGTGGACAAAAGCTATGTCTTCCAAGCATTTCTTGAAGGGCCATCAGCAAATAATCCAAAAACAAGGTCCAGTTTACTGACCTTCAGCATGGATTTTGGGAGGTTTTAAACCAGGAACAATGAGGGAAACAATATTTCCCTGTACAATTTCCTAGGAAGCTGGTTAAGTGACATTGGTTTGCAATTTGATACAGGTTCCTGCCACTTTGTTCAGTAATAAAAGTGTTTTTGTTTACTATTACCCGTCACATCCTTTCACAACTCACCGTAGTGACAGTTACAGACGCACAATGCTGGTGTTCTCTGTCAGCATGGACTACTACTGGGGGTGTGACCCGATGCCCTGGTGTATCATCAGCCCAGTAACAACCCCACCCCGCTGACGAAGCGGGGGTCGTGACACCCCGGTCTAGATCTACTAGATGATCCCCTATCAGCGTATCTATTTTATCTTCACGATAACAAGTCCCTGCCTAATTTGCTGGAAACTTAAAATAAGCGTTCCGTCCATATACAAACTAAACTCCAGGAATCACCGGATCTTCACTTGTAAGAGTTTGAGCAGGGCCACCTAAAATCTCAAACTTATTCAAACTATTTCACACTCACTTCCACCCATTAGTGTATTCCTGGTTGCACGTTTTTATTTATGTACAAAGAATGTCCTCTTTTGCTGCCACTTCAGTTTCATATTAGGGTGTACTCCCTTTTCCCTCTACTCATCTTCCTCCTTTTTCCACACGTTCTTTAAAGCATCCTCCCTTCCCATGGATGGGTGGTACACATCGGCTCCCCACTCCTCTGGATCACTAGTTAATTGGTTCTCTGCAGGACTCATGGAACATGTCAGATTCAATCTATGGGCACGCGCAGCGTCAATCCTAACAGGGGGTCGAAAGAAACCCCTATTGGTGCCCATCTCATCTGCCTGAGGATGGGGATTCATAAGTCGTTTAAGGGGAAATTCAGAAAGTTTTAGGTCATAAGTCGAAATAATATTCACGGCATACCTATCTATATAAAAAGCTAAGCAGAATACTACATGTCTGCCATAAGTAAGGGAAAGCTAGTGGTATGTTATGCCTTCAGCCACTGAAGCAGGAGGTGGGCACGGACATGGCACTCCTTGGCTTCCATGGAATGTGTGCACTCGTACAGCAGTCGAGAAGAAGCATCTGTGATGAAGTCTTCCTCTGAAGCATCCTGGTGTAAAATCCTAACATCAACGCTATTGTCATCATCTACAGGGTGTGTGGGTGTAGTGGGCCTTGGGGTGAACCTAAAGGGACCAGTGTCAGAAGTGGAACTTAACCCTAGTAGCAAAGCGGCCATGACTATAATAGTAACAATTAGTACTCCAGCTATTACTAACCTTTGCTGGTCTTTGCAGCCCTGCCAAGTATCACACATCGGGGGTTAGAACATCACATTTCAGTGCTGGTGTCTGCATCATTGCACTAAAATTAATTAATCACGCATTACAGGTCATCTGACTTCAAGTACCATGAGGAACTGCACTAATTAATAAATCCTAGACCTGGGTCAGTTTGCAGAGTAAATCGTTATCAGGTAATTTACTTTGCTGCTGCCAACCTAGGCTTGTTGCTATTGTGACCAGTGTGTCACTGATACGTTGTATTTCTGCAGAAGGGCAACAACTCAGCATCAAAAATGAAAAGTGTTATGGTCAGGCCCACTTCTTTGTGATGCGGATCCAGCAACTCATTCTTCTCTGTGACAGATTGTGGAATGTGTGCAACAAACAGGCTAAATCCCAGGGCCTGATTACGACCTTGGCGGATGGGATACTCCATCACAAACGTGACGGATATCCCACCCACCGTTTTACAAATTCCATAGGATATAATGCAACTTGTGATACAGCGGATGGGATATCCGTCACGTTTGTCAGTTCACCACACTTCACAGCAGTGCTGGTTACAAGTATAACTTGAAAGGGGCCTTTCTATTGTGGCTCCAAGCACAACTTCCAAACATGCTTTTTCACCAGGACCCAGTCCTCTGGACTGAGGTCACAGCACTGCTCCTGATGCGGAAGAGCAATGGCAACTAAAACCTGGTGAGAGACAGAATGCACAACATCAGCCAGTCCTTTGAAGTGGTCAAGAATCATATCATCTGTGACATTCACAATTGCATCTGTAGGTCCGGCAGGCATTATCACAGCTGGACAGTACTGTTCGCCAATTAGGAGAACTTCAGAGACTCATCAACACCAACGACAAGGCACTGGCCACTTCAAAATAGAAGGCGCACATACTTTCACCATCCTGGACTTCAGCGTCCCACAGATCTGTTCTACAATGTCAGAAGCCTCTGGTTCGTAACTGCAGTGTGGTTGCTTTACAACCTGCAGAGCTGCATGCAGCATTTTCAGGACTTCTATATTAAAATTAGTCCCTTGGTCTGATTTCAGACAAATTGGGAATCAGTTCATGCGACAGCAGTTTAGCTACAGTCAGGCTGTCATTCCTTTTAGTCTGGTATGCCTCAACCCAACAGGAGAAAATGCACACTATAACCAGGACACATTTCAGCCCAATACACACAGGCATCTCGATAAAATCCAACTGCATTCTGTTGAAAGGACCTCCTGTTCTCTCCATGTAACTCATGGTAACTGGGGCTCTTCCCTCTACATTCATCTACTGGCAGGCAACGCCTCGGTGACACACATTCTCAGCGATGGTTCTTAATTGGGAGTTGCAACATTTCTGTCCAAACAGTCTCAGCATCGCACATCTCTGTATGTGTGCGGGACCATGAACATGTCTAGCCATCGGGGACAACAATATGCCTGGCAACACAGGTGTTCCATCAGCTGAAACCCAGATCTCATCCTCATTCTTCACACAACCTGCTCTGACCCAGCCCTGCTGTTCTACCACTGGCACTTATTCTTGCAATCTCTTTACTTCCTCCCAAGTAACAACAGACAACAATAAACTGGGATTTGTCTCGTTTACAGCTCCCTTTGAATATTCCCTGTTAAATGGATAGAACCTTTGCACACAGTGGCAACCTCATTCTCACACTGGTTTGCAGCTGTTACACAATCATTACCACTCCTTGTGTTGAACATTTAACTACAGCAATCGCTTGGGCATATGCACTGCTGCAAGTAGTTTCATTACATATTCTCCATTCCGAATCAGAGATCCAGATGACATCATGAATCCCCTTTGTGACCACAATTGTCGAAAATCATAGACAGCACCAAAGTGATACTGACTATCACTGAAAATAGTAACTCTCATTTGGCTGAGACACAGCAAGCTCTGATAATAGCAACTTATTCAGCCACCTGGGCAGATTTTACATGCCAAAGCTAGGAGGTTTCTACTACACCTTAAATGGTGCCGACTGCATATGCAGCTCTCAAGTTTACCCCATCATCTCTCAAGCAAGAGCCGTCTACGAATAATATATAATCGGGCCCTGCACCGGCTTCATCTTTGATACTGGGTCTTGCCTTGGTGCACAATTCCCGTGGTATCGCAACAGCCATGCTCAACCCCCTCTTCACTTTCAGATTCAGGCAGGGATAGCAATGTGGCAGGATTTAAGCTACAGCACATTTTCAAAGTGATGGTTTAATCAGCAAGTATGAGTTTTTCATAACTTGTGAGCCAGCTATTGGTCAAGTATTGGATCATACTACGAGTTGGCAATATTTCCACAGCGTGGGGAACCATCATTTTAAGAGATAGCTCATAAATGTCTCATCTTCTCAATGCTGACATTGACCACTTTTAGGGAGCTGGCTGTCCAGAGGCTACAAGGTCAATTTTGGCAAAAAATATATGCTACTGGTCTTTTAAAATCACCATGCATTTGTGTAGGAAACAGACTCTTTCTATAGCGGACCAAAACGAGGGACACTGTGCAAAGAGGCCAGACAAACATAGAGGTATCACAGAGGCACAAACTACATCCCAAATGCTCTCTTTTGTGGTAGTGGGGTCGAGCATTTAGGCATATCAGAGGGTCGAGCTAAGGACCACACATACAGTAAGTGAGACACACACTGTAGGAGGCTGGACTGGCTTGTAGTGAGTACCAAGGGGTACTTGCACCTTGCACCAGGCCCAGTTATCCCTTATTAGTGTATAGGGTGTCTAGCAGATAATGGTTGCTTAGCAGAGCAGCTTAGGCTGAACTAGGAGACGAGTGAAGCTCCTACAGTACCACAAGTGTCACTTGCACAATATCATAAGAAAACACAATACACAGTTATACTAAAAATAAAGGTACTTTATTTTTATGACAATATGCCAAAGTATCTCAGAGTGTACCCTCAGTATGAGGATAGCAAATATACACAAGTTATATGTACACAATACCAAAAATATGCAGTATAGTCTTAGAAAACAGTGCAAACAATGTATAGTTACAATAGGATGCAATGGGGACACATAGGGATAGGGGCAACACAAACCATATACTCCAAAAGTGGAATGCGAACCACGAATGGACCCCAACCCTATGTGACCTTGTAGAGGGTCGCTGGGACTATTAGAAATTAGTGAGGGTTAGAAAAATAGCCCACCCCAAGACCCTGAAAAGTGAGTGCAAAGTGCACTAAAGTTCCCCAAAGGACATAGAAGTCGTGATAGGGATGTTCTGCAGGAAAGACACAAACCAGCAATGCAACAACAATGGATTTCCAGTCGAGGGTACCTGTGGAACAAGGGGACCAAGTCCAAAAGTCACAAGCAAGTCAGAGATGGGCAGATGCCCAGGAAATGCCAGCTGTGGGTGCAGGGAAGCTTCTACTGGACAGAAGAAGCTTAGGTTTCTGCAAGAACGACAAGGGCTAGAGACTTCCCCTTTGGAGGACGGATCCCTCACGCCGTGGAGAGTCGTGCAGAAGTGTTTTCCCGCCGAAAGACGGCCAACAAGCCTTGCTAGCTGCAAATCATGCGGTTAGCGTTTGTGGATGCTGCTGTGGCCCAGGAGGGACCAGGATGTCGCAAATTGCGTCAGGAGACAGAGGGGACGTCGAGCAAGACAAGGAGCCCTCTCAGCAGCAGGTAGCACCAGGAGAAGTGCCAGAAACAGGCACTACGAGGATGCGTGAAACAGTGCTCACCCGAAGTTGCACAAAGGAGTCCCACGTCGCCGGAGACCAACTTAGAAAGTCGTGCAATGCAGGTTAGAATGCCGTGGACCCAGGCTTGGCTGTGCACAAAGGATTTCCGCCGGAAGTGCACAGGGGCCGGAGTAGCTGCAAAAGTCGCGGTTCCCAGCAATGCAGTCTGGCGTGGGGAGGCAAGGACTTACCTCCACCAAACTTGGACTGAAGAGTCACTGGACTGTGAGGGTCACTTGGACACAGTTGCTGGATTCGAGGGACCTCGCTCGTCGTGCTGAGAGGAGACCCAAGGGACCGGTGATGCAGTTCTTTGGTGCCTGCGGTAGCAGGGGGAAGATTCCGTCGGCCCACGGGAGATTTCTTCGGAGCTTCTAGTGCAGAGAGGAGGCAGACTAACCCCACAGCATGCACCACCAGGAAAACAGTCGAGAAGGCGGCAGGATCAGCGTTACAGAGTTGCAGTAGTCGTCTTTGCTACTATGTTGCAGTTTTGCAGGCTTCCAGCGTGGTCCGCAGTCGATTCCTTGGCAGAAGGTGAAGAGAGAGATGCAGAGGAACTCTGATGAGCTCTTGCATTCGTTATCTAAAGAATCCCCAGAGACAGAGACCCTAAATAGCCAGAAAAGAGGGTTTGGCTACCTAGGAGAGAGGATAGGCTAGCAACACTTGAAGGAGCCTATCAGAAAGAGTCTCTGACGTCACCTGATGGCACTGGCCACTCAGAGCAGTCCAGTGTGCCAGCAGCACCTCTGTTTCCAAGATGGCAGAGGTCTGGAGCACACTGGAGGAGCTCTGGACACCTCCCAGGGGAGGTGCAGGTCAGGGGAGTGGTCACTCCCCTTTCCTTTGTCCAGTTTCGCGCCAGAGCAGGGCTAAGGGGTCCCTGAACCGGTGTATACTGGCTTATGCAGAAATGGGCACCAAATGTGCCCATGAAAGCATTTCCAGAGGCTGGGGGAGGCTACTCCTCCCCTGCCTTCACACCATTTTCCAAAGGGAGAGGGTGTAACACCCTCTCTCAGAGGAAGTCCTTTGTTCTGCCATCCTGGGACAAGCCTGGCTGGACCCCAGGAGGGCAGAAACCTGTCTGAGGGGTTGGCAGCAGCAGCAGCTGCAGTGAAACCCCTGAAAAGGCAGTTTGGCAGTACCAGGGTCTGTGCTACAGACCACTGGGATCATGGGATTGTGCCAACTATGCCAGGATGGCATAGAGGGGGCAATTCCATGATCATAGACATGTTACATGGCCATATTCGGAGTTACCATTGTGAAGCTACATATAGGTAGTGACCTATATGTAGTGCACGCGTGTAATGGTGTCCCTGCACTCACAAAGTCCGGGGAATTGGCCCTGAACAATGTGGGGGCACCTTGGCTAGTGCCAGGGTGCCCTCACACTAAGTAACTTTGCACCTAACCTTTACCAGGTAAAGGTTAGAGATATAGATGACTTATAAGTTACTTAAGTGCAGTCTAAAATGGCTGTGAAATAACGTGGACGTTATTTCACTCAGGCTGCAGTGGCAGGCCTGTGTAAGAATTGTCAGAGCTCCGTGTGGGTGGCAAAAGAAATGCTGCAGCCCATAGGGATCTCCTGGAACCCCAATACCCTGGGTACCCCAGTACCATATACTATGGAATTATAAGGGTGTTCCAGTAAGCCAATGTAAATTGGTAAAATTGGTCACTAGTCTGTTAGTGACAATTTGAAAGAAATGAGAGAGCATAACCACTGAGGTTCTGATTAGCAGAGCCTCAGGGAGACAGTTAGTCACTACACAGGTAACACATTCAGGCACACTTATGAGCACTGGGGCCCTGGCTGGCAGGGTCCCAGTGACACATACAACTAAAACAACATATATACAGTGAAAAATGGGGGTAACATGCCAGGCAAGATGGTACTTTCCTACACAACCCCCCCCCCCGAAACGAAGGACAATAAGACTAGCCATGACCTGATGAGTCTTCATTGTCTAAGTGGAAATATCTGGAGAGTCCATCTGCATTGGAGTTGCTACTCCCAGGTCTATGTTCCACTGTATAGTCCATTCCCTGTAGGGATATGGACCACCTCAACAATTTAGGATTTTCATCTTTCATTTGTTTTAGCCAAAGTAGAGGTTTGTGGTCTGTCTGAACAATGAAGTGAGTGCCAAACAGGTATGGCCTCAACTTCTTCAGTGCCCAGACCACAGCAAAGGCCTCCCTCTCAATGGCAGACCAACGCTTTTCTCTAGGGGTCAACCTTCTACTAATAAAAGCAACAGGTTGATCCTGGCCCTCAGAATTAAGTTGTGATAGGACTGCCCCTACTCCTAATTCAGATGCATCAGTTTGGACATAGAATTTTTTAGAGTAACAAGGGCTTTTCAGGACAGGTGCAGAGCAAATGGCCTGCTTCAGCTCCTCAAAAGCTTTCTGACAGTTTACTGTCCATAATACCTTTTTAGGCATTTTCTTGGATGTGAGGTCATTAAGAGGGGCTGCAATGGAGCCATAGTTCTTAATGAACCTCCCGTAATACCCAGTGAGGCCTAGGAAGGCTCTTACCTTAGTCTGAGTGGTAGGGGGAACCCAATCTATAATAGTTTGGATTTTCCCCTGAAGTGGTGCAATCTGTTCCCCACCAACAAGGTGTCCCAGATAAACCACCTTCCCCTGCCCTATCTGGCACTTTGAAGCCTTGATAGTGAGGCCTGCCTTTTGCAGAGCCTCCAAAACTTTCCATAGGTGGACCAGGTGATCATCCCAGCTGGAGCTAAAGACAGCTATATCGTCCAAATATGCTGCACTGAAAGCTTCCAGCCCTTGCAGGACTGTGTTCACCAACCTCTGAAAAGTGGCAGGTACATTTTTCAAACCAAAAGGCATTACAGTGAACTGGTAATGTCCTCCAATGGTTGAAAATGCAGTTTTAGGTTTCGCATCTTCTGACAATTTGATCTGCCAATACCCTGCAGTCAAGTCAAAAGTGCTTAGATACTTGGCAGATGCCAGTGTATCTATGATCTCATCTGCCCTGGGTATAGGGTGAGCATCAGTTTTGGTTACCAAGTTGAGACCTCTGTAGTCTACACAAAACCGCATTTCCTTCTTTCCATCTTTGGAATGGGGTTTTGGTACAAGTACCACAGGAGAAGCCCATGGACTTTCAGAGTGCTCAACCACTCCTAGTTCTAACATTTTCTGGACCTCTTGCTTTATGCAGTCCCTGACATGGTCAGGCTGCCTATAGATCTTACTTTTGACAGGCAAGCTATCTCCAGTATCTATAGTGTGCTCACACCAAGAAGTGGTACCTGGCACAGTAGAGAATAGTTCAGAGAATTGATCTAGGAGATTTATGCAATGGTCTTTCTGCTCAGCAGTAAGACAATCAGCCAAAACTACACCTTCCACAAGAGCATCTTGTTCTGTGGAAGAGAAGAGATCAGGTAGAGGATCACTGTCTTCTTCCTGTCCCTCATCAGTTGCCATGAGCAGGGTGAGATCAGCCCTGTCATAGTAGGGTTTCAGGCGGTTGACATGGAGCACCCTAAGGGGACTCCTGGCACTGCCTAAGTCAACCAAGTAGGTGACTTCACCCTTTTTCTCAACAATTGTGTGGGTACCACTCCATTTATCTTGGAGTGCTCTTGGGGCCACAGGCTCCAAGACCCACACTTTCTGCCCTGGTTGGTACGGAACCAAAACAGCCTTCTGATCATGCCATTGCTTCTGGAGCTCTTGGCTGGCCTGAAGGTTTTTGCTGGCCTTTTTCATATACTCAGCCATCCTTGATCTGAGGCCAAGTACATAGTCCACAATATCTTGTTTTGGAGCTTTTAAAGGTTGTTCCCTAGTCCCTGAGTCACTGACATTCCCATTAGCCTGTTTGACAGCTTGCTGTCTTAGACCCTCTAATGTGGGACAGGTTTGCTGTGCCACACTCAGCTCCTCTCTGGCAGGCCCCCCTTCACCCAAAAGCTCAGCAGTGTCTGCTTCAAGCTCCTCTGGTGTAGGTTCTGCACAGGGAGGGAATTCTTCTTCCTCAGAAGTTGAATCCACTGTAGAGGGAGGGATAGTAGGAAGTGGTTTGCTTCTACTAGCCCTAGCTTTAGGGAGCACTTGGTCCATTGTTCCAGGATCCAAGCTTCCCTGTCCTTTTTGCTTTTTGGCCTGAGCCCTGGTTAAAGCAAAAATATGCCCTGGGATGCCCAGCATTGCTGCATGGGCCTCCAACTCCACATCTGACCAAGCTGATGTCTCCAAATCATTTCCTAGTAGACAGTCTACAGGTAAATCTGTGGCTACCACAACTTTCTTTGGACCAGTAACCCCCCCCAGTTGAGATTAACAACAGCCATTGGATGGCTAAGTGTGTTGTTGTGAGCATCGGTTACTTGGTACTGGTGACCAAGTAGGTGTTGTTCAGGGTGGATCAGTTTCTCTATGACCATGGTCACACTGGCACCAGTGTCCCTGTAGGCCTGAACCTCAACACCATTTATTAGGGGTAGCTGCTTGTACTTATCCATATTAAGGAGACAAGCAGCTAAGGTGGCTAAATCAATAGCCCCCTCAGAGACTAACACAGCCTCTGTGGTCTCCCTAACAAGACCAACCCCAAATAAGTTACCAATAGTGAGCCCAGCTACTCCCTTGGATTGGCTATTAGTAGGTTTGCTCCCACCACCACTGCTATTAGTAGGGACACTAGGTGTAGCAGTAGGGGTTGTAGTGGTAGGAGGCTTGGTGCTTTTCTTTGGACAACTGAGATCTGTTGTCCAATGGCCTTTTACTTTACATAAATAGCACCATGGTTTCTTTTCCTTGTTCTGATTAAAGGAGGATTTGGACCCACCACCCCCACCAGAGTGTTTTTGTGGGCCTGATGAAGACTCATTTTTAGATTTGTCCCCACCCTTGTCAGAAGACTTACCATCCTTCTTTTTGTTGCCATCTTTGTCACCCCCTGTATGAACTTTTCTGTTCACCCTTGTTCTGACCCATTTGTCTGCCTTCTTTCCCAATTCTTGGGGAGAGGTCAGATCAGAGTCCACCAAGTACTGGTGCAACAAATCAGACACACAATTATTAAGAATATGCTCTCTCAGGATCAAGTTATACAGGCTTTCAAAGTCAGTAACCTTACTGCCATTTAACCACCCCTCCAAGGCCTTCACTGAATGGTCATTGAAATCAACCCAGTCTTGTGAAGACTCCTTTTTGGTCTCTCTGAACTTTATCCTGTATTGTTCAGTGGTTAAGCCATAACCATCCAGGAGTGCATTCTTAAGAACTGTAAAATTATTGGCATCACTTTCTTTCACAGTAAGGAGCCTATCCCTACCTTTTCCACTAAATGATAGCCATAGGATAGCAGCCCACTGCCTTTGAGGGACATCCTGTACAACACATGCCCTCTCAAGTGCAGCAAACCACTTGTTAATGTCATCCCCTCCTTATAAGGGGGAACTATCTTATGCAGATTCCTGGAATCATGCTCTTTTGCAGGATGACTGTGGGGAATACTGCTGCTGCCACTATGGGTTTCTAAACCCAACTTCTGTCTTTCCTTCTCTAATTCTAAAGACTGTCTATCCAAATCCAGCTGTTGCTTTTTAAGCTTCAGTCTGGTTTGTTCCACCCTCAACTTATTGAGTTCCCTTTCTAACAATCTGTCATCAGGGTTGGTGGGAGGGACATTCCTAGATACAGAGGTATGATGGGAATGAACAGAAGGAGACCTGTCCCTTACAGAGGGCACCCTAACAGCTTGGCTGACAGTGTAATGTGAGAGCACATCATCTGTATGATGTGACTCCACCTCAGTAACAACTATGCTAGACTGTCTTGTAATGGGCAGGCTAAGAAGTTTCTTTCCTGGACCTTTTCCTGGGGGAGTCCCTGGATTGGGAACCATTAGCTACTTTTTCAACAGATGGGGCACTTTTAGCCTTATCTTGTTCTCTAAGCATGTTAAGTAACAATTCCAAGGAAGGATTCTTCCCTACACTCAAACCTCTCTCTATGCAGAGACTCCTTGCTCCTTTCCAGCTAAGGTGATCATATGCAATCTTAGACAGGTCAACATTTTGGCCTGTGCCAGACATTTCTAGAGAGAGTTAAAGTGATAGAAAAAGAGAAAAAAGTTTTCAGAACTTTTTAGAAAGACAGAAAAAAACTTTTTAAACTTTTAAGAACTTTTTGAAAGTTTAGAAGTACTTTTCAGCACTTTAGAAAAGAGTGAAAAGAGGAAATGCAAAACGTTTTAGCTATGTTACACACACTGAACTTGTTTTGTATATTTTTCTCTTATGAAAAGTACAATGACAAGAGTGGTAAGTAGTCTCAAAGCACTTATCCCACCGCTGCACAACCAAAGTAGGAGGCTGGACTGGCTTGTAGTGAGTACCAAGGGGTACTTGCACCTTGCACCAGGCCCAGTTATCCCTTATTAGTGTATAGGGTGTCTAGCAGCTTAGGCTGATAGATAATGGTAGCTTAGCAGAGCAGCTTAGGCTGAACTAGGAGACGAGTGAAGCTCCTACAGTACCACCTAGTGTCACTTGCACAATATCATAAGAAAACACAATACACAGTTATACTAAAAATAAAGGTACTTTATTTTTATGACAATATGCCAAAGTATCTCAGAGTGTACCCTCAGTATGAGGATAGCAAATATACACAAGTTATATGTACACAATACCAAAAATATGCAGTATAGTCTTAGAAAACAGTGCAAACAATGTATAGTTACAATAGGATGCAATTGGGACACATAGGGATACGGGCAACACAAACCATATACTCCAAAAGTGGAATGCGAACCACGAATGGACCCCAACCCTATGTGACCTTGTAGAGGGTCGCTGGGACTATTAGAAAATAGTGAGGGTTAGAAAAATAGCCCACCCCAAGACCCTGAAAAGTGAGTGCAAAGTGCACTAAAGTTCCCCAAAGGACATAGAAGTCGTGATAGGGGAATTCTGCAGGAAAGACACAAACCAGCAATGCAATAATGATGGATTTCCAGTCGAGGGTACCTGTGGAACAAGGGGACCAAGTCCAAAAGTCTTAAGCAAGTCAGAGAAGGGCAGATGCCCAGGAAATGCCAGCTGTGGGTGCAAGGAAGCTTCTACTGGACAGAAGAAGCTTAGGTTTCTGCAAGAACGACAAGGGCTAGAGACTTCCCCTTTGGAGGACGGATCCTTCACGCCGTGGAGAGTCGTGCAGAAGTGTTTTCCCGCCGAAAGACCGCCAACAAGCCTTGCTAGCTGCAAATCGTGCGGTTAGTGTTTTTGGATGCTGCTGTGGCCCAGGAGGGACCAGGATGTCGCAAATTGCGTCAGGAGACAGAGGGGAAGTCGAGCAAGACAAGGAGCCCTCTCAGCAGCAGGTTGCACCCGGAGAAGTGCCAGAAACAGGCACTATGAGGATGCGTGAAGCAGTGCTCACCCGAAGTTGCACAAAGGAGTCCCACGTCGCCGGAGACCAACTTAGAAAGTCGTGCAATGCAGGTTAGAGTGCCGTGGACCCAGGCTTGGCTGTGCACAAAGGATTTCCGCCGGAAGTGCACAGGGGCCGGAGTAGCTGCAAAAGTCGCGGTTCCCAGCAATGCAGTCTGGCGTGGGGAGGCAAGGACTTACCTCCACCAAACTTGGACTGAAGAGTCACTGGACTGTGAGGGTCACTTGGACACAGTTGCTGGATTCGAGGGACCTCGCTCGTCGTGCTGAGAGGAGACCCAAGGGACCGGTGATGCAGTTCTTTGGTGCCTGCGGTAGCAGGGGGAAGATTCCGTCGACCCACAGGAGATTTCTTCGGAGCTTCTAGTGCAGAGAGGAGGCAGACTACCCCCACAGCATGCACCACCAGGAAAACAGTCGAGAAGGCGGCAGGATCAGCAATACAGAGTTGCAGTAGTCGTCTTTGCTACTATGTTGCAGTTTTGCAGGCTTCCAGCGCGGTCCGCAGTCGATTCCTTGGCAGAAGGTGAAGAGAGAGATGCAGAGGAACTCTGATGAGCTCTTGCATTCGTTATCTAAAGAATCCCCAGAGACAGAGACCCTAAATAGCCAGAAAAGAGGGTTTGGCTACCTAGGAGAGAGGATAGGCTAGCAACACCTGAAGGAGCCTATCAGAAAGAGTCTCTGACATCACCTGATGGCACTGGCCACTCAGAGCAGTCCAGTGTGCCAGCAGCACCTCTGTTTCCAAGATGGCAGAGGTCTGGAGCACACTGGAGGAGCTCTGGACACCTCCCAGGGGAGGTGCAGGTCAGGGGAGTGGTCACTCCCCTTTCCTTTGTCCAGTTTCGCGCCAGAGCAGGGCTAAGGGGTCCCTGAACCGGTGTAGACTGGCTTATGCAGAATTGGGCACCAAATGTGCCCATGAAAGCATTTCCAGAGACTGGGGGAGGCTACTCCTCCCCTGCCTTCACACCATTTTCCAAAGGCAGAGGGTGTAACACCCTCTCTCAGAGGAAGTCCTTTGTTCTGCCATCCTGGGACAAGCCTGGCTGGACCCCAGGAGGGCAGAAACCTGTCTGAGGGGTTGGCAGCAGCAGCAGCTGCAGTGAAACCCCTGAAAAGGCAGTTTGGCAGTACCAGGGTCTGTGCTACAGACCACTGGGATCATGGGATTGTGCCAACTATGCCAGGATGGCATAGAGGGGGCAATTCCATGATCATAGACATGTTACATGGCCATATTCAGAGTTACCATTGTGAAGCTACATATAGGTAGTGACCTATATGTAGTGCACGCGTGTAATGGTGTCCCCGCACTCACAAAGTCCGGGCAATTGGCCCTGAACAATGTGGGGGCACCTTGGCTAGTGCCAGGGTGCCCTGACACTAAGTAACTTTGCACCTAACCTTTACCAGGTAAAGGTTAGAGATATAGATGACTTATAAGTTACTTAAGTGCAGTCTAAAATGGCTGTGAAATAACGTGGACGTTATTTCACTCAGGCTGCAGTGGCAGGCCTGTGTAAGAATTGTCAGAGCTCCCTGTGGGTGGCAAAAGAAATGCTGCAGCCCATAGGGATCTCCTGGAACCCCAATACCCTGGGTACCCCAGTACCATATACTAGGGAACTATAAGGGTGTTCCAGTAAGCCAATGTAAATTGGTAAAATTGGTCACTAGCCTGTTAGTGACAATTTGAAAGAAATGAGAGAGCATAACCACTGAGGTTCTGATTAGCAGAGCCTCAGTGAGACAGTTAGTCACTACACAGGTAACACATTCAGGCACACTTATGAGCACTGGGGCCCTGGCTGGCAGGGTCCCAGTGACACATACAACTAAAACAACATATATACAGTGAAAAATGGGGGTAACATGCCAGGCAAGATGGTACTTTCCTACACACACTCAATAAAGAAATTCGACACCACTTTATAAAAATAACACATACTTTTATATAAACTTTGATACCAAGTTCACCGGAGTCAGGTGAGCACTTTTTGAGCTATAGATTTTTAGAGTTTTTAAAAGTTGACTGCAATTTTTGGATGTGGTAATGTTATCCTATGGGAGAAACATGTACTGCATTTGGACACTTCACAGCGACTTACGGAACTGTTCTCTGAGACTTAAGGTGAGTAGGGGGCAAGGTCGAAGTCCACACCAACAGATCACCTCGGGAGACTCTGGGGAATCCAGGTGCAGAGGTGTGTTATGGTGTTTGGTGTCCCATTTACTTCAAGATAAGTCCACGGGAACCCACAGGAGGACTCAACCCTTGAGGTCCTCGGGCACATCCGGACAACATCAATCCACTCCTCCACGGGCTGTAGGCCACGGGTGCAGTGGTGTCTTCTTGCATCGGGTCTGGTGCTGGAGTTCCTCGCGGTTGTAGGGGGCCCGACAGAAACAGTCTGCAGGTGTGTTCTAGGGGTCCAGTCTGACCAAGCCAACAAGTGGGCTCAGGTCTCATGAGGCTGGGAGACGTGGGGACACCCTTCACTCTCTTCTCCTTGGTCTGGGGAGGACGGGTGCAGAGGTGTCCTGAGGCGCCAGGTCTTTGTCTCATGGTCACTCACGGTTGCAGGGGGGTTCTGCAGAAACAGGCGGCAGATGCCATTGTGAAGTTCACAGTGGGTGCACTTAAGGTGGGCTTTTTCTCTGGAGGGCCTGGGGACCACGCTTCAATTCGGGCTAGTTGGCTCGGGTACAGTGGTGATGTCCAGCGCCAGGTTTCTGGCAGTCCCAGTCCTCTCAGTTCTTTCTTGGGTGCCTGCAGATGCAGGGGAGCAGCTCTTCAGCTCCAAGAGAGTTCTTCTTGGCGATTTGCAAAGCACTGACAGCTCTCCCAGTTTCTTGGGGGCTGCAGCGGCAGGACAGCTCAGCTGCTCCTCAAGGGTTGGGTGCAGCAGGCAGGCTGGCAGGGTTTGTGCGAATTCAGTCATGTTCCTCGGTTCTTGGGTTCAGCAGGCTTCTTATCCACTCCTTCTTTTATATCCACTGAAGATCTGGTCTGCTGATATCAGGGGGTCCCCTAAATAATCAATATAGGGGGTGTTAATGGGAGTGAAGTGTAGTAGCGAATGGACAACTTACCCTTGGAGTCACTTCACCCTCTAGAGGACCACTTTGTGTGGGGAGTGGGCATCACCATCTCCATAGTTCCTTAATTCCACCACACCCAAGATGGCAGAATTTCATAAGTTGTGTCCACTTAAGGCTGGTTCCCCTCGGGGTGTGTCCACTCTTGAAGGGCGACCCACCTCCTGCATAGCTAATTTCCCACCTGTCCAGGTGCCACATAGGCCCTGGGGCAGAGGGAGTCGACATCCTCCTCTGAGTTAAAGCCAGTTCTGAATGCCAAAGGTGGGGGCTTCTTTAAAGCTCCCTATCTTGGAATGCAGATTTGCAAGTCATCCTGTTGGGAGGGGTGTGTTACCACATCGGCTAGACCAGGCTTCGTTTCTGACCTCTAGAGAGAGGAGACTCTCACCTGGGAGGTCAGATTCTAATCTGTTGGTGGCAGACTGGGCAGAGCTGGCCAGTGAGCTCACCAGCAGTTGGTAGGTTTTTCAGGCGGCGCCTCTAAGGTGCCCTATGGGTACCTGTATTAATAAAACCATCATTGGAATCAGTGAGGGTTTAATAATGCAAGATGTTTGATACCAAACATCACTAGTTTCACTCAAGCTCTTTTGTAGCTGGGGAATGCGTATTGACCAGTGTCCAGCACATGTATTTAAAATGGCTTCTCTGTTCACTTACTGTGTCTAAGAATCGACAGAGACATAGCAGGGGCATATCTGCTCATGCAGATATGTCCTCACGTGTACTATAATGCACCCTGCCTTAGGGCTGTAGGGCCTTTTCTAGGAGTGACTTACAAATATTACAGGCAGTGTTGAGGGCACATGGTACACAATGTGGGTACCATGTTGTGTTTTCACTTTTAGGGAGCACCTTGTCACGCAGCCTGCAATGGCAGTTTGTATGAGTTTGGTGCTGGTTCCCTTAGAGTGGCACAAGTTGTACTGCAGCTCTTAGGGCCCCACTTCATTACCCATGCCCTAGGTACCCTTTGCTAGGGACTGTAGGAAAGTACCATCTTGCCTGGCATGTTACCCCCATTTTTACATGAATGTATGTTTGTTTTTGCCTGTGTCACTAGGGTCCTGCTAGCTAGGACCTCAGTGCTCATAGTTTGTGGCCTGAATGTGTTCCCTAGGTAGTGCCTAACTATGCCACTGAGGCTCTGCTAATCAGAACCTCAGTGCTCATGCTCTCTCTGCTTTTAAAATTGTCACTGCAGGCTAGTGACTAATTTTACCAATTCTAATTAGCACACTGGAACACCCTTATAATTCCCTAGTATATGGTACCTAGGTACCCAGGGTATTGGGGTTCCAGGAGATCCCTATGGGCTGCAGCATTTCTTTTGCCACCCATAGGGAGCTCTGACAATTCTTACACAGGCCTGCCCTTGCAGACTGAGTGAAATAACGTCCACGTTATTTCACAGCCATTTACCACTGCACTTAAGTAACGTATAAGTCACCTATATGTCTAACCTTCACTTAGTGAAGGTTAGGTGCAAATTTACTTAGTGTGAGGGCACCCTGGCACTAGCCAAGGTGCCCCCCCATGGTTCAGGGCAATTTCCCAGGACTTTGCGAGTGCGGGGACAGCATTACACCCATGCCCTACACAGGTCAATACCTATGTGTAGCTTCACAATGGTAACTCCGAACATGGCCATGTAACTTGTCTAAGATCATGGAATGGTCACCCCAATACCATATGGTATTGGGGGGACAGTTCCATGATCCGCCGGGGCTCTAGCAAAGAACCCGGGTACTGCCAAACTGCCTTTTAAGGGTCTCCACTGTAGCTGCTGCCAACCCCTCAGACAGGTTTCAGCCCTCCTGGGGTCTGGGCAGCCCAGTCCCAGGAAAGCAGAACAAAGGATTTCCTCTGAGAGAGGGTGTTACACCCTCTCCCTTTGGAAATAGGTGTTAAGGGCCTGAGAGGAGTAGCCTCTCGTGGCCTCTGGAAATGCTTTGAAGGGCACAGATGGTGCCCTCCTTGCATAAACCAGTCTACACCAGTTCAGGGATCCCCCAGCCCCTGCTCTGGCACGAAACTGGACAAAGGAAAGGGGAGTGACCACTCCCCTGTCCATCACCACCCCAGGGGTGGTGCCCAGAGCTCCTCCAGTGTGTCCCAGACCTCTGCCATCTTGAATGCAGAGGTGTGAGGGCACAATGGAGATCTCTGAGTGAACAGTGCCAGCAGGTGACGTCAGATACCCCTCCTGATAGGCTCTTACCTGGTTAGGTAGCCAATCCTCCTCTGAGGGCTATTTAGGGTCTCTTCTGTGGGTTTCTCTTCAGATAACGAATGCAAGAGCTCAGCAGAGTTCCTGTGTGTAGGAAGTTGGCTCTGTATGTGCTATTTCAAAGTAAGGAATAACATGCACAGAATCCAGGGGTTCCCCTTAGAGGTAAGATAGTGGCAAAAAGAGATAATACTAATGCTCTATTTTGTGGTAGTGTGGTTGAGCAGTAGGGTTATCAAAGGAGTAGTGCTAAGCATTTGTTGTACATACACACAGGCAATAAATGAGGAACACACACTCAGAGACAAATCCAGCCAATAGGTTTTGTTATAGAAAAATATCTTTTCTTAGTTTATTTTAAGAACCACAGGTTCAGATTCTACATGTAATATCTAATTTGAAAGGTATTGCAGGTAAGTACTTTAGGAACTTTGAATAATTACAGTAGCATATATACTTTTCACATACAACACATTTAGCTGTTTTAAAAGTGGACACAGTGCAATTTTCACAGTTCCTGGGGGAGGTAAAGTATTGTTATTTTTAGCAGGTAAGTTAATCACTTACAGGTCTCAGTTTTGGGTCCAAGGTAGCCCACCGTTGGGGGTTCAGAGCAACCCCAAAGTTATCACACCAGCAGCTCAGGGCCGGTCAGGTGCAAAGGTCAAAGAGGTGCCCAAAACACATAGGCTTCAATGGAGAGAAGGGGGTGTCCCAGTTCCAGTCTGCCAGCAGGTAAGTACCCGCGTCTTCGGAGGGCAGACCAGGGGGGTTTTGTAGGGCACCGGGGGGGACACAAGTCCACACAGAAAGTACACCCTCAGCAGCGCGGGGGCGGCCGGGTGCAGTGTGTAAACAAGCGTTGGGTTCTCTGTAGGTTTCAATGGGAGACCAAGGGGTCTCTTCAGCGATGCAGGCAGGCAAGGGGGGGCTCCTCGGGGTAGCCACCACCTGGGCAAGGGAGAGGGCCTCCTGGGGGTCACTCCTGCACAGAAGTTCCGTTCCTTCAGATGCTGGGGGCTGCGGGTGCAGGGTCTTTTCCAGCCGTCGGGACTTTAGGATCAGGCAGTCGCGGTCAGGGGGAGCCTCAGGATTCCCTCTGCAGGCGTCGCTGTGGGGGCTCAGGGGGGACAACTTTGGTTACTCACGGTCTCGGAGTCACCGGAGGGTCCTCCCTGAGTTGTTGTTTCTCCACCAGTCGAGTCGGGGTCGCCGGGTGCAGTGTTGCAAGTCTCACGCTTCTTGCGGGGATTTGCAGGGGTCTTTAAATCTGCTCCTCTGTAACAAAGTTGCAATTCTTTTGGAGCAGTGCCGCTGTCCTCGGGAGTTTCTTGTCTTTCTTGAAGCAGGGCAGTCCTCTGAGGATTCAGGGGTCGCTGGTCCTTGGGAAAGCGTCGCTGGAGCAGGTTTCTTTGGAAGGCAGGAGAGAGGCCGGTAGGACTGGGGCCAAAGCAGTTGGTGTCTTCTTTCTTCTTCTGCAGGGGTTTTCAGCTCAGCAGTTCTCTTCTTCTTGTATTACTTTTCTAAGTGTTTTACTTATCTGATTTTGGTTTGTGTGTATATTTTGTGTATTTTACTTACCTCCTAAGGGAGTATATCCTCTGAGATACTTTTGGCATATTGTCACTAAAATAAAGTACCTTTATTTTTAGTAACTCTGAGTATTGTGTTTCTTATGATATAGTGCTATATGATATGAGTGGTATAGTAGGAGATTTGCATGTCTCCTAGTTCAGACTAAGCTGCTCTGCTATAGCTACCTCTATCAGCCTAAGCTTCTAGAACACTACTAATCTACTAATAAGGGATAAATGGACCTACTCCTGTGTCTTCCTGGTCAGGACATTCACGGTTGGTCGTTGACCTGCGATTCCTGTCCCAGTATGTCCCGGCCGTTCACTTCCGGATGACCTCTTTTGCATCTGGTGGTTTTGCTGGTCTCTCTGGGGGTTTCCTGTCCTCCTCCACTCTCCGGTAGGCCTGTCTCCATGTTCCGGTGACTCCTGCTTGCCAGGAGTTTCTGAGGTTTATAATGGGTTCCATACACTGGCAGTTCTGGGTACTTACTTTGGCCTGCAGTCCTCCCACTTGCTTTTCACTGAGGCCCTGGCCCCAGCGCAGTGACTTCTTTTCCCAGGGTATTTTGGTCCATCTGTTTCTCTATGTTATTCTTCTCCATGTCCCTCTCTGGAGCATTCTCTGGCGGACTTGGCCTCTGCAGTGTCTCTGTTGCAGACCTCTGGTTCCTGTGTCCTCCCTCCGAATGACGCCTGGCTCCTTCTCTGCATCTGAAGTGTGTTGGTGCCTTCTTCGATTCGGCTCTGGGGGGGGGAGTGTCCCATCCTGCCTCTGGGTGTGCCCAGCTGCTTCTGTCGCTTCAGCATCTGCTGATGGTTTGGTGGCCTCCGCAAGGATGTGGCTATCACGTCGGGGTCTACTGGTAAGGTGGGATTTTTGTGTGGGTCAATCCTGTTTTTGTTTCCTTCCCTGTTTGTTGCTTATTCCTGTTGTTGGTTTCTGTTGTGCTACTTTGTCACCTATTTGTTTTTCTGTCAGGTGGCAACCTTGGACGTCGTACCTTTGGTGCGACTTCCCTGGGTCTGATTGAGCATCATGTCCTGCTTTACTGGACCCTTGTCTCTGGCAACTACTCAGCCTTTGTTCCTGTTTCTGCTTCCATTAGCCTGGACTCTCTCCGCTGGTGTTTGCATCCGCCTTCCCTGGACCGTGGCTTCCCTCTTCAATCTCTGGTTCCACTGGTTCTCACTACCTTTTCTGTCTTCGGTGGGGTCCATTCTCAGGTTTCAGGCTGTTTACTTTGGGGGGATGCTCGGTATTCTAGCGGTTCTTCTGAGTCAGGTGTTTCCGTCCTCCCTGGAGTTTGTTCTGGCTTCTTCGGTGTTAACACGGGTCCTCCCTGAGTTGTTGTTTCTCCACCAGTCGAGTCGGGGTCGCCGGGTGCAGTGTTGCAAGTCTCACGCTTCTTGCGGGGATTTGCAGGGGTCTTTAAATCTGCTCCTCTGTAACAAAGTTGCAATTCTTTTGGAGCAGTGCCGCTGTCCTCGGGAGTTTCTTGTCTTTCTTGAAGCAGGGCAGTCCTCTGAGGATTCAGGGGTCGCTGGTCCTTGGGAAAGCGTCGCTGGAGCAGGTTTCTTTGGAAGGCAGGAGAGAGGCCGGTAGGACTGGGGCCAAAGCAGTTGGTGTCTTCTTTCTTCTTCTGCAGGGGTTTTCAGCTCAGCAGTTCTCTTCTTCTTGTATTACTTTTCTAAGTGTTTTACTTATCTGATTTTGGTTTGTGTGTATATTTTGTGTATTTTACTTACCTCCTAAGGGAGTATATCCTCTGAGATACTTTTGGCATATAGTCACTAAAATAAAGTACCTTTATTTTTAGTAACTCTGAGTATTGTGTTTCTTATGATATAGTGCTATATGATATGAGTGGTATAGTAGGAGATTTGCATGTCTCCTAGTTCAGACTAAGCTGCTCTGCTATAGCTACCTCTATCAGCCTAAGCTTCTAGAACACTACTAATCTACTAATAAGGGATAAATGGACCTACTCCTGTGTCTTCCTGGTCAGGACATTCACGGTTGGTCGTTGACCTGCGATTCCTGTCCCAGTATGTCCCGGCCGTTCACTTCCGGATGACCTCTTTTGCATCTGGTGGTTTTGCTGGTCTCTCTGGGGGTTTCCTGTCCTCCTCCACTCTCCGGTAGGCCTGTCTCCATGTTCCGGTGACTCCTGCTTGCCAGGAGTTTCTGAGGTTTATAATGGGTTCCCTACACTGGCAGTTCTGGGTACTTACTTTGGCCTGCAGTCCTCCCACTTGCTTTTCACTGAGGCCCTGGCCCCAGCGCAGTGACTTCTTTTCCCAGGGTATTTTGGTCCATCTGTTTCTCTATGTTATTCTTCTCCATGTCCCTCTCTGGAGCATTCTCTGGCGGACTTGGCCTCTGCAGTGTCTCTGTTGCAGACCTCTGGTTCCTGTGTCCTCCCTCCGAATGACGCCTGGCTCCTTCTCTGCATCTGAAGTGTGTTGGTGCCTTCTTCGATTCGGCTCTGGGGGGGGGAGTGTCCCATCCTGCCTCTGGGTGTGCCCAGCTGCTTCTGTCGCTTCAGCATCTGCTGATGGTTTGGTGGCCTCCGCAAGGATGTGGCTACCACGTCGGGGTCTACTGGTAAGGTGGGATTTTTGTGTGGGTCAATCCTGTTTTTGTTTCCTTCCCTGTTTGTTGCTTATTCCTGTTGTTGGTTTCTGTTGTGCTACTTTGTCACCTATTTGTTTTTCTGTCAGGTGGCAACCTTGGACATCGTACCTTTGGTGCGACTTCCCTGGGTCTGATTGAGCATCATGTCCTGCTTTACTGGACCCTTGTCTCTGGCAACTACTCAGCCTTTGTTCCTGTTTCTGCTTCCATTAGCCTGGACTCTCTCCGCTGGTGTTTGCATCCGCCTTCCCTGGACCGTGGCTTCCCTCTTCAATCTCTGGTTCCACTGGTTCTCACTACCTTTTCTGTCTTCGGTGGGGTCCATTCTCAGGTTTCAGGCTGTTTACTTTGGGGGGATGCTCGGTATTCTAGCGGTTCTTCTGAGTCAGGTGTTTCCGTCCTCCCTGGAGTTTGTTCTGGCTTCTTCGGTGTTAACACGGCTTTGCGATCTCTGGGGTGTTCCCCTGACTGCCTGGCTTCCCCTAGTCTTCTTCCACTAGGCACTCTGGGGTCTGATGCCCTGTCCGGTTCATGACCTCTAGGTCTTCTTACCAATTTTCTCCCATTTCCCTGATCCAGTGGTTCCTGACTCATCTGCTGCAAGTGTTGGTGGAGGTGGAGGCAGTGTCGGTCCTTCCTTTCTGGTCTCGGGGGCCTTGGTTCCCTCTTCTCTGTCTCCTGACTGTGGAGCTGGAGTGGTTTCTTCCTCTGGAACCCTCCCCCTTGTTTGTCCCAGGCTTCCTCTGTGGTCTCTGGGCCGGTTGCATCTCTCAATTTGGTGGTTTTGAGAACAGGTCTTATCTTTCGGTTCTTTTTCTAAAGGTGTCCTGTCCCTCCTGTCTTCTAGACGGGTCTCCACTGACTAGGCATATGCGCAACATTGGAGCACCTTTGCTGCATTGCCGGGCGAGGTCTTTGTCTCCTGGTTCTGCCCTTGCCAGCTGTTTTTCGGTTTCTTCTGGTGGTTTTCACTGCATGCTTTTCATTACTGCTCTGGAGCTTCTGTGGTTCTCTTTTGGGACTTTTTCAGGCTCCCTTGGATGATTTATCCTCTGCTGAGTCTCTGGCCACTCAGTTGTTTTCAGGATTCTGCCTTCTGTATGAGCCCCTGGAGTCGGTGTTCCTTAGATTCCTGGCCTTGGTGTGTTTTTTCTGGTGACCATCTCCACTGCCAGGCATTTGGGACTGTTTACTGCTCTGGTTTGCCTTCATCCTTCCCTCTGTGTTTTTGATGTCCAGGTTGTTCTTTCCCTGGATCCTCAGTTCCTCCTGAAAGTGTCTTCTTCCTTTCTCCGTGGGTGGGAGATTTTTCTCCGTTTGGCCTCAGGAGGCTTTGGTCCTGTCCGGAAGAGCGAGACACCCTCTCCCTCTGCTTTGTTTTGTTGGATTTGGTCTGTGATTTTTTTCCTGCTTTGCATGCCCTGGGCAATGTTTTTCCGGGTAGTGTTGTGGCCCATTCCACACGGGGTATGGGTGCCTGGTGGTCAGGCTGGCCTGGTGTTCCCGTTCCAGATGTTTGTGAGGCAGACATGTATTCCTCTCCCTCCTCTTTCATTTCCCATTACAGGTTGCATGTGGCGAAGTCCCAAAATGTCCTTTGGTTTGGTACTCCTGGTGGCTGCTCATTCCTCCTCCTGACTGGGGTTCTTTTGGTTGGGTCTGTTCCTGTCCCTGGGATGGTGGTAGTTTATGTTTGGCACTCTGTTAGTTCACTAACATTGGCGTTGCTCTACTTTGTGTCTCTTGTAGTTCCATGGGGGCTGCTGAGAGTGGTCTTGCTTGGGTATTCCTCCATAATGCTAGGAATGGGACGAGGAAGGATGATGAGGAGGTAATGCTCGGATTACTTACCGGTAATCTTCATTACTCTGATTCTTCCTTCCCTGTCCCATTCCATCTGTCCCTCCCTGTTGTTTCATTAGCCAGTGATATGGTGCCTGGTGATACATAGGAAGTTCGGAGGGATCAGAGGGGCTATAAGCTCCTTGTCCTTCTTCCCTTTCATGGAAAGGGAAGAAGTAGCTTTCTAAAGGTGACGTGAGGAGTGAATGGGTACATCCACTCCATGACGATAGGAATGGGACGAGGAAGGAAGAATCTGAGTAATGAAGATTACCGGTAAGTAATCTGAGCATTTTGCCGAGACAAGACCCCGAGACTTGGGCCTGAATAAGAGTTTAGGTGCTATTTATTGCACCTGATAGATACTGATACTACAGGATGCATTATTTATTAGGTGTAATAAACAACACCTATTACGGGTTTGTGGGGAATAGCATGAGTGTTTTGGTGTTTAAAGCAACATAATCTGTATTATACGGTAAATACTGTCTGTTTTCCCCAGTTAAATCTGTCCAGGTTTGACCTGCCGAAATTTACAAAAGTAGAGTTATTTAATGCGTCTGATAAGTACCGGATACATTAAATACCTACAAACTTGTAATTCTGACCTGTGCATAAACAGGGGTTTACTTCTGACTTGCTGCAGGGTTGTAATTCTCAGGAGATGTAATGTAGCGTTGAGGTGCTGCAGATCCAGATGCTTATTGCGGTCCAGGGTCCTAGGTTCTGTGGTGCTGTGGTCGTCCGAAGTGTTGCAGGGCAGCCAGGCTTACAGGCACAAGAGCCCATGCTTTCTTGGTAAGCAGGACCCTCAATCTCCTGTTTGGACTGCAGTTATCCTACTACTTACTTTGTACAGTGAACAGAGTGGAGATTTCATGTAAGTCACTCTGACGAGAACCAGGACAGAGTCAGTACAGAGAGAGTGGAGCAATGTCTCCTCTTCCACTTCCAGCAAGTGGGGTCCAGCAAGGAAGCCCCACTGAGAGTGAATGTTGGTGGGATTGAGGTGACAGCTCCCAGCTCACCTGTCACTTGAAGTCCATTTATTATCCAGGTGATCAAAATGACCTGGACAAGCTCTCGGAAATGCCCAATGGTGATTCAAAGAGCAGATGGGGTGTGGACCGAACACGCAGGTTCTGTGCATACTTCAACAGAGAAGGTTCCAACTACCTTCTGAGAATGTGCTTTACTGAATGAAGCTTCAATCTGTCAGATCTATGCATTGTAAGAGATAGCTCTGCTGTCTGAGGCCTGAGACAATTAAGCTTTGTAAAACCTGAGCAACAATTCTGCTGATTAATGCTAACAACAGAACAAAAACGCAACATTTGAGGGATGGCTGGACTGTGTGTGTCCTCAGACTGTAACCCTTGGTGAACTGAATGGCAGCTGTTTGTTACATGAACCAGCTGTGCTGTGTAAGGCTGTGTGCCAATGTGTAACCCATGGAATCACTGTGCTGTGTAAGGCTCTGTGCCTTTGTGTAACCTATGGAATCACTGTGCTGTGTAAGGCTCTGTGCCTTTGTGTAACCTATGGAATCACTGTGCTGTGTAAGGCTCTGTACCTATGTGTAACCTATGGAATAACTGCGATGTGCGGGGCTCTGTATCTATGTGTATCCTATGGAATCACTGTGCTGTGCAAGGCTGTGTGCCAATGTGTAACCTATGGAATCACTGTGCTGTGTAAGGCTCTGTACCTATTTGTAACCTATGGAATCACTGCAATGTGTAAGGCTCTGTACCTATGTGTATCCTATGGAATCACTGTGATGTGTGAGGGCTCTGTACCTATTTGTAACCTATGGAATCACTGCAATGTGTAAGGCTCTGTACCTATGTGTATCCTATGGAATCACTGTGATGTGTAAGGCTCTGTGCCAATGTGTAAGCTATGGAATCACTGTGCTGTGTAAGGTTCTGTGCCTATTTGTAACCTATGGAATCACTGCAATGTGTAAGGCTCTGTACCTATGTGTATCCTATGGAATCACTGTGAGGTGTAAGGCTCTGTACCTATTTGTAACCTATGGAATCACTGCAATGTGTAAGGCTCTGTACCTATGTGTATCCTATGGAATCACTGTGATGTGTGAGGGCTCTGTACCTATTTGTAACCTATGGAATCACTGCAATGTGTAAGGCTCTGTACCTATGTGTATCCTATGGAATCACTGTGATGTGTGAGGGCTCTGTACCTATTTGTAACCTATGGAATCACTGCAATGTGTAAGGCTCTGTACCTATGTGTATCCTATGGAATCACTGTGCTGTGCAAGGCTCCGTGCCTATTTGTAACCTATGGAATCACTGCAATGTGTAAGGCTCTGTACCTATGTGTATCCTATGGAATCACTGTGCTGTGCAAGGCTCCGTGCCTATTTGTAACCTATGGAATCACTGCAATGTGTAAGTGTAGGAAAGTACCATCTTGCCTGGCATGTTACCCCCACTTTTCACTGTATATATGTTGTTTTAGTTGTATGTGTCACTGGGACCCTGCCAGCCAGGGCCCCAGTGCTCATAAGTGTGCCCTGTATGTGTTACCTGTGTTATGACTAACTGTCTCACTGAGGCTCTGCTATCCAGAACCTCAGTGGTTATGCTCTCTCATTTCTTTCAAATTGTCACTAACAGGCTAGTGACCAATTTTACCAATTTACATTGGCATACTGGAACACCCTTATAATTCCCTAGTATATGGTACTGAGGTACCCAGGGTATTGGGGTTCCAGGAGATCCCTATGGGCTGCAGCATTTCTTTTGCCACCCATAGGGAGCTCTGACAATTCTTACACAGGCCTGCCACTGCAGCCTGAGTGAAATAACGTCCACGTTATTTCACAGCCATTTACCACTGCACTTAAGTAACTTATAAGTCACCTATATGTCTAACCTTTACCTGGTAAAGGTTGGGTGCTAAGTTACTTAGTGTGAGGGCACCCTGGCACTAGCCAAGGTGCCCCCACATTGTTCAGGGCCAATTCCCTGGACTTTGTGAGTGCGGGGACACCATTACACGCGTGCACTACATATAGGTCAATACCTATATGTAGCTTCACAATGGTAACTCCGAATATGGCCATGTAACATGTCTAAGATCATGGAATTGCCCCCTCTATGCCATCCTGGCATTGTTGGCACAATTCCATGATCCCAGTGGTCTGTAGCACAGACCCTGGTACTGCCAAACTGCCTCTCCTGGGGTTTCACTGCAGCTGCTGATGCTGCAAACCACTCAGACAGGTTTCTGCCCCCCTGGGGTCAAGCCAGGCTTGTCCCAGGATGGCAGAACAAAGGACTTCCTCTGAGAGAGGGTGTTACACCCTCTGCCTTTGGAAAATGGTGTGAAGGCAGGGGAGGAGTAGCCTCCCCCAGCCTCTGGAAATGCTTGCTTGGGCACAGATGTGCCCAATTCTGCATAAGCCAGTCTACACCGGTTCAGGGGACCCCTTAGCCCTGCTCTGGCGTGAAACTGGACAAAGGAAAGGGGAGTGACCACTCCCCTGACCTGCACCTCCCCTGGGAGGTGTCCAGAGCTCCTTCAGTGTGCTCCAGACCTCGGCCATCTTGGAAACAGAGGTGCTGCTGACACACTGGACTGCTCTGAGTGGCCAGTGCCACCAGGTGATGTCAGAGACTCCTTCTGATAGGCTCCTTCAGGTGTTGCTAGCCTATCCTCTCTCCTAGGTAGCCAAACCCTCTTTTCTGGCTATTTAGGGTCTCTGTCTATGGGGAAACTTTAGATAACGAATGCAAGAGCTCATCCGAGTTCCTCTGCATCTCTCTCTTCACCTTCTGCCAAGGAATCGACTGCTGACTGCGCTGGAAGCCTGCAAAACTGCAACAAAGTAGCTAAGACGACTACTGCAACTCTGTAACGCTGATCCTGCCGCCTTCTCGACTGATTTCCTGGTGGTGCATGCTGTGGGGGTAGTCTGCCTCCTCTCTGCACTAGAAGCTCCGAAGAAATCTCCTGTGGGTCGACGGAATCTTCCCCCTGCAACCGCAGGCACCAGAAAGCTGCATTACCGGTCCCTTGGGTCTCCTCTCAGCACGACGAGCGAGGTCCCTCGAATCCAGCAACTCTGTCCAAGTGACTCCCACAGTCCAGTGACTCTTCAGTCCAAGTTTGGTGGAGGTAAGTCCTTGCCTAACCACGGCAGACTGCATTGCTGGGAACCACGACTTTTGCAGCTACTCCGGCCCCTGTGCACTTCCAGCAGAAATCCTCTGTGCACATCCAAGCCTGGGTCCACGGCACTCTAACCTGCATTGCACGACTTTCTAAGTTGGTCTCCGGCGACGTGGGACTCCTTTGTGCAACTTCGGGTGAGCACTGTTTCACGCATCCTTGTAGTGCCTGTTTCTGGCACTTCTCTGGGTGATACCTGCTGCTGAGAGGGCTCCTTTTCTTGCTCGATGTCCCCTCTCTCTCCTGACGCAATTTGCGACATCCTGGTCCCTCCTGGGCCACAGCAGCATCCAAAAACGCTTACCGCACGATTTGCAGCTAGCAAGGCTTGTTGGCAGTCTTTTGGCAGGAAAACACTTCTGCACGACTCTCCACACCGAGCGCGATCCGTCCACCAAAGGGGAATTCTCTAGCCCTTTTTGTTCCTGCAGAAACCTCAGCTTCTTTGGTCCAGTAGAAGCTTCTTTGCACCCACAGCTGGCATTTCCTGGGCATCTGCCCATCTCCGACTTGCTTGTGACTTTTGGACTTGGTCCCCTTGTTCCACAGGTACCCTCGACTGGAAATCCATCGTTGTTGCATTGCTGGTTTGTGTCTTTCCTGCAGTATTCCTCTATCACGACTTCTTTGTCCTTTGGGGAACTTTAGTGCACTTTGCACTCACTTTTCAGGGTCTTGGGGTGGGCTATTTTTCTAACCCTCACTATTTTCTAATAGTCCCAGCGACCCTCTACAAGGTCACATAGGTTTGGGGTCCATTCGTGGTTCGCATTCCACTTTTGGAGTATATGGTTTGTGCTGCCCCTATCCCTACATGTCCCCATTGCATCCTATTGTAACTATTCATTGTTTGCACTGTTTTCTAAGACTATACTGCATATTTTTGGTATTGTGTACATATATCTTGTGTATATTTCCTATCCTCTAACTGAGGGTACACTCTGAGATACTTTGGCATATTGTCATAAAAATAAAGTACCTTTATTTTTAGTATAACTGTGTATTGTGTTTTCTTATGATATTGTGCAAGTGACACTTGTGGTACTGTAGGAGCTTCACTCGTCTCCTAGTTCAGCCTAAGCTGCTCTGCTAAGCTACCATTATCTATCAGCCTATGCTGCTAGACACCCTATACACTAATAAGGGATAAATGGGCCTGGTGCAAGGTGCAAGTACCCCTTGGTACTCACTACAAGCCAGTCCAGCCTCCTACATTGGTTGTGCAGCGGTGGGATAAGTGCTTTGAGACTACTTACCACTCTTGTCATTGTACTTTTCATAAGAGAAAAATATACAAAACAAGTTCAGCGTGTGTACACATAGCTAAAAAGTTTAGCATTTCCTCTTTTCACTCTTTTCTAAAGTGCTGAAAAGTACTTCTAAACTTTCAAAAAGTTCTTAAAAGTTTAAAACGTTTTTTCTGTCTTTCCAAAAAGTTCTGAAAACTTTTTTCTCTTTTTCTATCACTTTAACTCTCTCTAAAAATGTCTGGCACAGGCCAAAATGTTGACCTGTCTAAGATTGCATATGATCACCTTAGCTGAAAAGGAGCAAGGAGTCTCTGTGTAGAGAGAGGTTTGAGTGTAGGGAAGAATCCTTCCTTGGAATTGTTACTTAACATGCTTAGAGAACAAGATAAGGCTAAAAGTGCCCCATCTGTTGAAAAAGTAGCTAATGGTTCCCAATCTGATCCAGGGACTCCCCCAGGAAAAGGTTCAGGAAAGAAACTTCTTAGCCTGCCCATTACTAGACAGTCTAGCATAGTTGGTACTGAGGTGGAGTCACATCATACAGATGATGTGCTCTCACAATACACTGTCAGCCAAGCTGTTAGGGTGCCCTCTGTAAGGGACAGGTCTCCTTCTGTTCATTCCCATCATACCTCTGTATCTAGAAATGTCCCTCCCACCAACCCTGATGACAGATTGTTAGAAAGGGAACTCAATAAGTTGAGGGTGGAACAAACCAGACTGAAGCTTAAAAAGCAACAGCTGGATTTGGATAGACAGTCTTTAGAACTAGAGAAGGAAAGACAGAAGTTGGGTTTAGAAACCCATGGTGGCAGCAGCAGTATTCCCCATAGTCATCCTGCAAAAGAGCATGATTCCAGGAATCTGCACAAGATAGTTCCCCCTTATAAGGAGGGGGATGACATTAACAAGTGGTTTGCTGCACTTGAGAGGGCCTGTGTTGTACAGGATGTCCCTCAAAGGCAGTGGGCTGCTATCCTATGGCTATCATTTAGTGGAAAAGGTAGGGATAGGCTCCTTACTGTGAAAGAAAGTGATGCCAATAATTTTACAGTACTTAAGAATGCACTCCTGGATGGTTATGGCTTAACCACTGAACAATACAGGATAAAGTTCAGAGAGACCAAAAAGGAGTCTTCACAAGACTGGGTTGATTTCATTGACCATTCAGTGAAGGCCTTGGAGGGGTGGTTAAATGGCAGTAAAGTTACTGATTTTGAAAGCCTGTATAACTTGATCCTGAGAGAGCATATTCTTAATAATTGTGTGTCTGATTTGTTGCACCAATACTTGGTGGACTCTGATCTGACCTCTCCCCAAGAATTGGGAAAGAAGGCAGACAAATGGGTCAGAACAAGGGTGAACAGAAAAGTTCATACAGGGGGTGACAAAGATGGCAACAAAAAGAAGGATGGTAAGTCTTCTGACAAGGGTGGGGACAAATCTAAAAATGAGTCTTCATCAGGCCCACAAAAACACTCTGGTGGGGGTGGTGGGCCCAAATCCTCTTTTAATCAAAACAAAGAAAAGAAACCATGGTGCTATTTATGTAAAGTAAAAGGCCATTGGACAACAGATCCCAGTTGTCCAAAGAAAAGCACCAAGCCTCCTACCACCACAACCCCTACTGCTACCCCTAGTGTCCCTACTAATAGCAGTGGTGGTGGGAGCAAACCTACTAATAGCCAATCCAAGGGAGTAGCTGGGCTCACTTTTGGTAACTTAGTTGGGGTTGGTCTGGTTAGGGAGACCACAGAGGCTGTGTTAGTCTCTGAGGGGGCTATTGATTTAGCCACCTTAGTTGCTTGTCCCCTTAATATGGATAAGTACAAGCAGCTACCCCTAATAAATGGTGTTGAGGTTCAGGCCTACAGGGACACTGGTGCCAGTGTGACTATGGTCATAGAGAAACTGGTCCACCCTGAACAACACCTACTTGGTCACAAGTACCAAGTAACCGATGCTCACAACAACACACTTAGCCACCCCATGTTGTAAATCTCAACTGGGGGGGGGGGGTTACTGGTCCAAAGAAAGTTGTGGTAGCCACAGATGTACCTGTAGACTGTCTACTAGGAAATGATTTGGAGACATCAGCTTGGTCAGATGTGGAGTTGGAGGCCCATGCAGCAATGCTGGGCATCCCAGGGCATATTTATGCTTTAACCAGGGCTCAGGCCAAAAAGCAAAAAGGACAGGGAAGCTTGGATCCTGGAACAATGGACCAAGTGCTCCCTAAAGCTAGGGCTAGTAGAAGCAAACCACTTCTTACTATCCCTCCCTCTACAGTGGATTCTACTTCTGAGGAAGAAGAATTCCCTCCCTGTGCAGAACCTACTCCAGAGGAGCTTGAAGCAGACACTGCCGAGCTTTTTGATGAAGGGGGGCCTGCCAGGGAGGAGCTGAGTGTGGCACAGCAAACCTGTCCCACATTAGAGGGTCTCAGACAGCAAGCTGTCAAACAGGCTAATGGGGATGTCAGTGACTCTCACAGAGTTTACTGGGAGGACAACCTCTTGTACAGTGAGGCAAGGGATCCTAAACCTGGAGCTGCCAGGAGATTAGTGATTCCTCAGGAGTACAGAAAGTTCCTCCTAACTCTTGCCCACGACATTCCCCTAGCTGGGCATCTGGGACAAATGAAAACTTGGGACAGGCTTGTTCCCTTGTTTCATTGGCCTAGGATGTCTGAGGACACAAAAGATTTTTGTCAGTCCTGTGAAACCTGTCAAGCCAGTGGCAAGACAGGTGGCACTCCAAAGGCACCCCTTATTCCACTGCCTGTGGTTGGGGTTCCCTTTGAAAGGGTAGGGGTTGACATAGTTGGCCCCCTTGACCCTCCTACTGCTTCAGGCAATAGGTTTATCTTGGTGGTAGTGGACCATGCCACCAGATATCCTGAAGCAATTCTTTTAAGGACCACTACAGCACCTGCAGTGGCAAAGGCCTTCCTGGGAATATTTTCTAGGGTGGGCTTCCCAAAGGAAGTAGTATCAGACAGGGGAAGCAATTTCATGTCTGCATACTTAAAGGCCATGTGGAAGGAGTGTGGTGTAACTTATAATTTCACTACACCCTATCATCCACAAACAAATGGACTGGTGGAGAGATTTAACAAAACTCTCAAAGGCATGATTATGGGTCTCCCTGAAAAACTCCGCAGGAGATGGGATATCCTTCTACCATGCCTCCTTTTTGCCTACAGGGAGGTACCCCAGAAAGGAGTGGGCTTCAGCCCCTTTGAACTTCTTTTTGGTCACCCTGTTAGGGGTCCACTCACACTTGTCAAGGAGGGTTGGGAACAACCTTTAAAAGCTCCAAAACAAGATATTGTGGATTATGTACTTGGCCTCAGATCAAGGATGGCTGAGTATATGAAAAAGGCCAGTAAAAACCTACAGGCCAGCCAAGAGCTCCAGAAGCAATGGCATGACCAGAAGGCTGTTTTGGTTCAGTACAAACCAGGGCAGAAAGTGTGGGTCTTGGAGCCTGTGGCCCCAAGAGCACTCCAAGATAAATGGAGTGGACCCCACACAATTGTTGAGAAAAAGGGTGAAGTCACCTATTTAGTTGACTTAGGCACTGCCAGAAGTCCCCTTAGGGTGCTCCATGTCAACCGCCTGAAACCCTACTATGACAGGGCTGATCTCACCCTGCTCATGGCAACTGATGAGGGACAGGAAGAAGACAGTGATCCTCTACCTGATCTCTTCTCTTCCACAGAACAAGATGCTCTTGTGGAAGGTGTAGTTTTGGCTGATTGTCTTACTGCTTAGCAGAAAGACCATTGCATAAATCTCCTAGATCAATTCTCTGAACTCTTCTCTACTGTGCCAGGTACCACTTCTTGGTGTGAGCACACTATAGATACTGGAGACAGCTTGCCTGTCAAAAGTAAGATCTATAGGCAGCCTGACTATGTCAGGGACTGCATAAAGCAAGAGGTGCATAAAATGTTAGAACTAGGAGTGGTTGAGCACTCTGGAAGTCCATGGGCTTCTCCTGTGGTACTTGTACCAAAACCCCATTCCAAAGATGGAAAGAAGGAAATGCGGTTTTGTGTAGACTATAGAGGTCTCAACCTGGTAACCAAAACTGATGCTCACCCTATACCCAGGGCAGATGAGCTCATAGATACACTGGCATATGCCAAGTATCTAAGCACTTTTGATTTGACTGCAGGGTATTGGCAGATCAAATTATCAGAAGATGCTAAACCTAAAACAGCATTTTCAACCATTGGAGGACATTACCAGTTCACTGTAATGCCTTTTGGATTGAAAAATGCACCTGCCACTTTTCAGAGGTTGGTGAACACAGTCCTGCAAGGGCTGGAAGCTTTCAGTGCAGCATATTTGGACGATATTACTGGAGGTTCACTAAGAACTATGGCTCCATTGCAGCCCCTCTTAATGACCTCACATCCAAGAAAATGCCTAAAAAGGTATTATGGACAGCAAACTGTCAGAAAGCTTTTGAGGAGCTGAAGCAGGCCATGTGCTCTGCACCTGTCCTGAAAAGCCCTTGTTACTCTAAAAAATTCTATGTCCAAACTGATGCATCTGAATTAGGAGTAGGGGCAGTCCTATCACAACTTAATTCTGAGGGCCAGGATCAACCTGTTGCTTTTATTAGTAGGAGGTTGACCCCTAGAGAAAAGCGTTGGTCTGCCATTGAGAGGGAGGCCTTTGCTGTGGTCTGGGCACTGAAGAAGTTGAGGCCATACCTGTTTGGCACTCACTTCATTGTTCAGACAGACCACAAACCTCTACTTTGGCTAAAACAAATGAAAGGTGAAAATCCTAAATTGTTGAGGTGGTCCATATCCCTACAGGGAATGGACTATACAGTGGAACATAGACCTGGGAGTAGCCACTCCAATGCAGATGGACTCTCCAGATATTTCCACTTAGACAATGAAGACTCATCAGGTAATGGCTAGTCTTATTGTCCTTCGTTTGGGGGGGGGGTTGTGTAGGAAAGTACCATCTTGCCTGGCATGTTACCCCCATTTTTCACTGTATATATGTTGTTTTAGTTGTATGTGTCACTGGGACCCTGTTCTCCAGGGCCCCAGTGCTCATAAATGTGCCTGAATGTGTTACCTGTGTAGTGACTAACTGTCTCACTGAGGCTCTGCTAATCAGAACCTCAGTGGTTATGCTCTCTCATTTCTTTCAAATTGTCACTAACAGGCTAGTGACCAATTTTACCAATTTACATTGGCTTACTGGAACACCCTTATAATTCCCTAGTATATGGTACTGAGGTACCCAGGGTATTGGGGTTCCAGGAGATCCCTATGAGCTGCAGCATTTCTTTTGCCACCCATAGGGAGCTCTGACAATTCTTACACAGGCCTGCCACTGCAGCCTGAGTGAAATAACGTCCACGTTATTTCACAGCCATTTTACACTGCACTTAAGTAACTTATAAGTCACCTATATGTCTAACCTTTACCTGGTAAAGGTTAGGTGCAAAGTTACTTAGTGTGAGGGCACCCTGGCACTAGCCAAGGTGCCCCCACATTGTTCAGGGCCAATTCCCCGGACTTTGTGAGTGCGGGGACACCATTACATGCGTGCACTACATATAGGTCACTACCTATATGTAGCTTCACAATGGTAACTCCGAATATGGCCATGTAACATGTCTATGATCATGGAATTGCCCCCTCTATGCCATCCTGGCATAGTTGGCACAATCCCATGATCCCAGTGGTCTGTAGCACAGACCCTGGTACTGCCAAACTGCCTTTCCTGGGGTTTCACTGCACCTGCTGCCAACCCCTCAGACAGGTTTCTGCCCTCCTGGGGTCAAGCCAGGCTTGTCCCAGGGTGGCAGAACAAAGGACTTCCTCTGAGAGAGGGTGTTACACCCTCTCCCTTTGGAAAATGGTGTGAAGGCAGGGGAGGAGTAGCCTCCCCCAGCCTCTGGAAATGCTTTCTTGGGCACAGATGTGCCCAATTCTGCATAAGCCAGTCTACACCGGTTCAGGGGACCCCTTAGCCCTGCTCTGGCGCGAAACTGGACAAAGGAAAGGGGAGTGACCACTCCCCTGACCTGCACCTCCCCTGGGAGGTGTCCAGAGCTCCTCCAGTGTGCTCCAGACCTCTGCCATCTTGGAAACAGAGGTGCTGCTGGCACACTGGACTGCTCTGAGTGGCCAGTGCCACCAGGTGACGTCAGAGACTCCTTCTGATAGGCTCCTTCAGGTGTTGCTAGCCTATCCTCTCTCCTAGGTAGCCAAACCCTCTTTTCTGGCTATTTAGGGTCTCTGTCTCTGGGGAAACTTTAGATAACGAATGCAAGAGCTCATCCGAGTTCCTCTGCATCTCTCTCTTCACCTTCTGCCAAGGAATCGACTGCTGACCGCGCTGGAAGCCTGCAAAACTGCAACAAAGTAGCTAAGACGACTACTGCAACTATGTAACGCTGATCCTGCCGCCTTCTCGACTGTTTTCCTGGTGGTGCATGCTGTGGGGGTAGTCTGCCTCCTCTCTGCACTAGAAGCTCCGAAGAAATCTCCTGTGGGTCGACGGAATCTTCCCCCTGCAACCGCAGGCACCAAAAAGCTGCATTACTGGTCCCTTGGGTCTCCTCTCAGCACGAGGAGCGAGGTCCCTCGAATCCAGCAACTCTGTCCAAGTGACTCCCACAGTCCAGTGACTCTTCAGTCCAAGTTTGGTGGAGGTAAGTCCTTGCCTCCCCACGCCAGACTGCATTGCTGGGAACACCTACTTTTGCAGCTACTCCGGCCCCTGTGCACTTCCGGCAGAAATCCTTTGTGCACAGCCAAGCCTGGGTCCACGGCACTCTAACCTGCATTGCACGACTTTCTAAGTTGGTCTCCGGCGACGTGGGACTCCTTTGTGCAACTTCGGGTGAGCACCGTTTCATGCATCCTCCTAGTGCCCGTTTCTGGCACTTCTCCGGGTGCTACCTGCTGCTGAGAGGGCTCCTTGTCTTGCTCGACGTCCCCTCTCTCTCCTGACGCAATTTGCGACATCCTGGTCCCTCCTGGGCCACAGCAGCATCCAAAAACACTTACCGCACGATTTGCAGCTAGCAAGGCTTGTTGGCGGTCTTTCGGCGGGAAAATACTTCTGCACGACTCTCCACGGCGAGACGGATCCGTCCACCAAAGGGGAAGTCTCTAGCCCTTTTCGTTCCTGCAGAATCCTCAGCTTCTTCTGTCCAGTACCCTCGACTGGAAATCCATCGTTGTTGCATTGCTGGTTTGTGTCTTTCCTGCAGTATTCCTCTATCACGACTTCTTTGTCCTTTGGGGAACTTTAGTGCACTTTGCACTCACTTTTCAGGGTCTTGGGGTGGGCTCTTTTTCTAACCCTCACTATTTTCTAATAGTCCCAGCGACCCTCTACAAGGTCACATAGGTTTGGGGTCCATTCGTGGTTCGCATTCCACTTTTGGAGTATATGGTTTGTGCTACCCCTATCCCTACGTGTCCCCATTGCATCCTATTGTAACTATACATTTTTTGCACTGTTTTCTAAGACTATACTGCATATTTTTGGTATTGTGTACATATATATTGTGTATATTTCCTATCCTCTCACTGAGGGTACACTCTGAGATACTTTGGCATATTGTCATAAAAATAAAGTACCTTTATTTTTAGTATAACTGTGTATTGTGTTTTCTTATGATATTGTGCAAGTGACACTTGTGGTACTGTAGGAGCTTCACTCGTCTGCTAGTTCAGCCTAAGCTGCTCTGCTAAGCTACCATTATCTATCAGCCTAAGCTGCTAGACACCCTATACACTAATAAGGGATAACTGGGCCTGGTGCAAGGTGCAAGTACCCTTTTGTCCTCACTACAAGCCAGTCCAGCCTCCTACAGTAAGGCTCTGTACCTATGTGTATCCTATGGAATCACTGTGATGTGTAAGGCTCTGTACCTATTTGCAACCTATGGAATCACAATGATGTGTGAGGGCTCTGTGCCTCTGTTTAACCTATGGAATCACTGTGCTGTGTGAGACTCTGTACCTATGTGTATCCTATGGAATCACTGTGATGTGTGAGGCTATGTACCTATGTGTAACCTACGGGATCAATGTGATGTGTGAGGACTCCGAGGACTCTGTGTAACCTATAGAATCACTGTGATGTGTGAGGCTCTGCGCCTATGTGTAACCGATGGAATTACTGTGCTGTGCAAGGCTCTGTGCCTATTTGTAACCTATGGAATCACTGTGCTGTGCAAGGTTCTGTGCCTATTTGTAACCTATGGAATCACTGTGATGTGTGAGGCTCTGTGCCTATGTGTAACCTATGTAATCACTGTGCTGTGCAAGGTTCTGTGCCTATTTGTAACCTATGGAATCACTGTGATGTGTAAGGCTCTGTGCCTATGTGTAACCTATGGAATCACTGTGATGTGTCAGGGCTCTGTACCTATGTGTAACCTATGGAATCACTGTGATGTGTGAGGCTATGTACCTATGTGTAACCTATGGAATCAATGTGATGTTTGAGGACTCCGAGGACTCTGTGTAACCTATAGAATCACTGTGATGTGTGAGGCTCTGCGCCTATGTGTAACCTATGTAATCACTGTGCTGTGCAAGGTTCTGTGCCTATTTGTAACCTATGGAATCACTGTGATGTGTAAGGCTCTGTGCCTATGTGTAACCTATGGAATCACTGTGATGTGTAAGGCTCTGTGCCTATTTGTGACCTATGGAATCACTGTGATGTGTAAGGCTCTGTACCTATGTGTATCCTATGGAATCACTGCGATGTGTGAGGCTCTGTATCTATGTGTAACCTAAGGAATCACTGTGATGTGTAAGGCTCTGTGCCTATTTGTAACCTATGGAATCACTGTGATGTGTAAGGCTCTGTGCCTATGTGTAACCTATGGAATCACTGTGATGTGTCAGGGCTCTGTACCTCTGTGTAACCTTTAGAACCACTGTGAAGCGTGAGGACTATGGCCCTCATTTCAACCCTGCCGGTAAATCCTGCTTACCGCTGTGCTGACCGCCGTCAAGATACCGTGGCCGCGGCGGAAATCCACTACAGGTATTACGACCCACATATAGAAATCTGCCACAATACAGACACCCACACAAGTCCGCCACACCAAAGGTCATTCATAAACTGGCGATAGCAAAAGCTACACCGTCATGCCAACAGAACTACACCCACACTATCACGACCCACGAATCAACGCGGCGGTCATTCAACTGCGGTAATCCATTGGCGGTACACACCGCCGCGCTCAAAATACACACACACTTTAAAAACAAAACCACATTGGACAATTCAAAATACACACACCTGATACACATACACACACCACACCCACACACCCAATCCAATATAAAACACACACCCACATTACCCACAACCTCTTACAACGACCAGTTTGGAAGAAGCCCAGAGAGAGAGAATAGCAAACACAATGCCAGCATCCACAGGCACACAACACCATCACTCATACAACATCCACGCACCTCAAACAACACATCCCAACACATCACAACAGACAGCACCTCACACATCACCCACACCACATCATGGCACCTCAAAGACACCCCAGGTTCTCTGAGGAGGAGCTCAGGGCCATGGTGGAGGAAATCATCCGGGTAGAGCCACAGCTATTCGGATCACAGGTGCAGCAGACATCCATAGCAAGGAAGATGAAGCTATGGCGGAGAATTGTCGACAGCATCCAAGAACACAGGATGACATCAGGAAGAGGTGGAACGACCTATGGGGTAGGGTGCATTCCGTGGTATCCAAACACCAGATAGCATGACAGAGGACTGGCGGTGGACCCCCACCTCCTCCCTCACAACTAACAACATGGGAGGAGCAAGTCTTGGCAATAATGCATCCTGAGGGCCTTGCAGGAGTAGCAGGAGGACTGGACTCTGGTAAGTCATATCTTTACTACTATATCCCCCCATCCCTACCTGCATGCCATTACAAACACCTACCCCTACCCTCACACCCATCACCCCAGCACCCCACAGATACCCCAGTATCACAACCCACACATCCCAATTCCAAGGCCTGCATGTCACACCAATGCATGGACACCCATCACTAAAGCATGTCCAGTACAGATACTCACCCAGGCCCCCAAATTAACAATCACACAGGGCCAAAGACAATAAGCCGACCACAGGAGTAGAGGGTAACTCACACATTGGACAAGAGGGCACACAAAGATACAATAACTATGCATTTACCCCCCAACAGGACCCCTGCCTAACGTCACTGGACAGGAGGTGCCAGCCATATCCAGTCCCCCCACAGAAGAGGCCCACAGTGACGGCAGTAGCTCTGCACGCCTGGATAAAGATGACCAGCCCGGCCCATCAGGGATCTCGGGACAGTCGGTTCCCCTGCTACTGTCACAAACAACCACATAACCTCCTCCCTCAGGAACCAATCCCACAGCACCCACCCAGCGGGCCCATGCCACTGTCCCCAGGACACGCCAGTCAGCAGTGTGTTCACCACTACAGGGACCCCAGGCAAACCCACTAACCCAAGACAATCAGGGACCTGGAGTCAATGGGCACACGGTTCAGGGGACAGAGGCACAGGACAACAGGGAAGCTGGGAGGACTGGTGTGCGACAGGGGGAGGACAGGCCTAGGGAACCCACTCTCCACAAGGCACTCTCCAAGATCATGGGAGCATACCATCATTCCCAGGAGACCATGGGCACGGTACTGGCCAAGTTTCAGGAGACCCAGTGGCTACAGGAGGAACACTACCTGGGGATCAGGGAGGACTTGAAGTCCATTAACAACACCCTGGTCACCATTGCAGGGGTGCTGGCAGACATGGCCAACACCAAAAAAGACACAGTGGCACACCAACGGTCCCCTGACACTAGCCTAAACGATGAACAGCCCTCCACCTCCGCCGGCGCTAGTGGACAGGAGGTCCCTCCACAGGACCAACAGGCCACCAGCACCCCACCCCCTGCAGAAGGAGAACCACCCTGCAAACGGTCCCTGCGATCCAGGCACAAGACAGAGAACATTGCCAAGACACCCACCAGGAAATAGGACTCTCCTGATAGTCACCCTTCTGTCCCACTCTGTTACCCTGTACACTTTCAGCTGCCATTACTTCATTTCCTATGCCCCCTTGGACAATGCACCTCTGATGCCAATAGACTGGACTCTACCATGGACATTCCTCCACCGTCACCCCAGCCCATTGCACAGCCCCCTCCACTTATTAGCACAGAAATAAACACCCTTGAATCACAAATCAATCTGGAGTCAGTCTGTACTTTCACAAATGTGTTATTGCAAACTTTCAGAAAAATAGCAATGTCAATGTTCATTTTCACACACCAATGTTAGACAGTTGTTGGGCAGCAGTAAACATTGCAGAAGGCAGAAAGTGGTACACAGATCTGTAAAATGGAAAGCCAAAGTGAACTGTCAGGGTCCATACACAGAGGCAAAAATGCAGAATCAAGCAATGTCCTACAGTAGTCTGATATGAGAGGAGCAGTGCCAGTCTTTTACCTGTGTCTCACTGGAAGTATTACATGATGATGTTGTTTCAGTTGTCAATATCTTCTTCTTCTGCCTCCTCTTCTTCACTGTCCACAGGCTCCACAGCTGCCACAAGACCATCATCAGGCCCATCCTCCTGCAGAAAAGGCACCTGGTGTCGCAAAGCCAGGTTGTGCAGCGTACAGCATGCCACAATGATCTGGCACACCTTCTTCGGTGAGTAGTACAGGGATCCACCTGTCAGATGGAGGCACTGGAACCTGGCCTTCAGGAGGCTGAAAGTACGCTCAATTATCCACCTAGTCCGCCCATGTGCATCATTGTAGCATTTCTCTGCCCTTGTCCTGGGATTCCTCACTGGAGTCAGTAGCCATGACAGGTTGGGGTAACCAGAGTCACCTGCAAATATAGAGGGACAACTGTGAGACATACTCCAACCATTAGGGACTCTACCACAGCTAGACACCTATGTCATCTGTGTTGGGACCTTGGGATCGCCTATTAGCCACACCCGGTGCCTCTGGAGTTGGCCCATCACATAAAGGATGCTGCTATTCCTCAAAATGTAAGCGTCATGCACTGAGCCAGGATACTTGGCATTCACATGGGAGATGTACTGGTCTGCCAAACACACCATCTGCACATTCATTGAATGGTAGCTTTTGCTGTTTCTGTACACCTGTTCATTTCTATCGGGGGGGGACAAATGCCACATGTGTACCATCAATGGCACCAATGATGCTGGGGATATGTCCCAGGGCATAGAAGTCACTTTTCACTGTGGGCAAATCCTCCACCTGAGGGAATACGATGTAGCTGCGCATGTGTTTCAGCAGGGCAGACAACACTCTTGTCAACACGTTAGAGAACATTGGCTGTGACATCCCTGAAGCCATGGCCACTGTTGTTTGAAAGGACCCACTGGCCAGTAAATGGAGTACTGACAGGACCTGCACTAGAGGGGGGATTCCTGTGGGATGGCAGATAGCTGACATCAGGTCTGGCTCCAACTGGGCACACAGTTCATGGATTGTGGCACGTTCAAGTCTGTATGTGATGATGATGTGTCTGTCTTCCATTGTGGACAGGTCCACCAGGGGTCTGTATACCGGAGGATGACACCATCTCATCATCTGCCCCAGCGGACGTGGCCTATGGAGGATAAGGGTGAGCAGAGGGTCATACACCACATAGGTTTCACAAGGGTGTTTAGAACAAATGTGATGTAATTTGTGTTTAGCTCTGTATGTCCGTATTCCTGCACAAAACTGTTGTGACGCAGTTATTTGGCCGGCCATGTGGCCACCTGAAATGGCGGCTGCCTGACCTGTAAGGAGGGACAAGGGGAAATGAGGTAACTGCGCTGGCATTGTACAGCAAGTGCTACTGTGACCGGAGTCTGGAAGCGACAATGGCTACAGTGTCTGGGGAAAGGGCCCCTGCCTTCACTGCGGAGGAGTTGGACAAACTGGTGGAAGGGGTCCTCCCCCAGTACACGCAACTCTACGGTCCACCAGACAAACAGGTGAGTACACTCTGAGCATGATGGATGGGACATGAATGTATGGAGTGGTGTTGATGGAAGATACAGGTGGGGGGTGGGCAGAGGCCAGCATGTGAGGATGGTCAGTGTATGTGTTTGTGGGCCAGGGTGGGTGGTTGTGGCCAATGAGTAAGAATAACCAGCCAGGGGAGTAAAATCCATTCCTACTTTACATTTCCTCTAGGTCAGCGCCCACCAGTAGAAGGGTATTTGGCGTTCCATCGCCAAGGAAGTGCAGACCCTGGGGGTCTACCATAGACTGAGCACCCACTGCCGCAAAAGATGGGAGGACCTGCACCGCTGGACCAAGAAGACGGCGGAGGCTCAGCTGGGGATGGCCTCCCAACGTGGAAGGGGTGCCCATCGCACCATGACCCCCCTGATGTACTGGATCCTGGGGGTGGCATATCCGGAGTTGGATGGGCGTTTGAGGGCATCACAGCAGCCACAAGGGGGTGAGTACTGTCTCATGCAGCTGACTCTGCACGCTTTATGAGGTTTCTGGGTCTGGGAAGAGGGCTGTGGGTTCCCCTAGGGCAGGGCAAGCGTGCCAGGGTAGATCCATTGTTAGACAGGGTAAGTGCCAGTCCAACATCAAAAGTGGTAGTGGCCCCCTACACCTAGTCAAGCTCCTGTGGGTTCCAGGTGTGCATCAAATGGGTATAGGCACAGTCCACCATGGACAGGTGATTTTCCCCTGAACTGTTAGTGCATGGCCTAGTGCATAGGGCTGCTCCCTGTGTGTTGTGTCCCCCAATGATGGTGTTGTTGCAGGCATTGACCATGTCTCTCCTCTGTCTTTCCCCCCCTTTTTGTTTGTCACCCTGTCCTTGTGTGGATTAGCATCATCTGGCGGAGGAGCAGTGGCACCGGAACAGGAGGAAGCTGCAACACACATGGCCCTAGAGGGTGAATGTACAGAGTCTGAAGGCACCAGTGGTACGGAGGGCGAGGGGAGCTCCACGACGGGGACAGGAAGAGACACCAGCGGCAGCGACTCCTCCTCTGATGGGAGCTCCCTTGTGGTGGCGGGCACCTCTGTGCCCACCACACCAACAGGTACACTCGCCACCCCCCCTACCAGCACTGCCCTCCCAGCAGCCCCTCATCGAGTTTCCCGTGCCCGCTCACCCAGGAGGGTGGGCATCTCCTTCGCCCCAGGCACCTCAGGCCCTGCCATAGTCAGCCCTGCTGCCCTCAGTGAGGAGGCTATTGAACTCCTGAGATCCCTCACTGTTGGGCAGTCAACCATTCTGAATGCCATCCAGGGTGTCGAGAGGCATTTGCAACAAACAAATGCATACCTGGAGTGCATTCATTCTGGTGTCGTGGCCCAAAAGAGAGCATTTCAGACTCTGGCCTGAGCACTGATGGCAGCCATTGTCCCTGTGTCCAGCCTCCCCCCCCCAACTTCCACTACCCAGACCCAATCCCTTGTACCTCAGCCTATCCCAAGCACACCATCAGACCAGCATGCACACTCATCAACACACAAGAGTGGACATGGCAAACATAAGCACCACACATCCCACAGGCACTTGACAAGCACCATACCCATGCAGACACACTAACATCCACTGCCTCCACTGTGTCCCCCTCCTCCACCTCCTCCACCTCCCTCCCTGTTTCGTCTCCACTCACACCTGCATGTACTACATCCTCAGCTACTACCTCCATCACCAGCACACCCATCACCACACAGCGCTCACGTGCAATCACCACCCCCACTACCATGCACATGTCCCCTGTGTCCTCTCCCAGTGTGTCTGTGAACCCTCCTCCCAAACTACACAAACTCCGGCACACACCCACTCAACAGCCATCCACCTCACAACCTCCAGACCATGCACCCTCACCCAAATTCAGCAGACATACACCTCCTAGAACCACTACCTCTTCCTCCACTCCCAAACCCCCTCCATCTTCCCGTCCCAGTGTGTCTAAAAAACTTTTCCTCGCTAACTTTGACCTCTTCCCTACATCTCCCCCCGTCCTTCCCCTAGGGCCAGGATATCCAGATCTCAGCCCAGCACCTCAGCCACGAAATCCTCCAGCACTGTGGTCCCTGCAAGTCCTGCAACATCGCGGGCCTCACCCATCAGAGCTGCCAGTGCGCCACCTAATGAGGCCATGGATCACCCCATTCTGCTACCTGCCAAGGTGAAGAAGGGGACAACATGCAGTAAGGAGAAGCTGCACCAACCAAGCAGCAAGGCCTCATCCAAGACAAAAGAGGACAGTGCCAAGGTCCCAGCAGCGACTTCCCTGGTGGGGAAGGGACACAAGGCTAAAGGGAAGGCAGCTCAGGGCACGGAGCCTCAGGATGAGGGACTGGTGACACCCCTTCTGTAGGTCAGAACAGCAACCTGTACTACGGTGGACACCGCCGCAACCACCACCACGTGCACTGCCACCTGCATGCCTGCTGCCTCTGCTCCAGTCCCTAGCATCATCCCCAGTGGGCAGCCATCCGAGGCTGCAGGAGACGTCCTGGTGTCTCCCTCCACAGGTGCTGACACATGCACCACCGCCAGCATGTCTGCCGCTGACACCGCTGCAACCACCGTTACCTGCCCCGCGACGTACTCAGGCTGTGCCACCACAGCCGACATGGACATCATCCCCAGTGGGCAGTTGTCCGAGGCTGCAGGAGACGTCCGAGACCCTGCATAGCGTTGTAGGAAAGTACCATCTTGCCTGGCATGTTTCCCTCATTTTTACTTGTGTGTATGTTTCTTTTTGCCTGTGTCACTGGGATCCTGCTAGCCAGGATCCCAGTGCTCATAAAGTATGCCCTGTATGTGTTCCCTGTGTGGTGCCTAACTGTATCACTGAGGCTCTGCTAACCAGAACCTCAGTGTTTATGCTCTCTCTGCTTTTAAAATTGTCACTGCAGGCTAGTGACTAATTTTACCAATTCTGATTGGCACACTGGAACACCCTTATAATTCCCTAGTATATGGTACCTAGGTACCCAGGTTATTGGGGTTCCAGGAGATCCCTATGGGCTGCAGCGTTTCTTTTGCCACCCCTAGGGAGCTCAGACAATTCTTACACATGACTGCCACTGCAGCCTGAGTGAAATAACGTCCACGTTATTTCACAGCCATTTTACAATGCACTTAAGTAACTTATTGTAGGAGGCTGGACTGGCTTGTAGTGAGTACCAAGGGGTACTTGCACCTTGCACCAGGCCCAGTTGTCCCTTATTAGTGTATAGGGTGTCTAGCAGCTTAGGCTGATAGATAATGGTAGCTTAGCAGAGCAGCTCAGGCTGAACTAGGAGACGGGTGAAGCTACTACAGTACCACTTAGTGTCATGTGCACAATATCATAAGAAAACACAATACACAGTTATACTAAAAATAAAGGTACTTTATTTTTATGACAATATGCCAAAGTATCTTAGAGTGTACCCTCAGTGAGAGGATAGGAAATATACACAAGATATATATACACAATAGCAAAAATATGCAGTATAGTCTTAGAAAACAGTGCAAACAATGTATAGTTACAATAGGATGCAATGGGGAAACATAGGGATAGGGGCAACACAAACCATATACTCCAAAAGTGGAATGCGAACCACGAATGGACCCCAAACCTATGTGACCTTGTAGAGGGTCGCTGGGACTATTAGCAAATAGTGAGAGTTAGAAAAATAACCCTCCCCAAGACCCTGAAAAGTGAGTGCAAAGTGCACCAAAGTTCCCCTAAGGACAAAATAGTCGTGTTAGAGGGAAAATGCAAGGAAAACACAAATCAGCAATGCAACAACAATGGATTCCTGACTGAGGGTACCTGTGGAACAAGGGGACCAAGTCCAAAAGTCACAAGCAGCTCGGAGATGGGCAGATGCCCAAGAAATGCCAGCGGTTGGTGCAAAGAAGCTCTTACTAGGCTGAAGAACTGTGAATACTGCAGGAACGACAAGGGCTAGAGACTTCCCCTTTGGAGGATGGATCCACCACGCCTTGGAGAGTCGTGCAGAAGTGTTTTCCCGCCAGATGGACGCCAACAAGCCTTGCTACACGCAAATCGTGCGTTTGGCGTTTTTGGACGCTGCTGGGGCCCAGGAGGGACCAGGAGGTCGCAAATTGGACCTGCAGAGAGAGGGGACGTCGAGCAAGACAAAGAGCCCTCACTGAAGCAGGTAGCACCCGGAGAAGTGCCAGAAACAGGCACTACGAGGATGCGTGAAACGGTGCTCGCCGAAGTTGCACAAAGGAGTCGCCGGAGACCAACTTAGAAAGTCGTGCAATGCAGGTTAGAGTGCCGTGGACCCAGGCTTGGCTGTGCACAAAGGATTTCCGCCGGAAGTGCACAGGGGCCGGAGTAGCTTGCAAAGTCGCGGTTCCCAGCAATGCAGCCCAGCGAGGTGAGGCAGGGACTTACCTCCACCAAACTTGGGCTGAAGAGTCACTGGACTGTGAGGGTCACTTGGACGGTGTCGCTGGATTCGAGGGACCTCGCTCGTCGTGCTGAGAGGAGACCCAAGGGACCGGTAATGCAGCTTTTTGGTGCCTGCGGTTGCAGGGGGAAGATTCCGTCGACCCACGGGAGATTTCTTCGGAGCTTCTGGTGCAGAGAGGAGGCAGACTACTCCCACAGCATGCACAAGCAGGAAAACAGTCGAGAAGGCGGCAGGATCAGCGTTACAGAGTTGCAGTACTCGTCTTTGCTACTATGTTGCAGGTTTGCAGGCTTCCAGCGCGGTCAGCGGTCGATTCCTTATCAGAAGGTGAAGAGGGAGATGCAGAGGAACTCGGCTGAGCTCATGCATTCGTTATCTAAAGTTTCCCCAGAGACAGAGACCCTAAATAGCCAGAAAAGAGGGTTTGGCTACCTAGGAGAGAGGAAAGGCTACTAACACCTGAAGGAGCCTATCACAAGGAGTCTCTGACGTCACCTGGTGGCACTGGCCACTCAGAGCAGTCCAGTGTGCCAGCAGCACCTCTGTTTCCAAGATGGCAGAGGTCTGGAGCACACTGGAGGAGCTCTGGACACCTCCCAGGGGAGGTGCAGGTCAGGGGAGTGGTCACTCCCCTTTCCTTTGTCCAGTTTCGCGCCAGAGCAGGGGCTAAGGGGTCCCTGAACCGGTGTAGACTGGCTTATGCAGAATTGGGCACATCTGTGCCCAACAAAGCATTTCCAGAGGCTGGGGGAGGCTACTCCTCCCCTGCCTTCACACCATTTTCCAAAGGGAGAGGGTGTCACACCCTCTCTCAGAGGAAGTTCTTTGTTCTGCCATCCTGGGCCAGGCCTGGCTGGACCCCAGGAGGGCAGCTGCCTGTCTGAGGGGTTGGCAGCAGCAGCAGCTGCAGAGAAACCCCAGGAAGGGCAGTTTTGGCAGTACCAGGGTCTGTGCTACAGACCACTGGGATCATGGAATTGTACCAACAATGCCAGGATGGCATAGAGGGGGCAATTCCATGATCATAGACATGTTACATGGCCATATTCGGAGTTACCATGGTGAAGCTACATATAGGTAGTGACCTATATGTAGTGCACGCGTGTAATGGTGTCCCCGCACTCACAAAGTTCAGTGAATTGGCTCTGAACAATGTGGGGGCACCTTGGCTAGTGCCAGGGTGCCCTCACACTAAGTAACTTTGCACCTAACCTTTACCAGGTAAAGGTTAGACATATTGGTGACTTATAAGTTACTTAAGTGCAGTGTAAAATGGCTGTGAAATAACGTGGACGTTATTTCACTCAGGCTGCAGTGGCAGGCCTGTGTAAGAATTGTCAGAGCTCCCTATGGGTGGCAAAAGAAATGCTGCAGCCCATAGGGATCTCCTGGAACCCCAATACCCTGGGTACGTCAGTACCATATACTAGGGGATTATAAGGGTGTTCCAGTAAGCCAATGTAAATTGGTAAAAATGGTCACTAGCCTGTTAGTGACAATTTGGAAAGAAATGAGAGAGCATAACCACTGAGGTTCTGATTAGCAGAGCCTCAGTGAGACAGTTAGTCACTACACAGGTAACACATTCAGGCACACTTATGAGCACTGGGGCCCTGGGTTACCAGGGTCCCAGTGACACATACAACTAAAACAACATATATACAGTGAAAAATGGGGGTAACATGCCAGGCAAGATGGTACTTTCCTACACAACCCCCCCCAAACGAAGGACAATAAGACTAGCCATTACCTGATGAGTCTTCATTGTCTAAGTGGAAATATCTGGAGAGTCCATCTGCATTGGAGTGGCTACTCCCAGGTCTATGTTCCACTGTATAGTCCATTCCCTGTAGGGATATGGACCACCTCAACAATTTAGGATTTTCACCTTTCATTTGTTTTAGCCAAAGTAGAGGTTTGTGGTCTGTTTGAACAATGAAGTGAGTGCCAAACAGGTATGGCCTCAACTTCTTCAGAGCCCAGACCACAGCAAAGGCCTCCCTCTCAATGGCAGACCAACGCTTTTCTCTAGGGGTCAACCTTCTACTAATAAAAGCAACAGGTTGATCCTGGCCCTCAGAATTAAGTTGTGATAGGACTGCCCCTACTCCTAATTCAGATGCATCAGTTTGGACATAGAATTTTTTAGAGTAACAAGGGCTTTTCAGGACAGGTGCAGAGCACATGGCCTGCTTCAGCTCCTCAAAAGCTTTCTGACAGTTTGCTGTCCATAATACCTTTTTAGGCATTTTCTTGGATGTGAGGTCATTAAGAGGGGCTGCAATGGAGCCATAGTTCTTAATGAACCTCCTGTAATACCCAGTGAGGCCTAGGAAGGCTCTCACCTGAGTCTGAGTGGTAGGGGGAACCCAATCAATAATTGTTTGGATTTTCCCCTGCAGTGGTGCAATCTGTTCCCCACCAACAAGGTGTCCCAGATAAACCACCTTACCCTGCCCTATCTGGCACTTTGAAGCCTTGATAGTGAGGCCTGCCTTTTGCAGGGCCTCCAAAACTTTCCAAAGGTGGACCAGGTGATCATCCCAGCTGGAGCTAAAGACAGCTATATCATCCAAATATGCTGCACTGAAAGCTTCCAGCCCTTGCAGGACTGTGTTCACCAACCTCTGAAAAGTGGCAGGTGCATTTTTCAAACCAAAAGGCATTACAGTAAACTGGTAATGTCCTCCAATGGTAGAAAATGCAGTCTTAGGTTTAGCATCTTCTGACAATTTGATCTGCCAATACCCTGCAGTCAAATCAAAAGTGCTTAGATACTTGGCAGATGCCAGTGTATCTATGAGCTCATCTGCCCTGGGTATAGGGTGAGCATCAGTTTTGGTTACCAAGTTGAGACCTCTATAGTCTACACAAAACCTCATTTCCTTCTTTCCATCTTTAGAATTGGGTTTTGGTACCAGTACCACAGGAGAAGCCCATGGACTGTCAGAGTGCTCAACTACTCCTAGTTCCAACATTTTCTGAACTTCTTGCTTTATGCAGTCCCTGACATGGTCAGGCTGCCTATAGATCTTACTTTTGACAGGTAAACTGTCTCCAGTATCTATAGTGTGCTCACACCAAGAAGTGGTGCCTGGCAAAATGGAGAAGAGTTCTGAAAATTGTCCTAGGAGATTTATGCAATTATCTTTCTGCTCAGCAGTAAGACAATCAGCCAAAACTACACCTTCCACAAGAGCATCTTGTTCTGTGGAAGAGAAGAGATCAGGTAGAGGATCACTGTCTTCTTCCTGTCCCTCATCTGTTGCCATGAGCAGGGTGAGATCAGCCCTGTCATAGTAGGGTTTCAGGCGGTTGACATGGAGCACCCTAAGGGGACTCCTGGCAGTGCCTAAGTCTACCAAGTAGGTGACTTCACCCTTCTTTTCAACAATTGTGTGGGGTCCACTCCATTTATCTTGGAGTGCTCTTGGGGCCACAGGCTCCAAGACCCACACTTTCTGCCCTGGTTGGTACTGAACCAAAACAGCCTTCTGATCATGCCATTGCTTCTGGAGCTCTTGGCTGGCCTGAAGGTTTTTACTGGCCTTTTTCATGTACTCAGCCATCCTTGATCTGAGGCCAAGTACATAATCCACAATATCCTGCTTAGGAGCTTTTAAAGGTTGTTCCCAACCCTCCTTTACAAGTGTGAGTGGACCCCTAACAGGGTGTCCAAAAAGAAGTTCAAAGGGGCTGAAGCCCACTCCTTTCTGGGGTACCTCCCTGTAGGCAAAAAGGAGGCATGGTAGAAGGATATCCCATCCCCTGCGGAGTTTTTCAGGGAGTCCCATAATCATGCCTTTGAGAGTTTTATTAAATCTCTCCACCAGTCCATTTGTTTGTGGATGATAGGGTGTTGTGAACTTGTAAGTTACACCACACTCCTTCCAAATGGCCTTTAAGTATGCAGACATGAAATTGCTTCCTCTGTCTGATACTACTTCCTTTGGGAAGCCCACCCTGGAAAATATTCCCAGGAGGGCCTTTGCCACTGCAGGAGCTGTAGTGGTCCTTAAAGGAATTGCTTCAGGATATCTTGTGGCATGGTCCACTACCACTAAGATAAACCTATTGCCTGAAGCAGTAGGAGGGTCAAGGGGGCCAACTATGTCAACCCCTACCCTTTCAAAGGGAACCCCAACCACAGGCAGTGGGATAAGGGGTGCCTTTGGAGTGCCACCTGTCTTGCCACTGGCTTGACAGGTTTCACAGGACTTACAAAATTCCTTTGTGTCCTCAGACATCCTAGGCCAATGAAACAATGGTACCAATCTGTCCCAAGTTTTCATTTGACCCAGGTGCCCAGCTAAGGGAATGTCATGTGCCAGTGTTAGGAGGAACTTTCTGTACTCCTGAGGAATCACTAATCTCCTGGCAGCTCCAGGTTTAGGATCCCTATGCTCAGTGTACAAGAGGTTGTCCTCCCAGTAAACTCTGTGAGAGTCACTGACATCCCCATTAGCCTGTTTGACAGCTTGCTGTCTGAGACCCTCTAATGTGGGACAGGTTTGCTGTGCCACACTCAGCTCCTCTCTGGCAGGCCCCCCTTCACCCAAAAGCTCAGCAGTGTCTGCTTCCAGCTCCTCTGGTGTAGGTTCTGCACAGGGAGGGAATTCTTCTTCCTCAGAAGTAGAATCCACTGTAGAGGGAGGGATAGTAGGAAGTGGTTTGCTTCTACTAGCCCTAGCTTTAGGGAGCACTTGGTCCATTGTTCCAGGATCCAAGCTTCCCTGTCCTTTTTGCTTTTTGGCCTGAGCCCTTGTCAAAGCAAAAATATGCCCTGGAATGCCCAGCATTGCTGCATGGGCCTCCAACTCCACATCTGACCAAGCTGATGTCTCCAAATCATTCCCTAATAGACAGTCTACAGGTAAATCTGAAGCTACCACAACTTTCTTTGGACCAGATACCCCCCCCCAGTTGAGATTTACAACAGCCATGGGGTGGCTTTGTGTTATGTTGTGAGCATCGGTTACTTGGTACTGGTGTCCAAGTATGTGTTGTTCAGGGTGCACCAGTTTCTCAATCACCATTGTGACACTGGCACCTGTGTCCCTGTAGGCCTGGACCTCAACACCATTTATTAGGGTTAGTTGCTTGTACTTCTCCAAGTTATGGGGGCAAGCCACCAAAGTGGCTAAATCAATAGCCCCTTCAGAGACTAAAGTAGCCTCTGTGGTCTCCCTAATCAGACCAACCCCAACTAAATTACCAAAAGTGAGCCCAGCTACTCCCTTGGATTGGCTATTAGTAGGTTTGCTCCCACCACCACTGCTATTAGTAGGGACACTAGGTGTAGCAGTAGGGGTTGTAGTGGTAGGAGCTGTGGTGCCTTTCTTTGGACAACTGGGATCTGTTGTCCAATGGACTTTTATTTTACATAAATAGCACCATGGTTTCTTTTCCTTGTTCTGATTAAAGGAGGATTTGGACCCACCACCCCCACCAGAGTGTTTTTGTGGGCCTGATGAAGACTCATTTTTAGATTTGTCCCCACCCTTGTCAGAAGACTTACCATCCTTCTTTTTGTTGCCATCTTTGTCACCCCCTGTATGAACTTTTCTGTTCACTCTTGTTCTGACCCATTTGTCTGCCTTCTTTCCCAATTCTTGGGGAGAGGTCAGATCAGAGTCCACCAAGTACTGGTGCAACAAATCAGACACACAATTATTAAGAATATGCTCTCTCAGGATCAAGTTATACAGGCTGTCATAATCAGTAACTTTACTGCCATGTAACCACCCCTCCAAGGCCTTCACTGCCTGGTCAATGAAATCAACCCAGTCTTGTGAAGACTCCTTTTTGGTATCTCTGAACTTTATCCTGTACTGTTCAGTGGTTAAGCCATAACCATCCAGGAGTGCATTCTTAAGAACTTGGAAATTGTTAGCATCATTTTCTTTTACAGTAAGGAGCCTATCCCTACCTTTTCCAGTAAATGATAGCCATAGGATAGCAGCCCACTGCTTTTGAGGGACATCCTGTACAGCACAGGCCCTCTCAAGTGCAGCAAACCACTTGTTAATGTCATCCCCCTCCTTATAAGGGGGAACTATCTTGTGCAGATTCCTGGAATCATGCTCTTTTGCAGGATGACTATGGGGAATACTGCTGCTGCCACCATGGGTATCTAAACCCATCTTCTGTCTTTCCCTCTCTATTTCTAAAGACTGTCTATCCAAATCCAGCTGTTGCTTCTTGAGCTTCAGTCTGGTTTGCTCCACTCTCAATCTATTGAGCTCCCTTTCTAACAATCTGTCATCAGGGTGGGTGGGAGGGACATTTCTAGATACAGAGGTATGATGGGAATGAACAGAAGGAGACCTGTCCCTTACAGAGGGCACCCTAACAGCTTTGCTACCAGTACAATGTGAGAGCACACCATTAGTATGGTGTGATTCAACCTCTGTACCAACTATGCTAGACTGTCTAGTAATGGGCAGGCTGAGAAGTTTCTTTCCTGAACCTTTTCCTGGGGGAGTCCCTGGATCAGATTGAGAACCATTAGCTACTTTTTCTACAGATTGGGCACTTATGGCCTTATCCTGTACTCTAAGCATATTAATTAACAGTTCTAAAGAAGGATTCTTCCCTACACTCAAACCTCTCTCTATGCAGAGACTCCTTGCTCCTTTCCAGCTAAGGTGATCATATGCAAGTTTGGACAGTTCAACAATTTTTCCTGTACCAGACATTTTCAGAGAGAGTTAAAGTGATAGAAAAAGAGAAAAAAGTTTTCAGAACTTTTTGGAAAGACAGAAAAAACTTTTTAAACTTTTAAGAACTTTTTGAAAGTTTAGAAGTACTTTTCAGCACTTAGAAAAGAGTGAAAAGAGGAAATGCAAAACTTTTTGGCTATGTGTATATACACTGACCTTGTTTTGTATATTTTTCTCTTATGAAAAGTACAATGACAAGAGTGGTAAGTAGTCTCAAAGCACTTATCCCACCACTGCACAACCAATGTAGGAGGCTGGACTGGCTTGTAGTGAGTACCAAGGGGTACTTGCACCTTGCACCAGGCCCAGTTATCCCTTATTAGTGTATAGGGTGTCTAGCAGCTTAGGCTGATAGATAATGGTAGCTTAGCAGAGCAGCTCAGGCTGAACTAGGAGACGGGTGAAGCTACTACAGTACCACTTAGTGTCATGTGCACAATATCATAAGAAAACACAATACACAGTTATACTAAAAATAAAGGTACTTTATTTTTATGACAATATGCCAAAGTATCTTAGAGTGTACCCTCAGTGAGAGGATAGGAAATATACACAAGATATATATACACAATAGCAAAAATATGCAGTATAGTCTTAGAAAACAGTGCAAACAATGTATAGTTACAATAGGATGCAATGGGGAAACATAGGGATAGGGGCAACACAAACCATATACTCCAAAAGTGGAATGCGAACCACGAATGGACCCCAAACCTATGTGACCTTGTAGAGGGTCGCTGGGACTATTAGCAAATAGTGAGAGTTAGAAAAATAACCCTCCCCAAGACCCTGAAAAGTGAGTGCAAAGTGCACCAAAGTTCCCCTAAGGACAAAATAGTCGTGTTAGAGGGAAAATGCAAGGAAAACACAAATCAGCAATGCAACAACGATGGATTCCTGACTGAGGGTACCTGTGGAACAAGGGGACCAAGTCCAAAAGTCACAAGCAGCTCGGAGATGGGCAGATGCCCAAGAAATGCCAGCGGTTGGTGCAAAGAAGCTCTTACTAGGCTGAAGAACTGTGAATACTGCAGGAACGACAAGGGCTAGAGAATTCCCCTTTGGAGGATGGATCCCCCACGCCTTGGAGAGTCGTGCAGAAGTGTTTTCCCGTCGGATGGACGCCAACAAGCCTTGCTACACGCAAATCGTGCGTTTGGCGTTTTTGGACGCTGCTGGGGCCCAGGAGGGACCAGGAGGTCGCAAATTGGACCTGCAGAGAGAGGGGACGTCGAGCAAGACAAAGAGCCCTCACTGAAGCAGGTAGCACCCGGAGAAGTGCCAGAAACAGGCACTACGAGGATGCGTGAAACGGTGCTCGCCGAAGTTGCACAAAGGAGTCCCACGTCGCCGGAGACCAACTTAGAAAGTCGTGCAATGCAGGTTAGAGTGCCGTGGACCCAGGCTTGGCTGTGCACGAAGTATTTCCGCCGGAAGTGCACAGGGGCCGGAGTAGCTTGCAAAGTCGCGGTTCCCAGCAATGCAGCCCAGCGAGGTGAGGCAGGGACTTACCTCCACCAAACTTGGGCTGAAGAGTCACTGGACTGTGAGGGTCACTTGGACGGTGTCGCTGGATTCGAGGGACCTCGCTCGTCGTGCTGAGAGGAGACCCAAGGGACCGGTAATGCAGCTTTTTGGTGCCTGCGGTTGCAGGGGGAAGATTCCGTCGACCCACGGGAGATTTCTTCGGAGCTTCTGGTGCAGAGAGGAGGCAGACTACCCCCACAGCATGCACAAGCAGGAAAACAGTCGAGAAGGCGGCAGGATCAGCGTTACAGAGTTGCAGTAGTCGTCTTTGCTACTATGTTGCAGGTTTGCAGGCTTCCAGCGCGGTCAGCGGTCGATTCCTTATCAGAAGGTGAAGAGGGAGATGCAGAGGAACTCGGCTGAGCTCATGCATTCGTTATCTAAAGTTTCCCCAGAGACAGAGACCCTAAATAGCCAGAAAAGAGGGTTTGGCTACCTAGGAGAGAGGAAAGGCTACTAACACCTGAAGGAGCCTATCACAAGGAGTCTCTGACGTCACCTGGTGGCACTGGCCACTCAGAGCAGTCCAGTGTGCCAGCAGCACCTCTGTTTCCAAGATGGCAGAGGTCTGGAGCACACTGGAGGAGCTCTGGACACCTCCCAGGGGAGGTGCAGGTCAGGGGAGTGGTCACTCCCCTTTCCTTTGTCCAGTTTCGCGCCAGAGCAGGGGCTAAGGGGTCCCTGAACCGGTGTAGACTGGCTTATGCAGAATTGGGCACATCTGTGCCCAACAAAGCATTTCCAGAGGCTGGGGGAGGCTACTCCTCCCCTGCCTTCACACCATTTTCCAAAGGGAGAGGGTGTCACACCCTCTCTCAGAGGAAGTTCTTTGTTCTGCCATCCTGGGCCAGGCCTGGCTGGACCCCAGGAGGGCAGCTGCCTGTCTGAGGGGTTGGCAGCAGCAGCAGCTGCAGAGAAACCCCAGGAAGGGCAGTCTGGCAGTACCAGGGTCTGTGCTACAGACCACTGGGATCATGGAATTGTACCAACAATGCCAGGATGGCATAGAGGGGGCAATTCCATGATCATAGACATGTTACATGGCCATATTCGGAGTTACCATGGTGAAGCTACATATAGGTAGTGACCTATATGTAGTGCACGCGTGTAATGGTGTCCCCGCACTCACAAAGTTCAGTGAATTGGCTCTGAACAATGTGGGGGCACCTTGGCTAGTGCCAGGGTGCCCTCACACTAAGTAACTTTGCACCTAACCTTTACCAGGTAAAGGTTAGACATATTGGTGACTTATAAGTTACTTAAGTGCAGTGTAAAATGGCTGTGAAATAACGTGGACGTTATTTCACCTAGGCTGCAGTGGCAGGCCTGTGTAAGAATTGTCAGAGCTCCCTATGGGTGGCAAAAGAAATGCTGCAGCCCATAGGGATCTCCTGGAACCCCAATACCCTGGGTACCTCAGTACCATATACTAGGGGATTATAAGGGTGTTCCAGTAAGCCAATGTAAATTGGTAAAAATGGTCACTAGCCTGTTAGTGACAATTTGGAAAGAAATGAGAGAGCATAACCACTGAGGTTCTGATTAGCAGAGCCTCAGTGAGACAGTTAGTCACTACACAGGTAACACATTCAGGCACACTTATGAGCACTGGGGCCCTGGGTTACCAGGGTCCCAGTGACACATACAACTAAAACAACATATATACAGTGAAAAATGGGGGTAACATGCCAGGCAAGATGGTACTTTCCTACACTTATAAGTCACTTGTATGTCTAACCCTCACTTGGTGAAGGTTAGGTGCAAAGTTACTTAGTGTGAGGGCACCCTGGCACTAGCCAAGGTGCCCCCACATCGTTCAGGGCAATTTCCCCAGACGTTGTGAGTGCGGGAACACCATTACACGTGTGCACTACATATAGGTCAATACCTATGTGTAGTGTCACAATGGTAACTCTGAACATGGCCATGTAACATGTCTAGGAAAATGGAATTGTTCCCCAATACCATTCTGGCATTGGGGGGACAATCCCATGCATCCCCGGGGCTCCAGCATAGAACCCGGGTACTACCAAACTAGCTCTCTGGGGTTTTCTTTGCAGCTATCGCTGCTGCCAACCCTCAGACAGGTTTCTGCGCCCCTGGGGCCTGGGCAGCCCAGTCCCAGGAAGGCAGAACAAAGAATTTCCTCTGAGAGGGTGTTACACCCTCTTCCTTTGGAAATAGGTGTTAAGGGCCTGAGAGGAGTAGCCTCTCCTGGCCTCTGGAAATGCTTTGAAGGGCACAGATGGTGCCCTCCTTGCATAAACCAGTCTGCACCGGTTCAGGGATCCCCCCAGCCCTTCTCTGGCGCGAAACTGGACAAAGGAAAGGGGAGTGACCACTCCCCTGACCAGCACCTCCCCAGGGGAGGTGCCCAGAGCTCCTCCAGTGTGTCCCAGACCTCTGTCATCTTGGATGCAGAGGTGTGAGAACACAATGGAGACCTCTGAGTGGCCAGTGCCAGCAGGTGACGTCAGAGACCCCTCCTGATAGGTGCTTACCTCTCTCTGTAGCCAATCCTCCTCTGAGGGCTATTTAGGGTCTCTCCTGTGGGTTTCTCTTCAGATAACGAATGCAAGAGCTCACCAGAGTTCCTCTGCATCTCCCTCTTCGACTTCTGCCAAGGATCGACCGCTGACTGCTCCAGGACGCCTGCAAAACTGCAACAAAGTAGCAAGAAGACTACCAGCGACATTGTAGCGCCTAATCCTGCCGGCTTTCTCGACTGCTTCCTGGTGGTGCATGCTCTGAGGGCTGTCTGCCTTCACCCTGCACTGGAAATCCCAAAGAAATCTCCAGTGGGTTGACGGAGTCTTCCTCCTACTACCATAGGCACCAAACTTCTGCTTCACTGGTCCTCTGGCTCTCCTCTCATCTCAACGAGCGTGGTCCCTGGAACACTGGAGCTGTATTCAAGTGACCCCCACAGTCCAGTGGTCCTTCTGTCCAAGTTTGGTGGAGGTAAGTCCTTGCCTCCCACGCCAGATAGTAATCCTGTGTACTGCGTGAACTGCAGCTGCTAGGGCTTCTGTGCACTCTTGCAAGGATTCCTTTGTGCACAGCACAGCCCAGGTCCCCAGCAATCTGTCCTGTATTGCTCAACTTGCTGAGTTGACCTCCGGATTCGTGGGACCCTCTTTTGTGTTGCTGAGTCGACCGTCATGCTCAGATTTCTTGATTGCCTGTTCAAGTGCTTCTGCTGGTGCTTGCTGCTTCTGCGTGGGCTCCCTGTGTTGCTGGGCGCCCCCTCTGTCTCCTCATCCAAGTGGCGACCTCCTGGTCCTTCCTGGGCCCGGCAGCACCCTTTATCCTCAAGTGCGACTCTTGCAGCTAGCAAGGCTTGTTTGTGGTCTTTCTGCGTGGAAACAACTCTGCATCCTCCAGCACACCGTGGGACATCTTCTGACCGAAGGAGAAGTTCCTGGCACCTTCTGTCATTGCAGAATCTTTGGCTTCTTCCACCCGGAGGCAGCCCTTTTACACCTTCATCCGGGGTTTAGTGGGCTCCTGCCCCCCCCCACCCTCCGAAAACTTTTGTGACTCTTGGACTTGGTCCCCTTCCTTTACAGGTCCTCAGGTCCAGGAATACGTCCTCAGTGCTTTGCAGTCAGTTGTTGTCTTTGCAGAATCCCCTATGTCGACTTTACTGTCTTTCTTGGGTAGTAGGGTAAATTTACTCCTACTTTTCAGGGTCTTGGGGTGGGGTATCTTGGACACCCCTAGTGTTTTCTTATACTCACAGCGACCCTCTACACACTACACTAGGCCTGGGGTCTCTTCGTGGTTCGCATTCCACTTTCAGAGTATATGGTTTGTGTTGCCCCTAGGCCTATTGTTTCCTATTGCATTCTATTGTATTCTACAGTGTTTGCACTATTTTTCTAAGTATTTTACTTACCTGATTTTGGTCTGTTTGTATATCTTGTGTATTTTCCTTCCCTCTAAGGGAGTATATCTTCTGAGATACTTTTGGTATATTGACACTAAAATAAAGTTCCTTTACTTTTAGTAACTCTGAGTATTGTGTTTCTTATGACATAGTGCTATATGATATAAGTGGTATGGTAGGAGCTTTGCATGTCTCCTAGTTCTGCCTAAGCTGCTCTGCTATAACTACCTCTATCAGCCGAAGCTGCTAGAACACTACTAATCTACTAATAAGGGATAACTGGACCTGGCACAAGGTGTAAGTACCCTCAGGTACCCACTATAAGCCAGGCCAGCCTCCTACATTGGTGGTGCAGAGGTGGGATAAGTACTTGTAACTGTTTTACCACTTTGTCATTGGTGCTTTACCTAAGAAAAACATATACCAAATACTTCAGAATATACACAGTGACCTAAACAGTGTAAATTTTCTTCTCTAAAACTTTCTAAAAAGTTTCTGAAAAGTTTCAGGAAACTTTGGAAAGTTTTGAAAAGTTTGAAAACGTTTTCTCGATTCTTTTAAAAGTTCTAAAAACATTTTTCTCTTTCTGTCCTAAACCTTTTCTGTCATGTCTGCAGTAGAGCTTAATCCCACAGTTGTCTGGGCAACATATGGGAATCTAAACTTTAAAGGTTTGAGGGGTCTCTGCATTGAAAGAGGTTTAGCAATTGGTAAAAATCCTACACAAGATCTTCTCCTTAGCCTTCTCCTAGAAAGTGACCCAAATCAGTCTGGCCCATCCCAGGATCAGGAGTTAGAGGAGGGGGATACCCAGCCAGACTCAGAGGAGTCCCCTGAGGATGCTGGGGAGGGTTCTTCCAAGGACCTGCCAGCTAACAGGCCACCTAGTGACACTGGTAGTGGGAGGGGGTCACACACTAGTAGGGCGACTTTCACTCCTAAAGGCCAGGTTACTAGGTTCCAGCCAGTTAGGGACAGGTCTCTCTCTGCCAATTCCCACATTTCCTCTGTCTCCCACAATTCCCAAGCCTCCCACCCTGAGGATAACTTAATGGAAAAGGAACTCAGAGAGCTGAGGTTGGAAGAGGCCAAACTGAACCTTAAACAGCAGCAGCTGGCCTTAGACAGGGAATCCCTGGTTGTAGAGAGGGAAAGGCAGATATTGGGGTTAGTTCCCCATGGTGGCAGCAGTAGTGTTTTTGATAGCAATCCTGCTAGAGAGCAAGATTCCAGAAACCTGCATAAGATAGTCCCCCCTTACAAGGAGGGGAATGACATTAACAAGTGGTCTGCTGCACTTGAGATGGCCTGTATGGTACAGTTGGTCCCTCAAAGGCAGCGGGCTGCTATCTTGTGGCTATCTTTCACTGGTAAGGGTAGGGATAGGCTCCTTCCTGTTAGAGAAAGTGTTGCTAATAATTACAAAGTTTTGAAGGATGCACTCTTGGATAGATTTGGCTTAACCACTGAACAATACAGGATTAAGTTCAGAGACACCAGAAAAGAGTCCTCTCAAGACTGGACAGACTTTGTAGACTGTTCAGTGAAGGCCTTGGAGGGTTGGTTGCAAGGCAGTAACGTGACTGACTATGAAAGCCTGCATAATCTAATCCTGAGAGAGCATATTCTAAACAATTGCGTGTCTGATTTGTTGTACCAGTACCTGGTAGACTCAGATCTGACCTCTCCCCAAGAATTGGGAAAGAAGGCAGACAAATGGGTCAGAACAAGAGTGAACAGAAAAGTTCATTCAGGGGGTGACAAGGATAGCAAGAAGAAAGATGGTAAGTCTTCTGACAAGGGTGGGGACAAAGATAAAAAACATTCTGAGTCTTCATCAGCCCCACAAAAATCCTCTGGGGATGGTGGGTCCAAATCCTTTTCTCACAATCAGAAAAAAGCCATGGTGTTATTCATGTAAAGCAAAAGGCCATTGGGCAAGTGATTCCACTTGTCCAAAGAAAAACACCAAGGCTCCCACCACCACAACCCCAACTGCAACCTCTAGTGCCCCTAGTAATAGCAGTGGTGGTGGGAAGTCTACTAAAAATAGCCAATCCAAGGGTGTAGCTGGGCTCACCATTAGCATTGTAGTTGGGGTTGGTCTTGTTAAGGAGACCACAGAGGCTGTTTTAGTTTCTGATGGTGGCATTGATTTTGCCACCTTGGTTGCTTGTCCCCTTAATATGGGTAAGTACAAGCAACTTCCCCTAATTAATGATGTTGAGGTTGAGGCCTACAGGGACACAGGAGCCAGTGTAACTATGGTTATAGAGAAACTGGTTCACCCTGATCAACACCTACTGTTTCAGCAGTACCAATTGACTGATGCTCACAATAACACACTTAGCCACCCCATGGCTGTTGTGAATCTCAACTGGGGGGGGGTTACTGGTCCAAGGAAAGTTGTGGGAGCCACTGAATTACCTGTAGATTGCTTACTAGGCAATGATTTGGAGACATCAGCTTGGGATGAAGTGGAGTTGGAGGCTCATGCAGCAATGCTGGTCATTCCTGGGCATATTTGTGCTTTGACAAGGGCACAGGCCAAAAAGCAGAAAGGACAGGGAAGTTTGGATCCTGGAACAATTGACCAAGCGCTCCCAAAAGCTAGGGGTCGGAAGGGTAAATCCTTGCCCACTATCCCTCCCTCACCAGAAGATTCCCCTTTTGAGGAAGAGGAATCATCTCCCTGTGCAGAACCTACACCAGTTGAGCTGGCAGTAGACACTGCTGAGACTTTGGGTGCAGGGGGGCCTGCTAGGGAAGAGCTGAGTGTGGCATAGCAGACCTGTCCCACACTAGAGGGTTTAAGACAGCAAGCTGTCAAACAGCAGAATGGGGATGTCAGTGATAGCCATAAGGTGTATTGGGAAGACAACCTCCTCTATATTGAGTCAAGGGACCCTAAACCTGGAGCTGCCAGGAGATTGGTCATCCCTTTGCAATATAGGGAGTTTCTTCTTACCTTGGCACATGACATTCCTTTGGCTGGGCATTTGGGCCAGAGTAAAACTTGGGACAGACTTGTTGCCCTGTTTCACGGGCCTCACATGTCAAAGGACACCAAAGGGTTTTGCCACTCTTGTGTGACCTGCCAAGCCAGTGGCAAGACTGGTGGCACACCAAAGGCCCCCTTAATCATACTTCCTATGGTTGGGGTGTCCTTTGAAAGGGTAGGAGTTGACATAGTTGGCCACCTTGACCCTCCAACAGCTTCAGGCAATAGGTTTATTCTGGTGGTAGTAGACCATGCCACTAGGTAACCTGAAGCTATTCCCTTAAGCACCACTACAGCTCCTGCAGTGGCAAAGGCCCTGCTGGGAATCTTTTCCAGAGTGGGCTTCCCTAAGGAAGTGGTGTCAGACAGAGGTAGTAACTTTATGTCTGCATACCTCAAAGCAATGTGGAAGGAGTGTGGTGTAACATACAAGTTCACTACTCCTTATCATCCACAAACAAATGGTCTGGTTGAGAGGTTTAATAAAACTCTCAAAGGTATGATAATAGACTCCCTGAAAAACTTAGAAGGAGATGGGATGTCCTGTTACCTTGCCTCCTTTTTTGCTTACAGGGAGGTACCCCAAAAAGGAGTGGGCTTTGGCCCCTTTGAACTTCTCTTGGGCACCCTGTAAGAGGTCCCCTTACACTTGTTAAGGAGGGTTGGGAACAACCTTTAAAAGCTCCTAAAAAGGACATAGTGGACTATGTACTTGGCCTAAGATCAAGAATGGCTGAGTACATGAAAAAGGCCAGTAAAAACCTTCAGGCCAGCCAGGAGCTGCAAAAGCAATAGCATGACCTGAAGGCTGACCTGACCCAGTACCACCCAGGACAGATGGTGTGGGTATTGGAGCCTGTGGCCCCAAGAGCACTCCAGGAAAAATGGAGTGGACCCCATCTAATTGTTGAGAAAAAGGGTGAGGTTACCTACTTCGTAGACCTGGGCACTGCCATGAGTCCCCTTAGGGTGCTCCATGTCAACCGTGTAAAACCCTACTATGACAGGGCTGATCTCACCCTGCTCATGGCAACTGATGAGGGACAGGAAGAAGAGGGTGACCCTCTCCCAGATCTCTTCTCCACCACTGAAGCTGATGGCTTAGTGGAGGGAGTAGTACTTGCAGACTGTCTTACTGCTGAACAGAAAAACAACTGTGTAAATCTTTTAAGTCAGTTTTCTGAACTCTTCTCACTGCTACCAGGTACTACTACTTGGTGTGGGCATACGATCAATACTGGAGACAGTTTACCTGTCAAAAGTAAGATTTATAGGCAGCCTGACCATGTCAGGGACTGCATTAAACAAAAGGTTCAGAAAATGTTAGACTTAGGAGTGATTGAGCTTTCAGAAAGCCCCTGGGCTAGCCCAGTTGTGCTTGTCCCAAAACCTCACACTAAAGATGGTAAAAGAGAGATAAGGTTTTGTGTTGACTATAGGGGACTCAATCAAGTAACCAAGACAGATGCTCACCCTATACCCAGGGCAGATGTGCTCATATATACACTGGTTTCTGCCAAGTATCTAAGCACTTTTGATTTAACTGCAGGGTATTGGCAGATTAAATTATCAGAAGATGCTAAACCCAAGCCTGCATTTTCAACCATTGGAGGGCATTGTGATGCCCTTTGGTCTGAAGAATGCACCTGCCACTTTTCAAAGGTTGGTGAACACAGTCCTGCAAGGGTTGGAAGCTTTTAGTGCAGCATATCTAGATGATATAGCTGTCTTTAGCTCCACCTGGGATGAACACCTGGTCCACCTGTGGAAATGTTGGAGGCCCTGCAAAAGGCAGGCCTCACTATCAAGGCCTCAAAGTGCCGGATAGGGCAGGGGAAAGTGGTTTATCCGGGCCACCTGGTAGGTGGGGAACAGATTGCACCACTAGAGGGGAAGATTCAAACCATTATGGAATGGACTCCCCCCATAACTCAAACCCAGGTGAGAGCCTTCTTAAGACTCACAGGGTACTATAGGAGGTTTATTAAGAATTATAGCTCTATTGCAGCCCCACTTAATGATCTCACTAGTAAAAAGATGCCTATAAAGGTATTGTGGACAGCTAGCTGTCAAAAAGCTTTTGATGAGCTCAAACAGGCCACATGCTCTGCACCTGTCATAAAAAGCCCTTGCTAATCCAAAAAGTTCATAGTCCAGACTGATGCTTCTGAATTGGGGGTTGGGCAGTGCTATCACAGCTTAATATTGAGGGCCAGGATCAACCTGTTGCTTTTATCAGCAGGAGATTGACCCCTAGAGAAAGGCGCTGGTCTTCCATAGAGAGGGAGGCCTTTGCTGTGGCCTCGGCACTGAAAAAGTTGAGACCATACCTGTTTGGTACTCACTTTATTGTTCAGACAGACCACAAACCTCTACTTTGGCTAAAACAAATGAAAGGTGAAAACCCTAAATTGTTGAGGTGGTCCATCTCCCTACAGGGAATCTACTATACAGTGGAACATAGACCTGGGGGTACCCACTCCAATGCAGATGGACTCTCCAGATATTTCCACTTAGACAAAAAAGACTCATCTGGGCAAGGTTAGCCTTATTGTCCCTCTTTGGGGGGGGGTTGTGTAGGAAAGTACCACCTTGCCTGGCATGTTAACCCCATATTTACTTGTGTGTATGTTTGTTTTTGACTGTGTCACTGGGATCCTGCTAGCCAGGACCCCAGTGCTCATAAAGTATGCCCTGTATGTGTTCCCTGTGTGGTGCCTAACTGCATCACTGAGGCTCTGCTAACCAGGACCTCAGTGTTTATGCTCTCTCTGCTTTTAAAATTGTCACTGCAGGCTAGTGACTAATCTTACCAATTCTGATAGGCACACTGGAACACCCTTATAATTTCCTAGTATATGGTACCTAGGTACCCAGGGTATTAGGGTTCCTGGAGATCCCTATAGGCTGCAGCATTTCTTTTGCCACCCATAGGGAGCTCAGACAATTCTTACACAGGACTGCCACTGCAGCCTGAGTGAAAAAACATCCACGTTATTTCACAGCCATTTTACACTGCACTTAAGTAACTTATAAGTCACCTTTAAGTCTAATCCTCACGTGGTGAAGGTTAGGTGCAAAGTTACTAAGTTTGAGGGCACCCTGGCACTAGCCAAGGTGCCCCCACATCATTCAGGGCAATTTCCCCAGACTTTGTGAGTGCGGGGACACCATTACACATGTGCACTACATATAGGTCAATACCTATGTGTAGCGTCACAACGGTAACTCCGAACATGGCCATGTAAAATGTCTAAGATCAAGGAATTGTCCCCCCAATCACCGGGGCTCCAGCATAGAGCCCGGGTACTGCCAAACTAACTCTCTGGGGGTTTCTCTGCAGCTACTGCTGCTGCCAACCCTCAGACAGGTTTCTGCTCCCCTGGGACCTGGGCAGCCCAGTCCCAGGAAGGCAGAACAAAGGATTTCCTCTGAGAGAGGGTGTTACACCCTCTCCCTTTGGAAATAGGTGTTAAGGGCCTGAGAGGAGTAGCCTCTCCTGGCCTCTGGAAATGCTTTGAAGGGCACAGATGGTGCCCTCCTTGCATAAACCAGTCTACACCGGTTCAGGGATCCCCCCAGCCCTGCTCTGGCGCGAAACTGGACAAAGGAAAGGGGAGTGACTACTCCCCTGACCAGCACCTCCCCAGGGGAGGTGCCCAGAGCTCCTCCATTGTGTCCAGACCTCTGCCATCTTGGATGCAGCAGGTGACGTCAGAGACCCCTCCTGATAGGTGCTTAGCTCTCTCTGTAGCCAATCCTCCTCTGAGGGCTATTTAGGGTCTCTCCTGTGGGTTTCTCTTCAGATAACGAATGCAAGACCTCACCAGATTTTCTCTGCATCTCCCTCTTCGACTTTTGGCACGGATCGACCGCTGACTGCTCCAGGACGCCTGCAAAACTGCAACAAAGTAGCAAGAAGACTACCAGCGACATTGTAGCGCCTAATCCTGCCGGCTTTCTCAACTGCTTCCTGGTGGTACATGCTCTGAGGGCTGTCTGCCTTCACCCTGCACTGGAAATCCGTAAGAAATCTCCCGTGGGTTGACGGAGTCTTCCCCCTGCTACCGCAGATACCAAACTTCTGCTTCACCGGTCCTCTGGGTCCCCTCTCATCTCGATGAGCGTGGTCCCTGGAACACTGGAGCTGGATCCAATTGACCCCCACAGTCCAGTGGTCCTTCTGTCCAAGTTTGGTGGAGTTAAGTCCTTGCCTCCCCACGCCAGACAGTAATGCTTTGTACTGCGTGAACTGCAGCTGCTAGGGTTTCTGTGCACTCTTGCAAGGATTCCTTTGTGCACAGCACAGGCCAGGTCCCCAGCACTCCGTCCTGCATTGATCAACTCGCTGAGTTGACCTCCGGCTTCGTGGGACCCTCTTTTGTGTTGCTGAATTGACCGTTGTGCTCAGATTTCTTGAACGCCTGTTCAGGTGCTTCGGCTGGTGCTGCCTGCTTCTGCGTGGGCTCCCTGTGTTGCTGGGCGCCCCCTCTGTCTCCTCATCCAAGTGGCGACCTCCTGGTATTTCCTGGGCCCGGGCATCACCCTTTATCCTCAACTGCGACTCTTGCAGCTAGCAAGGCTTGTTTGTGGTCTTTCTGCGTGAAAACAACTCTGCATCCTCCAGCACGCCGAGGGACATCTTCTTACCAAAGGAGAAGTTTCTGGCACCTTCCGTCATTGCAGAATCTTTGGCTTCTTCCACCCGGAGGCAGCCCTTTCGCGCCTTCATCTGGGGTTTAGTGGGCTCCTGCCCCCCTGGACACTTTTGTGACTCTTGGACTTGGTCCCCTTCCTTTACAGGTCCTCCGGTCCAGGAATCCGTCCTCAGTGCTTTTCAGTCAGTTGTTGTCTTTGCAGAATCCCCTATCTCGACTTTACTGTCTTTCTGGGGTAGTAGGGTAACTTTACTCCTGCTTTTCAGGGTCTTGGGGTGGGGTATCTCGGACACCCTTAGTTTTTTCTTACACTCCCAGCGACCCTCTACACACTACACTAGGCCTGGAGTCTCTTCGTGGTTCGCATTCCACTTTCAGAGTATATGGTTTTTGTTGCCCCTAGGCTTATTGTCTCCTATTGCATTCTATTGTGTTCTACAGTGTTTGCACTATTTTTCTAAGTATTTTACTTACCTGATTTTGGTCTGTGTGTATATTTTGTGTATTTTACTTACCTCTTAAGGGAGTATATCCTCTGAGATACTTTTGGCATATTGTCACTAAAATAAAGTACCTTTATTTTTAGTAACTCAGAGTATTGTGTTTCTTATGATATAGTGCTATATGTTATAAGTGGTATGGTAGAAACTTTGCATGTCTCCTAGTTCAGCCTAAGCTGCTCTGCTATAGCTACCTCTATCAGCCTAAGCTGCTAGAACACTTCTAATCTACTAATAATTGATAACTGGACCTGGCACAAGGTGTAAGTACCACTAGGTACTCAGTGTAAGCCAGGTCAGCCTCCTACAAGCATCCACTACCCCAGTCCTTGGCAGAATGAAGCACTCTGGGCACTAAGCCCCTCCCAGAACCAGTGGAGAAAAGGATCCACTAAAGAGACTGTGGCTTTGCACTCCCCAGGACCAAGCAGTGGGCAACCCACCCACTTGAGAAACTTGTGATACAGTGGCTTTGCACTCCCCAGGACCAATCAGTGAGCAAACCATCCACTTGAGAGATTTGTGAGACTGTGGCTTTGCACTTCCCAGGACCAATCAGTGGGCATGGAGCCCCCGTCGTGGAGCAGTGGCGTCGTCCCTTCATCCAGCTGAGGTGCCTCCGTCCTCTTCCCCCTGAGGTGCCTGTTTTTTTCCGACCTGATGCCCCAGCAGTGTTCTCTCCGTTTAGTGGCACGTATGATGTGTGGGCTTTGCCCATGCATTTTGGGACCACTGGTCCACGGACAATGAATGGAACACTATCCGGACTTGTGTAGTTGCTGTACATATTTGTTTATACTGATCTGTTACGAACCTGTTTCCACATCTGAATTTTAGATGATTACACTCATTACAATCATTCCCTTTTGTCCTTGCGTTCTTCCAGAGGGTTACGGGGAGTATATGTAATGTTGCTGCATGTATTTATGTGTATGGTGTTGTGGGAGCGGGTGGTGCGTGTTGTGTGTGTGTGTCTCACTCTCTTTCCCCCCCTCCTGTTTGCTAGGTGCAGTACTCACCGTGGTCGTCGCCGCCGTCTTTGCTGCTCCTGGTAGAAGAGGAGGTAAACCAACATTGGTAGCACCTGTAGTTCGGGCTCCATGGCGTCCTGGTTCCTCGTTGGGTGTCGAGAGGTGAGTGATTTTCATTCCAAGTCCTGTTTCCGCCGTGCTTTTGATGGCATTGGTACCGCCACGGAAAAGGTGGCAGAATGGTGCCTTGTAATACAGTGGGCGGTACATTGTGTTCCGCCTGTCTGTTGGCGGTTACCGCCGTGGCCGTGATTCCATTTTTTTTACCACCGGCCTGTTGACGGTATTACCGCCGCTTTAACACCGACTGCCAGGGTTGTAATGAGGGCCTATGTGCCTGTGTGTAACCTATAGAATCACTGTGATGTGTGAGGGCTCTTTGCCTGTGTGTAACCTATAGAATCACTGTGATGTGTGAGGGCTCTGTGCCTGAGTGTAACCTATAGGACCACTGTGATATGTGAGGACTCTGTGTAACCTATGGAATCACTGTGCTGTGTAAGGCTCTGTGCCTATGTGTAACCTATGGAATCACTGTGATGTGTGGGGGCTTTGTGTAACCTATGGAATCACTGTGATGTGTGAGGCTCTGTACCTATGAGCAACCTGTACAATCACTGTGCTGTGTGAGGCTTTGTACCTATGTGTAACCTATGGGATTAATGTGATGTGTGAGGGCTCTGTACCTGTGTGTAACCTATATAATCCCTGTGATGTGTGAGGGCTCTGTGCCTGTGTGTAACCTATAGAACCACTGTGATGTGTGAGGCATGTGTGTAACCTGTATAATCCCTGTGATGTGTGAGACTCTGTGCCTGTGTGTAACCTATAGAACCACGGTGATGTGTGAGAACTCTGTGTAACCTATGGAATCACTGTGATGTGTGAGGCCTGTGTGTAACCTGTATAATCCCTGTGATGTGTGAGACTCTGTTCCTATGTGTAACCCATGGTGTAGGAAAGTAGCATCTTGCCTGGCATGTTACCCCCATATTTCACTGTAAATATGTTGTTTTAGTTGCATGTGTCACATTATTTCACAGCCATTTACCACTGCACTTAAGTAACTTATAAGTCACCTATATGTCTAACCTTTACCTGGTAAAGGTTGGGTGCTAAGTTACTTAGTGTGTGGGCACCCTGGCACTAGCCAAGGTGCCCCCACATTGTTCAGGGCAAATTCCCCGGACTTTGTGAGTGCGGGGACACCATTACACGCGTGCACTATACATATGTCACAAACATATGTATAGCGTCACAATGGTAACTCCGAACATGGCCATGTAACATGTCTAAGATCATGGAATTGTCACCATGATCCCCCGAGTCTCTAGTACAGACCCGGGTACTGCCAAACTACCTTTCCTGGGGTTTCACTGCAGCTGCTGCTGCTGCCAACCCCTCAGACAGGTTTCTGCTCTCCTGGGGTCCAGCCAGGCTTGGCCCAGGAAGGCAGAACAAAGGACTTCCTCAGAGAGAGGGTGTTACACCCTCTCCCTTTGGAAAAAGGTGTCAGGGCTGGGGAGGAGTAGCCTCTCCCAGCCTCTGGAAATGCTTTGATGGGCACAGATGGTGCCCATCTCTGCATAAGCCAGTCTACACCGGTTCAGGGATCCCCCAGCCCTGCTCTGGTGCGAAACTGGACAAAGGAAAGGGGAGTGACTACTCCCCTGACCTGCACCTCCCCTGGGAGGTGCCCAGAGCTCCTCCAGTGTGCTCCAGACCTCTGCCATCTTGGAAACAGAGGTGCTGCTGGCACACTGGACTGCTCTGAGTGGCCAGGGCCAGCAGGTGACATCAGAGACTCCTTCTGATAGGCTCCTCCAGGTGTTGCTAGCCTATCCTCTCTCCTAAGTAGCCAAACCTCCTTTTCTGGCTATTTAGGGTCTCTGCTTTGGGGAATTCTTTAGATAACGAATGCAAGAGCTTATCAGAGTTCCTCTGCATCTCTCTCTTCACCTTCTGCCAAGGAATCAACTGCTGACCGCGCTGGAAACCTGCAAAACTGCAACAAAGTAGCAAAGACGACTACTGCGACCTTGTAACGCTGATCCTGCCGCCTTCTCGACTGTTTTCCTGGTGGTGCATGCTGTGGGGGTAGTCTGCCTCCTCTCTGCACTAGAAGCTCAGAAGAAATTTCCCGCGGGTCGACGGAATCTTCCCCCTGCAACCGCAGGCACCAAAGAACTGCATCACCGGTCCTCTGGGTCTCCTCTCAGCACAAGGAGCGAGGTCCCTTGAACTCAGCAACTCTGTCCAAGTGACTCCCACAGTCCAGTGACTCTTCAGTCCAAGTTTGGTGGAGGTAAGTCCTTGCCTCCCCACGCTAGACTGCATTGCTTAGTACCGCGTGATTTGCAGCTGCTCCGGCTCCTGTGCACTCTTCCAGGATTTCCTTTGTGAACAGCCAAGCCTGGGTCCCCGGCACTCTAACCTGCAGCGCACGACCTCCTGAGTTGTCCTCCGGCGTCGTGGGACCTTCTTTTGTGACTTCGGGTGAGCTCCGGTTCACTCCACTTTGTAGTGCCTGTTCTGGCACTTCTGTGAGTGCTGCTTGCTTTTGAGTGGGCTCCTTGTCTTGCTGGGCGCCCCCTCTGCTTCCTCACGCAATTGGCGACATCCTGGTCCCTCCTGGGCCACAGCAGCATCCAAAAACCCTAACCGCGACCCTTGCAGCTAGCAAGGCTTGTTTGCAGTCTTTCTGCACGGAAACACCTCTGCAAGCTTCTTCACGACGTGGGACATCCATCCTCCAAAGGGGAAGTTCCTAGTCCTCTTCGTTCTTGCAGAATCCACAGCTTCTACCATCCGGTGGCAGCTTCTTTGCACCCACAGCTGGCATTTCCTGGGCATCTGCCCACTCCCGACTTGATCGTGACTCTTGGACTTGGTCCCTTGTTCCACAGGTACTCTCGTCTGGAAATCCATCGTTGTTGCATTGCTGGTGTTGGTCTTTCTTGCAGAATTCCCCTATCACGACTTCTGTGCTCTTTGGGGAACTTAGGTGCACTTTGCACCCACTTTTCAGGGTCTTGGGGTGGGCTATTTTTCTAACCCTCACTGTTTTCTTACAGTCCAAGCGACTCTCTACAAGGTCACATAGGTTTGGGGTCCATTCGTGGTTCGCATTCCACTTCTAGAGTATATGGTTTGTGTTGCCCCTATCCCTATGTGCTCCCATTGCATTCTATTGTGACTATACATTGTTTGCACTGTTTTCTATTGCTATTACTGCATATTTTGGTATTGTGTACATATATCTTGTGTATATTTGCTATCCTCATACTGAGGGTACTCACTGAGATACTTTTGGCATATTGTCATAAAAATAAAGTACCTTTATTTTTAGTATATCTGTGTATTGTGTTTTCTTATGATATTGTGCATATGACACTAGTGGTACTGTAGGAGCTTCACTCGTCTCCTAGTTCAGCCTAAGCTGCTCTGCTAAGCTACCTTTTCTATCAGCCTAAGCTTCTAGACACCCCTCTACACTAATAAGGGATACCTGGACCTGGTACAAGGTGTAAGTACCCCTTGGTACCCACTACAAGCCAGGCCAGCCTCCTACAGCTAGTGACCAATTTTACCAATTCACGTTGGCATACTGGAACACCCTTATAATTCCCTAGTATATGGTACTGAGGTACCCAGGGTATTGGGGTTCCAGGAGATCCCTATGGGCTGCAGCATTTCTTTTGCCACCCATAGGGAGCTCTGACCATTCTTACACAGGCCTGCCACTGCAGCCTGAGTGAAATAACGTCCACGTTATTTCACAGCCACGCACTTAAATAATTTATAAGTCACCTATATGTCTAAACTGCACATCGTTCAGGGCAAATTCTGCGGTGGAGACCCCGGAAAGGCAGTTTGGCAGTACCCGGGTTCTGTGCTAGAGACCCGGGGGATCATGGAATTGTCCCCCCAATGCCAGAATGGCATTGCGGTGACAATTCCCTGATCTTAGACATGTTACATGGCCATGTTCGGAGTTACCATTGTGACACTATACATAGGTAGTGACCTATGTATAGTGCACGCGTGTAATGGTGTCCCCGCACTCTCAAAGTCCGGGGAATTTGCCCTGAACGATGTGGGGGCACCTTGGCTAGTGCCAGGGTGCCCACACACTAAGGGGGTCATTCTGACCCTGGCGGCCGGTGACCGCCAGGGTCACCGACCACGGGAGCACCGCCAACAGGCTGGCGGTGCTCCCGAGGGCATTCTGACCGCGGCGGTTCAGCCGCGGTCAGAAAGGGTAAACCGGCGGTCTCCCGCCGGTTTACCGCTGCCCCATTGAATCCTCCATGGCGGCGGAGCGCGCTCCGCCGCCATGGGGATTCAGACACCCCCTACCGCCATCCTGTTCATGGCGGGAAACCCGCCATGAACAGGATGGCGGTAGGGGGTGCCGCGGGGCCCCCGTAAGAGGGCCCCGCAAAGTATTTCAGTGTCTGCTTTGCAGACACTGAAATACGCGACGGGTGCAACTGCACCCGTCGCACCTTCCCACTCCGCCGGCTCAATTCTGAGCCGGCATCCTAGTGGGAAGGTTGATTTGCCCTGGGCTGGCGGGCGGCCTTTTGGCGCCCGCCAGCCCAGGGCAAATCTCAGAATCACCGCAGCGGTCTTTCGACCGCGGTGCGGTGTTCTGACGGGGTTACTTTGGCGGGCGGCCTCCGCCGCCCGCCAAAGTAAGAATCACCCCCTAAGTAACTTAGCACCCAACCTTTACCAGGTAAAGGTTAGACATATAGGTGACTTATAAGTTACTTAAGTACAGTGGTAAATGGCTGTGAAATAACGTGGACGTTATTTCAGTCAGGCTGCAGTGGCAGGCCTGTGTAAGAATTGTCAGAGCTCCCTATGGGTGGCAAAGGAAATGCTGCAGCCCATAGGGATCTCCTGGAACCCCAATACCCTGGGTACCTCAGTACCATATACTAGGGAATTATAAGGGTGTTCCAGTATGCCAATGTGAATTGGTGAAATTGGTCACTAGCCTGTTAGTGACCATTTGGAAAGCAAAGAGAGAGCATAACCACTGAGGTTCTGGTTAGCATAGCCTCAGTGAGACAGTTAGTCATCACACAGGGAACACATACAGGGCACACTTATGAGCACTGGGGCCCTGGCTGGCAGTGACACATACAACTAAAACAACATATATACAGTGAAATATGGGGGTAACATGCCAGGCAAGATGGTACTTTCCTACACTAGCCTGTTAGTGACAATTTGTAAAGAAGAGAGAGCATAACCACTGAGGTACTGGTTAGCAGAGCCTCAGTGAGACAGTTAGGCATCAGACAGGAAACACATACATATAGGCCACAAACTTATGAGCCCTGGGGTCCTGGCTTGCAGGGTCCCAGTGACACTTAACAAACATACTGAAAACATAGGGTTTTCACTATGAGCACTGGGCCCTGGCTAGCAGGATCCCAGTGAGACAGTGAAAACACCCTGACATATTCTCACAAACAGGCCAAAAGTGGGGGTAACAAGGCTAGAAAGAGGCTACTTTCTCACACAAACACCCCCCCCCCCCAAACGAAGGACAATAAGGCTAACCTTGGCCAGTTGAGACTTTATTGTCTAAGTGGTGATAAGTGGAGAGTAGCTCTGCAATAGACTGGTTACTCCCTTTATCATCCACTATATGGTTACTTCCCTGTGGGGATGTAAACCACCCTGTTTGAAGTTTTTTAGCTAAGCAACAATGTGAAGATATATTTTCAGAGTTTCTATCAGTAAGTTTTAGTTTAGAGCAGTAGGAATTGTCCACTGGACCTATTTCTAGTGATGAGAATGCTAGACAGGGATGCTGCCTCAGTAAAGCCATAGCTGGGCAAAAACTTTGTCCATATGGCTGGAAGAGAGAACAGGGATGCTGTTTCTCTTAAGTTGGAGCAGGGCAGGGATGCTGTCCTATGAGCTCCACACTAGGGCAGTGCTGCTGTCCTAAGTGTTGTGAGGCAGTGCAGGGTTTCTGCACTAAAGTTTCTCTGGGAGGGTTGGAGGGATGCTCCATGTTAACTAAAATGGGGCTCTTTTTCTCACCAATATTAGTTATCCCACAGATAGGTACTTCCACCTCAGGGAGTACAGCTATGCCACCTGATGATTCCCTTGGAACAGGTGCCACCCCAGGAGAGGTTTCTCCCACCACAGGAATGGTATCCTGAATGGCAGGGTGGGTAGGGGATACTGTGATACCCTTTTTACCTGTTGTTGGAGAGGGATCCTGAGTTTTCAGGCCTTTTTCTCTCCTTTGCTTTTTCATTTCAGTAGAAATGAGAGGGAACCATTCCTCAGGGATACCCAGCATGGCTGCATGGGTATAAAACTCTACCTCTGCCCAACCTGAGGTCTCTAGGTCATTACCTAAGAGACAGTCTACAGGTAAGCTAGGTGACACTACCACCTGCTTAGGGCCAGTAACTCCACCCCAACTAAGCTGAACTATAGCTGAGGGAAGAAACTTAGTGGAGTTATGGACATCAATAATCTTGTACTGTTGTCCAATGATGTGTTGTTCAGGAGCCACTAGGTTTTCAGTCACCAAACTGATACTTTCACCTGTGTCCCTGTAGGCCTGGGCCTCAACACCATTTATTGAAACTGTCTGTCTGTACTTATCTATTGTAAGGGGACAAGCAGCCAGTGTGGCAAGGCCAATGCCACTAGGTGTGACAGAAACTGTCTTGGGACTGACTACCCCAGTTTCTATGATGGACCCATAAGTGAACCCAACTACACCCTTAGTTTGACTGTTGCCAGCAGTCCCACCACTATTACCACTACTGCTAGGGGCACTAGAGTTTGATGTATTAGTGGTGGTAGGCTCAGGGGGTTTAACTGGACAGGACTTATCCCCTGGCCTATGGCCTTTATTTTTACACACAAAGCACCAAGGCTTTTTAATGTGTGTATGTTGTGAAGAAGAGGAAGAATTTGATTTATTCCCACCCCCTAAAGAGTGTTTAGGATTTGAAGAAGGATCTTTGGTTTTACCCTTATCCCCATGCTTATCCTAAGATTTCTCACCATCTTTCTTCTTGCCATCCTTGTCACCCCCTGTATGAACTTTTCTGATCACTCTTGTTCTGACCCATTTGTCTGCCTTCTTTCCCAATTATTGGGGAGAGGTCAGATCTGAGTCCACTAGTTATTGGTATAACAAATCAGACACACAGTTATTCAGAATATGCTCTCTCAGGATTGGATTGTACAGGCTTTCATAGTCAGAAACTTTACTGCCATGTAACCACCCCTCCAAGGCCTTCACTGAATAGTCAACAAAGTCTACCCAGTCTTGTGAAGACTCTTTTCTGGTTTCTCTGAACTTAATCCTGTATTGTTCAGTGGTTAGGCCAAATCCATCCAAGAGTGCATTCTTCAAAACTGTAAAATTATTGGCATCACTTTCTTTAACAGTAAGGAGCCTATCCCTACCCTTTCCACTGAAAGATAGCCATAGGATAGTAGCCCACTGCCTTAGAGGGACATCCTGTACCATACAGGCCCTCTCAAGTGCAGCAAACCACTTGTTGATGCCATCCCCCTCCTTGTAAGGGGGAACTATCTTGTGCAGATTCCTGGAATCATGCTCTCTAACAGGATTACTATCAGGAATACTGCTGCTGCCACCATGGGGGTCCTAACCCCAACCTCTGTCTCTCCTTTTCTAAGTCTAGGGATTCCCTGTCTAGAGCCAGCTGTTGCTGTTTAAGCTTCAGCCTGGTCTCTTCCACTCTCAACTTATTGAGTTCCCTTTCTAACGTTTTGTCATCAGGGTGGGTGGGTGGGTTGGGAATGTTTTGACACAGAAGAAATATTGGAATGAGCAGAGGGAGACCTGTCCCTAACAGTTGGCACTCTAACAACCTGGCCTCCAGGAACAAAAACATCCCTACTATGATGGGAGCTTCTATTACTACCAGCATTGCTAGGTGGTCTGCCAAGGGGCAGATTAGGAAGAGAACCCTGTAACACTCCCTCAAGGGGCTCCCCTGAGTCAGAGTGTGAGCTATCTATCAACTTTTCAGATGAGGTGCCACCCAGAGCCTTATCATTCTCAATAAGCATATTAGACAGAAATTCTCTAGTAGGGTTTTTTCCTACCACTAAACCTCTATCAATGCAGAGACTCCTTAGGCTCTTAAAGTTAAGGTGGTCATAAGTTGTATTGACCAAATTAAGAGGAGTTCCTACACCAGACATGATAGAAGAAGGTTTAGAGACAGATAAAAGAGAGAAAAAGTTTCAGGACTTTTTAAAGAACAGAAAAAAAACGTTTTCAACTTTTTGAAACTTTTGGAAAGTTTAGGAGTACTTTTCAGCACTTAGCAGATAGTGTAAGAGAAAAAAACCAAAACTTTTTGGTTAGGTGTACATACACTGAACTTGTTTTGTATATTATTCTCTTATGAAAAGTACAAAATGACGAAGTGGTAAGTAGTTACAAGTACTTATCCCACCACTGCACAACCAATGTAGGAGGCTGGCCTGGCTTGTAGTGGGTACCAAGGGGTACTTACACTCTGTACCAGGTCCAGTTATCCCTTATAAGTGTAGAAGAGATGTTTCTAGCAGCTTAGGCTGATAGAAGGTAGCTATAGCAGAGCAGCTTAGGCTGAACTAGGAGATATGAAAAGCTCCTACTATACCTCTGGTGTCATATGCACAATATCATAAGAAAACACAATACACAGATATACTAAAAATAAAGGTACTTTATTTTTATGACAATATGCCAAAAGTATCTCAGTGAGTACCCTCAGTATGAAGATGCCAAATATACACAAGATATATGTACACAATACCAAAAATATGCAGTAATAGCAAAAGGAAATAATGCAAGCAATGTAAAGTTACAGTAGATTGTAATAGGAGCACATAGGTATACTCCAAAAGTGGAATGCGAACCACAAATGGACCCCAAACCTATGTGAGCTTGTAGAGGGTCGCTGGGACAGTAAGAAAACAGTGAGAGTTAGAAAAATAGCCCACCCCAAGACCCTGAAAAGTAGGTGTAAAGTGCACCTATAACCCCCAGAGAGCACAGAAGTCGTGATAGGGGGTTTCTGCAAGGAAGACCAACACCAGCAAAGCAACCAAAGTGGATTTCTGGACCTGAGTACCTGTGGAACAAGGGGACCAAGTCCAAGAGTCGCGACAATGTCGAGAGTGGGCAGATGCCCAGGAAATGCCAGCTGAGGGTGAAAAGAAGCTGCCACCAGATGGTAGAAGCTGTGGATTCTGCAAGAACAAAGAGGGCTAGGAACTTCCCCTTTGGAGGATGGATGTCTCACGTCGTGAAAAAGCTTGAGGAGGTGTTCCCACGCAGAAAGACCGCAAACAAGCCTTGCTAGCTGCAAGGGTCGCGGTTAGGGTTTTTGGATGCTGCTGTGGCCCAGGAGGGACCAGGATGTCGCCACTTGGATGAGGAGACAGAGGGGGCGCCCAGCAAGTCAGGGAGCCCTCATAGAAGCAGGCAGCACCCGCAGAAGTACCCGAATAGGCACTTAGAAGAGGAGTGAACTGGAGTCCACCCGAAGTCAGAAAAGGGAGTCCCATGACGCCGGAGGACAACTCAAAAGGTTGTGCACTGCAGGTTCGAGTGTCGGGGACCCAGGCTTGGCTGTGCACGACGGAAATCTTGGAAGAGTGCACAGGAGCCGGAGCAGCTGCAAATCACGCGGTACCCAGCAATGCAGCCTAGTGTGGGGAGGCAAGAACTTACCTCCACCAAACTTGGACTGAAGAGTCACTGGACTGTGGGAGTCACTTGGACATGGTTACTGAGTTTCAGGGACCACGCTCGTCGTGCTGAGAGGGGACCCAGAGGACCGGTGATGCAGTCTTTTGTTGCCTGCGGTTGCAGGGGGAAGATTCCGTCGACCCACAGGAGATTTCTTCAGGGCTCCTGGTGCAAGAAGGAGGCAGGCTACCCCCAGTGCATGCACCATCAGAAAACAGGCGAGAAAGCCAGCAGGATGAAGCGATACAAGGTTGCAGTAGTCGTCTTTGCTACTTTGTTGCGGTTTTGCAGGCGTCCTGAGCAGTCAGCGGTCGATCCTTTGGCAGAAGGTGAAGAGAGAGATTTAGAGCAACACTGATGAGCACTTGCATTCGTTATCTGACGAATTCCCCAAAGCAGAGACCCTAAATAGCCAGAAAAGGAGGGTTGGCTACCTAGGAAGGAGGATAGGCTAGTAAGAAAGGTAAGAGCCTATCAGAAGGAGTCTCTGACGTCACCTGATGGCACTGGCCACTCAGAGCAGTCCAGTGTGCCAGCAACACCTCTGTTTCCAAGATGGCAGAGATCTGGAGCACACTGGAGGAACTCCCCTTTCCTTTGTCCAGTTTTGCGCCAGAGCAGGGCTGGGGGATCCCTGAACCGGTGTAGACTGGCTTATGCAGAGATGGGCTCTATCTGTGCCCATCAAAGCATTTCCAGAGGCAGGGGGAGGCTACTCCTCCCCAGCCCTGACACCTTTTTCCAAAGGGAGAGGGTGTAACACCCTCTCTCTGAGGAAGTCCTTTGTTCTGCCTTCCTGGGCCAGGCCTGGCTGGACCCCAGGAGGGCAGAAACCTGTCTGAGGGGTTGGCAGCAGCAGCAGCTGCAGTGAAACCCCAGGAAAGGCAGTTTGGCAGTACCCGGGTCTGTGCTAGAGACTCGGGGATCATGGAATTGTCTCCCCAATGCCAGAATGGCATTGGGGTGACAATTCCATGATCTTAGACATGTTACATGGCCATGTTTGGAGTTACCATTGTGACGCTATACATAGGTAGTGACCTATGTATAGTGCACGCGTGAAATGGTGTCCCCGCACTCACAAAGTCTGGGGAATTTGCCCTGAACAATGTGGGGGCACCTCGGCTAGTGCCAGGGTGCCCACACACTAAGTAACTTAGCACCCAACCTTCACCAGGTGAAGGTTAGACATATAGGTGACTTATAAGTTACTTAAGTGCAGTGGTAAATGGCTGTGAAATAACGTGGACGTTATTTCACTCAGGCTGCAGTGGCAGGCCTGTGTAAGAATTGTCAGAGCTCCCTATGGGTGGCAAAAGAAATGCTGCAGCCCATAGGGATCTCCTAGAACCCCAATACCCTGGGTACCTCAGTACCATATACTAGGGAATTATAAGGGTGTTCCAGTATGCCAACGTGAATTGGTAAAATTGTTGACTAGCCTGTTAGTGACAATTTGTAAAGAAGAGAGAGCATAACCACTGAGGTTCTGGTTAGCAGAGCCTCAGTGAGACACTTAGGCATCACACAGGGAACACATACATATAGGCCACAAACATATGAGCACTGGGGTCCTGGCTAGCAGGGTCCCAGTGACACATAACAAACATACTGACAACATAGGGTTTTCACTATGAGCACTGGGCCCTGGCTAGCAGGATCCCAATAAGACAGTGAAAACACCCTGACATATACTAACAAACAGGCCAAAAGGGGGGGTAACAAGGCTAGAAAGAGGCTACTTTCTCAGAGTCTTGACTTTTGTTGTCTGTAAGATATCGCTTTAATAGTTTCAACACTTCGTCTTCCTCAGTGGCTATTTTCCACTCCTCCTCTGTAATAACTCCCTTACACGCTTCATCCACACTAACAACTAATCACTGTCATTAATCGCATCTTCTTTGTCATTATGTAAAGGTAACGGTGACAGACAATCTGCATTTACATTTTTGATACCTGGAACATATCATAATACAAAATCATATTCTTGCACACAATATAACCATTTAGCAATCCTTGGTGTTGCCTTCCCTGCATCCCTTGTTGAAAATATATCTACCAAAGGCTTATGATCAGTTCTTATCTCAAAAGTAGTTCCCCACACATACGTTTTAAAATGATTAATTTCCCAGCATGCTAGTGCTTCTTTCTCTATAACAGAATACATATTGTAAGGAAATGCCTCCTTGGCATGGTTACCCCCTAACGTTTTGCCTTTTGTTGATGCCAGTTATGAATTGAAAGTGTGCTGGGACCTTGCTAACAAGGCCCCAGCACCAGTGTTCTTTCCCTAAACTGTACCTTTGTTCCCACAATTGGCACAGTCCTGCCACTCAGATAAGTCCCTTGTAAATGGTAAAAACAAACAAAAAAAAAAATGTAATGTAAATATATAATTTAAATAAGTCCCTTGTAAATGGTACCCCTAGTACCAAGGGCCCTGATGCTAGGGAAGGTCTCTAAGGGCTACAGCATGTCTTATGCCACCCTGGGGACCCCTCACTCAGCACATGCACACTGCCTCACAGCTTGTGTTTGCTGGTGGGGAGAAAAAGACTAAGTCAACATGGCACTCCCCTCAGAGTGCCATGCCCACCACTCACTGCCTGTGGCATCAGTAAGTCACCCCTCTAGAAGGCCTTACAGCCCTAAGGCAGGGTGCACTTTACCACGGGTGAGGGCATAAGTGCATGAGCACTATGCCCCTAAAGTGTCTAAGCAAAACCTTAGACATTGTAAGTGCAGGGTAGCCATAAAGAGTATATGGTCTGGAAGTTTGTCAAATACGAACTCCACAGTTCCATATTGGCTACACTGAAATTTGGGAAGTTTGGTATCAAACTTCTCAGCACAATAAATGCACACTGATGCCAGTGTGGAATTTATGCTAAAAAGCACCCAGAGGGCATCTTAGAGATGCCCCCTGAATACCAGTCCAAACACTAGTGTCAGGCTGACCAGTTCCTGCCAGCCTGCCACCACCAGACAGGTTTCTGGCCACATGGGGTGAGTGCCTTTGTCACCCTGTGGCCAGGAACAAAGCCTGCACTGGCTGGAGATGCTTCTCACCTCCCCCTGCAGGAACTGAAACACCTGGCCATGAGCCTCAAAGGCTCTACCCTGGTGTTACAGTGCCCCAGGGCACTCCAGCTAGTGGAGATGCCTGCCCCTCCGGACACAGCCCCCACTTTTGGTGGCAAGTCTGGAGGATATAATGAGAAAAACAAGGAGGGCCCACCCTCCAGCCAGGACAGCCCCTAAGGTGTCCTGAGCTGAGGTGACCCCTGCCTTAGGAAAGCCTCCACCTTGTTTTGGAGGATACCCCCAATAGGATTAGGGATGTGCCCCCCTCCCCACAGGGAGGAGGTACAAAGAGGGTGTAGCCACCCTCGAGGACAGTAGCCATTGGCTACTGCCCCCCAGACCTAAACACACCCCTAAAATGAGCATTTAGGGGTGACCCTGAACCCAGGAAATCAGATTCCTGCAACCTGAAGAAAGAAGAAGGACTGCTGACCTGAAAGCTCCGCAGAGACGACGGAGATGACAACTTCTTTGGCCCCAGCCCTACCGGCCTGTCTCCAGACTCAAAGAACCTGCACAGCAACGCATCCCCTGGGACCAGCGACCTCAGAGGACTCTGAGGACTGCCCAGCATCTAAAAGAACCAGAAGCTCCTGAGAACAGCGCACTGTTCACCAATTGCACCAACTTTGCAACTTTGAAACAACTTTAAAAGAACTCTCTCTTCCCGCCGGAAGCGTGAGACTTCTCCCTCTGCACCCGACGCCCCTGGCTCGAGATCCAGAGAACCAACACTGCAGAGAGGACTCCCAGGTGACTGCGACTTTGTGAGTAACCTGAGACGACCCCCCTGCACCCCCACAGCGATGCCTGCAGAGACGATCCAGAGGCTTCCACTGACCGCAACTGCCTGGAACAAAGATCCCGACGCCTGGACCAAGCACTGCACCCGCAGCCCCCAGGACCGAGAGGAACTGAACTCCAGTCCAGAAATGACCACCAGGTGACCCTTTGCCTAGCCCAGTCAGTGGCTGGCCCGAGAAGCCCCTCTGTGCCCTGCCTGCACTGCTAGAGTGACCCCAGGGGCCCTCCATTGCTTTCAATAGCAAACCCGACGCCTACTTTGCACACTGCACCCGGCCGCCCCTGTGCCGCTGAGGGTGTGTTTTGTGTGCCTGTTTGTGTCCCCCCCCAGTGCTCTACAAAACCCCACTGGTCTGCTCCCATAGGACGCGGGTACTTACTTCCTAGCAGACCGGGACCGGAGCACCACTGTTCTCCATAGGCGCCTAGGTGTTATGGGCCCTCCTTTGACCTCTGCACCTGACCGGCCCTGTGTTGCTGGTACGGTGGTTCTGGGGTTGCCTTGAACCCCCAACGGAGGACTGCCTATGCCCCAGGAACTGAACTTGTAAGTGTTGTACTTACCTGAGAACTTAACATTTACTTACCTCCCTCAGGAACTGTCGATTTTTGCAGTGTCCACTTTTAAAATAGCTTACTGCCATTTTATGCTAAACTGTGTACATTACTGTTTTAATTCAAAGTTCCCTACTTACCTGTGTGAAGTACCTTGCATTTTATGTACTTACCTCAAATCTTGAATCTTGTGGTTCTAAAATAAATTAAGAAAATATATTTTTATACAAAAACCTATTGGCCTGGAATTCAGTCTTTGAGTGTGTGTTCCTCATTTATAGCCTGTGTGTGTACAACAAATGCTTAACACTACCCTCTGATAAGCCTACTGCTAGACCACACTACCACAAATTAGAGCATTAGTATTATCTTTTATTGCCACTATCAATCTCTAAGGGGAACCCTTGGACTCTGTGCACACTATCTCTCACTTTGAGATAGTATATACAGAGCCAACTTCCTACACATATTTTCTGCTCCTTTCAGTGTGCGCGATGCAAATGCTACAATTCATTCCTGATTCCCCTTCCTTTGCATCAACACAACTCCTGATCCATAAGCACTAGCATCAACCATTGCAACGGTTTTATCTTGTGGGTCAAACGGTTTTAAAATTACAGCTGCCACAATCTCATTCTTCATGTTCACAAACGCTTTTTGGCATTCTTCATTCCACTCCAATAATGTGCCTTTCTTCAACAACATGCGTAATACTGACACTTTGGCCCTCATTTCGAACTCAGCGGGAAAACCCGGGGAGTTCGGCGCTGGCGGTCAACAAAAGACCGCCAGCGGAAAAGACCGCCCGCCGCCGGATAAACAACATTCTGCTGGGCGGAAACACTGTTTACGCCCGTCGGCCCAGCAGAATGCATGGCCGGGACATTGACGGCAGCTCCAAAAGGACCCGCCGCCAATGTTGGTCTGCGGCGGGTGCAGCAGCACCCGTCACGCATGTCACTGCCCGTAAATCGGGCAGTGACATGCGCTACGGGGCACTGCATGGGGGCCCCTGCACTGCAGGAGCCCTCAGGGGGGCCCCAAATCGGCCCCAGACACCTATTCCGCCAGCCTTTCCCTGGCGGTGGAAACCGCCAGGAAAAGGCTGGCGGAATCGGTATCTTTATCCGGAAGCAGCACTGCCCTGTCGGATAGGAAAACACTGCAAGCCTTACCGCTGGTGGTGGTGGTGTTTTCTGCCGTGGGGTTTTGGTTGGTTCAGAATATGGCGGTCTTCTTTGTTGGCAGCCCACAGCAAGATGTTGTAGGAGGCTGGCCTGGCTTATAGTGGGTACCAAGGGTACTTACACTCTGTGCCAGGACCAGGTATCCCTTATAAGTGTAGAAGAGGTGTTTCTAGCAGCTTAGGCTGATAGAAGGTAGCTATGGCAAAGCAGCTTAGGCTGAACTAGGAGACATGTAAAGCTCCTACTATACCACTGGTGTCATATGCACAATATCATAGGAAAACACAATACACAGAAGTAATAAAAATAAAGGTACTTTATTTTTATGACAATATGCCAAAAGTATCTCAGTGAGTACCCTCAGTATGAGGATAAGATATATACACAAGATATATATAGCCCAGGAGGGACCAGGATGTCGCTACTTGGATGAGGAGACAGAGGGGGCGCCCAGCAACGTAGGGAGCCCTCACAGAAGCAGGCAGCACCTGCAGAAGTACCTGAACAGGCACTTAGAAGCAAAGTGAATCGGAGTCCACCCGAAGTCACAAAAGGGAGTCCCACGACGCCGGAGGACAACTCAGGAGGTTGTGCACTGCAGGTTAGAGTGTCTGGGACCCAGGCTTGGCTGTGCACCAAGGAAATCCTGGAAGAGTGCACAGGAGCCGGAGCAGCTGCAAATCACGCGGTACCCAGCAATGCAGTCTAGCGTGGGGAGGCAAGGACTTTCCTCCACCAGACTTGGACTGAAGAGTCACTGGACTGTGGGAGCCACTTGGACAGAGTTGCTGGGTTCCAGGGACCACGCTCGTTGTGCTGAGAGTGGACCCAGAGGACCGGTGATGCAGTCTTTTGTTGCCTGTGGATGCAGGGGGAAGATTCCGTCGACCCACGGGAGATTTCTTCAGAGCTCCTGGTGCAGAGAGGAGGCAGGCTACTCCCAGAGCATGCACCACCTGGAAACAGTCGAGAAAGCCGGCAGGATGAAGCGATACAAGGTTGCTAGTAGTCGTCTTGCTACTTTGTTGCGGTTTTGCAGGCGTCCTGAGCAGTCAGCAGTCGATCCTTTGGCAGAAGGTGAAGAGGGAGATGCAGAGGAACTCTGGTGAGCTCTTGCATTTGTTATCTGGTGAGATCCCCAAAGCAGAGACCCTAAATAGCCAGAAAAGGAGGTTTGGCTACCTAGGAAGGAGGATTGGCTACTAAGAGAGGTAAGAGCCTATCAGAAAGAGTCTCTGACGTCACCTGCTGGCACTGGCCACTCAGAGCAGTCCAGTGTGCCAGCAACACCTCTGAATCCAAGACGGCAGAGGTCTGGGGCACACTGGAGGAGCTCTGGGCACCTCCCCTGGGAGGTGCAGGTCAGGGGAGTGGTCACTCCCCTTTCCTTTGTCCAGTTTTGTGCCAGAGCAGGGCTGGGGGATCCCTGAACCGGTGTAGACTGGCTTATGCAGAAATGGGCAGCATCTGTGCCCATCAAAGCATTTCCAGAGGCTGGGGGAGGCTACTCCTCCCCAGCCCTTCTCACCTTTTCCAAAGGGAGAGAGTGTAACACCCTCTCTCGGAGGAAGTTCTTTGTTCTGCCTTCCTAGGCCAGGCCTGTCTGGGCCCCAGGGGGGCAGAAACCTGTCTGAGGGGTTGGCAGCAGCAGCAGCAGTGAGACCCCAGAAAGGCAGTTTGGCAGTACCCGGGTTCTGTGCTAGAGACCCGGGGGATCATAGAATTGTCTCCCCAATACCAGAATGGTATTGGGGTGACAATTCCATGATCTTAGACATGTTACATGGCCATGTTCGGAGTTACCATTGTGAGGCTACACATAGGTGGTGCCCTATGTGCAGGGCACGCGTGTAATGGTGTCCCCGCACTCACAAAGTCCGGGAAATTTGCCCTGAACAATGTGGGGGCACCTTGGCTAGTGCCAGGGTGCCCACACACTAAGTAACTTTGCACCCAACCTTCACCAGGTGAAGGTTAGACGTATAGGTGACTTATAAGTTACTTATGTGTAGTGGTAAATGGCTGTGAAATAATGTGGACGTTATTTCGCTCATGGTGCAGTGGCAGGCCTGTGTAAGAATTGTCAGAGCTCCCTATGGGTGGCAAAAGAAATGCTGCAGCCCATAGGGATCTCCTGGAACCCCAATACCCTGGGTACCTCAGTACCATATACAAGGGAATTATATGAGTGTACCAGTATGCCAATGTGAATTGGTAAATTTAGTCACTAGCCTGTTAGTGACAAATTTGGAAAGCACAGAGAGCATAACCACTGAGGTTCTGGTTAGCAGAGCCTCAGTGAGACAGTTAGGCATCACACAGGGAACACATACAGGGCACATACTTATGAGCACTGGGGCCCTGCCTGGGAAGGTCCCAGTGACACATAGACTAAAACAACATATATACAGTGAAATATGGGGGTAACATGCCAGGCATGATGGTACTTTCCTACAGATGTCACCCTGGAAAACTAGAACATTCTTGATATCCTTCAATAATTTGCCCAAAAGCCTTTGGAAAATGGCGGTTGCTGACGCTAATCCAAATGGCATGTGTATGAAGCGAAACGCACCTTCTGGTGTTATGAATGGCGTTAAGTGCCTCGATTCCGAATGCAGTCATACTTGATGATAAGCACTGGACAAATCTATTGATTAAAAATACTTTGCATCCCTAACATTAGATATAATTTCATTAATGTGTGGCAGAGGGTGACGATCCACCCAAATTTGTTGGTTGAGATCTCTCAAATCCACACATATGCATTTTTTGCCATTGGCCTTCCGCGCTAGAACTATTGGACTTAACCATTCTGATGATTCTATTGGTTCTATCACTCCAGCTTCACATAGCCTGTCTAATTCATACTTAAGAGGGCCTCTCAAAGCAAGAGGAACGTTCCTCACCTTGTGGACTTTGAGAACATAGTTAGCTTTAAATACAATCTGGTGTTCAAAATTCTCCAAACATCCTAACTTCCCACTAAATCATTTTGGGAATTTCATGTGCCACTGACAACTCTCGGCTTCTCCTGCGACTAATACTTGATCAGGATGATTAGGATTAAGAATGATGTTTAACTCTTTCTGTTCCTTCCACCCTAAAAGTGCCTTTCCAGTCTCCAGCAAATAATTCTTGCCCTTTGTATTTCTATTCTTATATTCAATCGTGCCTCTGAAATAACCCAATAATGGTAGCTTCACCCCACAATATCCCTCTGGCTCTATGTCAGGCATGTCTAAATTACACCCACCTAACTTCAACCACGTCATTCTATCTATTATTGTGTAAGGTGAGCATGAATCCGCCCACACCACTGTATTATGATCATTATCTATATCATCAACCGTGTACTCTTCTTGGTCATTGCAGACTCAATTTATTGCACTCTTTTCCTGTCTATTTGACCTACACACTCGTGAAAAATGTCCCACCTTCTTACACTTAAAGCATCCTGCTTTAATAGCAGGACATGTGTTATCATCTTCAGCATGTCTGACACTCCCGCATCTGTAGCATATTTTTTTTGTCTTATTATAGAATACTTTAGCCCTAGCCCATGGTCCCAGCTCTTTTTTCGACTTTTGTATTACATTTATTTTAGTTTCTTGCACATGGTCCTTCTCAATGTTAAGTTCCTTCACATATCTTGATGTATTTTCTATGCGTCTCGCTACATTTATCACTTTCTGTAATAAAGGATCTTTTAATTCTAATAAACTTTCTTGTATCTTTATATTGTTAGTTCTATTTATAAACTGATTTCTTACAATCTCTTCAGGTAAGTCCTTGACTTTGCAGGTTAATGTTCTTAATACTGATATATACTGTTCTACGCTCTCTCCCAGTTGCTGTGACCTTGAGAAAAATGTGTGTCGTTCTACAACTACACTTAACTTCTTCCCATAGTTCTGCCCTAAGGCTTTCATAGCATGTTAATACTCATCGCTTTCTTCCTCTTCCTCTTCCGCATCTGAAATATCCTCCCCATCTCCCTCATGATTTGTTGTCACATTACGAGATGGCTTAGGTAAAGTTTTCAAGACCTTTCTTCTCTTTACACCTAAATTGTGTTTTAATAATGCTAATTTCCTTGCAGATAGAAAGGTTTCTTCTCATATCCCTTCTAGATAGGTCTCAAAGGATTCCTTCCAATCCTCCCATATTATGACTGGCAACCCTTGGTTTTGTAAAAACGTTTTGGGTGCCATTATCGATGAACTATCCATTTTCCAATAAATCTAAATATTTTGCCTTATATTCCGTTACGTGTTCCAATCTTTTCCCTAAATATATTGTTTTAAATGCACCTACTAGTTTAAATGTAATTGTGTTTTGCTCTAAAGAAAAATGTGCTTGGTAACAAATAGCTTATATCTGATAACACAACATAATTTCAAATCACAGAATAAATAACTAGTATCTAAATAACAAACTAAAATAAATTAAGTAGTCACCGTCTTCTGCTTCCAAATAAAGCTCTCTTGCCAGTATTATCTGTCCGCCGAAATGTTTGTTAGTTCGTTAACACAGCACTGTGTTCCACAGCACTTTACGTTGTCCCCAACTTCAACTTCTCCTTCGTTGTGCACTTCCTGGTTACCAAAGACATTGCCCTGGAAACTAATCAAGGTCTCCTGCAAAGCAGAACGTCACGTAACAAAGTGACTTGATGTAGTTGCTCAATCAATCAGGGATTTGTATAGTGCATATAATCACCCGTGAGGGTCTCAAGGTGCTAGGGGAAGGAAGGAGGGGGGAGGATCAGTCGAAGAGCCAGGTCTTGAGGTCCTTCAGGAAATGAGACAGGTTGGGAGATTGCCTGAGGTGGATGGGGAGGGTGTTCCAGGTCTTGGCGGCGATGTGGGAGAAGGATCTTCCTCTGGCTGTGGTTTTCCGGATGAGGGGGGCATTGGCGAGGGCCTAGTTGGCGGAGCGGAGTTGTCTGGCGGGAGTGTAGAAGGAGAGTCTGTGGTTAAGGTAGGCTGGTCCGGTGTTGTGTAGGGCCTTGTAGGCGTGGGTTAGGGGCTTAAAGGTGATTCTCTTGTCGAAAGGCAGCCAGTGTAGATCTCTTAGGAGGGTGGAGGTGTGGCTGTGTTGTGGGGCATTCTTGACGAGCCGGGTAGAGGCGTTCTGGATGCATTGTAGTCTTTTCCGGGTCTTGGTGGTGGTTCTGGCATAGAGAGCATTGCCGTAGTCGAGTCGGCTGCTGACAAGGGCCTGGGTGACTGTCCTTCTGGTTTTGGTGGGGATCCATTTGTAGATCTTTCGAAGCATGCGCAGGGTGTGGAAGCAACCTAATGAGACAGCGTTCACCTGTCGGTCCATTGAGAGCGATGAGTGTAAGATGACGCCGAGGTTGCGGGCGTGGTCAGTGGGGGTGGGGCATTTCTGAGTGCGGAGGGCCACCAGGACTTGTTCCAGGCGGAGGGTGTGGAGCAGAGGATGAGTACTTCTGATTTGTCTGAGTTCAGTTTGAGGCAACTATCTTTCATCCAGGCGGCGACTGCTTTCATTCTTTCGTGGAAATTGTTTTTGGTGGTGGTCAGGTTGTTGATGAGGGAGACTATCAGTTGGGTGTTGTCGGCATAGGAGATGATGTTGAGTGCGTGGCTTCTGATGATGGCGGTTAGTGGGGTCATGTAGAGGTTGAAGAGGGTGGGACTCAGTGAGGATCCTTGGGGGATGCCGCAGTTGATCTTGGTGGCTTCTGAGAGAAAGGGGGGGGGAGTCGGACCCTCTGTGTTCTGCCGGTGAGGAACGAGGGGAGCCATTGCAGTGCTGAGTCTCGGATGCCGGCATAGTGGAAGCGGGGTGCGTAGTGTGTTGTGTGAGACTGTGTTGAAGGCAGCAGAAAGATCCAGGAGGATGAGGGTGACAGTTTTGTCTCGGTCAAGGAGGGTGCGGATGCCGTCTGGCGGCGAGGAGGGCAGTCTCGTGCTATGGTTGGTTCTGAAACCTGACTGAGAGGTGAGTTGTTTGTTGACTGCCTTCGCAACGACTTTGGCCGGAAAGGGGAGCAGGGAGATGGGGCCAGTAGTTCTTTAGGTCTGTCGGGTGGCGGTGGCTTTCTTCAGTAGAGGTTTGATCTTGGCGTGTATCCAACTCTCTGGGAAGGTGGCAGATTCGATGGTGCGGTTGATGGTATGCTGGAGTTTGGGTGTGATGATATTGCTAGCTCTGTTGAAGATGTGGTGAGAGTAGGGGTCGGTGGGAGCTCCTGAGTGGATGGTTGCCATGATGTCACGGGTCTCTGTGTTGGTGATGATGTTCCAGCGGAGGAGGGTAGGGGGTGTGGTGACGCTTCCGTCTACGGGCTGGTGGTGAGAGTCGGGGGGCCCTCGGTGGTGAAGCTGTCGTAAATATCTGCAAACTTGCAATAGAAGTAATTGGCAAAGTTTTCGCAGAGTTCTTGCGACGGGGATGTCGGTGGAGTTGGAGTTGAGGTTAGTGAACTCTTTGATGACGGAAAAAAGTTCCTTGCTGTTGTGGGCATTTTTATTAATGCGTTGTTGCAGGGCGAGTCTTTTGGTGGTCCTAGTGAGCTGGTGGTGATGTTTGACGGCATTCTTGAAGGTTTTGTGATTTGCAGGGGTCTTGTGCTGTGGCCACTTCCTCTCCAGACGTCTGCAGACCTGTTTTGATTCTTTGAGTGCGGGTGTGAACCAGTTTGCTTTCTTGGCTGTGCTTCTGTGGTGGGGTGTCTTGAGGGGGGTGAGGGTGTTGGCGCAGTAGGTGATCCATGCGTGGAGGTTGTGTGCGGCAGTGTTGCCGTCATCGTTGGCTTGGGGGAGTGTTGCGTTGAGGCTGGCGGTGAGCTGAGCTTCAGTGACTTTGTTCCATTTTCTGCAGGGAAGTTGGACAGTGTGGTGTCAACCGATGGGTTTGTTGAAGGTTCAATGAATGCAGTGGTGGTCGGTCCATTGGAGTTCGGTGGTGTGGCTGACGGAGACGTGGTTGCTGGCGGAGAAAATGGGGTCCAGAGTGTGACCTGCCGAGTGAGTGGATGTGGTGACAAGTGTAGGAAGTTGGCTCTGTATGCACTATTTCAAAGTAAGAAATAGTATGCACAGAGTCCAAGGGTTCCCATTAGAGGTAAGATAGTGGCAAAATTAGATAATACTAATGCTCTATTTGTGGTAGTGTGGCCTAGCAGTAGGCTTATCAGAGGGTAGTGTTAAACATTTGTTGTACACACACAGGCAATAAATGAGGAACACACACTCAAAGACTTACTCCAGGCCAATAGGTTTTATATTGAAAAATATATTTTCTTAGTTTATTCTACGAACCACAGGTTCAAGATTTACACTTAATACTTTAAATGCAAGGTATTTCACTTAGATAGTCTAGGAACTTTGCACAAACACAATATCATGTACAGTCTTTGTAAAAATGGCAATAAGGTATTTTAAAAGTGGACACAGTGCAAAAATCAACAGTTCCTGGGGGAGGTAAATACATGTTAAGTTCACAGGTAAGTGAAACACTTATAGGGTTCAAAGTTGGGTCCATGGTAGCCCACTGTTGGGGGCTCAGGGCAACCCCAAAGTTACCACACCAACAGCTCAGGGCCAGTCAGGTGCAGAGGTCAAAGAGGTGCTCAAAACACATAGGCTTAAATGGAGGACAGGGGTACCCCGGTTCCAGTCTGCCAGCAAGTAAGTACCCGCGTCCTCGGGGGCAGACCAGGGTTTTTTTTTTAAGGGCACCGGGGAAGACACAAGAAGGCACAGAAAGTACACCGTCAGCGGCACAGGGGCGGCCAGGTGCAGTGTGCAAACAGGCGTCGGGTTTTGTTTTGGATTCAATGGAGGGACCCGGGGGTCACTCTAGCAGTGCAGACAGGCACAGGGCGGGGGCTTCTCGGACAGCCAACACCTGGGCAAGGCAGAGGGTCGCCTGGGGATCACGCCTGCGTTGAAGTTCGGTTCCTTCAGATCCTGGGGGCTGCGGGTGCAGTGTTGGTTCCAGGTGTCGGACCCCTTGTTAGGAGCAGTCGCGGTCAGGGGGAGACTCTGGATTCTCTCTGCAGGCATCGCTGTGGGGGGTCAGGGGGGTCGTCTCTGGTTACTCACGGGCTCGCAGTCACCGGGGAGTCCTCCCTGAGGTGTTGGTTTTCTGCAGGTCGAGCCGGGGGCGTCGGGTGCAGTGTGTCGAGTCTCACGCTTCCAGCGGGAAATGTGAAGTCTTTAAAGTTGTTTCTTTGTTGCAGAAAAGTTGCAGGATGTTGAACAGGGCTGCTGTTGACAGGAGTTTCTTGGTCCTTGGTTGCAGGGCAGTCCTCTGAGGCTTCAGAGGTCGCCGGTCCCTGTTGGATTCGTCGCTGTTGCAGTTTTCTTCGAAGTAGGGAGACAGGCCGGTAGGGCTGGGGCCAAAGCAGTTGTCATCTCCGTCTTCACTGCAGGGCTTCAGGTCAGCAGTCCTTCTTCTTGTTAAGGTTTCAGGAATCTCGTTTCCTAGGTTCTGGGGTGCCCCTAAATACTAAATTTAGGGGTGTGTTTAGGTCTGGGAGGGCAGTAGCCAATGGCTACTGTCCTTGAGGGAGGCTACACCCTCTTTGTGCCTCCTCCCTGTGGGGAGGGGGGCACATCCCTAATCCTATTGGGGGAATCCTCCATCCACAAGATGGAGGATTTCTAAAAGTAAGGGTCACCTCAGCTCAGGACACCTTAGGGGCTGTCCTGACTGGTGGGTGACTCCTCCTTGTTTTCCTAATATTCTTCTCCAGCCTTGCCGTCAAAAGTGGGGGCAGTGGCCGGAGGGGCGGGCATCTCCACTAGCTGGGGTGCACTGGGGCATTGTAACAAAAGGGGTGAGCCTTTGAGGCTCACTGCCAGGTGTTACAGTTCCTGCAGGGCGAGGTGAGAAGCACCTCCACCCAGTACAGGCTTTGTTCCTGGCCACAGAGTGACAAAGGCACTCTCCCCATGTGGCCAGCAACATGTCTGGTGTGTGGCAGGCTGGAAAAAACTAGTCAGCCTACACTGGAAGTTGTGTATGTTTTCAGCGGGCATCTCTAAGATGCCCTCTGGGTGTATTTTACAATAAATTGCACACTGACATCAGTGTGCATTTATTGTGCTGAGAAGTTTGATACCAAACTTCACAGTTTTCAGTGTAGCCATTATGGGGCTGTGGAGTTCGTGTTTGACAAACTCCCAGACCATATACTCTTATGGCTACCCTGCACTTACAATGTCTAAGGTTTTGCTTAGACGCTGTAGGGGCACAGTGCTCATGCACTTATGCCCTCACCTGTGGTATAGTGCACCCTGCCTTAGGGCTGTAAGGCCTGCTAGAGGGGTGACTTATCTATGCCACAGACAGTGTGAGGTTGGCATGGCACTCTGAGGGGAGTGCCATGTCGACTTAGTCATTTTCTCCCCACCAGCACAGACAAGCTGTGAAGCAGTGTGCATGTGCTGAGTGAGGGGTCTCTAGGGTGGCATAAGACATGCTGCAACCCTTAGAGACCTTCCCTGGCATCAGGGCCCTTGGTACCAGGGGTACCAGTTACAAGGGACTTACCTAGGTGCCAGGGTTGTGCCAATTGTGGAGGCAAAGGTACAGTTTAGGGAAAGAACACTGGTGCTGGGGCCTGGTTAGCAGGGTCCCAGCACACTTTCAAATCATAACTTGGCAACAGCAAAGGCAAAAAGTCAGGGGGTAACCATGCCAAGGAGGCATTTCCTTACAACGTGTTGCTTGAGTCCGAGGTTGGCGAGGTTTTCGATCAGGGTGGTGGAGTTGTTGTCGTTTGGGTTTTCCAGGTGGAAGTTGAGGTCCCCCAGTAGGATGTAGTCCTTGGATGTAAGGGCGTGGGTGGAGGCTAGGTCGGCGATGGTGTCGCAGAAAGGGGGTAGGGGCCCCGCGACCTGTAGATGAGAGTGCCCCGCAGAGTGGTGTTAGGGTTGGTTCCAATCTGGAAGTGGAGGAGTTCCATGTTGGTTGCGGAGTCTTCGGTGCTGGCGGATAGGCGTAGGGACTCTTTGTGGACGATGGCGATGCCTCCCCCGGGGCAGTTTGTGCAGTCTCTGCAGATGATTTTGTAGCAATCTGGGATGGCGATGTCAGGAGCCGAGGAGGGGTTAAGCCATGTTTCTGTGAGGAAGGCAACATCCAGGGATGTGGTGCAGATGAGGTTCCAGAGTTCGATGGCGTGTCTGTGGATGGAGCGAGTGTTGATTAGAATAGACCTGAGGCTGTGATCTGCTTTGTGGGGCCTCGGGATGGGCTTGAGTGACGGAGGCTGGTGAATCTGCAGTTGCGACAGGTGAAGAGTCCCTCGTGTTGCTTGGAGATGCCTTCTTGCAGTTGTTGTCGTGTCCTCGGTTGAGTGCGATAAGTGCTGCTGGAGTGTAGTGGTGGCAGGTGGGAGGTCCAGGGGTCCTGTCGCTGCTCACGTTCGGGTTGCGGACAAGCACAGACGGGCTTGCCTTAGGTGCCAGTGGCGCGGCTGCCATTAAGTACAGAGGCAGGGAAGAGAGGACAGCTGGGAGGTGGGAGCGGGAAACGGTGTGAAAAAAGGGGGCGGGTCTGCGGGGGTGACAGGGATAGAGCACGAGAGAAAAGAGGGGGTAGGGCCGCAGGGGCAGCAGCGGCAGGGAGTGAGAGAGGGGGGAGAGCGAGATTGAAGAGAGAGAGAGCGGAGTGAGGGGAAGAACCGAGGAAGAGAGGGAGAAAGCGCAGAAAGCGAAAGGCACAGAAGGAACAGCACAAAGAAATAACAGAGGGAAAAATAGAGGAAAAAAGAGAAAAGAGGCAGAGGGAAGCCTAGCAGAAGAGCAGAGCTCTCCCACTAGACACTAGGGATGAGACGCAGGCAGAAGCCTGCGGGTGGAGGAGAGCCTCGAACTTCTGACACAGGTCGGAGTTCGAGGCATAAAGAGCTTCCACTTGCCAGTGGAGCTACGAGGTGGCAGAGCAGTTTACTGACCAGGTCAGTTACTAAGAAACAACACCGCTTGCTGTCGTTCTGACCTCTCTGTACAACGGGACGCCAGCCCCCACATACTTCCTCACGATGCTCGGCTTGTCTCGCATGCTCTACCTTAACGGTATGGCTCAGGGTCCTTCACAGGCACCGTTCTCGCCTTCACTGTCACGCGGATTCTTTGCTTACATTTGAAAGCAACAACTAAATACCCACAAGATACGTGTTGAGTGCATGCTCCACACGCACTCCCTCACAAAGCTTGATGTGTGCACCATCACAAGTACTGGCCGCCAGGCGTACGTTCTCGATATTTTAAATTACGCTAGTGTAAGGGCTTACACTCACCAAAAATCTCAAGCTTCTTTGTCCTGTATGTAGGAGGCTGGACTGGCTTGTAGTGAGTACCAAGGGGTACTTGCACCTTGCACCAGGCCCAGTTATCCCTTATTAGTGTATAGGGTGTCTAGCAGCTTAGGCTGATAGATAATGGTAGCTTAGCAGAGCAGCTTAGGCTGAACTAGGAGACGTGTGAAGCTACTACAGTACCACTTAGTGTCATATGCACAATATCATAAGAAAACACAATACACAGTTATACTAAAAATAAAGGTACTTTATTTTTATGACAATATGCCAAAGTATCTTAGAGTGTACCCTCAGTGAGAGGATAGCAAATATACACAAGATATATATACACAATAGCAAAAATATGCAGTATAGTCTTAGAAAACAGTGCAAACAATGTATAGTTACAATAGGATGCAATGGGGAAACATAGGGATAGGGGCAACACAAACCATATACTCCAAAAGTGGAATGCGAGCCACGAATGGACCCCAAACCTATGTGACCTTGTAGAGGGTCGCTGGGACTATTAGAAAATAGTGAGAGTTAGAAAAATAACCCTCCCCAAGACCCTGAAAAGTGAGTGCAAAGTGCACTAAAGTTCCCCTAATGACAAAGTAGTCGTGTTAGAGGAATAATGCAGGAAAGACACAAACCAGCAATGCAACAACTGTGGATTTCCAATCTAGGGTACCTGTGGAACAAGGGGACCAAGTCCAAAAGTCACAAGCAAGTCGGAGATGGGCAGATGCCCAGGAAATGCCAGCTGCTCGTGCAAAGAAGCTTCGACTGGACAGAAGAAGCTGAGGTTTCTGCAGGAACGAAAAGGGCTAGAGACTTCCCCTTTGGTGGACGGATCCCCCTCGCCTTGGAGAGTCGTGCAGAAGTGTTTTCCCGCTGAAAGAACGCCAACAAGCCTTGCTAGCTGCAAATCGTGCGTTTGGCGTTTTTGGACGCTGCTGGGGCCCAGGAGGGACCAGGAGGTCGCAAATTGGACCTGCAGAGAGAGGGGACGTCGAGCAAGACAAAGAGCCCTCACTGAAGCAGGTAGCACCTGGAGAAGTGCCAGAAACAGGCACTACGAGGATGCGTGAAACAGTGCTCGCCGAAGTTGCACAAAGGAGTCCCACGTCGCCGGAGACCAACTTAGAAAGTCGTGCAATGCAGGTTAGAGTGCCGTGGACCCAGGCTTGGCTGTGCACAAAGGATTTCCGCCGGAAGTGCACAGGGGCCGGAGTAGCTGCAAAGTCGCGGTTCCCAGCAATGCAGCCCAGCGAGGTGAGGCAAGGACTTACCTCCACCAAACTTGGGCTGAAGAGTCACTGGACTGTGGGGGTCACTGGGACAGAGTCGCTGGATTCGAGGGACCTCGCTCGTCGTGCTGAGAGGAGACCCAAGGGACCGGTGATGCAGCTTTTTGGTGCCTGCGGTTGCAGGGGGAAGATTCCGTCGACCCACAGGAGATTTCTTTGGAGCTTCTGGTGCAGAGAGGAGGCAGGCTACCCCCACAGCATGCACAAGCAGGAAAACAGTCGAGAAGGCGGCAGGATCAGCGTTACAGAGTTGCAGTAGTCGTCTTTGCTACTATGTTGCAGGTTTGCAGGCTTCCAGCGCGGTCAGCGGTCGATTCCTTATCAGAAGGTGAAGAGGGAGATGCAGAGGAACTCGGCTGAGCTCATGCATTCGTTATCTAAAGTTTCCCCAGAGACAGAGACCCTAAATAGCCAGAAAAGAGGGTTTGGCTACCTAGGAGAGAGGAAAGGCTACTAACACCTGAAGGAGCCTATCAGCAGGAGTCTCTGACGTCACCTGGTGGCACTGGCCACTCAGAGCAGTCCAGTGTGCCAGCAGCACCTCTGTTTCCAAGATGGCAGAGGTCTGCAGCACACTGGAGGAGCTCTGGACACCTCCCAGGGGAGGTGCAGGTCAGGGGAGTGGTCACTCCCCTTTCCTTTGTCCAGTTTCGCGCCAGAGCAGGGGCTAAGGGGTCCCTGAACCGGTGTAGACTGGCTTATGCAGAATTGGGCACATCTGTGCCCAACAAAGCATTTCCAGAGGCTGGGGGAGGCTACTCCTCCCCTGCCTTCACACCATTTTCCAAAGGGAGAGGGTGTCACACCCTCTCTCAGAGGAAGTTCTTTGTTCTGCCATCCTGGGCCAGGCCTGGCTGGACCCCAGGAGGGCAGCTGCCTGTCTGAGGGGTTGGCAGCAGCAGCAGCTGCAGTGAAACCCCAGGAAGGGCAGTCTGGCAGTACCAGGGTCTGTGCTACAGACCACTGGGATCATGGAATTGTACCAACAATGCCAGGATGGCATAGAGGGGGCAATTCCATGATCATAGACATGTTACATGGCCATATTCGGAGTTACCATGGTGAAGCTACATATAGGTAGTGACCTATATGTAGTGCACGCGTGTAATGGTGTCCTCGCACTCACAAAGTTCAGTGAATTGGCTCTGAACAATGTGGGGGCACCTTGGCTAGTGCCAGGGTGCCCTCACACTAAGTAACTTTGCACCTAACCTTTACCAGGTAAAGGTTAGACATATAGGTGACTTATAAGTTACTTAAGTGCAGTGTAAAATGGCTGTGAAATAACGTGGACGTTATTTCACTCAGGCTGCAGTGGCAGGCCTGTGTAAGAATTGTCAGAGCTCCCTATGGGTGGCAAAAGAAATGCTGCAGCCCATAGGGATCTCCTGGAACCCCAATACCCTGGGTACCTCAGTACCATATACTAGGGAATTATAAGGGTGTTCCAGTAAGCCAATGTAAATTGGTAAAAATGGTCACTAGCCTGTCAGTGACAATTTGGAAAGAAATGAGAGAGCATAACCACTGAGGTTCTGATTAGCAGAGCCTCAGTGAGACAGTTAGTCACTACACAGGTAACACATTCAGGCACACTTATGAGCACTGGGGCCCTGGGTTACCAGGGTCCCAGTGACACATACAACCAAAACAACATATATACAGTGAAAAATGGGGGTAACATGCCAGGCAAGATGGTACTTTCCTACACAACCCCCCCCCCAAACGAAGGACAATAAGACTAGCCATTACCTGATGAGTCTTCATTGTCTAAGTGGAAATATCTGGAGAGTCCATCTGCATTGGAGTGGCTACTCCCAGGTCTATGTTCCACTGTATAGTCCATTCCCTGTAGGGATATGGACCACCTCAACAATTTAGGATTTTCACCTTTCATTTGTTTTAGCCAAAGTAGAGGTTTGTGGTCTGTCTGAACAATGAAGTGAGTGCCAAACAGGTATGGCCTCAACTTCTTCAGAGCCCAGACCACAGCAAAGGCCTCCCTCTCAATGGCAGACCAACGCTTTTCTCTAGGGGTCAACCTCCTACTAATAAAAGCAACAGGTTGATCCTGGCCCTCAGAATTAAGTTGTGATAGGACTGCCCCTACTCCAAGCTCAGATGCATCAGTTTGGACATAGAATTTTTTAGAGTAACAAGGGCTTTTCAGGACAGGTGCAGAGCACATGGCCTGCTTCAGCTCCTCAAAAGCTTTCTGACAGCTTGCTGTCCATAATACCTTTTTAGGCATTTTCTTGGATGTGAGGTCATTAAGAGGGGCTGCAATGGAGCCATAGTTCTTAATGAACCTCCTGTAATACCCAGTGAGGCCTAGGAAGGCTCTCACCTGAGTCTGAGTGGTAGGGGGAACCCAATCAATAATAGTTTGGATTTTCCCCTGAAGTGGTGCAATCTGTTCCCCACCAACAAGGTGTCCCACATAAACCACCTTACCCTGCCCTATCTGGCACTTTGAAGCCTTGATAGTGAGGCCTGCTTTTTGCAGAGCCTCCAAAACTTTCCATAGGTGGACCAGGTGATCATCCCAGCTGGAGCTAAAGACAGCTATATCATCCAAATATGCTGCACTGAAAGCTTCCAGCCCTTGCAGGACTGTGTTCACCAACCTCTGAAAAGTGGCAGGTGCATTTTTCAAACCAAAAGGCATTACAGTAAACTGGTAATGTCCTCCAATGGTAGAAAATGCAGTCTTAGGTTTAGCATCTTCTGACAATTTGATCTGCCAATACCCTGCAGTCAAATCAAAAGTGCTTAGATACTTGGCAGATGCCAGTGTATCTATAAGCTCATCTGCCCTGGGTATAGGGTGAGCATCAGTTTTGGTTACCAAGTTGAGACCTCTATAGTCTACACAAAACCGCATTTCCTTCTTTCCATCTTTAGAATTGGGTTTTGGTACCAGTACCACAGGAGAAGCCCATGGACTGTCAGAGTGCTCAACCACTCCTAGTTCCAACATTTTCTGAACTTCTTGCTTTATGCAGTCCCTGACATGGTCAGGCTGCCTATAGATCTTACTTTTGACAGGTAAACTGTCTCCAGTATCTATAGTGTGCTCACACCAAGAAGTGGTGCCTGGCACAGTAGAGAAGAGTTCTGAAAATTGTCCTAGGAGATTTACACAATTGTCTTTCTGCTCAGCAGTAAGACAATCAGCCAAAACTACACCTTCCACAAGAGCATCTTGATCTGTGGAAGAGAAGAGATCAGGTAGAGGATCACTGTCTTCTTCCTGTCCCTCATCTGTTGCCATGAGCAGGGTGAGATCAGCCCTGTCATAGTAGGGTTTCAGGCGGTTGACATGGAGCACCCTAAGGGGACTCCTGGCAGTGCCTAAGTCAACCAAGTAGGTGACTTCACCCTTCTTTTCAACAATTGTGTGGGGTCCACTCCATTTATCTTGGAGTGCTCTTGGGGCCACAGGCTCCAAGACCCACACTTTCTGCCCTGGTTGGTACTGAACCAAAACAGTCTTCTGATCATGCCATTGCTTCTGGAGCTCTTGGCTGGCCTGAAGGTTTTTACTGGCCTTTTTCATGTACTCAGCCATCCTTGATCTGAGGCCAAGTACATAGTCCACAATATCCTGCTTAGGAGCTTTTAAAGGTTGTTCCCAACCCTCCTTTACAAGTGTGAGTGGACCCCTAACAGGGTGTCCAAAAAGAAGTTCAAAGGGGCTGAAGCCCACTCCTTTCTGGGGTACCTCCCTGTAGGCAAAAAGGAGGCATGGTAGAAGGATATCCCATCTCCTGCGGAGTTTTTCAGGGAGACCCATAATCATGCCTTTGAGAGTTTTATTAAATCTTTCCACCAGTCCATTTGTTTGTGGATGATAGGGTGTTGTGAACTTGTAAGTTACACCACACTCCTTCCACATGGCCTTTAAGTATGCAGACATGAAATTGCTTCCCCTGTCTGATACTACTTCCTTTGGGAAGCCCACCCTGGAAAATATTCCCAGGAGGGCCTTTGCCACTGCAGGTGCTGTAGTGGTCCTTAAAGGAATAGCTTCAGGATATCTTGTGGCATGGTCCACTACCACTAAGATAAACCTATTGCCTGAAGCAGTAGGAGGGTCAAGGGGGCCAACTATGTCAACCCCTACCCTTTCAAAGGGAACCCCAACCACAGGCAGTGGGATAAGGGGTGCCTTTGGAGTGCCACCTGTCTTGCCACTGGCTTGACAGGTTTCACAGGACTTACAAAATTCCTTTGTGTCCTCAGACATCCTAGGCCAATGAAACAATGGAACCAATCTGTCCCAAGTTTTCATTTGACCCAGGTGCCCAGCTAGGGGAATGTCATGTGCCAGTGTTAGGAGGAACTTCCTGTACTCCTGAGGAATCACTAATCTCCTGGCAGCTCCAGGTTTAGGATCCCTATGCTCAGTGTACAAGAGGTTGTCCTCCCAGTAAACTCTGTGAGAGTCACTGACATCCCCATTAGCCTGTTTGACAGCTTGCTGTCTGAGACCCTCTAATGTGGGACAGGTTTGCTGTGCCACACTCAGCTCCTCTCTGGCAGGCCCCCCTTCACCCAAAAGCTCAGCAGTGTCTGCTTCCAGCTCCTCTGGTGTAGGTTCTGCACAGGGAGGGAATTCTTCTTCCTCAGAATTAGAATCCACTGTAGAGGGAGGGATAGTAGGAAGTGGTTTGCTTCTACTAGCCCTAGCTTTAGGGAGCACTTGGTCCATTGTTCCAGGATCCAAGCTTCCCTGTCCTTTTTGCTTTTTGGCCTGAGCCCTTGTCAAAGCAAAAATATGCCCTGGGATGCCCAGCATTGCTGCATGGGCCTCCAACTCCACATCTGACCAAGCTGATGTCTCCAAATCATTCCCTAATAGACAGTCTACAGGTAAATCTGAAGCTACCACAACTTTCTTTGGACCAGTTACCCCCCCCCCCAGTTGAGATTTACAACAGCCATGGGGTGGCTTTGTGTTATGTTGTGAGCATCGGTTACTTGGTACTGGTGTCCAAGTATGTGTTGTTCAGGGTGCACCAGTTTCTCAATCACCATTGTGACACTGGCACCTGTGTCCCTGTAGGACTGGACCTCAACACCATTTATTAGGGTTAGTTGCTTGTACTTCTCCAAGTTATGGGGGCAAGCAACCAAAGTGGCTAAATCAATAGCCCCTTCAGAGACTAAAGTAGCCTCTGTGGTCTCCCTAATCAGACCAACCCCAACTAAATTACCAAAAGTGAGCCCAGCTACTCCCTTGGATTGGCTATTAGTAGGTTTGCTCCCACCACCACTGCTATTAGTAGGGACACTAGGTGTAGCAGTAGGGGTTGTAGTGGTAGGAGCTGTGGTGCCTTTCTTTGGACAACTGGGATCTGTTGTCCAATGGCCTTTTATTTTACATAAATAGCACCATGGTTTCTTTTCCTTGTTCTGATTAAAGGAGGATTTGGACCCACCACCCCCACCAGAGTGTTTTTGTGGGCCTGATGAAGACTCATTTTTAGATTTGTCCCCACCCTTGTCTGAAGACTTACCATCCTTCTTTTTGTTGCCATCTTTGTCACCCCCTGTATGAACTTTTCTGTTCACTCTTGTTCTGACCCATTTGTCTGCCTTCTTTCCCAATTCTTGGGGAGAGGTCAGATCAGAGTCCACCAAGTACTGGTGCAACAAATCAGACACACAATTATTAAGAATATGCTCTCTCAGGATTAAGTTATACAGGCTGTCATAATCAGTAACTTTACTGCCATGTAACCACCCCTCCAAGGCCTTCACTGCCTGGTCAATGAAATCAACCCAGTCTTGTGAAGACTCCTTTTTGGTCTCTCTGAACTTTATCCTGTACTGTTCAGTGGTTAAGCCATAACCATTCATGAGTGCATTCTTAAGAACTTGGAAATTATTAGCATCATTTTCTTTCACAGTAAGGAGCCTATCCCTACCTTTTCCACTAAATGATAGCCATAGGATAGCAGCCCACTGCCTTTGAGGGACATCCTGTACAACACAGGCCCTCTCAAGTGCAGCAAACCACTTGTTAATGTCATCCCCCTCCTTATAAGGGGGAACTATCTTGTGCAGATTCCTGGAATCATTCTCTTTTGCAGGATGACTATGGGGAATACTGCTGCTGCCACCATGGGTATCTAAACCCAACTTCTGTCTTTCCTTCTCTAATTCAAAAGACTGTCTATCCAAATCCAGCTGTTGCTTTTTAAACTTCAGTCTGGTTTGTTCCACCCTCAACTTATTGAGTTCCCTCTCTAACATTCTGTCATCAGGGTTGGTGGGAGGGACATTTCTAGAAACAGAGCTATGATGGGAATGAACAGAAGGAGACCTGTCCCTTACAGAAGCCAACTTAACAGTTTGGTTTACAGAAACATTACTACCAGTATGGTGAGAATAAATGCTTTTGCTATGATGTGAGACAACACTATTTCTATGGTGTGGCTCATCATCATTACCATCTATGCTAGATTGTCTAGTAATGGGCAGGCTAGGAAGTTTCTTTCCTGAATCTTTTCCTGGGGGAGTCCCTGAATCTGATTGGGAACTATTAGGTACTTTTTCAACAGATGGGGCACCTATGGCCTTATCCTGTTCTCTAAGCATGTTAATTAATAGTTCTAAGGCAGGATTCTTCCCTACACTCAAACCTCTCTCTATACAGAGACTCCTTGCTCTTTTCCAGCTAAGGTTGTCATATGCAAGTTTGGACAGATCAACACTTTGGCCTGTGCCAGACATTTTTTAGAGAGAGTTAAAGTGATAGAGAAAGAGACAAAAGTTTTCAGAACTTTTTGGAAAGACAGAAAAAAAAACTTTTTAAACTTTTAAGAACTTTTTTGAAAGTTTAGAAGTACTTTTCAGCACTTAGAAAAGAGTGAAAAGAGGAAATGCAAAACTTTTTGGCTATGTGTATATACACTGACCTTGTTTTGTATATTTTTCTCTTATGAAAAGTACAATGACAAGAGTGGTAAGTAGTCTCAAGCACTTATCCCACCACTGCACAACCAATGTAGGAGGCTGGACTGGCTTGTAGTGAGTACCAAGGGGTACTTGCACCTTGCACCAGGCCCAGTTATCCCTTATTAGTGTATAGGGTGTCTAGCAGCTTAGGCTGATAGATAATGGTAGCTTAGCAGAGCAGCTTAGGCTGAACTAGGAGACGTGTGAAGCTACTACAGTACCACTTAGTGTCATATGCACAATATCATAAGAAAACACAATACACAGTTATACTAAAAATAAAGGTACTTTATTTTTATGACAATATGCCAAAGTATCTTAGAGTGTACCCTCAGTGAGAGGATAGCAAATATACACAAGATATATATACACAATAGCAAAAATATGCAGTATAGTCTTAGAAAACAGTGCAAACAATGTATAGTTACAATAGGATGCAATGGGGAAACATAGGGATAGGGGCAACACAAACCATATACTCCAAAAGTGGAATGCGAGCCACGAATGGACCCCAAACCTATGTGACCTTGTAGAGGGTCGCTGGGACTATTAGAAAATAGTGAGAGTTAGAAAAATAACCCTCCCCAAGACCCTGAAAAGTGAGTGCAAAGTGCACTAAAGTTCCCCTAATGACAAAGTAGTCGTGTTAGAGGAATAATGCAGGAAAGACACAAACCAGCAATGCAACAACTGTGGATTTCCAATCTAGGGTACCTGTGGAACAAGGGGACCAAGTCCAAAAGTCACAAGCAAGTCGGAGATGGGCAGATGCCCAGGAAATGCCAGCTGCGGGTGCAAAGAAGCTTCGACTGGACAGAAGAAGCTGAGGTTTCTGCAGGAACGAAAAGGGCTAGAGACTTCCCCTTTGGTGGACGGATCCCTCTTGCCTTGGAGAGTCGTGCAGAAGTGTTTTCCCGCTGAAAAAACGCCAACAAGCCTTGCTAGCTTCAAATCGTGCATTTGGCGTTTTTGGACGCTGCTGGGGCCCAGGAGGGACCAGGAGGTCGCAAATTGGACCTGCAGAGAGAGGGGACGTCGAGCAAGACAAAGAGCCCTCACTGAAGCAGGTAGCCCCCGGAGAAGTGCCAGAAACAGGCACTACGAGGATGCGTGAAACGGTGCTCGCCGAAGTTGCACAAAGGAGTCCCACGTCGCCGGAGACCAACTTAGAAAGTCGTGCAAAGCAGGTTAGAGTGCCGTGGACCCAGGCTTGGCTGTGCACAAAGGATTTCCGCAGGAAGTGCACAGGGGCCGGAGTAGCTGCAAAGTCGCGGTTCCCAGCAATGCAGCCCAGCGAGGTGAGGCAAGGACTTACCTCCACCAAACTTGGGCTGAAGAGTCACTGGACTGTGGGGGTCACTTGGACAGAGTCGCTGGATTTGAGGGACCTCGCTCGTCGTGCTGAGAGGAGACCCAAGGGACCGGTGATGCAGCTTTTTGGTGCCTGCGGTTGCAGGGGGAAGATTCCGTCGACCCACGGGAGATTTCTTCGGAGCTTCTGGTGCAGAGAGGAGGCAGGCTACCCCCACAGCATGCACAAGCAGGAAAACAGTCGAGAAGGCGGCAGGATCAGCGTTACAGAGTTGCAGTAGTCGTCTTTGCTACTATGTTGCAGGTTTGCAGGCTTCCAGCGCGGTCAGCGGTCGATTCCTTATCAGAAGGTGAAGAGGGAGATGCAGAGGAACTCGGCTGAGCTCATGCATTCGTTATCTAAAGTTTCCCCAGAGACAGAGACCCTAAATAGCCAGAAAAGAGGGTTTGGCTACCTAGGAGAGAGGAAAGGCTACTAACACCTGAAGGAGCCTATCAGCAGGAGTCTCTGACGTCACCTGGTGGCACTGGCCACTCAGAGCAGTCCAGTGTGCCAGCAGCACCTCTGTTTCCAAGATGGCAGAGGTCTGGAGCACACTGGAGGAGCTCTGGACACCTCCCAGGGGAGGTGCAGGTCAGGGGAGTGGTCACTCCCCTTTCCTTTGTCCAGTTTCGCGCCAGAGCAGGGGCTAAGGGGTCCCTGAACCGGTGCAGAATTGGGCACATCTGTGCCCAACAAAGCATTTCCAGAGGCTGGGGGAGGCTACTCCTCCCCTGCCTTCACACCATTTTCCAAAGGGAGAGGGTGTCACACCCTCTCTCAGAGGAAGTTCTTTGTTCTGCCATCCTGGGCCAGGCCTGGCTGGACCCCAGGAGGGCAGCTGCCTGTCTGAGGGGTTGGCAGCAGCAGCAGCTGCAGTGAAACCCCAGGAAGGGCAGTCTGGCAGTACCAGGGTCTGTGCTACAGACCACTGGGATCATGGAATTGTACCAACAATGCCAGGATGGCATAGAGGGGGCAATTCCATGATCATAGACATGTTACATGGCCATATTCGGAGTTACCATGGTGAAGCTACATATAGGTAGTGACCTATATGTAGTGCACGCGTGTAATGGTGTCCCCGCACTCACAAAGTTCAGTGAATTGGCTCTGAACAATGTGGGGGCACCTTGGCTAGTGCCAGGGTGCCCTCACACTAAGTAACTTTGCACCTAACCTTTACCAGGTAAAGGTTAGACATATAGGTGACTTATAAGTTACTTAAGTGCAGTGTAAAATGGCTGTGAAATAACGTGGACGTTATTTCACTCAGGCTGCAGTGGCAGGCCTGTGTAAGAATTGTCAGAGCTCCCTATGGGTGGCAAAAGAAATGCTGCAGCCCATAGGGATCTCCTGGAAGCCCAATACCCTGGGTACCTCAGTACCATATACTAGGGAATTATAAGGGTGTTCCAGTAAGCCAATGTAAATTGGTAAAAATGGTCACTAGCCTGTCAGTGACAATTTGGAAAGAAATGAGAGAGCATAACCACTGAGGTTCTGATTAGCAGAGCCTCAGTGAGACAGTTAGTCACTACACAGGTAACACATTCAGGCACACTTATGAGCACTGGGGCCCTGGGTTACCAGGGTCCCAGTGACACATACAACCAAAACAACATATATACAGTGAAAAATGGGGGTAACATGCCAGGCAAGATGGTACTTTCCTACACTGTACGGCAAGTTTTCCAGGATGATAATTTCCTCACCTTGGTCCTTCGATCTTTAGGCAGCCGGTACTACTTACATGAAATGTTCTTCAATCTGTTCACATTAGTCAGGGGTTGTTTTTTCCAAAAAATAATTCCACTCTTCATTGGTCTCTCACCGTAACCGCCTTGTCAGTCCATCCCATCCTCGTCACCATTGTTAAGAAACGAGGCAGTAGTAGTAGGTATGCAGATTTATTTAAGTTAACTGGAACAACCCCATCTCATGTCCAGCCTCCAGAGCAACTGTCTGCTTACTGATTGCTGCACTCCAACTCTGGAACACAGCAGTAGAGGCATCCCGTTGCTAGGATAAAACAGTTAACCCCACTTTTTGCCTGTTGTCAGTGTGCTTAGACTCTTTTCACTGGGATCCTGTTAACCAGGACCCCAGTGATTGTGCTCTCTCCTCTAAATTTGGTTGCCTTGGTACCCTTTACACCCCACAATTGGCATACTGGTGTATCCCTGTAAGTCCCTAGTATATGGTACCTAGGTACCCAGGGCATTGGTATACCAGCGGTTCCCCATGGGCTGCAGCATGCATTATGAGACTCATGGGAGCCCATGCACACTGTGTCCGCAGGCCTGCCATTTACAGCCTGCATGAAAAGGTGCATGCACCCTTTCACTGCTGGTGACTACACCAGGCCACTGTAAGTCACCACTATGGTAGGCCCTTCCAGCCCTAAGGGTAGGGTGCAGGTCCCTGCATGTGTAGGCATCCCTGCAGTAGCAGAGGTGCCCCTATGAACTCCAGTTCCAATTCCATGGACATCGTAAGTGCGGGGAAGTAATTTTAGCTATGTACTGGCCGTAGGTCACTCCCTATGCTCCAGCCAAGAAATTCCGAAGCTAGGCATGTTTGGTATCAAACACGTCAGAATCATACCCCAATACTGATGCCAGTATTGGTGGCATGATTCCATGCACTCTGGGGGCTCCTTGGAGGACCCCCCGCAGTTCTGCTCCTACCAGTCTTCCAGGGTCTGCGAGCAGTCCACGCTGCTGCAGCCCCTCAGACAAGATTCTGCCCTCCTACTGACTGACAAGCTGAAGCGGGTAAGGTAGAACAAAGGTTTTCTGTTGGAGAGGGTTGCTCCTCTCTCTTTTAAATAGGTGTGTAGGAAAGTACCATCTTGCCTGGCACGTTACCCCCAATTTTCACTGTATGTATGTATGTTTTAGCCCATATGTCACTGGGATCTTGCTAGGCAGGACCCCAATGCTCATAGTATGTGCCCTGTATGTGTTCCCTGTGTGGTGCTTAACTGTATCACTGAGGCTCTGCTAACCAGAACCTCAGTGTTTATGCTCTCTCTGCTTTCTAAATTTGTCACTGCACACTAGTAACTAAATTTACCAATTCTCATTGGCACACTGGTACACCCATATAATTCCCTTGTATATGGTACTTAGGTACCCAGGGTATTGGGGTTCCAGGAGATCCCTATGGGCTGCAGCATTTCTTTTGCCACCCATAGGAAGCTCAGACAATTCTTACACAGGCCAGCCACTGCAGCCTGAGTGAAATAACGTCCACGTTATTTCAAAGCCATTTTTCACTGCACATAAGTAACTTATAAGTCACCTATATGTGTAACCCTCACTTGGTGAAGGTTGGGTGCTAAGTTACTTAGTGTGTGGGCACCCTGGCACTAGCCAAGGTGTCCCCACATTGTTCAGGGCAAATTCCCCAGACTTTGTGAGTGCGGGGACACCGTTACACGTGTGCACTACACATAGGTCACTACCTATGTGTAGCGTCACAATGGTAACTCAGAACATGGCCATGTAACATGCCTAAGATCATGGAATTGTCACCCTAATACCATTCTGGTATTGGGGGGACAATTCCATGATCCCCCGGGTCTCTAGCACAGAACCCAGGTACTGCAAAACTGCCTTTCCGGGGTTTCCACTGCAGCTGCTGCTCCTGCGAACCCCTCAGACAGGTTTCTGCCCTCCTGGGGTCTGGGCAGCCCCAGCCCAGGAAGGCAGAACAAAGGATTTCCTCTGAGAGAGGGTGTTACACCCTCTCCCTTTGGAAAAAGGTGTGAAGGGCTGGGGAGGAGTAGCCTCCCCAAGCCTCTAGAAATGCTTTGATGGGCACAGATGGTGCCCATCTCTGCATAAGCCTGTCTATGCCAGTTCAGGGATCCCCAGCCCTGCTCTGGAGCGAAACTGGACAAAGGAAACGGGAGTGACCACTCCCCTGACCTGCACCTCCCATGGGAGGTGCCCAGAGCTCCTCCAGTGTGCTCCAGACCTCTGCCATCTTGGAGTCAGAGGTGTTGGAGGCACAATGGACTGCTCTGAGTGGCCAGTGCCAGCAGGTGACGTCAGAGACCCCCTCTGATAGGCTCAAACCTTTCTTGGTAGCCAGTCCTCCTGTCTTGGCAGCCAAACCTCTTTTTCAGGCTATTTCGGTTCTCTCATCTGGGTTATTCTTTAGATAACGAATGCAAGAGCTCACCAGAGTTCCTCTGCACTTCCCGCTTCACCTTCTGCCAAGGATCGACCGCTGACTGCTCCAGGACGCCTGCAAAACCGCAACAAAGTAGCAAGACGACTACCAGCAACATTGTAGCGCCTCATCCTGCCGGCTTTCTCGACTGTTTCCTGGTGGTGCATGCTCTGAGGGCTGTCTGCCTTCACCCTGCACTGGAAGCCAAGAAGAAATCTCCTGTGGGTCGACGGAATCTTCCCCCTGCTAACGCAGGCACCAAAAGACTGCATCTCCGGTCCTCTGGGTCCCCTCTCATCCTGACGAGCGTGGTCTCTGGAACACAGGTGCTATATCCAAGTGACCCCCATAGTCCAGTGATCCTTCAGTCCAAGTTTGGTGGAGTTAAGTCCTTGCCTCCCCACGCTAGACTGCAAACCTGTGTACTGCGTGATTTGCAGCTGCTCCGGCTTCTGTGCACTTCCCCAAGGATTCCTTTGTGCACAGCCTAGCCTGGGTCCCCAGCACTCTGTCCTGCAGGGCTCAACCCTCTGAGTTGGACTCTGACGTCGTGGGACCCTCCTTTTGTGACTCTGGTTACACCAATCTTCTAATTGCCTGCTCTGGTACTTCTGCGGGTACTGCCTGCTTCTGCGGGGGCTCTCTGAGTTGCTGAGTGCCCCCTCTGTCTCCTCCTCCAAGGGGCGACATCCTGGTCCTTCCTGGTCCCCAGCAGCACCCAAAAACCTCTACCGCAACCCTTGCAGCTAGCAAGGCTTGTTGGTGGTATTTCTGCGTGAAAACACTTCTGCAACATCCAGCACGCCGTGGGACATCTTCCATCCAAAGGAGAAGTTCCTAGCTCTCTTCGTTGTTGCAGAATCCAAAGCTTCTTCCATCCGGAGGCAGCCTTCTTGCACCTTCATCCGGGGTTTTCTGGGCTCCTGCCCCCCTCTGGACACTATCGCGACTCTTGGACTTGGTCCCCTTGCCTTGCAGGTCCTCAGGTCCAGGAATCCATCTTCAGTGATTTGCTGGTGTTTGTGGTTCTTGCAGAATCCCCCTATCACGACTATTGTGTCCTATTGGGGTAGTAGGGGTACTTTACTCCTACTTTTCAGGGTCTTGGGGTGGGTTATTTTGGACACCCTCCCTGTTTTCTTACAGTCCCAGCTACCCTCTACAAGCTCCCATAGGTCTGGGGTCCATTCGTGATTCGCATTCCACTTTTTGGAGTATATGGTTCGTGTTGTCCCTGGACCTATGTTTGCCTATTGCATCCTATTGTGATTCTACATTGTTTGCACTACTTTTCTTACTGTTACTTATCTGGTTTAGGTTTGTGTACATATAACTTGTGTATATTACTTACCTTCTAACTGAGGGTACTCACTGAGATACTTTTGGCATATTGTCATAAAAATAAAGTACCTTTATTTTCAGTAACTCTGAGTATTGGGTTTTCTTATGACATTGTGCTATATGATATAAGTGGTATAGTAGGAGCTTTGCATGTCTCCTAGTTCAGCCTAAGCTGCTCTGCTATAGCTACCTCTATCAGCCTAAGCTACTAGAAACACCTCTATTCTACTAATAAGGGATAACTGTACCTGGCACAAGGTGTAAGTACCACTAGGTACCCACTGGAAGCCAGGCCAGCCTCCTACATTGGTGGTGCAGCGGTGGGATAAGTACTTGTAACTGCTTTACCACTTTGTCATTTGGTACTTTTCATAAGAGAATCATATACCAAATAGTTCAGTATATGTACACTTAACCAAAAAAGTTTACTTTTCTATTCTAAAACTTTTAACAAAGTTCTGAAAAGTTTCTGAAAACTTCTAAAAAGTTTTCCCAAAGTTTGAAAAAGTTTTTTCTGGGCTTTCTAAAGTTCTTAAACTTTTTCTTTCTCACTATCTTTAAACCTATACTATCATGTCTGTTATAGAGTCCATTCTCAAAACTGTTAATGCAACTATAAAAGTTTGAGGGGTCTCTGCCTGGATAGAGGTTTGAGTATAAGTAATAATCCTACAAAAGAGTTTCTCTTTAACATGCTCATTGTAGATGACCAGAACCAGTCTGGCCCATCACAGGAGAGGTTAGAAAATGGGGAAGCTTCCCAGTCTGACTCAGGAGAGTTCCTTGAGAAAGCTGGGGAGGGTTCTTACAAGGGCCGGCCCCCTAGCAGGACACCAAGGGAAGCTGGTAGGGATAGAGGCTCACACAACAGTAGGGCATCTTTTATCCCTGGAGGCCAGGTTACTAGGGTCCAGACAGTTAGGGACAGGTCCCCCTCTGTTAGTACCCACATTTCCTCTGTGTCAAAACATTCCCAACCCACCCACCCTGAGGATAACTTGTTAGAAAGGGAACTCAAAAAGTTGAGGGTTGAAGAGACCAGACTGAAGCTTAAACAGCAACAGCTGGCCTTAGATAGGGAATCCCTAGACATAGAGAGGGAAAGACAGAGGGTGGGGTTAGCTCCCCATGGTGGCAGCAGCAGTATTTCTGATAGCAATCCTGTTAAAGAGCAAGATTCCAGGAATCTGCACAAGATAGTCCCCCCTTACAAGGAGGGGGATGACATTAATAAGTGGTTTGCTGCACTTGAGAGGGCCTGTATCATACAGTTGGTCCCTCAAAGGCAGTGGGCTATCTTTCACTGGAAAGGGTAGGGATAGGCTCCTTACTGTCATAGAAAGTGATGCCATTATTTACAAAGTTATGAAAGATGCACTCTTGGATGGATTTGGCTTAACCACTGAACAATACAGGATTAAGTTCAGAGACACCAGAAAAGAGTCTTCTCAAGACTGGACAGATTTTTTGGACTGTTCAGTGAAGGCCTTAGAAGGGTGGTTGCATGGCAGTAACGTTTCTGACTATGAAAGCCTGTACAATCTTATTCTGAGAGAGCATATTCTTAACAATTGTGTGTCTGACTTGTTGCACCAATACTTAGTGGACTCTGATCTGACAGACAAATGGGTCAGAACAAGGGTGAACAGAAAAGTTCATACAGGGGGTGACAAGGATGGCAAGAAGAAGGATGGTAAGTCTTCTGAGAAGGGTGGGGACAAAAGTAAACATTCTGAGGGTCATTACGACCCTGGTGGACGGCGGAGAAGCGGCGGTAAGACCGCCAACAGGCTGGTGGTCTAATTTTTGCGATTATGTCTATGGCGGTTACCGCCATGGTCATCCGCCGCTATTCCGTTCCGCCCCGCCAGGGCGGAGACGACCGCTGGGCTGGAGACCTGGGTCTCCAGCCCAGCGGTCGCCACTATACCGCCGGCGGTATTTGGACCCGGATGACCGCCACGGATTTCATGCAGTTTGGAACCGCCATGAAATCCATGCCAGTAAGCACTATTAGTGCCAGGGGTCTCCCCCACCCCCCAACCTCACCCGACTCCCTCCCCTACACCCCCCACCACCCCTGCCACCCCCCAAAGGTGGCAGGACCCCCCTCCCCACCCCGACCCCCAAAATCACATCACTCATTCACACACGACATGCACGCAGGCACCACCAACACACATACACGCACACACACCGACATACATGCCAACATCTACACACACAGTCAGACACGCACACCCACATTCAAACATACACGCACACATCCATACAGACATCCCTACAGACATACACGCACTCATTTCCAAACACCCAACACCCCCACAAGCATACACGCACTCACACACCCCCTCTACATACACACACGTACACCCCCATGCACGCACACAACACACAACATCCCCCCACCCCCTCCCCTAACGGACGATCGACTTACCTGGTCCGTCGATCCTCCGGGAGGGGACGGGATCCATGGGGGCTGCTCCGCCGACACCACACCGTCAACAGAACACCGCCACGCTGAATCACAGGACGTGATTCGGTGGCCGGTGTTCTGTTGACGTGGAGGTGGAGCAACCTCCACTTCCCCGCCGCCCGCCAGTATGGCTGTTGGCGGCTCTCCGTCCGAAAAAGGACGGAGAGCTGCCAACAGTCATAATACGCCGAGCGGAAAACCGCCACCACTGGCGGTCTGCAGCACGGCGGTCCCTCGGCGGTCTTGACAAAAGACCGCCTAGGTCAAAATGACCCCCTCTGAGTCTTCATCAGGCCCACAAAAATCCTCTGGGGGTGGTGGGTCCAAATCCTCTTCTAATAATCAACCTAAGAAGCCTTGATGTTATTTGTGTAAAGTCAAAGGCCATTGGGCAAGTGATTCCACTTGTCCAAAGAAAAACACCAAACCTCCCACCACCACAACCAATGCTGCAAATTCTAGTGCCCCTAGTAATAGCAGTGGTGGTGGGAAATCTACTACTAATAGCAAATCCAACGGTGGAGCTGGGCTCACTATTGGCAATGTAGTTGGGGTTGGTCTTGTTAGGGAGAGCACAGAGGCTGTTTTAGTCTCTGATGGTGGCATTGATTTTGCCACCATGGTTGCTTGCCCCCTTAATATGGGTAAGTACAAGCAACTTCCCCTAATCAATGGTGTTGAGGTTTAGGCCTACAGGGACACAGGACCCAGTGTAACTATGGTGATAGAAAAACTGGTCCACCCTGATCAACATCTACTTGGTCACCAGTACCAAGTGACAGACGCTCATAACAACACTCTTAGCTAAGAGCTTGGCTGTTGTGAATCTCAACTGGGGGGGTGTTTACTGGTCCAAAGAAAGTTGTGGTAGCCACATAATTACCTGTAGACTGTCTACTAGGAAATGATTTGGAGACATCAGCTTGGGCAGAAGTGGAGTTGGAGGACCATGCAGCAATGCTGGGCATTCCTGGGCATATTTTTGATTTAACAAGGGCTCAGGCCAAAAAGCAAAAAGGACAGGGTAACTTGGATCCTGAAACAATGGACCAAGTGCACCCTAAAGCTAGGGTTAGAAAGGGTAAATCCCTACCCACTATCCCTCCCTCTACAGATGATTCCCCTTCTGAGGAAGAGGGATTTCATCCCTGTGCAGAACCTACACCAGAGGAGCTGGCAGCAGACACTGCTGAGCTTTTGGGTGGAGGGGGGCCTGCCAGGGAAGAGCTGAGTGTGGCACAACAAACCTGTCCCACATTAGAGGGTCTCAGACAGCAAGCTGTCAAGCAGCACAATGGGGATGTCAGTGACAGTCATAGAGTATACTGGGAAGACAACCTCTTGTACACAGAGTCAAGGGACCCAAAACCTGGAGCAGCCAGGAGATTGGTCATTCCCCTGCAGTACAGAGAGTTTCTTCTCACTCTAGCACATGACATTCCTTTGGCTGGGCATTTGGGCCAGACGAAAACTTGGGAAAGACTTGTCCCCTTGTTTCACTGGCCTCATATGTCAGAGGACACAAAAGATTTTTGTAAGTCTTGTGTGACCTGCCAAGCCAGTGGCAAGACTGGTGGCACTCCAAAGGCCCCTCCAATTCCACTTCCAGTGGTTGGGGTGCCCTTTGAAAGGGTAGGGGTTGACATAGTTGGCCCCCTTGACCCTCCTACTGCTTCAGGCAATAGATTTATCTTGGTGGTAGTGGACCATGCCACAAGATACCCTGAAGCCATACCTTTAAGGACCACTACAGCTCCTGCAGTGGCAAAGGCCCTCCTAGGAATCTTTTCCAGGGTGGGCTTTCCTAAAGAGGTGGTGTCAGACAGAGGTAGCAACGTCATGTCTGCAAACCTAAAAGCAATGTGGAAGGAGTATGGTGTTACCTACAAGTTCCCCACCCCTTACCATCCACAAACAAATGGTCTGGTTGAGAGGTTTAACAAAACTCTCAAAGGTATGATAATGGGACTCCCTGAAAAACTCAGGAGGAGATGGGATGTCCTGTTAACTTGCCTCCTTTTTGCTTACAGGGAGGTACCCCTGAAAGGAGTCGGCTTCAGACACTTTGAACTCCTCTTTGGGCACCCTGTAAGAGGTCCATTTACACTTGTAAAGGAGGGTTGGGAACAACCTTTAAAAGCTCCTACACAGGACATAGTGGACTATGTACTTGGCCTAAAATCCAGAATGGCTGAGTATATGAGAAAGGCCAGTAAAATCCTTCAGGCCAGCCAGGAGCTGCAAAAGCAATGGCATGACCAGAAGGCTGTCCTGATCCATTACCAACCGGGACAGAAGCTGTGGGTATTGGAGCCTGTGGCCCCAAGAGAACTCCAAGACAAATGGAGTGGACCCCATCTAATTGTTGAAAAGAAGGGTGAGGTTACCTATTTGGTAGACCTGGGCACTGCCAGAAGTCCCCTTAGGGTGATTCATGTCAACCGCCTAAAACCCTACTATGACAGGGCTGATCTCACCCTGCTCATGGCAACAGATGAGGGACAGGAAGAAGAGAGTGACCCTCTCCCTCACCACTGAAGCAGATGCCTTAGTGGAGGGAGTAGTTTTAGCAGATTGTCTGACTGCAGAACAGAAAGACAACTGCATCAATCTCCTAAGCCAATTTTCAGACCTCTTTTCACTTATACCAGGTACAACATCCTGGTGTGAACACACAGTTGACACTGGTGACAGCCTGCCTGTCAAAAGTATAATTTATAGGCAGCCTGACCATGTTAGAGACTGCATCAAACAATAGGTACAGAAAATGTTGGATTTATGGGAGATTGCACCTTCTGAAAGCCCCTGGGCTAGCCCAGTAGTGCTTGTACCTAAACCTCACACCAAAGATGGAAAGAAAGAGATGAGGTTTTGTGTAGATTACAGAGGGCTCATTCAGGTAACCTAAACTGATGCTCACCCTATACCCAGGGCAGATGAGCCCATTGTGATACACTGGCTTCTGCCAAGTACCTTAGCCCTTTTGATCTAACTGCAGGGTATTGGCAGAATAGATTGGCAGAATATGCTAAACCAAAGACTGCATTTTCTACCATAGGAGGGCACTAACAATTCACAGTAATGCCCTTTGGTTTGAAAAATGCACCTGCCACTTTTCAGAGGTTGGTGAATACAGTCCTGCAAGGGTTGGAGGCTTTCAGTGCAGCATATCTAGATGATATTGCTGTCTTTAGCTCAACCTGGGATGATCACCTGGTCCACCTTTGGAAAGTTTTGGAGGCCCTGCAAAAAGTAGGCCTCACTATCAAGGCCTCAACGTGCCAGATAGGGCAGGGGAAGGTGGTTTATCTGGGACACCTGGTTGGTGGAGAACAGATTGCAGCACTACAGGGGAAAATCCAAACTATCATGGATTGGGTTTCCCCTACAACTCAGACCCAGGTGTAGGAAAGTACCATCTTGCCTGGCATGTTACCCCCATTTTTCACTGTATATATGTTGTTTTAGTTGTATGTGTCACTGGGACCCTAGTAACCCAGGGCCCCAGTGCTCATAAGTGTGCCTGTAAGTGTTACCTGTGTAGTGACTAACTGTCTCACTGAGGCTCTGCTAATCAGAACCTCAGTGGTTATGCTCTCTCATTTCTTTCCAAATTGTCACTGACAGGCTAGTGACCATTTTTACCAATTTACATTGGCTTACTGGAACACCCTTATAATCCCCTAGTATATGGTACTGAGGTACCCAGGGTATTGGGGTTCCAGGAGATCCCTATGGGCTGCAGCATTTCTTTTGCCACCCATAGGGAGCTCTGACAATTCTTACACAGGCCTGCCACTGCAGCCTGAGTGAAATAACGTCCACGTTATTTCACAGCCATTTTACACTGCACTTAAGTAACTTATAAGTCACCTATATGTCTAACCTTTACCTGGTAAAGGTTAGGTGCAAAGTTACTTAGTGTGAGGGCACCCTGGCACTAGCCAAGGTGCCCCCACATTGTTCAGAGCCAATTCACTGAACTTTGTGAGTGCGGGGACACCATTACACGCGTGCACTACATATAGGTCACTACCTATATGTAGCTTCACCATGGTAACTCCGAATATGGCCATGTAACATGTCTATGATCATGGAATTGCCCCCTCTATGCCATCCTGGCATTGTTGGGACAATTCCATGATCCCAGTGGTCTGTAGCACAGACCCTGGTACTGCCAGACTGCCCTTCCTGGGGTTTCTCTGCAGCTGCTGCTGCTGCCAACCCCTCAGACAGGCATCTGCCCTCCTGGGGTCCAGCCAGGCCTGGCCCAGGATGGCAGAACAAAGAACTTCCTCTGAGAGAGGGTGTGACACCCTCTCCCTTTGGAAAATGGTGTGAAGGCAGGGGAGGAGTAGCCTCCCCCAGCCTCTGGAAATGCTTTGTTGGGCACAGAGGTGCCCAATTCTGCATAAGCCAGTCTACACCGGTTCAGGGACCCCTTAGCCCCTGCTCTGGCGCGAAACTGGACAAAGGAAAGGGGAGTGACCACTCCCCTGACCTGCACCTCCCCTGGGAGGTGTCCAGAGCTCCTCCAGTGTGCTCCAGACCTCTGCCATCTTGGAAACAGAGGTGCTGCTGGCACACTGGACTGCTCTGAGTGGCCAGTGCCACCAGGTGACGTCAGAGACTCCTTGTGATAGGCTCCTTCAGGTGTTAGTAGCCTTTCCTCTCTCCTAGGTAGCCAAACCCTCTTTTCTGGCTATTTAGGGTCTCTGTCTCTGGGGAAACTTTAGATAACGAATGCATGAGCTCAGCCGAGTTCCTCTGCATCTCCCTCTTCACCTTCTGATAAGGAATCGACCGCTGACCGCGCTGGAAGCCTGCAAACCTGCAACATAGTAGCAAAGACGACTACTGCAACTCTGTAACGCTGATCCTGCCGCCTTCTCGACTGTTTTCCTGCTTGTGCATGCTGTGGGGGTAGTCTGCCTCCTCTCTGCACCAGAAGCTCCGAAGAAATCTCCCGTGGGTCGACGGAATCTTCCCCCTGCAACCGCAGGCACCAAAAAGCTGCATCTCCGGTCCCTTGGGTCTCCTCTCAGCACGACGAGCGAGGTCCCTCGAATCCAGCGACACCGTCCAAGTGACCCCCACAGTCCAGTGACTCTTCAGCCCAAGTTTGGTGGAGGTAAGTCCTTGCCTCACCTCGCTGGGCTGCATTGCTGGGAACCGCGACTTTGCAAGCTTCTCCGGCCCCTGTGCACTTCCGGCGGAAATCCTGTGTGCACAGCCAAGCCTGGGTCCACGGCACTCTAACCTGCATTGCACGACTTTCTAAGTTGGTCTCCGGCGACGTGGGACTCCTTTGTGCAACTTCGGCGAGCACCGTTTCACGCATCCTCGTAGTGCCTGTTTCTGGCACTTCTCCGGGTGCTACCTGCTTCAGTGAGGGCTCTTTGTCTTGCTCGACGTCCCCTCTCTCTGCAGGTCCAATTTGCGACCTTCTGGTCCCTCCTGGGCCCCAGCAGCGTCCAAAAACGCCAAACGCACGATTTGTGTGTAGCAAGGCTTGTTGGCGTCCATCCGGCGGGAAAACACTTCTGCACGACTTTCCAAGGCGTGGGGGATGCGTCCTCCAAAGGGGAAGTCTCTAACCCTTGTCGTTCCTGCAGTATTCACAGTTCTTCAGCCTAGTAAGAGCTTCTTTGCACCAACCGCTGGCATTTCTTGGGCATCTGCCCATCTCCGAGCTGCTTGTGACTTTTGGACTTGGTCCCCTTGTTCCACAGGTACCTTCAGACAGGAATCCATCGTTGTTGCATTGCTGATTTGTGTTTTCCTTGCATTCTCCCTCTAACACGACTATTTTGTCCTTAGGGGAACTTTAGTGCACTTTGCACTCACTTTTCAGGGTCTTGGGGAGGGTTATTTTTCTAACTCTCACTATTTTCTAATAGTCCCAGCGACCCTCTACAAGGTCACATAGGTTTGGGGTCCATTCGTGGTTCGCATTCCACTTCTGGAGTATATGGTTTGTGTTGCCCCTATCCCTATGTTTCCCCATTGCATCCTATTGTAACTATACATTGTTTGCACTGTTTTCTAAGACTATACTGCATATTTTTGCTATTGTGTATATATATCTTGTGTATATTTCCTATCCTCTCACTGAGGGTACACTCTAAGATACTTTGGCATATTGTCATAAAAATAAAGTACCTTTATTTTTAGTATAACTGTGTATTGTGTTTTCTTATGATATTGTGCATATGACACTAAGTGGTACTGTAGTAGCTTCACACGTCTCCTAGTTCAGCCTGAGCTGCTTTGCTAAGCTACCATTATCTATCAGCCTAAGCTGCTAGACACCCTATACACTAATAAGGGATACCTGGGCCTGGTGCAAGGTGTAAGTACCCCTTGGTACTCACTACAAGCCAGTCCAGCCTCCTACATTGGTTGTGCAGTGGTGGGATAAGTGCTTGAGACTACTTACCACTCTTGTCATTGTACTTTTCATAAGAGAAAAATATACAAAACAAGGTCAGTGTATATACACATAGCCAAAAAGTTTTGCATTTCCTCTTTTCACTCTTTTCTAAGTGCTGAAAAGTACTTCTAAACTTTCAAAAAGTTCTTAAAAGTTTAAAAAGTTTTTCTGTCTTTCCAAAAAGTTCTGAAAACTTTTTTCTCTTTGTCTATCACTTTAACTCTCTCTAAAAATGTCTGGCACAGGCCAAAAAGTTGAACTGTCCAAACTTGCATATGATCACCTTAGCTGGAAAGGAGCAAGGAGTCTCTGCATAGAGAGAGGTTTGAGTGTAGGGAAGAATCCTTCCTTAGAACTGTTAATTAATATGCTTAGAGTACAGGATAAGGCCATAAGTGCCCAATCTGTAGAAAAAGTAGCTAATGGTTCTCAATCTGATCCAGGGACTCCCCCAGGAAAAGGTTCTGGAAAGAAAATTCTCAGCCTGCCCATTACTAGACAGTCTAGCATAGTTGGTACAGAGGTTGAATCACATCATACTGATGATGTGCTCTCACATTATACTGGTAGCCAAGCTGTTAGGGTGCCCTCTGTAAGGGACAGGTCTCCTTCTGTTCATTCCCATCATACCTCTGTATCTAGAAATGTCCCTCCCACCCACCCTGATGACAGATTGTTGGAAAGGGAGCTCAATAGATTGAGAGTGGAGCAAACCAGACTGAAGCTCAAGAAGCAACAGCTGGATTTGGATAGACAGTCTTTAGAAATAGAGAGGGAAAGACAGAAAATGGGTTTAGATACCCATGGTGGCAGCAGCAGTATTCCCCATAGTCATCCTGCAAAAGAGCATGATTCCAGGAATCTGCATAAGATAGTTCCCCCTTACAAGGAGGGGGATGACATTAACAAGTGGTTTGCTGCACTTGAGAGGGCCTGTGCTGTACAGGATGTCCCTCAAAGGCAGTGGGCTGCTATCCTATGGCTATCATTTACTGGAAAAGGTAGGGATAGGCTCCTTACTGTAAAAGAAAATGATGCTAACAATTTCCAAGTTCTTAAGAATGCACTCCTGGATGGTTATGGCTTAACCACTGAACAGTACAGGATCAAGTTCAGAGATACCAAAAAGGAGTCTTCACAAGACTGGGTTGATTTCATTGACCAGGCAGTGAAGGCCTTGGAGGGGTGGTTACATGGCAGTAAAGTTACTGATTATGACAGCCTGTATAACTTAATCCTGAGAGAGCATATTCTTAATAATTGTGTGTCTGATTTGTTGCACCAGTACTTGGTGGACTCTGATCTGACCTCTCCCCAAGAATTGGGAAAGAAGGCAGACAAATGGGTCAGAACAAGAGTGAACAGAAAAGTTCATACAGGGGGTGACAAAGATGGCAACAAAAAGAAGGATGGTAAGTCTTCTGACAAGGGTGGGGACAAATCTAAAAATGAGTCTTCATCAGGCCCACAAAAACACTCTGGTGGGGGTGGTGGGCCCAAACCCTCCTCTAATCAGAACAAGGAAAAGAAACCATGGTGCTATTTATGTAAGATAAAAGGCCATTGGACAACAGATCCCAGTTGTCCAAAGAAAGGCACCACAGCTCCTACCACTACAACCCCTACTGCTACACCTAGTGTCCCTACTAATAGCAGTGGTGGTGGGAGCAAACCTACTAATAGCCAATCCAAGGGAGTAGCTGGGCTCACTTTTGGTAATTTAGTTGGGGTTGGTCTGATTAGGGAGACCACAGAGGCTACTTTAGTCTCTGAAGGGGCTATTGACTTAGCCACTTTGGTTGCTTGCCCCCATAACTTGGAGAAGTACAAGCAACTAACCCTAATAAATGGTGTTGAGGTCCAGGCCTACAGGGACACAGGTGCCAGTGTCACAATGGTGATTGAGAAACTGGTGCACCCTGAACAACACATACTTGGACACCAGTACCAAGTAACCGATGCTCACAACATAACACAAAGCCACCCCATGGCTGTTGTAAATCTCAACTGGGGGGGGGTATCTGGTCCAAAGAAAGTTGTGGTAGCTTCAGATTTACCTGTAGACTGTCTATTAGGGAACGATTTGGAGACATCAGCTTGGTCAGATGTGGAGTTGGAGGCCCATGCAGCAATGCTGGGCATCCCAGGGCATATTTTTGCTTTGACAAGGGCTCAGGCCAAAAAGCAAAAAGGACAGGGAAGCTTGGATCCTGGAACAATGGACCAAGTGCTCCCTAAAGCTAGGGCTAGTAGAAGCAAACCACTTCCTACTATCCCTCCCTCTACAGTGGATTCTACTTCTGAGGAAGAAGAATTCCCTCCCTGTGCAGAACCTACACCAGAGGAGCTGGAAGCAGACACTGCTGAGCTTTTGGGTGAAGGGGGGCCTGCCAGAGAGGAGCTGAGTGTGGCACAGCAAACCTGTCCCACATTAGAGGGTCTCAGACAGCAAGCTGTCAAACAGGCTAATGGGGATGTCAGTGACTCACACAGAGTTTACTGGGAGGACAACCTCTTGTACACTGAGCAAAGGGATCCTAAACCTGGAGCTGCCAGGAGATTAGTGATTCCTCAGGAGTACAGAAAGTTCCTCCTAACACTGGCACATGACATTCCCTTAGCTGGGCACCTGGGTCAAATGAAAACCTGGGACAGATTGGTACCACTGTTTCATTGGCCTAGGATGTCTGAGGACACAAAAGATTTTTGTAAGTCCTGTGAAACCTGTCAAGCCAGTGGCAAGACAGGTGGCACTCCAAAGGCACCCCTTATCCCACTGCCTGTGGTTGGGGTTCCCTTTGAAAGGGTAGGGGTTGACATAGTTGGCCCCCTTGACCCTCCTACTGCTTCAGGCAATAGGTTTATCTTGGTGGTAGTGGACCATGCCACAAGATATCCTGAAGCTATTCCTTTAAGGACCACTACAGCTCCTGCAGTGGCAAAGGCCCTCCTGGGAATATTCTCCAGGGTGGGCTTCCCAAAGGAAGTAGTATCAGACAGAGGAAGCAATTTCATGTCTGCATACTTAAAGGCCATGTGGAAGGAGTGTGGTGTAACTTACAAGTTCACAACACCCTATCATCCACAAACAAATGGACTGGTGGAGAGATTTAATAAAACTCTCAAAGGCATGATTATGGGACTCCCTGAAAAACTCCGCAGGAGATGGGATATCCTTCTACCATGCCTCCTTTTTGCCTACAGGGAGGTACCCCAGAAAGGAGTGGGCTTCAGCCCCTTTGAACTTCTTTTTGGACACCCTGTTAGGGGTCCACTCACACTTGTGAAGGAGGGTTGGGAACAACCTTTAAAAGCTCCTAAGCAGGATATTGTGGATTATGTACTTGGCCTCAGATCAAGGATGGCTGAGTACATGAAAAAGGCCAGTAAAAACCTTCAGGCCAGCCAAGAGCTCCAGAAGCAATGGCATGATCAGAAGGCTGTTTTGGTTCAGTACCAACCAGGGCAGAAAGTGTGGGTCTTGGAGCCTGTGGCCCCAAGAGCACTCCAAGATAAATGGAGTGGTCCACACACAATTGTTGAAAAGAAGGGTGAAGTCACCTACTTGGTTGACTTAGGCACTGCCAGGAGTCCCCTTAGGGTGCTCCATGTCAACCGCCTGAAACCCTACTATGACAGGGCTGATCTCACCCTGCTCATGGCAACAGATGAGGGACAGGAAGAAGACAGTGATCCTCTACCTGATCTCTTCTCTTCCACAGAACAAGATGCTCTTGTGGAAGGGGTAGTTTTGGCTGATTGTCTTACTGCTGAGCAGAAAGATAATTGCATAAATCTCCTAGGACAATTTTCAGAACTCTTCTCCATTGTGCCAGGCACCACTTCTTGGTGTGAGCACACTATAGATACTGGAGACAGTTTACCTGTCAAAAGTAAGATCTATAGGCAGCCTGACCATGTCAGGGACTGCATAAAGCAAGAAGTTCAGAAGATGTTGGAACTAGGAGTGGTTGAGCACTCTGACAGTCCATGGGCTTCTCCTGTGGTACTGGTACCAAAACCCAATTCTAAAGATGGAAAGTTTTGGAGGCCCTGCAAAAGGCAGGCCTCACTATCAAGGCTTCAAAGTGCCAGATAGGGCAGGGTAAGGTGGTTTATCTGGGACACCTTGTTGGTGGGGAACAGATTGCACCACTTCAGGGGAAAATCCAAACTATTATTGATTGGATTCCCCCTACCACTCAGACTCAGGTGAGAGCCTTCCTAGGCCTCACTGGGTATTACAGGAGGTTCATTAAGAACTATGGCTCCATTGCAGCCCCTCTTAATGACCTCACATCCAAGAAAATGCCTAAAAAGGTATTATGGACAGCAAACTGTCAGAAAGCTTTTGAGGAGCTGAAGCAGGCCATGTGCTCTGCACCTGTCCTAAAAAGCCCTTGTTACTCAAAAAAATTCTATGTCCAAACTGATGCATTTGAATTAGGAGTAGGGGCAGTCCTATCACAACTTAATTCTGAGGGCCAGGATCAACCTGTTGCTTTTATTAGTAGAAGGTTGACCCCTAGAGAAAAGCGTTGGTCTGCCATTGAGAGGGAGGCCTTTGCTGTGGTCTGGGCTCTGAAGAAGTTGAGGCCATACCTGTTTGGCACTCACTTCATTGTTCAGACAGACCACAAACCTCTACTTTGGCTAAAACAAATGAAAGGTGAAAATCCTAAATTGTTGAGGTGGTCCATATCCCTACAGGGAATGGACTATACAGTGGAACATAGACCTGGGAGTAGCCACTCCAATGCAGATGGACTCTCCAGATATTTCCACTTAGACAATGAAGACTCATCAGGTAATGGCTAGTCTTATTGTCCTTCGTTTGGGGGGGGTTGTGTAGGAAAGTACCATCTTGCCTGGCATGTTACCCCCATTTTTCACTGTATATATGTTGTTTTAGTTGTATGTGTCACTGGGACCCTAGTAACCCAGGGCCCCAGTGCTCATAAGTGTGCCTGTAAGTGTTACCTGTGTAGTGACTAACTGTCTCACTGAGGCTCTGCTAATCAGAACCTCAGTGGTTATGCTCTCTCATTTCTTTCCAAATTGTCACTGACAGGCTAGTGACCATTTTTACCAATTTACATTGGCTTACTGGAACACCCTTATAATCCCCTAGTATATGGTACTGAGGTACCCAGGGTATTGGGGTTCCAGGAGATCCCTATGGGCTGCAGCATTTCTTTTGCCACCCATAGGGAGCTCTGACAATTCTTACACAGGCCTGCCACTGCAGCCTGAGTGAAATAACGTCCACGTTATTTCACAGCCATTTTACACTGCACTTAAGTAACTTATAAGTCACCTATATGTCTAACCTTTACCTGGTAAAGGTTAGGTGCAAAGTTACTTAGTGTGAGGGCACCCTGGCACTAGCCAAGGTGCCCCCACATTGTTCAGAGCCAATTCACTGAACTTTGTGAGTGCGGGGACACCATTACACGCGTGCACTACATATAGGTCACTACCTATATGTAGCTTCACCATGGTAACTCCGAATATGGCCATGTAACATGTCTATGATCATGGAATTGCCCCCTCTATGCCATCCTGGCATTGTTGGGACAATTCCATGATCCCAGTGGTCTGTAGCACAGACCCTGGTACTGCCAGACTGCCCTTCCTGGGGTTTCTCTGCAGCTGCTGCTGCTGCCAACCCCTCAGACAGGCATCTGCCCTCCTGGGGTCCAGCCAGGCCTGGCCCAGGATGGCAGAACAAAGAACTTCCTCTGAGAGAGGGTGTGACACCCTCTCCCTTTGGAAAATGGTGTGAAGGCAGGGGAGGAGTAGCCTCCCCCAGCCTCTGGAAATGCTTTGTTGGGCACAGAGGTGCCCAATTCTGCATAAGCCAGTCTACACCGGTTCAGGGACCCCTTAGCCCCTGCTCTGGCGCGAAACTGGACAAAGGAAAGGGGAGTGACCACTCCCCTGACCTGCACCTCCCCTGGGAGGTGTCCAGAGCTCCTCCAGTGTGCTCCAGACCTCTGCCATCTTGGAAACAGAGGTGCTGCTGGCACACTGGACTGCTCTGAGTGGCCAGTGCCACCAGGTGACGTCAGAGACTCCTTGTGATAGGCTCCTTCAGGTGTTAGTAGCCTTTCCTCTCTCCTAGGTAGCCAAACCCTCTTTTCTGGCTATTTAGGGTCTCTGTCTCTGGGGAAACTTTAGATAACGAATGCATGAGCTCAGCCGAGTTCCTCTGCATCTCCCTCTTCACCTTCTGATAAGGAATCGACCGCTGACCGCGCTGGAAGCCTGCAAACCTGCAACATAGTAGCAAAGACGACTACTGCAACTCTGTAACGCTGATCCTGCCGCCTTCTCGACTGTTTTCCTGCTTGTGCATGCTGTGGGGGTAGTCTGCCTCCTCTCTGCACCAGAAGCTCCGAAGAAATCTCCCGTGGGTCGACGGAATCTTCCCCCTGCAACCGCAGGCACCAAAAAGCTGCATCTCCGGTCCCTTGGGTCTCCTCTCAGCACGACGAGCGAGGTCCCTCGAATCCAGCGACACCGTCCAAGTGACCCCCACAGTCCAGTGACTCTTCAGCCCAAGTTTGGTGGAGGTAAGTCCTTGCCTCACCTCGCTGGGCTGCATTGCTGGGAACCGCGACTTTGCAAGCTTCTCCGGCCCCTGTGCACTTCCGGCGGAAATCCTGTGTGCACAGCCAAGCCTGGGTCCACGGCACTCTAACCTGCATTGCACGACTTTCTAAGTTGGTCTCCGGCGACGTGGGACTCCTTTGTGCAACTTCGGCGAGCACCGTTTCATGCATCCTCGTAGTGCCTGTTTCTGGCACTTCTCCGGGTGCTACCTGCTTCAGTGAGGGCTCTTTGTCTTGCTCGACGTCCCCTCTCTCTGCAGGTCCAATTTGCGACCTTCTGGTCCCTCCTGGGCCCCAGCAGCGTCCAAAAACGCCAAACGCACGATTTGCGTGTAGCAAGGCTTGTTGGCGTCCATCCGGCGGGAAAACACTTCTGCACGACTCTCCAAGGCGTGGGGGATCCGTCCTCCAAAGGGGAAGTCTCTAACCCTTGTCGTTCCTGCAGTATTCACAGTTCTTCAGCCTAGTAAGAGCTTCTTTGCACCAACCGCTGGCATTTCTTGGGCATCTGCCCATCTCCGAGCTGCTTGTGACTTTTGGACTTGGTCCCCTTGTTCCACAGGTACCTTCAGACAGGAATCCATCGTTGTTGCATTGCTGATTTGTGTTTTCCTTGCATTCTCCCTCTAACACGACTATTTTGTCCTTAGGGGAACTTTAGTGCACTTTGCACTCACTTTTCAGGGTCTTGGGGAGGGTTATTTTTCTAACTCTCACTATTTTCTAATAGTCCCAGCGACCCTCTACAAGGTCACATAGGTTTGGGGTCCATTCGTGGTTCGCATTCCACTTCTGGAGTATATGGTTTGTGTTGCCCCTATCCCTATGTTTCCCCATTGCATCCTATTGTAACTATACATTGTTTGCACTGTTTTCTAAGACTATACTGCATATTTTTGCTATTGTGTATATATATCTTGTGTATATTTCCTATCCTCTCACTGAGGGTACACTCTAAGATACTTTGGCATATTGTCATAAAAATAAAGTACCTTTATTTTTAGTATAACTGTGTATTGTGTTTTCTTATGATATTGTGCATATGACACTAAGTGGTACTGTAGTAGCTTCACACGTCTCCTAGTTCAGCCTGAGCTGCTTTGCTAAGCTACCATTATCTATCAGCCTAAGCTGCTAGACACCCTATACACTAATAAGGGATACCTGGGCCTGGTGCAAGGTGTAAGTACCCCTTGGTACTCACTACAGGCCAGTCCAGCCTCCTACACCAGGTGAGAGTCTTTTTAGGCCTCACAGGGTACTACAAGAGATTCATCAAGAATTATGGCTCCATAGCAGCCCCTCTTAATAATCTCACAAGCAAGAAGATGCCTAAGAAGGTGTTATGGACAGCTAGCTGTCAGAAAGCTTTTGAGGAGCTCAAACAGGCCATGTGCTCTGCACCTGTCCTAAAAAGCCCATGTTACTCCCAGAAATTCATTGTTCAAACTGATGCATCTGAATTAGTGATAGCGGCAGTACTATCACAACTGAATTCTGATGGCCAGGATCAACCAGTTGCTTTTATCAGCAGAAGGTTGACCCCTAGAGAAAAGCATTGGTCTGCCATAGAGAGGGAGGCCTTTGCTGTGGTCTGGGCACTGACAAAAGTTGAGGCAATACCTGTTTGGCACTCACTTTATTGTTCAGACAGACCACAAACCCCTACTTTGGCTAAAACAAATCAAAGGTGAAAACCCTAAATTGTTGAGGTGGTCCATATCCCTACAGGGAATGGACTATATAGTGGAACATAGACCTGGGAGTACCCACTCCAATGCAGATGGACTCTCCAGATATTTCCACTTAGACAATGAAGACTCACCTGGACAAGGCTAGTCTTATTGTCCTTCATTTTGGGGGGGGGGGGGGGGGAGGGTTGTGTAGGAAAGTACCATCTTGCCTAGCATGTTACCCCCATTTTCACTGTATGTATGTATGTTTTAGCCCCTGTGTCACTGGGATCCTGCTAGGCAGGACCCCAGTGCTCATAGTATGTGCCCTGTGTGTGTTCCCTGTGTGGTGCCTAACTGTATCACTGAGGCTCTGCTAACCAGAACCTCAGTGTTTATGCTCTCTCTGCTTTCTAAATTTGTCACTGCAGGCTAGTGACTAAATTTACCAATTCTCATTTGCACACTGGTACACCCATATAATTCCCTTGTATATGGTACTTAGGTACCCAGGGTATTGGGGTTCCAGGAGATCCCTATGGGCTGCAGCATTTCTTTTGCCACCCATAGGGAGCTCAGACAATTCTTACACAGGCCTGCCACTGCAGCCTGAGTGAAATAACGTCCACATTATTTCACAGCCATTTTTCACTGCACATAATTAACTTATAAGTCACCTATATGTCTAACCTTCACCTGGTGAAGGTTGGGTGTAAAGTTACTTAGTGTGTGGACACCCTGGCACTAGCCAACGTGCCCCCACATTGTTCAGGGCAAATTCCCCAGACTTTGTGAGTGCGGGGGACACCATTACACGTGTGCACTACACATAGGTCACTACCTATGTATAGCGTCACAATGGTAACTCCGAACATGGCCATGTAACATGTCTAAGATCATGGAATTGCCACCCCAATATCATCCAATTCCATGATCCCCCGGGTCTCTAGCACAGAACCTGGGTACTGCCAAACTGCCTTTGCGGGGTTTTCACTGCAGCAGCCCCAGCCCAGGAAGGCAGAACAAAGGATTTCCTCTGAGAGAGGGTGTTACACCCTCTCCTTTTGGAAATAGGTGCGAAGAGCTGGGCAGGAGTAGCCTCCCCCAGCCTCTGGAAATGCTTTGATGGGCACAGATGGTGCCCATCTCCGCATAAGCCTGTCTACACCAGTTCAGGGATCCCCCAGCTCTGCTCCGGTGCGAAACTGGACATAGGAAAGGGGAGTGACCACTCCCCTGACCTGCACCTCCCATGGGAGGTGCCCAGAGCCCCTCCAGTGTGCCCCAGACCTCTGCCATCTTGGATTCAGAGGTGTTGGAGGCACAATGGACTGCTCTGAGTGGCCAGTGCCAGCAGGTGACGTCAGAGACCCCCTCTGATAGGCTCTTACCTTTCTTGGTAGCCAATCCTCCTGTCTTGGTAGCCAAACCTCCTTTTCAGGCTATTTAGGGTCTCTCCTCTGGGGTATTCCTGAGTTAACGAATGCAAGACCTCACCAGAGTTCCTCTGCACTTCCCTCTTCACCTTCTGCCAAGGATCGACCGCTGACTGCTCCAGGACACCTGCAAAACCGCAACAAAGTAGCAAGACGACTACCAGCAACATCCTGCCGGCTTTCTCGACTATTTCCTGGTGGTGCATGCTCTGAGGGCTGTCTGCCTTCACCCTGCACTGGAAGCCAAGAAGAAATCCCCCGTGGATCGACGGAATCTTCCACCTGCTAACGCAGGCACCAAAAGACTGCATCACCGGTCCCCTGGATCCCCTCTCGTCCTGACGAGCTTGCTCCCTGGAACACAGGCGCTATATCCAAGTGACCCCGCCTGTCCAGTGATCCTTCAGTCCATGTTTGGTGGAGGTAAGTCCTTACCTCCCCATGCTAGACTGCAAACCTGTGTACTGCGTGATTTGCAGCTGCTCCGGCATCTGTGCACTTCTCCAAGGATTCCTTTGTGCACAGCCTAGCCTGGGTCCCCAGCACTTCGTCCTGCAGTGCTCAACCCTCTGAGTTGGACTCCGACGTCGTTGGACCCTCCTTTTGTGACTCCAGTTACACCAATCTTCTAAGTGCCTGATCTGGTACTTCTGCGGGTGCTGCCTGCTTCTGCGGGGGCTCTCTGAGTTGCTGAGCACCCCCTCTGTCTCCTCGTCTGAGGGGCGACATCCTAGTCCTTCCTGGTCCCCAGCAGCACCCAAAAACCTCCACCGCGACTCTTGCAGCTAGGAAGGCTTGTTGGTGGTATTTCCTCATAGAAACACTTCTGCAACATCCAGCATGCCGCGGGACATCTTCTATCCAAAGGAGAAGTTCCTAGCTCTCTTTGTTGTTGCAGAATCCAAAGCTTCTTCCATCCGGAGGCAGCCTTCTTGCACCTTCATCCGGGGTTTTCTGGGCTCCTGCCCCCCCTGGACTCTATCGCGACTCTTGAACTTGGTCCCCTTGCCTTGCAGGTCCTCAGGTCCAGGAATCCATCTTCAGTGCTTTGCTGGTGTTTGTCGTTCTTGCAGAATCCCCCTATCACGACTATTGTGTCCTATTGGGGTAGTAGGGGTACTTTACTCCTACTTTTCAGGGTCTTGGTGTGGGGTATTTTGGACACCCTCACTGTTTTCTTACAGTCCCAGCGACCCTATACAAGCTCCCATAGGTCTGGGGTCCATTCGTGATTCGCATTCCACTTTTGGAGTATATGGTTTGTGTTGCCCCTAGACCTATGTTTGCCTATTGCATCCTATTGTGATTCTACATTGTTTGCATTACTTTTCTTACTGTTACTTACCTGTTTTGGGTTTGTGTACATATAACTTGTGTATATTACATACCTTCTAACTTAGGGTACTCACTGAGGTACTTTTGGCATATTGTCATAAAAATAAAGTACCTTTATTTTTAGTAACTCTGAGTATTGTGTTTTCTTATGATATTGTGCTATATGATGTGAATGGTATAGTAGGAGCTTTGCATGTCTCCTAGTTCAGCCTAAGCTGCTCTGCTATAGCTACCTCTATCAGCCTAAGCTGCTGGAAACACCTTTATTCTACTAATAAGGGATAACTGGACCTGGCACAAGGTGTAAGTACCACTAGGTACCCACTGTAAGCCAGGCCAGCCTCCTACAAGGTGTTATAAGGCTGGGGAGGGGTAGCCTCCCCATGCCACCAGGTTGCTTTGAGGAGCACATCTGGTGCCCTCCTTGCATAATCCATTTTGCACCAGTCCAGGGACCCCAGGCCCCTGCTCTGGCACGAAACTAAACAAAGGAAAGAAGAGTGACCACTCCCCTATCCCTCACCACCCCAGGGGTGGTGCCCAGAGCTCCTCCAGGTGGCCACATGATTCTGCCATCTTGAACCCAAGATGGGCAAAGCCCCCTGGGAGCATCTGACTGCTCAGGTTTGGCAGATGACGTCAGTGACCCCCTCTGAAAATGGTGGTCACCTTGCAAAGTGACTAAGCCCTTTTGTGGGCTTTTTATGGACTCCCTTGCGGGTGGGTCCCCAGATTCGGCATGCAAGACTCCACCAGGACTCCTCTGCAATGGCCTCTTCTGCTCCTGGCCACCGGAACTGCTGCTGGCCTCACAGGAACCAAACAAGCCTGCAAAACCGAGGCAACCTCTCCTTGCAACATTGTTTCTGCTGCTCCTTGCAGCAACTTGCAACATTTCCACAGCTGTGCATCCTGTGGTGTCAGGAAGACAGCTGCACCAAAAAAGCAAGAAGGAATCTCCCTTGGAGTGAAGGAGTCACTCCCCTGCATCTGCAGGCACCTAAGGGAACGACATCCGGCTGCTGAGGTCTGCTGTTCTCTGGACCTGCGAAGATTCTCCAACACAGGTGGTATTTCTGAGGGGTCCTCTGGGTCCTCTCTGCCTTCTGTTCAACTAGGGAGACGGTGAGCTTTTGCCTCTTCCTCCAGGAAGGAATCCCTGTGCACAGCGACTGTTGCAGAAGCCATGGTTTGTTGACTCCTGCCCCCAGGGATCTTCAGGGTCCAAGTAGCCCCTGCTTCCAGCACTCAACTTCTGCAAGGAAAGTCTCCTCTCTGCTGCTCCAGCAATGTGGAACTCCTCTTTATGTGTGCTGCCTGGGCCTCACTGCGACTTACTGTGACTGCTGCCAGTGGGTTGCTTGTGGGGGCTCTGACTGCTTCTACTGGCTGTCCTGTCTTCTTAGGCTCAGCACAGACTCTCCTCCCTCCCTAGTTGCGACAATGTACCTTGCTGGTCTTTTTCAGCCCTGCAAATCTTCTTCATCTCCAATTTGCATTTGCTTGTGCTTGTTGGTAGTCCTCCTGACCACTGACCCACCTGCATTCTGGCGACCGTCGAGGGACAGTTCTTAGGTGACTTCAGGAACTCCTCTGCCGCTCCTGGACTCCGCATCTAGACTTCATCCACCACAGTTGACCCAGATCTTCACCCACAGAAGGGTGGGCATTACCTCCTGCCCCACCTGGACACTCCTGCATGGACTGGACTCTGACCCCTTCTTTCACAGGTCCTCTTTGTAGGAAGTTGGCTTTGTATATACTATCTCAAAGTGAGAGATAGTGTGCACAGAGTCCAAGGGTTCCCCTTAGAGGTTGATAGTGGCAATAATAGATAATACTAATGCTCTATTTGTGGTAGTGTGATCGAGCAGTAGGCTTATCAGAGGGTAGTGTTAAGCATTTGTTGTACACACACAGGCAATAAATGAGAACACACATTCAAAGACTTACTCCAGGCCAATAGGTTTTTATATAGAAAAATATTATTTTCTTAATTTATTTTAGAACCACAAGATTCAGAATTCAAGTAAATACATAAATTGTAAGGTACTTGGCATAGGTAAGTATGGAAATTTGAATAGAAACAGTAAGGTACAAGGTTTTGCTAAAAATGGCAATAAGCTATTTTAAAAGTGAACACTGCAAAAATCAACAGTTCCTGGGGGAGGTAAGTACAAGTTAATTCTGCAGGTAAGTAACACACTTACAAGTTCAGTCTCAGAGGCATGGGCAGCACACTGTTGTGTGTTCAATTTAACTCCAAGCACCCAGCACCAGCAACACGGGGCCAGTCAGGTGGAGAGGTCAAAGAGGAGCCCAAATAACATAGGTGCCTATGGAGACATGGGGTGCTCCGGTTCCGGTCTGCTAGCAGGTAAGTACCTGCGTCCTCGGGGAGCAGACCAGGGGGGGTTTTGTAGAGCACTGGGGGGGTCATAAACAGGCACACACAGTACACCCTCAGCGGCACAGGGGCGGCCGGGTGCAGTGTGTGAAGTAGGTGTCGGGTTTGCTATTGGAAGCAATGGAGGGACCCAGGGGTCACTCTAGCGATGCAGCAAGGGCACAGGGGGGCTTCTCGGGTAAGCCACCGGCTGGGCAAGAAGGAGGGTCACCTGTTGGTCACTTTTGCACTGATAGTCAACTTCTCACGGACCTGGGGGCTCCGGCTGAAGTGCTTCTTCCAGGTGCTGGGTCCTTTGTTACCGGGCAGTGGCGGTCAGGGGGATCCTCCGGATTCTCTCTGCAGGCGTCGCTGTGGGGTTGCAGGGAGGTTGTCTCAGGGTATCCACGTTGTGGGAGTCGCCTGGGGGTCCTTGCTGAGGTGCTGTTTTCTCTGGCCACGGGCCGGGGGCGTCGGGTGCAGAGTGTGGAGACTCACGCTTCAGGAGTGAGGCTTGAGTCTTCTTTAAAGTTGGTTTCTTCTTGGTTGCTTGGACAGGGCTGCTGTCCTCTGGAGTTTCTTGGTCTTTAAGACGTTGCAGGGCAGTCCTCTGAGTCGCAGAGGTCACTGGTCCCCTCGGATACGTCGCTGTGGCAGGTTCTTTGAGTCTGAAGACAGGCCGGTAGGGCTGGGGCCAAGTCAGTTGTCATCTCCGTCATCTCTGCTGGGCTTTCAGGTCAGCAGTCCTTCTACTTGTTTCAGGTTGCAGGAATCCGGTTTCCTTGGTTCAGGGTTGCCCCTAAATCCTAAATTTAGGGGTGTGTTTAGGTCTATGGCTACTGTCTTTGAGGGTGGCTACACCCTCTTTGTGCCTCCTCCCTGTGGGGAGGGGGGCATATCCCTAATCCTATTGGGGGGAATCCTCCAAAACAAGATGGAGGATTTCCTAAGGCAGGGGTGACCTCAGCTCAGGACACCTTAGGGCTGTCCTGGATGGAGGATGGCCTCTCCTTGTTTTTCTCATTATCTCCTCCGGACTTGCAGCCAAAAGTGGGGGCTGTATCCGGAGGGGCGGACATCTCCACTAGCTGGAGTGCCCTGGGGCATTGTAACACCAAGCCTGAGCCTTTGAGGCTCACTGCTAGGTGTTACAGTTCCTGCAGGGTGACGGTGTGAAGCACCTCCACCCAGAGCAGGCTTTGTTTCTGGCCTCAGAGGGCACAAAGGCCCTCACCCCATGGGGTCAGAAACTCGTCTCTCAGCACCAGGCTGGCACAGACCAGTCAGACCTGCACTGAAGGATTGGGTAAAAATACAGAGGGCATCTCTAAGATGCCCTCTGTGTGCATTTTTTAATAAATCCAGCACTGGCATCAGTGTGAGTTTATTATGCTGAGCAGTTTGATATGAAACTTCCCAGTATTCAGTGTAGTCATTATGGAACTGTGGAGTTTGTTTTTGACAAACTCCTAGACCATATACTTAATATGGCTACCCTGCACTTACAATGTCTAATAATGGACTTAGACACTGTAGGGGCATAGTGCTCATGCAGCTATGCCCTCACCTGTGGTATAGTGCACCCTGCCTTAGAGCTGTAAGGCCTGCTGTGCCACAGGCAGTGGGTTGTGGGCATGGCACCCTGAGGGGGATGCCATGTCAACTTTGCCTTTTTCTCCTCACCCACACACACACAATCTGCAATGGCAGTGTGCATGTGTTAGGTGAGGGGTCCCTTAGAGTAGCACAACACATGCTGCAGCCCTTAGGGACCTTCCCTGGTCACAGGGCCCTTGGTACCACTGGTACCTTTTACAAGGGACTTATCTGTGTGCCAGGGGTGTGCCAATTGAGGAAACAATGGTACATTTGTAGTGAAAAAACACTGGTGCTGGGGCCTGGTTAGCAGGGTCCCAGCACACTTCTTAGTCAAGTCAGCATCAATATCAGGTAAAAAGTGGGGTGTAACTGCAACAAGGAGACATTTTCCTACACTCTTCATCCAGAATCCACTGTTGGGTTCCACTGGCCTGGTCTTGCATTGTTCCAATTCCAAGTCCCCATGTTAGCCTATGGGATGACAAGGTAACTTACCTCTGCTCTCCTGGTTGCTGGGGGTCTTCTAGTTACTCACCTCTCGGGGTTCCATACTCTCCCAGCCCTTGGATACTCCATATCCTTTGGTGGGGGACCCATTCTCACATTCCACCATTTTAGTTTATGGTTTAGCCCCCATAGTGCCCTCGCTATCTCTTGCTTTTTCTAATGTTTTTATGCTAATTCCCAGTACTTAACTGTGTATATTTTGTGTGTACTTATCTCCAGAGAGGGGGGATTGCCTAAAGAATTCTAGTTCAGTGTTACTGTTAGACCTAACAGCCTTATGGTGGTCCCCCCTAACTTTTTGCCTGCCTCCCTCCACTTTTTAGGTCGAGCGTAGCGTTCGACGTGTCGTATACTTGTAATATGGGTTCAAGCGAATTGAAGCAATTTCATTTGTTGGTTCCAGTGCCCTTCAAAAATCCTTGCTTGCTAGTGGTCAGTTCTGCCTCTTTGTCCTGCCTTTTTAGGGTCAAGTCTGCGTTGCATGCGCTTGCGCATGCGTATCGCAGCGAGACGCTTTAGTATTTAGAAAAGGGCTCGGAGCCCTGTCAACTTCACGTCAGTGTTTTTTATTGGTTCGTGGGCTTGCCTAATAAAATCTGCTTGCTTTGATTAGTCGAAGGCACACATACGTCATGCCTTTTCCGGTAGCTAGCCCTCCTCGAGCGCAGCGACCAAGTACAGAAAACATGCGAGGCTCGCTGTTATCCATCGGGCTCGTGGACTTCTTTTTCTCTAATTTACGAGCGCGATCTCGCTTGGCAGAAGTCGAGGGCTTTACATAGTTAATGCACTTTTGCCCGATAGGTGAAAAGTAGGGTTAGGAGTTTACAACGCGATCAGCTCTAACATGAGCAAACGCGAGATCCGTTGCATTGTAAATGCTTGTTAATTAAACCCTCCGTCAGTTGGCATTAATGGCGGGGTCTCCTCTGTGATAAAACCGGAAGAATAATAGCCTTTTTTCTATTCTTTATATCGTGCAGATGTGAACCAGCAGACGGCTGGCAAGGCGCAGTGCAAACAAATCACAAAGAGCAGCTCCCCAGCCCCCAGTCTGTCTGTTTAGTACAAGCACACATCCACGGAACCTGAGCTGCCAGAAAGGAGATTTCGATCAAGAGCCGCAGTTTTGGTCTGGACAGCTATTGTTTTAAAGAATCAGAGAGCACAGGCACTGTGCAGTGTATTACAAAGCCAATATCAGGATAAACAAGCATTTGCAATGGAATAGGTCTTGCATTTGTGAGAGTAAGAGCTATTGGCGTTGTAAATGACAATTGTCTCTTACTTATGTGTTTTGGTTTGGAGTGAAATGGGTGTATGAACAGAGACGCAGCTGCAGCACTGTCTATAGGACAAAGAATGGGGAATTACCACTGGGAACAGAGACACAGCTGTAGCACTGCCCAGGGGACTTAGAATGGAAGAGTTACCGACGGGACCAGCGAAGCAGCTGCAGCACTGTCTAGGGGACTGTGGTATGCTGTGTTACGAGCGGATCAAATAGAGTCAAAAGAATGGGGTATTTTACGTTTTTAAATTTTATTCTCTGTTTAGTCACAGGCTATTTCTTTTAACCGTAGTGTTAAGGGTCTAAGTCTTTGGGGTTCCTGTTTTTTCTTAACTTCTTTCTTCTCTCCTAGGTTTTCCTCGTTTTCCCCGTCGCCTTTGGTCTATGGAGGATGGGCGTCTCTCTCGGACCCCGGCCGAAATGAAAGAAACAGAAAAAGAATCGGTAAGTACTTCTGGGATACTGGGTGGGGTACGGTGCTCGTGAGGGTTAAGGCAGCATGCGGGCAAGTTCGTGAGGGGGTGATCAGGGTTGGGTTTTAGGGTTGCGGGGGTCCATACTGTGCCTATTTCCCTTCTTGCCCCTTCCCTTGTCTCTCATTCACCCTCCCCGTCCTTCCTCCCACTTCCCTGGTGCCTTTCCCCGTAACTGATTTTCCCCGTGACCCTCCCGTCCCTAGGAGGGACCGTACCTTGTCAAGCCATGACCCTCCTGGGTCGTGGCGGCTTTCTCGTTTCTCCGGTGTTTCTTCCTTTTCTAGCTCTCGCGTTTCGGTGTTTCCTCTGGGTGCTTCTTCCTGGTTCCTCGCCGGGGTGACTAACGGGTTTGTCCTCCTCTCTCCGGTCGGGATTTCCTTTCCGCTCGTCTCCTCTCCGCCACGCACTCCCGTCGCTCTCCACTCTTCTCCTCCCTGGTGCTCCGTTGCGCGCCTCCTTTCCGGATCCGCCTCCTTCTTTAGTCCGCGAAACCGGAAGTCGTCGATGCTGTGACGACGTGGCGTCTCCCCGTTGCCAGGGGAACGCCGCGCCGTTTCCGTGGATTCAGCCGAAAGATGGCGGACTCGAGGTGAGTGAGCCGGGTCCTCCGGGACCCGTCTACAGGGACAAAGAATGAAAAATTACCACTGAGACAGAGACACAGCTGCAGCGCTGCCTAGAGGACTTAAAATGGGGGAGTTACTGACAGAACAGAAAAGCAATTGCAGCATTGTCTAGAGGAATTAGAATGAGAATTTTCCTCTGTGTGTGACCAGAGACACAGCTGCAGCACTGCTTAGAGTACTTAGACTGGTAGAGTTACTGACGGGACCAGAGAAGCAGCTAGCAGCACTCCCTAGAGGACTAAGAATGAGGAATTACCACTGTGACCAGAGACACAGCTGCAAAACTGCCTAGAGTACTTAGAATGGGAGAGTTACTGACAAGACCAGAGAAGCAGCTAGCAGCAATGTCTGAAGGACTTAGAATGAGGCATTACCACTGGGACCAGAGAAGCAGCTAGCAGCACTTCCTAGAGGAATAAGAATGATGAATGAATGAGGAATTACCAATGGGACTAGAGAAGCAGCTTGCAGCATTGTCTAGATGAGTTAGAATGAGGAATTACCAACGGGACCAAAGAAGCAGCTAGCAGCACTTCCTAGAGGACTAAGAACGAGGAATTACCACTGAGACCAGAGAAGCAGCTGCATCACTGTCTAGAGGACTTAGAATGAGAAATTATCACTAGGACCAGAGAAGTAGGTGCAGCATTGTCTACAGGACTAAGAATGAGGGATTAACACTGGGACCGGAGAAGCAGCTAGCAGCACTGCCTAGAGGACTTAGAATGTTGAATTACCACTGGGACCAGAGAAGCAGCTAGCAGCACTGCCTAGAGGACTTAAACTGAGGAATATCCAACAGGACCTGAGAAGCAGCTTGCAGCATTGTCTAAAGGACTTAGAATGAGTACTTACCACTGGGACCACAGAAGCAGCTGGCAGCACTGTCTAGCGGAATAAGAATGAGGAATTATCACTGGGATCAGGGAAGCAGCTAGCAGCACTGCTTGGAGGACTGGGGCCAGAGAAGCAGCTGCAGCATTGTCTAGATTGAGGAATTACCGACAGGACCAGAAAAGCAGGGCGCAGCATTGTCTAGAGGATTTTGAATGAGGAATTATTGACGGGACCAGAGAAGAAGCTGGAAACAGTTCCTAGAGGACTAAGAATGAGGAATTACCACTTGGACTAATGAAGCAGCTGCAGCACTGCCTAGAGGACTTAGAATTAGGAATTACCACTGGGGCCAGAAAAGCAGCTAGCAGCACTGCCTAGAGGACTTACAATGAGGAATTAACGACAGAACCAGAGAAGCAGCTTACAGCATTCTCTAGAAGACTTAGATTGAGTAATTACCGATGGGACCAGAGAAGCAGCTAGCAGCACTTTCTAAAGGACTTAGAATGAGGAATTACCACTGGGACCAGAGAAGCAGCTAGCAGCACTGTGTAACGGACTAAGAATGAGGAATTATCACTGGGATCAGAGAAGCAGCTAGCAGAACTGTCTGGAGGACTGGGGCCAGAGAAGTAGCTGCAGTATTGTCTAGACTGAGGAATTACCGACAGGACCAGAAAAGCAGCTTGCAGCATTGTCAAGAGGACTGTGAATGAGGAATTATTGACGGGACCAGAGAATTTACCACAGGGACCACAGAAGCAGCTGCAGCATTGTCTACAGGACTCAGAATGATGAATTACCACTGGGACCAGAGAGGCAGCTTACAGCACTGTCTAGAGGATTTAGAATGAGGAATTACCACTAGGACCATAGAAGCAGCTAGCAGCACTGCCTAGAGGACTTAAACTGAGGAATTTCCAACAGGACCTGAGAGGCAGCTGCATCACTGTCTAGAGGACTTAGAATGAGAAAGTATCACAAGGACCAGAGAAGTAGGTGCAGCTTTGTCTACAGGACTAAGAATGAGGAATTAACACTGGGACCAGAGAAGCAGCTAGCAGCACTGCCTAGAGGACTTAAACTGAGCAATTTCCAACAGGACCTGAGAAGCAGCTTGCAGCATTGTCTAGAGGACTTAGAATGAGTACTTCCCACTGGGACCACAGAAGCAGCTAGCAGCACTGTCTAGCGGACTAAGAATGAGGAATTATCACTGGGATCAGAGAAGCAGCTAGCAGCACTTCTTGGAGGACTGGGGCCAGAGAAGCAGCTGCAGCATTGTCTAGATTGAGGAATTACAGACAGGACCAGAAAAGCATCTTGCAGCATTGTCTAGAGGACTTTGAATGAGGAATTATTGACGGGACCAGAGAAGAAGCTAGAAACAGTTCCTAGAGGACTAAGAATGAGGAATTACCACTCGGACCAATGAAGCAGCTGCAGCACTGCCTAGAGGACTTAGAATTAGGAATTACCACTGGGACCAGAAAAGCAGCTAGCAGCACTGCCTAGAGGACTTAGAATGAGGAATTAACGACGGAACCAGAGAAGCAGCTTACAGCATTCTCTAGAAGACTTAGATTGAGTAATTACCGATGGGACCAGAGAAGCAGCTAGCAGCACTTTCTAAAGGACTAAGAATGAGGAATTTCACTGGGACCACAGAAGCAGCTAGCAGCACTGTCTAGCGGACTAAGAATGAGGAATTATCACTGGGATCAGAGAAGCAGCTAGCAGCACTGCTTGGAGGACTGGGGCCAGAGGAGCAGCTGCAGCATTGTCTAGATTGAGGAATTACCGACAGGACCAGAAAAGCAGCTTGCAGCATTGTCTAGAGGACTTTGAATGAGGAATTATTGACGGGACCAGAGAAGAAGCTAGAAACAGTTCCTAGAGGACTAAGAATGAGGAATTACCACTCGGACCAATGAAGCAGCTGCAGCACTGCCTAGAGGACTTAGAATTAGGAATTACCACTGGGACCAGAAAAGCAGCTAGCAGCACTGCCTAGAGGACTTAGAATGAGGAATTAACGACGGAACCAGAGAAGCAGCTTACAGCATTCTCTAGAAGACTTAGATTGAGTAATTACCGATGGGACCAGAGAAGCAGCTAGCAGCACTTTCTAAAGGACTAAGAATGAGGAATTTCACTGGGACCACAGAAGCAGCTAGCAGCACTGTCTAGCGGACTAAGAATGAGGAATTATCACTGGGATCAGAGAAGCAGCTAGCAGCACTGCTTGGAGGACTGGGGCCAGAGGAGCAGCTGCAGCATTGTCTAGATTGAGGAATTACCGACAGGACCAGAAAAGCAGCTTGCAGCATTGTCTAGAGGACTTTGAATGAGGAATTATTGACGGGACCAGAGAAGAAGCTAGAAACAGTTCCTAGAGGACTAAGAATGAGGAATTACCACTGGGACCAGTGAAGCAGCTGCAGCACTGCCTAGAGGACTTAGAATTAGGAATTACCACTGGGACCAGAAAAGCAGCTAGCAGCACTGCCTAGAGGACTTAGAATGAGGAATTAACGACGGAACCAGAGAAGCAGCTTACAGCATTCTCTAGAAGACTTAGATTGAGTAATTACCGACGGGACCAGAGAAGCAGCTAGCAGCACTTTCTAAAGGACTAAGAATGAGGAATTACCACTGGGACCAGAGAAGCAGCTAGCAGCACTGTGTAGCGGACTAAGAATGAGGAATTATCACTGGGATCAGAGAAGCAGCTAGCAGCACTGCCTGGAGGACTGGGGCCAGAGAAGTAGCTGCAGTATTGTCTAGACTGAGGAATTACCGACAGGACCAGAAAAGCAGCTTGCAGCATTGTCAAGAGGACTTTGAATGAGGAATTATTGACGGGACCAGAGAATTTACCACAGGGACCACAGAAGCAGCTGCAGCATTGTCTACAGGACTCAGAATGATGAATTACCACTGGGACCAGAGAGGCAGCTTACAGCACTGTCTAGAGGACTTAGAATGAGGAATTACCACTAGGACCATAGAAGCAGCTAGCAACACTGCCTAGAGGACTTAGAATGAGAAATTACCGGCGGGACCAGAGAAGCAGCTTGCGGCATTGTCTATAGGACTAAGAATGAGGAATTACCACTGGGACCAGAGAAGCAGCAGCAGAACTGTCTAGAGGACTTAGAACGAGGAATGAGGAATTACCACTGGGACCAGAGAAGCAGCTGCAGCATTGTCTACAGGAGTAAGAATAAGAAACTACCACTGGGACCCGAGAAGCAGCTAGCTGCACTGTTTAGAGGACTTAGAATGAGGAATTACCACTGAGACAAAAGAAGCAGATAGCAGCACTGCCTACAGGACTTAGAATGAGGAATTACAGACGGGACCAGAGAAGCAGCTTGCAGCATTGTCTTGAGGACTTAGAATGAGGAATTACCAGCGGGCCCAGTGAAGCAGCTGCAGCATATTTTTCAGGACTAAGAATGAGGAATTTCCACTGGGACCAGAGGAGCAGCCTCAGCACTGTCTAGGGGACTTAGAAAGAGGAATTACCACTGGGACCAGAGAAGCAGCTAGCAACACTGCCTATAGGATTAAGAATGAGGATTTACCAGAAAAGCAGCTGCAGCTCTGGTTAGAGGAATTTGGAATGAGGAAGACTGAAAGTGGATGAGTGTGTGTATGCACACAGAGCCAATTATTTCTAAAGCAGAAGTAGAGGGAAAAGTGGCTTGGAAAAATTCAATTATGTATACCTGAGCAGAGACACCAGAACAAATGAAATCTGAAACCTTTGGTGCCTTTCTAGACACAGTTTCTTGACTGGTGTGGCGTGAACACATTGCGATGGACAACCAAAAAAACACTAAGGCTGCAATACCCAGATAGGAGGAGGGAGGACGGGCCATCACACGCTGTGACAGGAGGAAGCGTGGCCAACAAAAATGCTCTCTTAGTGAAATCGTCTGGGAGGGAACCGAGCACACAAAGGAGGAACATTTAGAAACAATGCACCAATAAAAAGAAAGCATTTAAGATGAGCACAACAAAGAACGAATGGCAGTATTGGGCTTGGTTAAAGCTCATAGACTGATTATGGCATGTCTTGCAGACAGCGCATGCTCACTGCCTATGCTTGACCTAAAAAGCAGGTATTGCCGTTGCAGCTGCCACGTCACTGAGAACATGTCACTTCATGAAACATATGAAATGACAAGCATGAGACTGAATCCCGGGGCTATAAGCACAATTCAAGGGCAGATGTCAGGAGTTCTACAGACATTTACCTCAGGACGATTTAGTCAGGTGGGGTAGCACAGTATTAAATATGAATGAATGAATGAATGAACGAATGAAGGAATGAACGAGAATGCTCGTATTACTCACACTACCTGCAATAGGCCTCTTGGAGTAGTGAAGCACTGACACCTACTGTGAGATGACACAACCAATTGGGAAGTACAATGCCGAGACCTAGCCGTTTCAGAAAAGCAAGACAATCTGCTTAGCAAGACGAAAACTATTGCAAGACACAATAACTAAGGCTACGTATATAGTTATTTTCTAGAATATACCCTGATAAATATTCCACAACATTAAAATATAAATAAATAGGATCCTGTCTTGTGGTATGACACCTAGCAATAAATAAATATCAAGTGTAACAAGTGATATGTCTCACTTCTGTATCAACACAATACACAAATTAGAAGCTGGCTGACTGAAATGACTGAATTTAAATACCCTACAAATGAAGCTGATATTGAGGAATATTGACAGGTAGTAAGTAGTGCATGTATGTAAACTGAGAATGGCAGATCCTGAAAGGATCTCCGAGGACCTGCACTCGGCGATAGGCACAAGAGCCTTTCCCTCAGAAGGTCACCTTTTAGGGTCTGCAGATTCTCTGCCACATACAGAGGTCTCCAAAGCCCAGGATTTCGGAAGCAGAAGTTTTATTAAGTGAAATAAATAGTTTTCCTCATTGTAGTCTACAAAGCTCCGTTCATAAATAGCGAAATCCGGTACACTCGATAATTGTGCAGGAACTCATCCAGTGCAATTATGTCTATCATCTGCAAATCATTTGATAATTACATCTTCGGAAGTAAGAGCTGCCCACATCTGGTTACAGATCATGTAGTGACATTAATTCAAAAACCAAACCTAAGTCCTCCTGACTCTGACTTTCGTTTCGAGCCTCTAGAGCAAAACCCTCTGCTGAGTAACACAGGGATTAAATTAAACACTATTTTCAGACACAAATTTCTGCCATAAAATGAGAGATTTAATTTACTCCTTTTGAGGAGGTCAGATTGGGTCTACTGCTAATGTAGCTCTTGGTTGTCTTCTAAATCTTAAGTCCTGCATATTGACACGTGCTAGAGGGGGCTCTTCGCATGTAATTCATTGCTGCTTAACAGAGAAAAGGGATTCAGTAATAGATGCCATAACATTTCCTGCAGAGCGCATCACGTCTATCTCCACTGGCACGGAGGGTAACCTTTTAACTTGTGTATTGGATTTTAATGCAATGAAGGGAGGCTCCAATGCTAACAAGAACTAGAGCGGTTACTAGGTCCCCTTCTACCCACGAAAGGCCCAAACAACCAACTGGTACTCCGACAGATTATTTCAGCAGTGGGGATGGTCATCGAGCAGCTATACCTTCATGAAGAAAATTTCGATTTCTCTTGATAGGTAGCTCCAGCCTACCATGTCAAAAGCTTTTCCTCTGTAAATCGAAACAACAGGGTCACAATCCCCAGCCAAGGTGCATAATCATAGGAAAAACCTTGCTTAGTTAATCGGCCAGTAATTGGCCAATATTTTGACACCTGAGCTTATTAATGGGATGTGCTTATACTGTTCACAGTTATTGGAGCTCCCAATTGGTTTGAGATGGCAGTAATTATTACAAATTATTTAATTTTGGCCTGACCTCCTTCTTCTGTGGTATGATTTTTGACAAGTCGGTGGCTCAAACTGAAAGGTTCATCCATCTGAGTGGCCTCTTAAGAAAAAGATGCAGTGTTAGTATTATTTGGAAGGTAGACCTGAATGTCACATTGCTTTATGTAGGCAAATAGGTAATAACAATATCTTGGCAGCTAATTCAACAACAGGCTCAAATCTATTCAACTTATCCTTATTTGTCACCCTCCAGTTTCATCAACATCTTCTACTGAGATACTCAATTTTATTTCCCAATAATATTTGACTTGTAACCAATTAACACCCCGAGTTATCTTTATCCCTCAAGAAAAGGACTAAGTGGTCTGCATGGATATTCTTTCTGAGGGGTCTACAAGGCTTTATTCTGATCCAACAAATTAAAGCTTTCACTCAAGCTGTTGGACATAATGTAGACCCTATTTTCTCCATCAGTCTTGGTGTTCTTCAAGACACCCATTGTACTTACATGGACAGACCACTATTTAACTTTAATTTATATTCACATTAGGCTCTCTGTTCACACAAGTATGCATATTGTACAATCTCTAAAGTGACTTTTTCTTATACTTTCAAACAATTCTTCAAAGCTGAAACATAATATCTTCTTAGGTAACAATGCAACTTGTTGGCCAGCCCAAGTGTCCATGCTGGAGAAATTGCTTGACCTCATTGCATTGGGGCTGGGTCTCTGAACCACCCCCTTTGTAAATGATGCACACCTGCATTTGTAAACAGAAAAGGCAAAGACCAGGGTCTTCAAATGAGTTTAGAACCATATGTAAAGCAGCAGCAATAAACTGGCAATACAGCAATAACTGAATGGCTTGTTTCAGGTCATCACACCCCTATATTGACTATGTCAATCAGATTGGATCCTTTCAGCTCAAAGCCTTCGAGAGACATGTTTTGCTATAATCGATTAACTAGATAGCCGAGCGTATCTGTTGTGTAAACGACTGCTGCACTTGAACAGTGCACCAATGAATTCCACCCCTTTCAAGATGAAGCCAATATCATAAATAAGGGGTTCGCTTTTGAACATGCTTCCCCTTCAGCTCCTTTGTCCATCTTTGTCCCGCCTGAGATTGCTCACCAGGGTTTGTCAACATCTTCTCCTCTTACTAGAAATGATTTCAGTAAGACAGCCATTGTTACGCCGTGACTTAAAAACTCAAATGGAATCCTACGGGTTCGACCAGTGATCTGCTGCCATTTCCTGTACAAATCTCGGAAAGACTTAATTCTTTATTCCTGACAGTTGCAAAAAACTAACTGATATCTCCAGCACCATGGACATATGTCAAAACGTGTTTCAAGCTACAATGAGACCGAAGTCTGAGGTCTTAATGGTGCTTGATAAAATGAAAGTAGAGAAGGTGAAGGCAATTCAATTACACTTACCTGTCACATTCATTACGTTTGGCCACCAGAAGCTCTTGGGTCTCTACTTCCTACACAATCACTATCAACGCATGGTCATGTTCCCCTTCTAAGACCTTCTTGAAACAAGTAACCAAGGGAGTTCCATAAGGCTCTGTAATATCACTACTACTTCTTACCGCCAACTTTTAGCTAGCATATTGACTCTCATGGCAGAGCTTTTTTTAGGTTGAGCATGCAAGCACTCTGACCTGTTGCGAGTCTTGTGCGCCTTTAACCACGCCCACCACACGCCCTTCACCATCACTCGTGGGCTTGCCTTTCAAAAATCCTTTGTCATGATTGGTGAATGCTTTACGTTTGTTCCTCCTTGGGGCAGTTTGGTTACCACCTTGGGACACCAACCCTTTTACATGGATATTGCACTTTTGCTGATAGCTTCGACTGTGAGCACACTTCTTTTTCTTTTTGTGTGTCTCCTTCACGATCATGCTCAGGATGGCCGTGGTGCTTTGAGTTGGCTCGCTGTTTTACTTTTCATTTTCAATTTAAGAGGCAAGAAAAGTCCAGTTAGGAATTTACAACGTTAACAGCTCTAACTCGAGCAAACGCAAGACACCTTGCATTGCAAATACATGTTCATGTATGCAAATGATATAGAATTATGGTGATGTGTAGCAGACAAACTTGGTAGAGATATTCTGAGCAGCAAAATTGTGGATGCTTTTAAAACTAAGCCCCTCGAAATACTAAACCATCCTACTGTTGGAGGCAACACCTCTTTGAGACTCTAAAATGAAACCGGAGGCGAAGAGCCTTGATTTATACCGGGAATTAAAAGTCTCCATGCTGTCCAACTATCCTCTGTGGTCAATGTGTATTACTTTCAGCTCACACAGCTAAAGATGATGCTACTGTGTTTGACTTTTTCACTAGGAATCATGGCAGTCATTTTCTCTAGGCTTGATTTTGGAAATGTAGTGTATTTGGGCTTGACAAGTGCCTCTATAACTCGACTACGGACTGCGAAATGCAGCATCTATGCTACTTTTAACCATTATCTTGACTTGTTAAAGCCCTGTTGTTACTCTTACATTTTCAGAACTAGAACTGGTAATGCAGCATATAGAGGTTCAGTGCCCCCTCAACTCCATCACATATAGGTAGTTTTGTTGCAAGTCTTCTGAGCACCACAATAGTCCTCTCTCTGACGCACAATAGCTAGGTCATTTCTCTAAGTTCTCTGATACCCAAGTACCACTCCCAGGGCAGTTGTGCCCCGTACAGAATACAAAGTACCACAGCCGGGACAGTAACCTCAATGGCACATTTCATAAAGCACCCAGCTCTGGCTGCTTTCACTACAGTGTTACCCAGGTATAGTAGGGTTACTAGGGTAGACCCCCTTCGTTTGTCACCGCTTCACAACAGTGTACAGCAGTAGCATAACTAGGCCAGCGTGTACATGTGCAAATAGAGACTAAAACCAGTTGTGCTGAATATTTCTGATTTAAGTGTAATTTGAGCACACAAATTTGACAAACAACAAACAGGAATTAGCTTTTCTGCCCAACTTTACTACTACCCTATAAATTGGTGCCATAGTGAGCACAGACATAATAGATCCAGTTGTCCCTGTGGACAAAGGACTTCCTTTTCAGGCTTCGGTTCAAACAGGAATAGTTGAACTACTTATGGCAGACTGAATTGTTTGACCTGGAGGCTTCATATTATGCTCACCTTCCCTGCTTTATTTTTGTTCAACAGCCAGTGAAAGAATCAATGCATTCAAAGAACAAACAGAAAACGTCTAGAAAAAAAAACTGTGTGACCTTGTCAACAAGAGCTACTTTAAGTGCAGGGCAAGACAGTTAGTGCTAACAGAAATCCATCTCAATGATGCTGCCAACCATTCATGGCATTTTGCGCTCACCAAGTTAGATTCCTTACAGAAGGATCCCGAGACTAACATCCTTCTGATGCAGAGGGCTGCCTTTCCTGACATGTCGCTACTTGGACTGTTTTAGGTACTGCCCCAAGGAAACCAGGAGGAAGAACATTGCTAGCACCTGACCCACACCAAACAGTTATATTCACTATGTGCTCCAAGCACACTGAGAGTCACTGAGTTTCATCAGCTCCCTAACGTGCTGCGTCATCACTGTGCATGCTGGGATAGCACCCCGGTGTTCATTCCACAGAGTAGGGGATTTGCATATTGTTGGGGTGATGATGGTTGTTGTAGGAAAGTACCATCTTGCCTGGCATGTTACCCCCATTTTTCACTGTATACATGTTGTTTTAGTTGTATGTGTCACTGGGACCCTGGTAACCCAGGGCCCCAGTGCTCATAAGTGTGCCTGAATGTGTTACCTGTGTAGTGACTAACTGTCTCACTGAGGCTCTGCTAATCAGAACCTCAGTGGTTATGCTCTCTCATTTCTTTCCAAATTGTCACTAACAGGCTAGTGACCACTTTTACCAATTTACATTGGCTTACTGGAACACCCTTATAATTCCCTAGTGTATGGTACTGATGTACCCAGGGTATTGGGGTTCCAGGAGATCCCTATGGGCTGCAGCATTCCTTTTGCCACCCATAGGGAGCTCTGACAATTCTTACACAGGCCTGCCACTGCAGCCTGAGTGAAATAACGTCCACGTTATTTCACAGCCATTTTACACTGCACTTAAGTAACTTATAAGTCACCTATATGTCTAACCTTTACCTGGTAAAGGTTAGGTGCAAAGTTACTTAGTGTGAGGGCACCCTGGCACTAGCCAAGGTGCCCCCACATTGTTCAGAGCCAATTCCCTGAACTTTGTGAGTGCGGGGACACCATTACACGCGTGCACTACATATAGGTCACTACCTATATGTAGCTTCACAATGGTAACTCCGAATATGGCCATGTAACATGTCTATGATCATGGAATTGCCCCCTCTATGCCATCCTGGCATAGTTGGCACAATCCCATGATCCCATGATCCCAGTGGTCTGTAGCACAGACCCTGGTACTGCCAAACTGCCCTTCCTGGGGTTTCACTGCAGCTGCTGCTGCTGCCAACCCCTCAGACAGGCATCTGCCCTCCTGGGGTCCAGCCAGGCCTGGCCCAGGATGGCAGAACAAAGAACTTCCTCTGAGAGAGGGTGTGACACCCTCTCCCTTTGGAAAATGGTGTGAAGGCAGGGGAGGAGTAGCCTCCCCCAGCCTCGGGAAATGCTTTCTTGGGCACAGATGTGCCCAATTCTGCATAAGCCAGTCTACACCGGTTCAGGGACCCCTTAGCCCCTGCTCTGGCGCGAAACTGGACAAAGGAAAGGGGAGTGACCACTCCCCTGACCTGCACCTCCCCTGGGAGGTGTCCAGAGCTCCTCCAGTGTGCTCCAGACCTCTGCCATCTTGGAAACAGAGGTGCTGCTGGCACACTGGACTGCTCTGAGTGGCCAGTGCCACCAGGTGACGTCAGAGACTCCTGCTGATAGGCTCCTTCAGGTGTTAGTAGCCTATCCTCTCTCCTAGGTAGCCAAACCCTCTTTTCTGGCTATTTAGGGTCTCTGTCTCTGGGGAAACTTTAGATAACGAATGCAAGAGCTCATCCGAGTTCCTCTGCATCTCCCTCTTCACCTTCTGATAAGGAATCGACTGCTGACCGCGCTGGAAGCCTGCAAACCTGCAACATAGTAGCAAAGACGACTACTGCAACTCTGTAACGCTGATCCTGCCGCCTTCTCGACTGTTTTCCTGCTTGTGCATGCTGTGGGGGTAGCCTGCCTCCTCTCTGCACCAGAAGCTCCGAAGAAATCTCCTGTGGGTTGACGGAATCTTCCCCCTGCAACCGCAGGTACCAAAAAGCTGCATTACCGGTCCCTTGGGTCTCCTCTCAGCACGACAAGCGAGGTCCCTCGAATCCAGCAACTCTGTCCAAGTGACCCCCACAGTCCAGTGACTCTTCAGCCCAAGTTTGGTGGAGGTAAGTCCTTGCCTCACCTCGCTGGGCTGCATTGCTGGGAACCGCGACTTTGCAGCTACTCCGGCCCCTGTGCACTTCCGGCGGAAATCCTTTGTGCACAGCCAAGCCTGGGTCCACGGCACTCTAACCTGCATTGCACGACTTTCTAAGTTGGTCTCCGGCGACGTGGGACTCCTTTGTGCAACTTCGGCGAGCACCGTTTCACGCATCCTCGTAGTGCTTGTTTCTGGCACTTCTCCGGGTGCTACCTGCTTCAGTGAGGGCTCTTTGTCTTGCTCGACGTCCCCTCTCTCTTCAGGTCCAATTTGCGACCTCCTGGTCCCTCCTGGGCCCCGGCAGCGTCCCAAAACGCCAAATGCACGATTTGCGACTAGCAAGGCTTGTTGGCATCCTTCCGGCGGGAAAACACTTCTGCACGACTCTCCAAGGCGAGAGGGATCCGTCCACCAAAGGGGAAGTCTCTAGCCCTTTTCGTTCCTGCAGAAACCTCAGCTTCTTCTGTCCAGTCGAAGCTTCTTTGCACCCGCAGCTGGCATTTCCTGGGCATCTGCCCATCTCCGACTTGCTTGTGACTTTTGGATTTGGTCCCCTTGTTCCACAGGTACCCTAGATTGGAAATCCACAGTTGTTGCATTGCTGGTTTGTGTCTTTCCTGCATTATTCCTCTAACACGACTACTTTGTCCTTTGGGGAACTTTAGTGCACTTTGCACTCACTTTTCAGGGTCTTGGGGAGGGTTATTTTTCTAACTCTCACTATTTTCTAATAGTTTCAGCGACCCTCTACAAGGTCACATAGGTTTGGGGTCCATTCGTGGTTCGCATTCCACTTTTGGAGTATATGGTTTGTGTTGCCCCTATCCCTATGTGTCCCCATTGCATCCTATTGTAACTATACATTGTTTGCACTGTTTTCTAAGACTATACTGCATATTTTTGCTATTGTGTATATATATCTTGTGTATATTTCCTATCCTCTCTCTGAGGGTACACTCTAAGATACTTTGGCATATTGTCATAAAAATAAAGTACCTTTATTTTTAGTATAACTGTGTATTGTGTTTTCTTATGATATTGTGCATATGACACTAGGTGGTACTGTAGTAGCTTCACACGTCTCCTAGTTCAGCCTAAGCTGCTCTGCTAAGCTACCATTATCTATCAGCCTAAGCTGCTAGACACCCTATACACTAATAAGGGATAACTGGGCCTGGTGCAAGGTGCAAGTACCCCTTGGTACTCACTACAAGCCAGTCCAGCCTCCTACATTGGTTGTGCAGTGGTGGGATAAGTGCTTGAGACTGCTTACCACTCTTGTCATTGTACTTTTCATGAGAGAAAAATATACAAAACAAGGTCAGTGTATATACACATAGCCAAAAAGTTTTGCATTTCCTCTTTTCACTCTTTTCTAAGTGCTGAAGAGTACCTCTAAACTTTCAAAAAAGTTCTTAAAAGTTTAAAAAAGTTTTTTTCTGTCTTTCCAAAAAGTTCTGAAAACTTTTTTCTCTTTTTTTTCTATCACTTTAACTCTCTCAAAAAAATGTCTGGCACAGGCCAAAGTGTTGATCTGTCCAAACTTGCATATGACAACCTTAGCTGGAAAAGAGCAAGGAGTCTCTGTATAGAGAGAGGTTTGAGTGTAGGGAAGAATCCTTCCTTGGAACTGTTACTTAACATGCTTAGAGAACAGGATAAGGCCATAGGTGCCCCATCTGTTGAAAAAGTACCTAATAGTTCCCAATCTGATTCAGGGACTCCCCCAGGAAAAGATTCAGGAAAAAAACTTCCTAGCCTGCCCATTACTAGACAATCTAGCATAGATGGTAATGATGATGAGCCACACCAAATAAATAGTGTTGTCTCACATCATAGCAAAAGCATTTATTCTCACCATACTGGTAGTAATGTTTCTGTAAACCAAGCTGTTAGGGTGGCTTCTGTAAGGGACAGGTCTCCTTCTGTTCATTCCCATCATAGCTCTGTTTCTAGAAATGTCCCTCCCACCAACCCTGATGACAAAATGTTAGAGAGGGAACTCAATAAGTTGAGGGTGGAACAAACCAGACTGAAGCTTTAAAAGCAACAGCTGGATTTGGATAGACAGTCTTTTGAATTAGAGAAGGAAAGACAGAAGTTGGGTTTAGATACCCATGGTGGCAGCAGCAGTATTCCCCATAGTCATCCTGCAAAAGAGCATGATTCCAGGAATCTGCACAAGATAGTTGCCCCTTATAAGGAGGGGGATGACATTAACAAGTGGTTTGCTGCACTTGAGAGGGCCTGTGTTGTACAGGATGTCCCTCAAAGGCAGTGGGCTGCTATCCTATGGCTATCATTTAGTGGAAAAGGTAGGGATAGGCTCCTTACTGTGAAAGAAAATGATGCTAATAATTTCCAAGTTCTTAAGAATGCACTCCTGGATGGTTATGGCTTAACCACTGAACAGTACAGGATAAAGTTCAGAGAGACCAAAAAGGAGTCTTCACAAGACTGGGTTGATTTTATTGACCATTCAGTGAAGGCCTTGGAGGGGTGGTTACATGGCAGTAAAGTTACTGATTATGACAGCCTGTATAACTTGATCCTGAGAGAGCATATTCTTAATAATTGTGTGTCTGATTTGTTGCACCAGTACTTGGTGGACTCTGATCTGACCTCTCCCCAAGAATTGGGAAAGAAGGCAGACAAATGGGTCAGAACAAGAGTGAACAGAAAAGTTCATACAGGGGGTGACAAAGATGGCAACAAAAAGAAGGATGGTAAGTCTTCTGACAAGGGTGGGGACAAATCTAAAAATGAGTCTTCATCAGGCCCACAAAAACACTCTGGTGGGGGTGGTGGGTCCAAATCCTCCTTTAATCAGAACAAGGAAAAGAAACCATGGTGCTATTTATGTAAAATAAAAGGCCATTGGACAACAGATCCCAGTTGTCCAAAGAAAGGCACCACTGCTCCTACCACTACAACCCCTACTGCTACACCTAGTGTCCCTACTAATAGCAGTGGTGGTGGGAGCAAACCTACTAATAGCCAATCCAAGGGAGTAGCTGGGCTCACTTTTGGTAATTTAGTTGGGGTTGGTCTAATTAGGGAGACCACAGAGGCTACTTTAGTCTCTGAAGGGGCTATTGATTTAGCCACTTTGGTTGCTTGCCCCCATAACTTGGAGAAGTACAAGCAACTAACCCTAATAAATGGTGTTGAGGTCCAGGCCTACAGGGACACAGGTGCCAGTGTCACAATGGTGATTGAGAAACTGGTGCACCCTGAACAACACATACTTGGACACCAGTACCAAGTAACCGATGCTCACAACATAACACAAAGCCACCCCATGGCTGTTGTAAATCTCAACTGGGGGTGGGTAACTGGTCCAAAGAAAGTTGTGGTAGCTTCAGATTTACCTGTAGACTGTCTATTAGGGAATGATTTGGAGACATCAGCTTGGTCAGATGTGGAGTTGGAGGCCCATGCAGCAATGCTGGGCATCCCCAGGCATATTTTTGCTTTGACAAGGGCTCAGGCCAAAAAGCAAAAAGGACAGGGAAGCTTGGATCCTGGAACAATGGACCAAGTGCTCCCTAAAGCTAGGGGTAGTAGAAGCAAACCACTTCCTACTATCCCTCCCTCTACAGTGGATTCTACTTCTGAGGAAGAAGAATTCCCTCCCTGTGCAGAACCTACACCAGAGGAGCTGGAAGCAGACACTGCTGAGCTTTTGGGTGAAGGGGGGCCTGCCAGAGAGGAGCTGAGTGTGGCACAGCAAACCTGTCCCACATTAGAGGGTCTCAGACAGCAAGCTGTCAAACAGGCTAATGGGGATGTCAGTGACTCTCACAGAGTTTACTGGGAGGACAACCTCTTGTACACTGAGCATAGGGATCCTAAACCTGGAGCTGCCAGGAGATTAGTGATTCCTCAGGAGTACAGAAAGTTCCTCCTAACACTGGCACATGACATTCCCTTAGCTGGGCATCTAGGACAAATGAAAACTTGGGACAGGCTTGTTCCCCTGTTTCATTGGCCTATGATGTCTGAGGACACAAAGGAATTTTGTAAGTCCTGTGAAACCTGTCAAGCCAGTGGCAAGACAGGTGGCACTCCAAAGGCACCCCTTATCCCACTGCCTGTGGTTGGGGTTCCCTTTGAAAGGGTAGGGGTTGACATAGTTGGCCCCCTTGACCCTCCTACTGCTTCAGGCAATAGGTTTATCTTGGTGGTAGTGGACCATGCCACAAGATATCCTGAAGCTATTCCTTTAAGGACCACTACAGCACCTGCAGTGGCAAAGGCCCTCCTGGGAATATTTTCCAGGGTGGGCTTCCCAAAGGAAGTAGTATCAGACAGAGGAAGCAATTTCATGTCTGCATACTTAAAGGCCATGTGGAAGGAGTGTGGTGTAACGTACAAGTTCACAACACCCTATCATCCACAAACAAATGGACTGGTGGAGAGATTTAATAAAACTCTCAAAGGCATGATTATGGGTCTCCCTGAAAAACTCCGCAGGAGATGGGATATCCTTCTACCATGCCTCCTTTTTGCCTACAGGGAGGTACCCCAGAAAGGAGTGGGCTTCAGCCCCTTTGAACTTCTTTTTGGACACCCTGTTAGGGGTCCACTCACACTTGTAAAGGAGGGTTGGGAACAACCTTTAAAAGCTCCTAAGCAGGATATTGTGGATTATGTACTTGGCCTCAGATCAAGGATGGCTGAGTACATGAAAAAGGCCAGTAAAAACCTTCAGGCCAGCCAAGAGCTCCAGAAGCAATGGCATGATCAGAAGGCTGTTTTGGTTCAGTACCAACCAGGGCAGAAAGTGTGGGTCTTGGAGCCTGTGGCCCCAAGAGCACTCCAAGATAAATGGAGTGGACCCCACAAAAATGTTGAAAAGAAGGGTGAAGTCACCTACTTGGTTGACTTAGGCACTGCCAGGAGTCCCCTTAGGGTGCTCCATGTCAACCGCCTGAAACCCTACTATGACAGGGCTGATCTCACCCTGCTCATGGCAACTGATGAGGGACAGGAAGAAGACAGTGATCCTCTACCTGATCTCTTCTCTTCCACAGAACAAGATGCTCTTGTGGAAGGTGTAGTTTTGGCTGATTGTCTTACTGCTGAGCAGAAAGATAATTGCATAAATCTCCTACGACAATTTTCAGAACTCTTCTCTACTGTGCCAGGCACCACTTCTTGGTGTGAGCACACTATAGATACTGGAGACAGTTTACCTGTCAAAAGTAAGATCTATAGGCAGCCTGACCATGTCAGGGACTGCATAAAGCAAGAAGTTCAGAAAATGTTGGAACTAGGAGTGGTTGAACACTCTGACAGTCCATGGGCTTCTCCTGTGGTACTGGTACCAAAACCCAATTCTAAAAATGGAAAGAAGGAAATGCGGTTTTGTGTAGACTATAGAGGTCTCAACTTGGTAACCAAAACTGATGCTCACCCTATACCCAGGGCAGATGAGCTCATAGATACACTGGCATCTGCCAAGTATCTAAGCACTTTTGATTTGACTGCAGGGTATTGGCAGATCAAATTGTCAGAAGATGCTAAACCTAAGACTGCATTTTCTACCATTGGAGGACATTACCAGTTTACTGTAATGCCTTTTGGTTTGAAAAATGCACCTGCCACTTTTCAGAGGTTGGTGAACACAGTCCTGCAAGGGCTGGAAGCTTTCAGTGCAGCATATTTGGACGATATAGCTGTCTTTAGCTCCAGCTGGGATGATCACCTGGTCCACCTATGGAAAGTTTTGGAGGCTCTGCAAAAGGCAGGCCTCACTATCAAGGCTTCAAAGTGCCAGATAGGGCAGGGTAAGGTGGTTTATCTGGGACACCTTGTTGGTGGGGAACAGATTGCACCACTTCAGGGGAAAATCCAAACTATTATTGATTGGGTTCCCTCTACCACTCAGACTCAGGTGAGAGCCTTCCTAGGCCTCACTGGGTATTACAGGAGGTTCATTAAGAACTATGGCTCCATTGCAGCCCCTCTTAATGACCTCACATCCAAGAAAATGCCTAAAAAGGTATTATGGACAGCAAACTGTCAGAAAGCTTTTGAGGAGCTAAAGCAGGCCATGTGCTCTGCACCTGTCCTGAAAAGCCCTTGTTACTCTAAAAAATTCTATGTCCTAACTGATGCATCTGAATTAGGAGTAGGGGCAGTCCTATCACAACTTAATTCTGAGGGCCAGGATCAACCTGTTGCTTTTATTAGTAGGAGGTTGACCCCTAGAGAAAAGCGTTGGTCTGCCATTGAGAGGGAGGCCTTTGCTGTGGTCTGGGCTCTGAAGAAGTTGAGGCCATACCTGTTTGGCACTCACTTCATTGTTCAGACAGACCACAAACCTCTACTTTGGCTAAAACAAATGAAAGGTGAAAATCCTAAATTGTTGAGGTGGTCCATATCCCTACAGGGAATGGACTATACAGTGGAACATAGACCTGGGAGTAGCCACTCCAATGCAGATGGACTCTCCAGATATTTCCACTTAGACAATGAAGCCTCATCAGGTCATGGCTAGTCTTATTGTCCTTCGTTTGGGGGGGGGTTGTGTAGGAAAGTACCATCTTGCCTGGCATGTTACCCCCATTTTTCACTGTATATATGTTGTTTTAGTTGTATGTGTCACTGGGACCCTGGTAACCCAGGGCCCCAGTGCTCATAAGTGTGCCTGAATGTGTTACCTGTGTAGTGACTAACTGTCTCACTGAGGCTCTGCTAATCAGAACCTCAGTGGTTATGCTCTCTCATTTCTTTCCAAATTGTCACTAACAGGCTAGTGACCACTTTTACCAATTTACATTGGCTTACTGGAACACCCTTATAATTCCCTAGTATATGGTACTGAGGTACCCAGGGTATTGGGGTTCCAGGAGATCCCTATGGGCTGCAGCATTCCTTTTGCCACCCATAGGGAGCTCTGACAATTCTTACACAGGCCTGCCACTGCAGCCTGAGTGAAATAACGTCCACGTTATTTCACAGCCATTTTACACTGCACTTAAGTAACTTATAAGTCACCTATATGTCTAACCTTTACCTGGTAAAGGTTAGGTGCAAAGTTACTTAGTGTGAGGGCACCCTGGCACTAGCCAAGGTGCCCCCACATTGTTCAGAGCCAATTCCCTGAACTTTGTGAGTGCGGGGACACCATTACACGCGTGCACTACATATAGGTCACTACCTATATGTAGCTTCACAATGGTAACTCCGAATATGGCCATGTAACATGTCTATGATCATGGAATTGCCCCCTCTATGCCATCCTGGCATAGTTGGCACAATCCCATGATCCCAGTGGTCTGTAGCACAGACCCTGGTACTGCCAAACTGCCCTTCCTGGGGTTTCACTGCTGCTGCTGCCAACCCCTCAGACAGGCATCTGCCCTCCTGGGGTCCAGCCAGGCCTGGCCCAGGATGGCAGAACAAAGAACTTCCTCTGAGAGAGGGTGTGACACCCTCTCCCTTTGGAAAATGGTGTGAAGGCAGGGGAGGAGTAGCCTCCCCCAGCCTCTGGAAATGCTTTCTTGGGCACAGATGTGCCCAATTCTGCATAAGCCAGTCTACACCGGTTCAGGGACCCCTTAGCCCCTGCTCTGGCACGAAACTGGACAAAGGAAAGGGGAGTGACCACTCCCCTGACCTGCACCTCCCCTGGGAGGTGTCCAGAGCTCCTCCAGTGTGATCCAGACCTCTGCCATCTTGGAAACAGAGGTGCTGCTGGCACACTGGACTGCTCTGAGTGGCCAGTGCCACCAGGTGACGTCAGAGACTCCTGCTGATAGGCTCCTTCAGGTGTTAGTAGCCTATCCTCTCTCCTAGGTAGCCAAACCCTCTTTTCTGGCTATTTAGGGTCTCTGTCTCTGGGGAAACTTTAGATAACGAATGCAAGAGCTCATCCGAGTTCCTCTGCATCTCCCTCTTCACCTTCTGATAAGGAATCGACTGCTGACCGCGCTGGAAGCCTGCAAACCTGCAACATAGTAGCAAAGACGACTACTGCAACTCTGTAACGCTGATCCTGCCGCCTTCTCGACTGTTTTCCTGCTTGTGCATGCTGTGGGGGTAGCCTGCCTCCTCTCTGCACCAGAAGCTCCGAAGAAATCTCCCGTGGGTCGACGGAATCTTCCCCCTGCAACCGCAGGTACCAAAAAGCTGCATTACCGGTCCCTTGGGTCTCCTCTCAGCACGACGAGCGAGGTCCCTCGAATCCAGCAACTCTGTCCAAGTGACCCCCACAGTCCAGTGACTCTTCAGCCCAAGTTTGGTGGAGGTAAGTCCTTGCCTCACCTCGCTGGGCTGCATTGCTAGGAACCGCGACTTTGCAGCTACTCAGGCCCCTGTGCACTTCCGGCAGAAATCCTCTGTGCACAGCCAAGCCTGGGTCCCCGGCACTCTAACCTGCATTGCACGACTTTCTAAGTTGGTCTCCGGCGACGTGGGACTCCTTTGTGCAACTTCGGCGAGCACCCTTTCACGCATCCTCGTAGTGCCTGTTTCTGGCACTTCTCCGGGTGCTACCTGCTTCAGTGAGGGCTCTTTGTCTTGCTCGACGTCCCCTCTCTCTTCAGGTCCAATTTGCGACCTCCTGGTCCCTCCTGGGCCCCGGCAGCGTCCAAAAATGCCAAACGCACGATTTGCGACTAGCAAGGCTTGTTGGCGTCCTTCCGGCGGGAAAAGACTTCTGCACGACTCTCCAAGACGAGAGGGATCCGTCCACCAAAGGGGAAGTCTCTAGCCCTTTTCGTTCCTGCAGAAACCTCAGCTTCTTCTGTCCAGTCGAAGCTTCTTTGCACCCGCAGCTGGCATTTCCTGGGCATCTGCCCATCTCCGACTTGCTTGTGACTTTTGGACTTGGTCCCCTTGTTCCACAGGTACCCTAGATTGGAAATCCACAGTTGTTGCATTGCTGGTTTGTGTCTTTCCTGCATTATTCCTCTAACACGACTACTTTGTCCTTTGGGGAACTTTAGTGCACTTTGCACTCACTTTTCAGGGTCTTGGGGAGGGTTATTTTTCTAACTCTCACTATTTTCTAATAGTCCCAGCGACCCTCTACAAGGTCACATAGGTTTGGGGTCCATTCGTGGTTCGCATTCCACTTTTGGAGTATATGGTTTGTGTTGCCCCTATCCCTGTGTGTCCCCATTGCATCCTATTGTAACTATACATTGTTTGCACTGTTTTCTAAGACTATACTGCATATTTTTGCTATTGTGTATATATATCTTGTGTATATTTCCTATCCTCTCACTGAGGGTACACTCTAAGATACTTTGGCATATTGTCATAAAAATAAAGTACCTTTATTTTTAGTATAACTGTGTATTGTGTTTTCTTATGATATTGTGCATATGACACTAGGTGGTACTGTAGTAGCTTCACACGTCTCCTAGTTCAGCCTAAGCTGCTCTGCTAAGCTACCATTATCTATCAGCCTAAGCTGCTAGACACCCTATACACTAATACGGGATAACTGGGCCTGGTGCAAGGTGCAAGTACCCCTTGGTACTCACTACAAGCCAGTCCAGCCTCCTACAGTTGTCTTTACTAATTTCCTGTCTGTGGCTGTTCAACTGTCTAGCGTTTGGGCCTCTCGAAAATGAGAATTTGCATGCATTTGCACCAAACTCCACATGTATGAGAATATACTAAGCATTTTTCTCAGTAGACCTTGGCAAGTTTGACCTTGTGGAATTTACCAATGGAAAATTGTGGGAGTGCAGCGTTTACCTGAGTATTGGGATTTCAAAACCCTGCATAACTAGGGGTCCTTTTGCAGGGATAGGAATTTACCAGTCCACATGCAATCGTGGTAGGTGGGAGAAAGTCATATGAGTACAAATAACTCTGACGTATGAACTTTGCCAAGGAGCTATGGGCTGGGACTCTCCTCAGGAAAGCAGGCTTGCGAATGTGACTGCAATGGGGGTATTGGATGTATCGTTCACCCTACAAGGGCCGAATGGACATTGAATAGGAAATTATGGGTATGGTGTCCAACACATTTGCTAACCAATGACTTGCTAGGCATAAAACAAAATATCAGCTGGAAATTGTTAACTTTGATGAGTTTGACAAGATAAGAATGATAATCTCAAAGCAGTCGTGAGCAAAAGGTATCAATTTTGACTCCAACAAGTAAGCAAGAATAGGTCTTCAAGAATTCTGCATTCAAATTAGGTGGACACATTTGTCCGGCAGGATCAGCCACCCCTGCAACATTCTGCAGAGCCCTTACCTTATCACAGAACACCTTTATCTGGCAGTAAGCTCTTGTAGGAAAGTACCATCTTGCCTGGCATGTTACCCCTATTTTTCACTGTATATATGTTGTTTTAGTTGTATGTGTCACTGGGACCCTGCCAGCCAGAGTCCCAGTGCTCATAAGTGTGCCTGAAAGTGTTACCTGTGTTATGACTAACTGTCTCACTGAGGCTCTGCTATCCAGAACCCCAGTGGTTATGCTCTCTCATTTCTTTCCAAATTGTCACTAACAGGCTAGTGACCATTTTCACCAATTCACATTGGCATACTGGAACACCCTTATAATTCCCTAGTATATGGTACTGAGGTACCCAGGGTATTGGGGTTCCAGGAGATCCCTATGGGCTGCAGCATTTCTTTTGCCACGCATAGGGAGCTCTGACAATTCTTACACAGGCCTGCCACTGCAGCCTGAGTGAAATAATGCACACATTATTTCACAGCCATTTTCACTACACTTAAGTAACTTATAAGTCACCTATATGTCTAACCTTTACTTAGTAAAGGTTGTGTGCAAAGTTACTTAGTGTGTGGGCACCCTGGCACTAGCCAGAGTGCTCCCACATTGTTCAGGGCAAATTCCCCGGACTTTGTGAGTGCGGGGACACCATTACACGTGTGCACTACACATAGGTCACTACCTATGTGTAGCTTCACAATGGTAACTCCGAATATGGCCATGTAACATGTATACGATCATGGAATTGCCCCCTCTATGCCATCCTGGCATTGTTGGCACAATCCCATGATCCCACGGGTCTGTAGCTCAGACCCGGGTACTGCCAAACTGCCTTTTCAGGGGTTTCACTGCAGCTGCTGCTGCTGCCAACCCCTCAGACAGGTTTCTGCCCTCCTGGGGTCCAGCCAGGCTTGGCCCAGGAAGGCAGAACAAAGGACTTCCTCAGAGAGAGGGTGTTACACCCTCTGCCTTTGGAAAAAGGTGTGAAGGCAGGGGAGGAGTAGCCTCCCCCAGCCTCTGGAAATGCTTTCATGGGCACAGATGGTGCCCATTTCTGCATAAGCCAGTCTACACCGGTTCAGGGACCCCTCAGCCCTGCTCTGGTGCGAAACTGGACAAAGGAAAGGGGAGTGACCACTCCCCTGACCTGCACCTCCCCTGGGAGGTGCCCAGGGCTCCTCCAGTGTGCTCCAGGACCTCTGCCATCTTGGAAACAGAGGTGCTGCTGGCACACTGGACTGCTCTGAGTGGCCAGGGCCAGCAGGTGACGTCAGAGACTCCTTCTGATAGGCTCCTTCAGGTGTTGCTAGCCTATCCTCTCTCCTAAGTAGCCAAACCCTCTTTTCTGGCTATTTAGGGTCTCTGCTTTGGGGAATTCCTTAGATAACGAATGCAAGAGCTCATCAGAGTTCCTCTGCATCTCTCTCTTCACCTTCTGCCAAGGAAACGACTGCTGACCACGCTGGAAGCCTGCAAAACTGCAACAAAGTAGCAAAGACGACTACTGCAACTCTGTAATGCTGATCCTGCCGCCTTCTCGACTGTTTTCCTGGTGGTGCATGCTGTGGGGGTAGTCTGCCTCCTCTCTGCACTAGAAGCTCCGAAGAAATCTCCCGTGGGTCGACGGAATCTTCCCCCTGCAACCGCAGGCACCAAAGAACTGCATTACCGGTACTCTGGGTCTCCTCTCAGCACGACGAGCGAGGTCCCTTGATTCCAGCAACTCTGTCCAAGTGACTCCCACAGTCCAGTGACTCTTCAGTCCAAGTTTGGTGGAGGTAAGTCCTTGCCTCCCCACGCCAGACTGCATTGCTGGGAACCGCGTCTTTTGCAGCTACTCCAGCCTCTGTGCACTTCCGGCAGAAATCCTTTGTGCACAGCCAAGCCTGGGTCCACGGCACTCTAACCTGCATTGCATGACTTTCTAAGTTGTCCTCCGGTGGCGTAGGACTCCTTTGTGCAACTTTGGATGAGCACCATTTCACTCTTCATTGTAGTGCCTGTTCCGGCACGTCTGCGGGTGCTGCCTGCTTCTGAGAGGGCTCCTTGTCTTGCTCGACGCCCCCTCTGTCCCCAGACACAATTGGCGACATCCTGGTCCCTCCTGGGCCACAGCAGCATCCAAAAACCCTTCCCGCACGATTTGCAGCTAGCAAGGCGTGTTGGCGGTCTTTCTTCAGGAAAACACTTCTGCACGACTCGCCACGGCGTGGGGGATCCATCCTCCAAAGGGGATGTCTCTAGCCCTTGTCGTTCCTGCAGAATCCTCAGCTTCTACTGTCCAGTAGCAGCTTCTTTGCACCCACAGCTAGCATTTCTTGGGCATCTCCCCATCTCCGACTTGCTTGTGACTTTTGGACTTGGTCCCCTTGATCCACAGGTACCCTCGTTTGGAAATCCATCGTTGTTGCATTGCTGGTTTGTGTCTTTCCTGCAGAATTCCCCTATCACGACTTCTATGTCCTTTGGGGAACTTTAGTACACTTTGCACTCACTTTTCAGGGTCTTGGGGTGGGCTATTTTTCTAACCCTAACCGTTTTCTTACAGTCCCAGCGACCCTCTACAAGGTCACATAGGTTTGGGGTCCATTCGTGGTTCGCATTCCACTTTTGGAGTATGTGGTTTGTGTTGCCCCTATCCCTATGTGTCCCCATTGAATCCAATTGTAACTATACATTGTTTGCACTGTTTTCTAAGACTATAGTGCATATTTTTGGTATTGTGTACATATATCTTGTGTATATTTGCTATCCTCATACTGAGGGTACTCACTGAGATACTTTGGCATATTGTCATAAAAATAAAGTACCATTATTTTTAGTATATCTGTGTATTGTGTTTTCTTATGATATTGTGCATATGACACTAGTGGTACTGTAGGAGCTTCACTCATCTCCTAGTTCAGCCTAAGCTGCTCTGCTAAGCTACCATTATCTATCAGCCTAAGCTGCTAGACACCCTATACACTAATAAGGGATACCTGGGCCTGGTGCAAGGTGTAAGTACCCCTTGGTACTCACTACAAGCCAGTCCAGCCTCCTACATTGGTTGTGCAGCGGTGGGATAAGTACTTTGCAACTACTTACCACTTTTGTCACTGTACTTTTCCTAAGAGAAAAATATACAAAACAAGTTCAGTGTATGTACACCTAACCAAAAAGTTTTGCTTTTCTCCTTTCACTTCTTTTCTAAAGTGCTGAAAAGTACCCCTAAACTTTCTAAAAGTTTCTAAAAAGTTTTAAAAGTTTTTTTCTCTCTTTCCAAAAGTTCTAAAAAACTTTTTCTTCACTTTTTCTATCACTTAAACACTGTCTAAAATGTCTGGCACAGGCCAAACTGTTGATCTGTCCAAACTTGCTTATGATCACCTTAGCTGGAAAGGAGCAAGGAGTCTCTGCATAGATAGAGGTTTAAATGTAGGGAAGAATCCCCCCAGAGAACTGTTGGTTAACATGCTTATAGAACAGGATAAGGCCAGAGGTGCCCCTTCTGTTGAAAAAGTAGCTAATGGTTCCCAATCTGATCCAGGGACTCCCCTAGAAGAAATTTCAGGAAAGAAACTTCCTAGCCTGCCCATTACCAGACAGCCTAGCATAGTTGGTACTGATGTAGAGTCACACCATACTGATAGTGTTGTCTCACATCATAGCAAGAGTATTCCTTCTCATCATAGTAGAAGTGATATTTCAGTTAACCAAGCTGTTAGGATGCCTTCTGTAAGGGACGGGTCTCCTTCTGTTCATTCTCACCATACTTCTGTTTCAAGGCATGTCCCTCCCACCCACCCTGATGACAGAGTGTTAGAAAGGGAGCTCAATAGATTGAGAGTGGAGGAATCCAGGCTGAAGCTCAAGAAGCAACAGCTGGATTTAGATAGGCAGTCTCTAGAGATAGAAAGAGAAAGACAGAAAATTGGGTTTAGATACCCATGGTGGCAGCAGCAGTATTCCCCATAGTCATCCTGCAAAAGAGCATGATTCCAGGAATCTGCACAAGATAGTTGCCCCTTATAAGGAGGGGGATGACATTAACAAGTGGTTTGCTGCACTTGAGAGGGCCTGTGTTGTACAGGATGTCCCTCAAAGGCAGTGGGCTGCTATCCTATGGCTATCATTTAGTGGAAAAGGTAGGGATAGGCTCCTTACTGTGAAAGAAAATGATGCTAATAATTTCCAAGTTCTTAAGAATGCACTCCTGGATGGTTATGGCTTAACCACTGAACAGTACAGGATAAAGTTCAGAGAGACCAAAAAGGAGTCTTCACAAGACTGGGTTGATTTTATTGACCATTCAGTGAAGGCCTTGGAGGGGTGGTTACATGGCAGTAAAGTTACTGATTATGACAGCCTGTATAACTTGATCCTGAGAGAGCATATTCTTAATAATTGTGTGTCTGATTTGTTGCACCAGTACTTGGTGGACTCTGATCTGACCTCTCCCCAAGAATTGGGAAAGAAGGCAGACAAATGGGTCAGAACAAGAGTGAACAGAAAAGTTCATACAGGGGGTGACAAAGATGGCAACAAAAAGAAGGATGGTAAGTCTTCTGACAAGGGTGGGGACAAATCTAAAAATGAGTCTTCATCAGGCCCACAAAAACACTCTGGTGGGGGTGGTGGGTCCAAATCCTCCTTTAATCAGAACAAGGAAAAGAAACCATGGTGCTATTTATGTAAAATAAAAGGCCATTGGACAACAGATCCCAGTTGTCCAAAGAAAGGCACCACTGCTCCTACCACTACAACCCCTACTGCTACACCTAGTGTCCCTACTAATAGCAGTGGTGGTGGGAGCAAACCTACTAATAGCCAATCCAAGGGAGTAGCTGGGCTCACTTTTGGTAATTTAGTTGGGGTTGGTCTAATTAGGGAGACCACAGAGGCTACTTTAGTCTCTGAAGGGGCTATTGATTTAGCCACTTTGGTTGCTTGCCCCCATAACTTGGAGAAGTACAAGCAACTAACCCTAATAAATGGTGTTGAGGTCCAGGCCTACAGGGACACAGGTGCCAGTGTCACAATGGTGATTGAGAAACTGGTGCACCCTGAACAACACATACTTGGACACCAGTACCAAGTAACCGATGCTCACAACATAACACAAAGCCACCCCATGGCTGTTGTAAATCTCAACTGGGGGTGGGTAACTGGTCCAAAGAAAGTTGTGGTAGCTTCAGATTTACCTGTAGACTGTCTATTAGGGAATGATTTGGAGACATCAGCTTGGTCAGATGTGGAGTTGGAGGCCCATGCAGCAATGCTGGGCATCCCCAGGCATATTTTTGCTTTGACAAGGGCTCAGGCCAAAAAGCAAAAAGGACAGGGAAGCTTGGATCCTGGAACAATGGACCAAGTGCTCCCTAAAGCTAGGGGTAGTAGAAGCAAACCACTTCCTACTATCCCTCCCTCTACAGTGGATTCTACTTCTGAGGAAGAAGAATTCCCTCCCTGTGCAGAACCTACACCAGAGGAGCTGGAAGCAGACACTGCTGAGCTTTTGGGTGAAGGGGGGCCTGCCAGAGAGGAGCTGAGTGTGGCACAGCAAACCTGTCCCACATTAGAGGGTCTCAGACAGCAAGCTGTCAAACAGGCTAATGGGGATGTCAGTGACTCTCACAGAGTTTACTGGGAGGACAACCTCTTGTACACTGAGCATAGGGATCCTAAACCTGGAGCTGCCAGGAGATTAGTGATTCCTCAGGAGTACAGAAAGTTCCTCCTAACACTGGCACATGACATTCCCTTAGCTGGGCATCTAGGACAAATGAAAACTTGGGACAGGCTTGTTCCCCTGTTTCATTGGCCTATGATGTCTGAGGACACAAAGGAATTTTGTAAGTCCTGTGAAACCTGTCAAGCCAGTGGCAAGACAGGTGGCACTCCAAAGGCACCCCTTATCCCACTGCCTGTGGTTGGGGTTCCCTTTGAAAGGGTAGGGGTTGACATAGTTGGCCCCCTTGACCCTCCTACTGCTTCAGGCAATAGGTTTATCTTGGTGGTAGTGGACCATGCCACAAGATATCCTGAAGCTATTCCTTTAAGGACCACTACAGCACCTGCAGTGGCAAAGGCCCTCCTGGGAATATTTTCCAGGGTGGGCTTCCCAAAGGAAGTAGTATCAGACAGAGGAAGCAATTTCATGTCTGCATACTTAAAGGCCATGTGGAAGGAGTGTGGTGTAACGTACAAGTTCACAACACCCTATCATCCACAAACAAATGGACTGGTGGAGAGATTTAATAAAACTCTCAAAGGCATGATTATGGGTCTCCCTGAAAAACTCCGCAGGAGATGGGATATCCTTCTACCATGCCTCCTTTTTGCCTACAGGGAGGTACCCCAGAAAGGAGTGGGCTTCAGCCCCTTTGAACTTCTTTTTGGACACCCTGTTAGGGGTCCACTCACACTTGTAAAGGAGGGTTGGGAACAACCTTTAAAAGCTCCTAAGCAGGATATTGTGGATTATGTACTTGGCCTCAGATCAAGGATGGCTGAGTACATGAAAAAGGCCAGTAAAAACCTTCAGGCCAGCCAAGAGCTCCAGAAGCAATGGCATGATCAGAAGGCTGTTTTGGTTCAGTACCAACCAGGGCAGAAAGTGTGGGTCTTGGAGCCTGTGGCCCCAAGAGCACACCAAGATAAATGGAGTGGACCCCACAAAAATGTTGAAAAGAAGGGTGAAGTCACCTACTTGGTTGACTTAGGCACTGCCAGGAGTCCCCTTAGGGTGCTCCATGTCAACCGCCTGAAACCCTACTATGACAGGGCTGATCTCACCCTGCTCATGGCAACTGATGAGGGACAGGAAGAAGACAGTGATCCTCTACCTGATCTCTTCTCTTCCACAGAACAAGATGCTCTTGTGGAAGGTGTAGTTTTGGCTGATTGTCTTACTGCTGAGCAGAAAGATAATTGCATAAATCTCCTACGACAATTTTCAGAACTCTTCTCTACTGTGCCAGGCACCACTTCTTGGTGTGAGCACACTATAGATACTGGAGACAGTTTACCTGTCAAAAGTAAGATCTATAGGCAGCCTGACCATGTCAGGGACTGCATAAAGCAAGAAGTTCAGAAAATGTTGGAACTAGGAGTGGTTGAACACTCTGACAGTCCATGGGCTTCTCCTGTGGTACTGGTACCAAAACCCAATTCTAAAAATGGAAAGAAGGAAATGCGGTTTTGTGTAGACTATAGAGGTCTCAACTTGGTAACCAAAACTGATGCTCACCCTATACCCAGGGCAGATGAGCTCATAGATACACTGGCATCTGCCAAGTATCTAAGCACTTTTGATTTGACTGCAGGGTATTGGCAGATCAAATTGTCAGAAGATGCTAAACCTAAGACTGCATTTTCTACCATTGGAGGACATTACCAGTTTACTGTAATGCCTTTTGGTTTGAAAAATGCACCTGCCACTTTTCAGAGGTTGGTGAACACAGTCCTGCAAGGGCTGGAAGCTTTCAGTGCAGCATATTTGGACGATATAGCTGTCTTTAGCTCCAGCTGGGATGATCACCTGGTCCACCTATGGAAAGTTTTGGAGGCTCTGCAAAAGGCAGGCCTCACTATCAAGGCTTCAAAGTGCCAGATAGGGCAGGGTAAGGTGGTTTATCTGGGACACCTTGTTGGTGGGGAACAGATTGCACCACTTCAGGGGAAAATCCAAACTATTATTGATTGGGTTCCCTCTACCACTCAGACTCAGGTGAGAGCCTTCCTAGGCCTCACTGGGTATTACAGGAGGTTCATTAAGAACTATGGCTCCATTGCAGCCCCTCTTAATGACCTCACATCCAAGAAAATGCCTAAAAAGGTATGATGGACAGCAAACTGTCAGAAAGCTTTTGAGGAGCTAAAGCAGGCCATGTGCTCTGCACCTGTCCTGAAAAGCCCTTGTTACTCTAAAAAATTCTATGTCCTAACTGATGCATCTGAATTAGGAGTAGGGGCAGTCCTATCACAACTTAATTCTGAGGGCCAGGATCAACCTGTTGCTTTTATTAGTAGGAGGTTGACCCCTAGAGAAAAGCGTTGGTCTGCCATTGAGAGGGAGGCCTTTGCTGTGGTCTGGGCTCTGAAGAAGTTGAGGCCATACCTGTTTGGCACTCACTTCATTGTTCAGACAGACCACAAACCTCTACTTTGGCTAAAACAAATGAAAGGTGAAAATCCTAAATTGTTGAGGTGGTCCATATCCCTACAGGGAATGGACTATACAGTGGAACATAGACCTGGGAGTAGCCACTCCAATGCAGATGGACTCTCCAGATATTTCCACTTAGACAATGAAGACTCATCAGGTCATGGCTAGTCTTATTGTCCTTCGTTTGGGGGGGGGTTGTGTAGGAAAGTACCATCTTGCCTGGCATGTTACCCCCATTTTTCACTGTATATATGTTGTTTTAGTTGTATGTGTCACTGGGACCCTGGTAACCCAGGGCCCCAGTGCTCATAAGTGTGCCTGAATGTGTTACCTGTGTAGTGACTAACTGTCTCACTGAGGCTCTGCTAATCAGAACCTCAGTGGTTATGCTCTCTCATTTCTTTCCAAATTGTCACTAACAGGCTAGTGACCACTTTTACCAATTTACATTGGCTTACTGGAACACCCTTATAATTCCCTAGTATATGGTACTGAGGTACCCAGGGTATTGGGGTTCCAGGAGATCCCTATGGGCTGCAGCATTCCTTTTGCCACCCATAGGGAGCTCTGACAATTCTTACACAGGCCTGCCACTGCAGCCTGAGTGAAATAACGTCCACGTTATTTCACAGCCATTTTACACTGCACTTAAGTAACTTATAAGTCACCTATATGTCTAACCTTTACCTGGTAAAGGTTAGGTGCAAAGTTACTTAGTGTGAGGGCACCCTGGCACTAGCCAAGGTGCCCCCACATTGTTCAGAGCCAATTCCCTGAACTTTGTGAGTGCGGGGACACCATTACACGCGTGCACTACATATAGGTCACTACCTATATGTAGCTTCACAATGGTAACTCCGAATATGGCCATGTAACATGTCTATGATCATGGAATTGCCCCCTCTATGCCATCCTGGCATAGTTGGCACAATCCCATGATCCCAGTGGTCTGTAGCACAGACCCTGGTACTGCCAAACTGCCCTTCCTGGGGTTTCACTGCTGCTGCTGCCAACCCCTCAGACAGGCATCTGCCCTCCTGGGGTCCAGCCAGGCCTGGCCCAGGATGGCAGAACAAAGAACTTCCTCTGAGAGAGGGTGTGACACCCTCTCCCTTTGGAAAATGGTGTGAAGGCAGGGGAGGAGTAGCCTCCCCCAGCCTCTGGAAATGCTTTCTTGGGCACAGATGTGCCCAATTCTGCATAAGCCAGTCTACACCGGTTCAGGGACCCCTTAGCCCCTGCTCTGGCACGAAACTGGACAAAGGAAAGGGGAGTGACCACTCCCCTGACCTGCACCTCCCCTGGGAGGTGTCCAGAGCTCCTCCAGTGTGATCCAGACCTCTGCCATCTTGGAAACAGAGGTGCTGCTGGCACACTGGACTGCTCTGAGTGGCCAGTGCCACCAGGTGACGTCAGAGACTCCTGCTGATAGGCTCCTTCAGGTGTTAGTAGCCTATCCTCTCTCCTAGGTAGCCAAACCCTCTTTTCTGGCTATTTAGGGTCTCTGTCTCTGGGGAAACTTTAGATAACGAATGCAAGAGCTCATCCGAGTTCCTCTGCATCTCCCTCTTCACCTTCTGATAAGGAATCGACTGCTGACCGCGCTGGAAGCCTGCAAACCTGCAACATAGTAGCAAAGACGACTACTGCAACTCTGTAACGCTGATCCTGCCGCCTTCTCGACTGTTTTCCTGCTTGTGCATGCTGTGGGGGTAGCCTGCCTCCTCTCTGCACCAGAAGCTCCGAAGAAATCTCCCGTGGGTCGACGGAATCTTCCCCCTGCAACCGCAGGTACCAAAAAGCTGCATTACCGGTCCCTTGGGTCTCCTCTCAGCACGACGAGCGAGGTCCCTCGAATCCAGCAACTCTGTCCAAGTGACCCCCACAGTCCAGTGACTCTTCAGCCCAAGTTTGGTGGAGGTAAGTCCTTGCCTCACCTCGCTGGGCTGCATTGCTAGGAACCGCGACTTTGCAGCTACTCAGGCCCCTGTGCACTTCCGGCAGAAATCCTTTGTGCACAGCCAAGCCTGGGTCCCTGGCACTCTAACCTGCATTGCACGACTTTCTAAGTTGGTCTCCGGCGACGTGGGACTCCTTTGTGCAACTTCGGCGAGCACCCTTTCACGCATCCTCGTAGTGCCTGTTTCTGGCACTTCTCCGGGTGCTACCTGCTTCAGTGAGGGCTCTTTGTCTTGCTCGACGTCCCCTCTCTCTTCAGGTCCAATTTGCGACCTCCTGGTCCCTCCTGGGCCCCGGCAGCGTCCAAAAATGCCAAACGCACGATTTGCGACTAGCAAGGCTTGTTGGCGTCCTTCCGGCGGGAAAAGACTTCTGCACGACTCTCCAAGACGAGAGGGATCCGTCCACCAAAGGGGAAGTCTCTAGCCCTTTTCGTTCCTGCAGAAACCTCAGCTTCTTCTGTCCAGTCGAAGCTTCTTTGCACCCGCAGCTGGCATTTCCTGGGCATCTGCCCATCTCCGACTTGCTTGTGACTTTTGGACTTGGTCCCCTTGTTCCACAGGTACCCTAGATTGGAAATCCACAGTTGTTGCATTGCTGGTTTGTGTCTTTCCTGCATTATTCCTCTAACACGACTACTTTGTCCTTTGGGGAACTTTAGTGCACTTTGCACTCACTTTTCAGGGTCTTGGGGAGGGTTATTTTTCTAACTCTCACTATTTTCTAATAGTCCCAGCGACCCTCTACAAGGTCACATAGGTTTGGGGTCCATTCGTGGTTCGCATTCCACTTTTGGAGTATATGGTTTGTGTTGCCCCTATCCCTGTGTGTCCCCATTGCATCCTATTGTAACTATACATTGTTTGCACTGTTTTCTAAGACTATACTGCATATTTTTGCTATTGTGTATATATATCTTGTGTATATTTCCTATCCTCTCACTGAGGGTACACTCTAAGATACTTTGGCATATTGTCATAAAAATAAAGTACCTTTATTTTTAGTATAACTGTGTATTGTGTTTTCTTATGATATTGTGCATATGACACTAGGTGGTACTGTAGTAGCTTCACACGTCTCCTAGTTCAGCCTAAGCTGCTCTGCTAAGCTACCATTATCTATCAGCCTAAGCTGCTAGACACCCTATACACTAATACGGGATAACTGGGCCTGGTGCAAGGTGCAAGTACCCCTTGGTACTCACTACAAGCCAGTCCAGCCTCCTACAGTTGTCTTTACTAATTTCCTGTCTGTGGCTGTTCAACTGTCTAGCGTTTGGGCCTCTCGAAAATGAGAATTTGCATGCATTTGCACCAAACTCCACATGTATGAGAATATACTAAGCATTTTTCTCAGTAGACCTTGGCAAGTTTGACCTTGTGGAATTTACCAATGGAAAATTGTGGGAGTGCAGCGTTTACCTGAGTATTGGGATTTCAAAACCCTGCATAACTAGGGGTCCTTTTGCAGGGATAGGAATTTACCAGTCCACATGCAATCGTGGTAGGTGGGAGAAAGTCATATGAGTACAAATAACTCTGACGTATGAACTTTGCCAAGGAGCTATGGGCTGGGACTCTCCTCAGGAAAGCAGGCTTGCGAATGTGACTGCAATGGGGGTATTGGATGTATCGTTCACCCTACAAGGGCCGAATGGACATTGAATAGGAAATTATGGGTATGGTGTCCAACACATTTGCTAACCAATGACTTGCTAGGCATAAAACAAAATATCAGCTGGAAATTGTTAACTTTGATGAGTTTGACAAGATAAGAATGATAATCTCAAAGCAGTCGTGAGCAAAAGGTATCAATTTTGACTCCAACAAGTAAGCAAGAATAGGTCTTCAAGAATTCTGCATTCAAATTAGGTGGACACATTTGTCCGGCAGGATCAGCCACCCCTGCAACATTCTGCAGAGCCCTTACCTTATCACAGAACACCTTTATCTGGCAGTAAGCTCTTGTAGGAAAGTACCATCTTGCCTGGCATGTTACCCCTATTTTTCACTGTATATATGTTGTTTTAGTTGTATGTGTCACTGGGACCCTGCCAGCCAGAGTCCCAGTGCTCATAAGTGTGCCTGAAAGTGTTACCTGTGTTATGACTAACTGTCTCACTGAGGCTCTGCTATCCAGAACCCCAGTGGTTATGCTCTCTCATTTCTTTCCAAATTGTCACTAACAGGCTAGTGACCATTTTCACCAATTCACATTGGCATACTGGAACACCCTTATAATTCCCTAGTATATGGTACTGAGGTACCCAGGGTATTGGGGTTCCAGGAGATCCCTATGGGCTGCAGCATTTCTTTTGCCACGCATAGGGAGCTCTGACAATTCTTACACAGGCCTGCCACTGCAGCCTGAGTGAAATAATGCACACATTATTTCACAGCCATTTTCACTACACTTAAGTAACTTATAAGTCACCTATATGTCTAACCTTTACTTAGTAAAGGTTGGGTGCAAAGTTACTTAGTGTGTGGGCACCCTGGCACTAGCCAGAGTGCTCCCACATTGTTCAGGGCAAATTCCCCGGACTTTGTGAGTGCGGGGACACCATTACACGTGTGCACTACACATAGGTCACTACCTATGTGTAGCTTCACAATGGTAACTCCGAATATGGCCATGTAACATGTATACGATCATGGAATTGCCCCCTCTATGCCATCCTGGCATTGTTGGCACAATCCCATGATCCCACGGGTCTGTAGCTCAGACCCGGGTACTGCCAAACTGCCTTTTCAGGGGTTTCACTGCAGCTGCTGCTGCTGCCAACCCCTCAGACAGGTTTCTGCCCTCCTGGGGTCCAGCCAGGCTTGGCCCAGGAAGGCAGAACAAAGGACTTCCTCAGAGAGAGGGTGTTACACCCTCTGCCTTTGGAAAAAGGTGTGAAGGCAGGGGAGGAGTAGCCTCCCCCAGCCTCTGGAAATGCTTTCATGGGCACAGATGGTGCCCATTTCTGCATAAGCCAGTCTACACCGGTTCAGGGACCCCTCAGCCCTGCTCTGGTGCGAAACTGGACAAAGGAAAGGGGAGTGACCACTCCCCTGACCTGCACCTCCCCTGGGAGGTGCCCAGGGCTCCTCCAGTGTGCTCCAGGACCTCTGCCATCTTGGAAACAGAGGTGCTGCTGGCACACTGGACTGCTCTGAGTGGCCAGGGCCAGCAGGTGACGTCAGAGACTCCTTCTGATAGGCTCCTTCAGGTGTTGCTAGCCTATCCTCTCTCCTAAGTAGCCAAACCCTCTTTTCTGGCTATTTAGGGTCTCTGCTTTGGGGAATTCCTTAGATAACGAATGCAAGAGCTCATCAGAGTTCCTCTGCATCTCTCTCTTCACCTTCTGCCAAGGAAACGACTGCTGACCACGCTGGAAGCCTGCAAAACTGCAACAAAGTAGCAAAGACGACTACTGCAACTCTGTAACGCTGATCCTGCCGCCTTCTCGACTGTTTTCCTGGTGGTGCATGCTGTGGGGGTAGTCTGCCTCCTCTCTGCACTAGAAGCTCCGAAGAAATCTCCCGTGGGTCGACGGAATCTTCCCCCTGCAACCGCAGGCACCAAAGAACTGCATTACCGGTACTCTGGGTCTCCTCTCAGCACGACGAGCGAGGTCCCTTGATTCCAGCAACTCTGTCCAAGTGACTCCCACAGTCCAGTGACTCTTCAGTCCAAGTTTGGTGGAGGTAAGTCCTTGCCTCCCCACGCCAGACTGCATTGCTGGGAACCGCGTCTTTTGCAGCTACTCCAGCCTCTGTGCACTTCCGGCAGAAATCCTTTGTGCACAGCCAAGCCTGGGTCGACGGCACTCTAACCTGCATTGCATGACTTTCTAAGTTGTCCTCCGGTGGCGTGGGACTCCTTTGTGCAACTTTGGATGAGCACCATTTCACTCTTCATTGTAGTGCCTGTTCCGGCACGTCTGCGGGTGCTGCCTGCTTCTGAGAGGGCTCCTTGTCTTGCTCGACGCCCCCTCTGTCCCCAGACACAATTGGCGACATCCTGGTCCCTCCTGGGCCACAGCAGCATCCAAAAACCCTTCCCGCACGATTTGCAGCTAGCAAGGCGTGTTGGCGGTCTTTCTTCAGGAAAACACTTCTGCACGACTCGCCACGGCGTGGGGGATCCATCCTCCAAAGGGGATGTCTCTAGCCCTTGTCGTTCCTGCAGAATCCTCAGCTTCTACTGTCCAGTAGCAGCTTCTTTGCACCCACAGCTAGCATTTCTTGGGCATCTCCCCATCTCCGACTTGCTTGTGACTTTTGGACTTGGTCCCCTTGATCCACAGGTACCCTCGTTTGGAAATCCATCGTTGTTGCATTGCTGGTTTGTGTCTTTCCTGCAGAATTCCCCTATCACGACTTCTATGTCCTTTGGGGAACTTTAGTACACTTTGCACTCACTTTTCAGGGTCTTGGGGTGGGCTATTTTTCTAACCCTAACCGTTTTCTTACAGTCCCAGCGACCCTCTACAAGGTCACATAGGTTTGGGGTCCATTCGTGGTTCGCATTCCACTTTTGGAGTATGTGGTTTGTGTTGCCCCTATCCCTATGTGTCCCCATTGAATCCAATTGTAACTATACATTGTTTGCACTGTTTTCTAAGACTATAGTGCATATTTTTGGTATTGTGTACATATATCTTGTGTATATTTGCTATCCTCATACTGAGGGTACTCACTGAGATACTTTGGCATATTGTCATAAAAATAAAGTACCATTATTTTTAGTATATCTGTGTATTGTGTTTTCTTATGATATTGTGCATATGACACTAGTGGTACTGTAGGAGCTTCACTCATCTCCTAGTTCAGCCTAAGCTGCTCTGCTAAGCTACCATTATCTATCAGCCTAAGCTGCTAGACACCCTATACACTAATAAGGGATACCTGGGCCTGGTGCAAGGTGTAAGTACCCCTTGGTACTCACTACAAGCCAGTCCAGCCTCCTACATTGGTTGTGCAGCGGTGGGATAAGTACTTTGCAACTACTTACCACTTTTGTCACTGTACTTTTCCTAAGAGAAAAATATACAAAACAAGTTCAGTGTATGTACACCTAACCAAAAAGTTTTGCTTTTCTCCTTTCACTTCTTTTCTAAAGTGCTGAAAAGTACCCCTAAACTTTCTAAAAGTTTCTAAAAAGTTTTAAAAGTTTTTTTCTCTCTTTCCAAAAGTTCTAAAAAACTTTTTCTTCACTTTTTCTATCACTTAAACACTGTCTAAAATGTCTGGCACAGGCCAAACTGTTGATCTGTCCAAACTTGCTTATGATCACCTTAGCTGGAAAGGAGCAAGGAGTCTCTGCATAGATAGAGGTTTAAATGTAGGGAAGAATCCCCCCAGAGAACTGTTGGTTAACATGCTTATAGAACAGGATAAGGCCAGAGGTGCCCCTTCTGTTGAAAAAGTAGCTAATGGTTCCCAATCTGATCCAGGGACTCCCCTAGAAGAAATTTCAGGAAAGAAACTTCCTAGCCTGCCCATTACCAGACAGCCTAGCATAGTTGGTACTGATGTAGAGTCACACCATACTGATAGTGTTGTCTCACATCATAGCAAGAGTATTCCTTCTCATCATAGTAGAAGTGATATTTCAGTTAACCAAGCTGTTAGGATGCCTTCTGTAAGGGACGGGTCTCCTTCTGTTCATTCTCACCATACTTCTGTTTCAAGGCATGTCCCTCCCACCCACCCTGATGACAGAGTGTTAGAAAGGGAGCTCAATAGATTGAGAGTGGAGGAATCCAGGCTGAAGCTCAAGAAGCAACAGCTGGATTTAGATAGGCAGTCTCTAGAGATAGAAAGAGAAAGACAGAAAATTGGGTTTGAAACCCATGGTGGCAGCAGCAGTATTCCCCATAGTCATCCTGCAAGAGAGCATGATTCAAGGAATCTGCACAAGATAGTTCCCCCTTATAAGGAGGGGGATGACATTAACAAGTGGTTTGCTGCACTTGAGAGGGCCTGTGTTGTACAGGATGTCCCTCAAAGGCAGTGGGCTGCTATCCTATGGCTATCATTTAGTGGAAAGGGTAGGGATAGACTCCTTACTGTGAAAGAAAGTGATGCCAATAATTTCACTATTCTTAAGAATGCACTCCTAGATGGTTATGGCTTAACCACTGAACAGTACAGGATGAAGTTCAGAGAGACCAAAAAAGAGTCTTCACAAGACAGGGTAGACTTTGTTGACCATTCAGTGAAGGCCTTGGAGGGGTGGTTACATGGCAGTAAAGTTACTGATTATGAAAGCCTGTATAACTTAATCCTGAGAGAGCATATACTTAATAATTGTGTGTCTGATTTGTTGCACCAGTACCTGGTGGACTCTGATCTGACCTCTCCCCAAGAATTGGGAAAGAAGGCAGACAAATGTGTCAGAACAAGGGTGAATAGAAAAGTTCATACAGGGGGTGACAAAGATGGCAATAAGAAGAAGGATGGCAAGTCTTCTGACAAGGGTGGGGACAAATCTAAAAATGAGTCTTCATCAGGCCCTCAAAAACACTCTGGTGGGGGTGGTGGGCCCAAATCCTCTTCCAATCAAAACAAAGAAAAGAAACCTGGTGCTATTTATGTAAAATAAAAGGCCATTGGACAACAGATCCCAGTTGTCTAAAGAAAAGCACCAAGCCTCCTACCACTACAACCCCTACTGCTACACCTAGTGTCCCTACTAATAGCAGTGGTGGTGGGAGCAAACCTACTAATAGCCAATCCAAGGGAGTAGCTGGGCTCACTTTTGGTAATTTAGTTGGGGTTGGTCTGATTAGGGAGACCACAGAGGCTGTGTTAGTCTCTGAGGGGGCTATTGATTTAGTCACCTTGGTTGCTTGTCCCCTTAACATGGATAAGTACAAGCAACTACCCCTAATAAATGGTGTTGAGGTTCAGGCCTACAGGGACACTGGTGCCAGTGTGACTATGGTCATAGAGAAGCTGGTCCACCCTGAACAACACCTACTTGGTCACCAGTACCAAGTAACCAATGCTCATAACAACACCCTTAGCCACTCCATGGCTGTTGTGAATCTCAACTGGGGGGGGGGGTTACTGGCCCAAAGAAAGTTGTGGTTGCCTCAGATTTACCTGTAGACTGTCTATGAGGGAATGATTTAGAGACATCAGCTTGGGCAGAAGTGGAGTTGGAGGCTCATGCAGCAATGCTGGGCATTCCAGGGCATATTTTTGCTTTGACCAGGGCTCAGGCCAAAAAGCAAAAAGGACAGGGTGACTTGGATCCTGGAAGAATGGACCAAGTGCTCCCTAAAGCTAGGGTTAGTAAAGGTAAATCACTACCTACTATCCCTCCCTCTACAGTGGATTCTACTTCTGAGGAAGAGGAATTTCCACCCTGTGCAGAACCTACACCAGAGGAGCTGGAAGCAGACACTGCTGAGCTTTTGGGTGAAGGGGGGCCTGCCAGGGACGAGCTGAGTGTGGCACAGCAGACCTGTCCCACACTAGAAGGTCTAAGACAGCAAGCTGTCAAACAAGCAAATGGGGATGTCAGTGACTCTCACAGAGTTTACTGGGAGGACAACCTCTTGTACACTGAAGGAAGGGATCCAAAACCTGGAGCTGTCAGGAGATTGGTGATTCCTCAGGAGTACAGAAAGTTCCTCCTAACTCTTGCTCACGACATTCCCTTAGCTGGACATTTGGGGCAAATGAAAACTTGGGACAGGCTTGTTCCCTTGTTTCATTGGCCTAGAATGTCTGAGGACACAAAAGAGTTTTGTAAGTCCTGTGAAACCTGTCAAGCCAGTGGCAAGACAGGTGGCACTCCAAAGGCACCCCTTATTCCACTGCCTGTGGTTGGGGTTCCCTTTGAAAGGGTATTGGTTGACATAGTTGGCCCCCTTGACCCTCCTACTGCTTCAGGCAATAGGTTTATTTTGGTGGTAGTGGACCATGCCACCAGATACCCTGAAGCAATTCCTCTAAGGACCACTACAGCTCCTGTAGTGGCAAAGGCCCTCCTGGGAATCTTTTCCAGGGTGGGCTTCCCAAAAGAGGTAGTATCAGACAGAGGAAGCAATTTCATGTCTGCTTACTTGAAGGCCATGTGGAAGGAGTGTGGTGTGACATACAAGCTCACTACACCCTATCATCCACAAACAAATGGACTGGTAGAGAGATTTAACAAAACTCTCAAAGGCATGATTATGGGACTCCCTGAAAAACTCCGCAGGAGATGGGATATCCTTTTACCATACCTCCTTTTTGCTTACAGGGAGGTACCCCAGAAAGGAGTGGGCTTCAGCCCCTTTGAACTCCTCTTTGGACACCCTGTGAGAGGTCCATTAACACTTGTTAAGGAGGGTTGGGAACAACCTTTAAAAGCTCCAAAGCAAGACATAGTGGATTATGTACTTGGCCTCAGATCAAGGATGGCTGAGTACATGAAAAAGGCCAGTAAAAACCTTCAGGCCAGCCAAGAGCTCCAGAAGCAATGGCATGGCCAGAAGGCTGTTTTGGTTCAGTACCAACCAGGGCAGAAAGTGTGGGTCTTGGAGCCTGTGGCCCCAAGAGTACTCCAAGATAAATGGAGTGGACCCCACACAATTGTTGAGAAAAAGAGTGAAGTCACCTACTTAGTTGACTTAGGCACTGCCAGGAGTCCACTTAGGGTGCTCCATGTCAATCGCCTGAAACCCTACTGTGACAGGGCTGATCTCACCCTGCTAATGGCAACTGATGAGGGACAGGAAGAAGAGAGTGACCCTCTCCCTGATCTCTTCTCCTCCACAGAACAAGATGCTCTAGTGGAAGGTGTTGTACTGGCAGATTGTCTTACTGCTGAGCAGAAAGACCACTGCATAAATCTCCTGGGTCAGTTTTCTGAACTCTTCTCTACTGTGCCAGGTACCACTTCTTGGTGTGAGCACACTATAGATACTGGAGACAGCTTGCCTGCCAAAAGTAAGATCTATAGGCAGCCTGACGATGTCAGAGACTGCATACAGCAAGAGGTGCAGAAAATGTTAGAACTGGGAGTGGTTGAGCACTCTGAAAGTCCATGGGCTTCTCCTGTGGTACTTGTACCAAAACCTCATTCCAAAGATGGAAAGAAGGAAATGCAGTTTTGTGTAGACTACAGAGGTCTCAACCAGGTAACCAAAACTGACGCTCACCCTATACCCAGGGCAGATGAGCTCATAGATACACTGGCATCTGCCAAGTATCTAAGCACTTTTGATTTGACTGCAGGGTATTGGCAGATCAAATTATCAGAAGATGCTAAAGATAAAACTGCATTTTCAACCATTGGAGGCCATTACCAATTCACAGTGCCTTTTGGATTGAAAAATGCACCTGCCACTTTTCAGAGGTTGGTGAACACAGTCCTGCAAGGGTTGGAAGCCTTTAGTGCAGCAGATCTGGACGATATAGCTGTCTTTAGCTCCAGCTGGTATGATCACCTGGTCCACCTATGGAAAGTTTTAGAGGCCCTGCAGAAGGCAGGCCTCACTATCAAGGCTTCAAAGTGCCAGATAGGGCAGGGGAAGGTGGTTTATCTGGGACACCTGGTTGGTGGGGAACAGATTGCACCACTTCAGGGGAAAATCCAAACTATTTTAGATTGGGTTCCCCCTACTACTCAGACTCAGGTGAGAGCCTTTTTAGGCCTCACTGGGTATTATAGGAGGTTCATTAAGAACTATGGCTCCATTGCAGCCCCTCTTAATGACCTCACATCTAAAAAAATGCCTAAGAAGGTATTATGGACAGCAAACTGTCAGAAAGCTTTTGAGGAGCTGAAGCAGGCCATGTGCTATGCACCTGTCCTGAAAAGCCCCTGTTACTCCAAGAAATGTATTGTCCAAACTGATGCTTCTGAATTAGGGGTAGGGGCAGTCTTATCACAACTTAATTCTGAGGGCCAGGATCAACCTGTTGCTTTTATCAGCAGGAGGTTGAACCCTAGAGAAAAGCGTTGGTCTGCCATAGAGAGGGAGGCCTTTGCTTTGGTCTGGGCACTGAAGAAGTTGAGGCCATACCTGTTTGGCACTCACTTCATTGTTCAGACAGACCACAAACCTCTACTTTGGCTAAAACAAATGAAAGGTGAAAATCCTAAATTGTTGAGGTGGTCCATATCCCTACAGGGAATGGACTATACAGTGGAACATAGACCTGGGAGTACCCACTCCAATGCAGATGGACTCTCCAGATATTTCCACTTAGACAATGAAGACCCATCAGGTAATGACTAGTCTTATTGTCCTTCGTTTGGGGGGGGGGGTTGTGTGGGAAAGTACCATCTTGCCTGGCATGTTACCCCCATTTTTCACTGTATATATGTTGTTTTAGTTGTATGTGTCACTGGGACCCTGCCAGCCAGGGCCCCAGTGCTCATAAGTGTGCCTGAAAGTGTTACCTGTGTTATGACTAACTGTCTCACTGAGGCTCAGCTATCCAGAACCTCAGTGGATATGCTCTCTCATTTCTTTCCAAATTGTCACTAACAGGCTAGTGACCATTTTCACCAATTCACATTGGCATACTGGAACACCCTTATAATTCCCTAGTATATGGTACTGAGGTACCCAGGGTATTGGGGTTCCAGGAGATCCCTATGGGCTGCAGCATTTCTTTTGCCACACATAGGGAGCTCTGACAATTCTTACACAGGCCTGCCACTGCAGCCTGAGTGAAATAATGCACACATTATTTCACAGCCATTTTCACTACACTTAAGTAACTTATAAGTCACCTATATGTCTAACCTTTACTTAGTAAAGGTTGGGTGCTAAGTTACTTAGTGTGTGGGCACCCTGGCACTAGCCAGAGTGCTCCCACATCGTTCAGGGCAAATTACCCGGACTTTGTGAGTGCGGGGACACCATTACACGCGTGCACAACACATAGGTCACTACCTTTGTGTAGCTTCACAATGGTAACTCCGAATATGGCCATGTAACATGTCTAAGATCATGGAATTGCCCCCTTATGCCATCCTGGCATTGTTGGCACAATCCCATGATCCCACGGGTCTGTAGCTCAGACCCGGGTACTGCCAAACTGCCTTTTCAGGGGTTTCACTGCAGCTGCTGCTGCTGCCAACCCCTCAGACAGGTTTCTGCCCTCCTGGGGTCCAGCCAGGCTTGGCCCAGGAAGGCAGAACAAAGGACTTCCTCAGAGAGAGGGTGTTACACCCTCTCCCTTTGGAAAAAGGTGTGAAGGCAGGGGAGGAGTAGCCTCCCCCAGCCTCTGGAAATGCTTTCATGGGCACAGATGGTGCCCATTTCTGTATAAACCAGTCTACACCGGTTCAGGGACCCCTCAGCCCTGCTCTGGCGCGAAACTGGACAAAGGAAAGGGGAGTGACCACTCCCCTGACCTGCACCTCCCCTGGGAGGTGCCCAGAGCTCCTCCAGTGTGCTCCAGACCTCTGCCATCTTGGAAACAGAGGTGCTGCTGGCACATTGGACTGCTCTGAGTGGCCAGGGCCAGCAGGTGACGTCAGAGACTCCTTCTGATAGGCTCCTTCAGGTGTTGCTAGCCTATCCTCTCTCCTAAGTAGCCAAACCCTCTTTTCTGGCTATTTAGGGTCTCTGATTTGGGGAATTCCTTAGATAACGAATGCAAGAGCTCATCAGAGTTCCTCTGCATCCCTCTCTTCACCTTCTGCCAAGGAAACGACTGCTGACCGCGCTGGAAGCCTGCAAAACTGCAACAAAGTAGCAAAGACGACTATTGCAACTCTGTAACGCTGATCCTGCTGCCTTCTCGACTGTTTTCCTGGTGGTGCATGCTGTGGGGGTAGTCTGCCTCCTCTCTGCACTAGAAGCTCCGAAGAAATCTCCCGTGGGTCGACAGAATCTTCCCCCTGCAACCGCAGGCACCAAAGAACTGCATCACCGGTACTCTGGGTCTCCTCTCAGCAAGACGAGCTAGGTCCCTTGATTCCAGCAACTCTGTCCAAGTGACTCCCACAGTCCAGTGACTCTTCAGTCCAAGTTTGGTGGAGGTAAGTCCTTGCCTCCCCACGCCTGACTGCATTGCTGGGAACCACGTCTTTTGCAGCTACTCCGGCCTCTGTGCACTTCCGGCGGAAATCCTTTGTGCACAGCCAAGCCTGGGTCCACGGCACTCTAACCTGCATTGCATGACTTTCTAAGTTGTCCTCCGGCGGCGTGGGACTCCTTTGTGCAACTTCGGGTGAGCACCTTTTCACTCTTATTCATAGTGCCTGTTCCGGCACTTCTGCGGGTGCTGCCTGCTTCTGAGAAGGCTCCTTGTCTTGCTCTACGCCCCCTCTGTCCCCAGACGCAATTGGCGACATCCTGGTCCCTCCTGGGCCACAGCAGCATCCAAAAACCTTTACCGCACAATTTGCAGCTAGCAAAGCTTGTTGGCAGTCTTTCTTCAGGAAAAAACTTCTGCATGACTCTCCACGCCATGGGGGATCCATCCTCCAAAGGGGAAGTCTCTAGCCCTTGTCGTTACTGCAGAATCCTCAGCTTCTACTGTCCAGTAGCAGCTTCTTTGCACCCATAGCTGACATTTCCTGGGCATCTGCCCATCTCCGACTTGCTTGTGACTTTTGGACTTGGTCCCCTTGTTCCACAGGTACCCTCGTTTGGAAATCCATCGTTGTTGCATTGCTGGTTTGTGTCTTTCCTGCAGAATTCCCCTATCACGACTTCTATGTCCTTTGGGGAACTTTAGTGCACTTTGCACTCACTTTTCAGGGTCTTGGGGTGGGCTATTTTTCTAACCCTAAATGTTTTCTTACAGTCCCAGCAACCCTCTACAAGGTCACATAGGTTTGGGGTCCATTCGTGGTTCGCATTCCACTTTTGTGGTTTGTGTTGCCCCTATGCCTATGTGTCCCCATTGCATCCTATTGTAACTATACATTGTTTGCACTGTTTTCTAAGACTATACTGCATATTTTTGGTATTGTGTACATATCTTGTGTTTATTTGCTATCCTCATACTGAGGGTACTCACTGAGATACTTTGGCAATATTGTCATAAAAATAAAGTACCTTTATTTTTAGTATATCTGTGTATTGTGTTTTCTTATGATATTGTGCAAGTGACACTAGTGCTACTGTAGGAGCTTCACTCGTCTCCTAGTTCAGCCTAAGCTGCTCTGCTAAGCTACCATTATCTATCAGCCTAAGCTGCTAGACACCCTATACACTAATAAGTGATACCTGGGCCTGGTGGAAGGTGTAAGTACTCCTTGGTACTCACTAAAAGCCAGTCCAGCCTCCTACAGCTCTGTGGATTGGTTTATTGCTGCGATTATTGTAGCTGTAGGTGTCGCTCTGTATCATCAAAGGCAGCCCCTTCACCCCCCTCTGAGAGGAAAAATCCGTGCTCAGGCAGTTTACTGTGATGGAAATCTGCAAAAGAAGGGAAATGACCACTTAAATATACATTCATGATGTAGCTATTCTAAATAATGTAGTAGCTGAAAATATACATGTTTGTATTTGCATGACACCAAAACAGATGAGAGTGCCGCTATATTTCAATGGTGTGGTCCTGCTATAATTAAGTAAGCAAAAGATATGTGTAATAAAGTGAAAGCGCAGTAGAAGCCTTTACTCGGATGTTGTAGGAGACCTATTAAAGTACAACTGTTGCACTGCTGCCAGCGTCCTGCCCAATGTAAGCATCCGAGGATATCTTGGGCGGGTGGCATGCATGGTTCCCCCAAAGCTGGGAGGTCTAAAATTGCCGGTGGGCAGCCACGTTCTTAATCTAAATTTATCGTCAGGAGACTGGCCCATCAGTGATGTTATTCCCTACGCTACTTTCCTTTTCTTGTGAGGTCTCTATCAGGAGACAATATTGGTGCCACCATGCTTCCAGTCCTTTCTCTTTCCCAGAAACCCCCTTGAGGATTTCTGAGGAATAATATCTTACTCAATTCAAGATGGCCATCACTGTATTGAAGTCTATAAGCTTTTTCCCAATCCAATATGACATCCTAGGTATTTCCTGTTCCATCGGCCTGTAAAAGGAGAGAAATTGATTCATTCCTTCTGTCACAATGCTTCGTGCAGACCTGTTGTCTTGTTCCAGCACCTCTGATCCTCGATTTAGGTAATTGATTTTTAGGAAAACTCTCAGCAGGGAGGGTTGCAATGTTGTGACAATTGACACTGATGCCTGCCAGCTGTCAGCACAAGTTTGTCCTAATATCAATGTCAGGCTATGAAGCAAACGTCATAGGGAGAACGCTTAACCATCCTGGTTTGCAGGAAGATTTGTGCTTCAGATCGTGTGTTCGTAAACATGAACAGTCAACAAGTCAAAGTCAGCGCTGTCTTGCATTTTGTTGTGCAATACAGCGCTTCCACAAAGGCAACATGGAAGAAGGACTACAAATGCACTGCCACACACCAGAAGTCTGTGGACAGCAAACTTGTTATTTTGAAAAACAATAATGTAAGTGTATAGTGCATACGATTCCGCTGTCCCACCAGAAATGCTCTCTTGCCCTGAGACCACGTTATGTGCCCAAGTCCTACTGTCCCACCCCCAGCCTTAGCGGAAAGAACTGAAAAACACACACCTCTGGGCCTGGTATGACGGACCATGGGGAGTCACTAGGCATGGCCTAGCAAGTCACTGGTTCGCAAATGTGTTGGACACCATACCCATAATGTCCTATTCAACGTCCATTCAGCCCTTGTAGGGTGGAAGATACATAAAATACCCCCATTGCAGTCAGTGGCAATCGATTTGCTGGGGCAGGGAAATTGGCTACGGGGCATGTAGGCAAAGACAAAAGGCCAATGAGCTGCTAGGAAGCAAATGACAAGGGGGAGGGATAAGCAGACAGGGACAATGGATGACATGGTGAGGCAAAAATGAGGAGGCAAGAACAGATGATGTATAAAATGACAGTGGGAACGAGAAGGCAAGGATGGATGGGAAATGAATTGGGGTCTAAGAGGCAGGAATGATGCAGGAATGATGGGGCAGCAGAATAGAAGGCAAGCATCAAAGATGATGAGGTGAGGGTAATGAGAGCTGATGTGAGGGAAACGGGTAAGTAAGGATGACAGGGTGAGGGGAAGCAAGTGAGCAAGGTGAGAGAGGCAGGGACAGATCATTGATTGTAGCTCTAGCACCATATCCTAACAGAGCAGTGTAACCTTTCACAAAATGCCAAGATCCTGTTGCACAGCCCATTCAACCAGCGGCAATTCTTGAAAATTATCTAAGGGCCAATGGCTAAAGGAGGCTGACCCAAAGCCCACTATATCTTGTAAATATTTGTTTTAATTATTAGTAACACGAGGACAATTTGACAGCTAAAGCTGTCTGTTGGAGAGACTTTAAGAAGATTTAAATTCTAAAGGGCACAAGTAGTTTCTCCAAGTCAACTATGAATACGTTTATTCTGTCAGGAAGGCCATTGTGCAGTAACACGCTCAAGCAATGGTTAACATAATGTACTTAAGTCTACAAATGAAAGACCCCTGCTGAGAAAATATCAAACACAATCACTAGGAACAATGCAATCAAGGATCTCAACCACCTAGGTAGAATGTGTTACATTTGCGTTCTGACCAAAGGAGTGAGCATGGGGGCGTTTTGTGCCCCAAGTATAGTTAATATATATTTATGGGACATTTCCAAGACTGAATCATCCACAATGAATTAGTTCCATTGTATGAATCCGCCCTTCATTGATCTTGGTTCATAGACAATATTTTCTTTGGGAAGGAGAGGAAAATACCCATAGGAATTCCTAGAATGGATTAATTTATGTGATCATAATCTCAAATTTACAGCAAATATGAGTTGCTAGAAAGTAGAATGTCTGGACTTTTAGATCCATTATAACACAGGGATTCTAGAGGTGACCTATATGTGAAACCTTTGGCACGGAATGCCCTGCTTAACTTTAATAGTTACCACCCATTTAGGAAACCAAAGCAGGGATCCCATTTGGACAGTTTCCTAGAATGAGGCATAAATGTAGCAACCTCGACTTTGACGAGAAGGTTACCATGATGCGTGAGAAATGCCTCAGGAGGGGGTACCCTAAAAGAATTATTAGACAATCTTACAAAAGAGCAAGGTATTATGATAGAGACCACCTGCTGAGCAATGAGAAGAGGGAAAGTGAGCCTCAGTTTGTCCGTGTCACTAAGCATTCAGTAATGAATGAAAAGTACGGCAGGTGATAACTTCGAACTGTATATTTTGAACACGGACCCAGAGAGTACAGAGAAACTCCAGAGACCTATATTTGCAAACCGGCAAAATAACAATCTCAAGGACAAATAAGTAAGATCATGGCTCAATAGGAATGTGGGTTTTGTGCAGAGGACCATAGATGGGAGTAACCCTGTAAGTGGTCATTTTAGATGTATGGCCTGTGAGAGCAGGATACAAACAAGTATTCTCACACACAATGGTTAAACCATTCATCAAAAGACTATGACCAACTGTAAATCGCAGATTGTTGTGTATTTGTTAATTCATCCCTGTGATCAGGGATAGGTAGGTGAAACAGGCTGGAGTTTCCATATAGGTTTGAATCAATATAGATTGGCCATAAGAACAACAAAAGTTTGAGGCGCCATTAGTTAAATATTTCTGGGAAAGAGGCCACTTCTCGGATAGCACAAAATGGTTATTTCGGAAAAAATATCAGCACCAGCAGGGAAAGATATTGCCAATTATAGAAAGCTGCAAGAGGTATATTGGATTTTTACTTTCCAAGCTCGTAGGAATGGATTAAACAGCGAGATCCCTGGGAGAATGCTAACAGATAGTGTGTGGTAATTACCTAGTTTCAGTATTGGCCAAGGAGCAGGACCTTAAAGATGATATGGAATGCATATTTATATACCTAAGTGGAGTGTTTAGTCAAGATGAGTACGGAGGTCAGCTTTTGTAATTATTAGCTTGGGGTATGTGCTGAGTGTAAAGAAACAAGAGATTCATCAAATGATACAATTCTAAGGGGGAGGTATACTTGTAACATTCCCAATAGATTGTAATAGTTTTAGAAAGCTCTTTGAGCAGAGGGGTCGCCTAGTATGCGTTCATTTTTGAGGTAGCCCAATCATTCATCATTTTTTAAGCCCCTAGGTCTAGGTAATAATATAAGGATTGTGTGGGCCATCGCATCATATGGTTGGTATATTCTCTATATACCTTATGAGCTATTTGAAGTCCTTTGGTTTAGATGTATCGGTGTTCGATCTTTAGATGGCCACCCCCGCAGTGCAACTTTGTGAAGTGTCATGATGCTCAGACGCCATGACTCGGGTCTGAGCATTTAATGTTCAGGCAGAATGGAAGGACTTCTTTTACAGGCGCCGAGCGGTTTGTCTCACAGTGGGCGGTACGACCAGAGCGGCCTCAAGTGAAGTGTATTCCAAGGTGAGGTGACGTTGGGTACATATGGAGAGTGTAGCCACAGTATAGCTATTGTTTTGTGTATAGCTTTGGTGAGAGGAAGTAAAATGGGCACGAATATTATCCACAGTAGTTAAGGAATCCTTTTTGCTAAAAAAATACCTTTTCCATTGGTTCATCTTTAGCTGTATCGTGCTGGGCATTCCATTATTGAAGTAATTGACAACACCAGCAATTTAATGTGAGAGACCTACTACATAAGGTAGAACTCTGTGTTATTTGATTGCGGTATTGTTAAGTTATTACCAGGCTGCTTGAATATACCTGCGGTATTCATTCGTTTCGCAGCAGAGAATTCATGGAAACAAATGTGCCTTTTATCTTTCCTGGGGGCATTCTATCCCGTGTATGAGTACAATATCTTCATTGGTCATTCCAGTGTTCGGGAAGATCTTGACATCAGGTAAGAAGTTTATTGATTCTCCGTTGCGCAACTGTAGGTGACTGCAACAGGCAGTATCTTTGATATCTGGTAAAGAGTTTATGGACCCCTCAAAGTGTGGGCATCGATTAATGCACTGGGCAGGGACTACGTATATTTTAGTAGTCTCTGGATACTAGTGTAAGGCCGTGCGAGACAGATTTTCAGAGTGGGGGGGTGATTTTTCTTCCGTATTGCACTTGGAAGACGGGGGTGAATTCATTTTTTTGTGTAACAAGGGCGTGGCTCAGTTGGTCATTATATTTTTTTAAGGTTTTGGTTTGACCTAAAGGGATGTTGAATGTGGCACCCCTGTAGAAGGTGGTATAGCCGAAACACGCATAGATATATACTCAAAAAGCTACATTAGACTGAGTTATGTATTGGAGAACTGTATAAATCACAATGGAGAACATCTAATAAACTAATGGCCATTTTGAATATTTTCTAAGGATATATATCAAAGTTAAGACTGAGTTATATTGTTCAATGAATGACGGCCTTGATTCATTAAGCCACATTAGATAAAGAACCAACATGGAGGATTATGAATAAAAGTTGATATGAAAAAGATATTTCATATCATTGATGTGAATAAGGTTGATACTTATATGCGCTTTTTCACATATGGTGATTATTATGGGATTTTAGCCTCTTTTCTTTTCTTTTTGTTGATGTTTGAGTATGGGTAGTATTTGTTCCATGCCCAGTGGCCTGATTGTGTACAGGGAGTACCTTTATTCATGTTGAGATGATGTAGTACATCAATATTCACATCTGAGCAGAGAGCAGCCAATGGGTGTGTTGGCACACCAGAGGCATCTATGATCGAGACACACACTTGGGCATCAATGACTTGTGACTCATTAACCATGCATGTGCACTGACAGACAGTATATCAGAATGTAACTGACAAATTCTTAGAAAAGGGGTTGTGATTGCAAGTTTCTTCTCATGAAAGATGTGTGTGCATGTGTTCTACTAACTCACAAAGTTTATGAGATGAAGCCACGTGCCACCACAAAGGCCTATGGTAAACAGCTCTTTAAAAAACAGCAACATTATTATAAAATATAGGGCAAGATGTACAAAAATGAAATTTTGCATTTCTTAAGTAGCAAATTCATAGCAATGGCTGTTTAAGAAATGGAAAATGCTATGTACAGAGATACCGATTTCCTAATAGCGATTCCAACAAAGTAGGAAATCGGTATTAAGAAATCTCATTGCATTTTAGTCAATGGGCCGGTTTTGCTTTTCCTAAATAGAGATTTCGTATTAAAAAATCATTATTTAGGAAATGCAAAGCCAGGGATGGCAAAAGGCAAAAGGCCCCCCTTCATGCACCCCAAAAATAGGGGTGCACCTGTAGAGCACACACATGCCTAAGGGGCGTTTGTGTGCTCTATTGCATTTTAAAAAAGAACCTAAGGGTGCTTTTTAGGTCGAGCGTGCAAGTGCTCTGACGTGTTGTAATCTATCTGTGGGCTTTTAACCACGCCCACTGCACGCCTATCCCTATCACTCGTTTATGGGATTACCTTTCAAAAATCCTTCGTTATCATTGTAAATGCTTTATGTTTGACCTTCCTTGGGGCAGTTTTGTTACCGCCTTGGCTATCGACTCTGTTACATGGGTAGTTGCACAGCTGCTGATACATTTGACTGTGAGCGAACTTGTTGTTCCTTTAGCGTCTCTCCTTCGCGCTCATGCTCATGGAAGCCGTGACGTTGTGAATTGACTTGCTTATGTCAACTGTTTTACTTCTCATTTTCAATTTATGTTGCAAGAAAAGTCCAGCTAGGAATTTACAATGCTAATAGCTCTAACTGAAGCAAACAAGAGACCCATTGCATTGCAAATGCTTGTTCACTTTGGGAGCAGGACAAAGTACTGTCTTATTACGCCATGTCCTGTTTATCTCTCCTGCAGGGGACTTTTTTTCTTTAGAATGTGCCTGTTGGTCTTACACTGTGGGTGCCTGTTCTTTCCCTCCTCCCCACCAGCTCCTCCAAACAAAACCAACAGCAGAGAGGGTTTTTTCCAGCCCCCCTCCTTTATCCTAGCCCCCACCTCTGGCTTGTAATGGAGAGCTTTCATTTGTCCTTGCCTTCAGTGGTAAAAGACCAGCTGCTGTGCTCTGATGGAGCTGCTTCAAGGGAGCCCTGCTGATTAGTGACAGAAAGTGCCATGTTTGTATGAGTATGATCCCACAAGCCTGCATTTAAATACAGCGAAAATGCAACCTGCAATTTATTTACACAAACTAAATACACTGTAAAAATGATAAACAGGCCCAAAAACGCACAGAAAACACAGCAAGGACAGCTCTGGGCCCCACAAGGCTATAAATGGCATTGCCTCTTTAAGGGGTCCCTTGAAACCGCCCTCGCTCTTGTTTATTTGGTCTCTCCCCTTCACCTCCAAGGCGCTTTAAAGATTGATACAGTGCAAACTGCATTGGGTTTTGAGGCGCTTTGCACATTGTTTTCCTTTGTCTGTTCTTCGCGCTCCATGGCGGCGGAGAGCAGAAACGCTCCGGCTTGTTATACAAAAACATGTCAGATTCACCCGCCCTGAGACTCGCTGACAACTGTGCGCCTCTGCGGAGCCCCTTCAGCGTTTCTCTTCGCTTTCTGGTGCTTTACACAGCTCGGCGGTAAAGTAAATTCGAGTATCTGGCTGTAGTAGTGAGCAATGCTGGTCACTAGATGGCAGCAGAGGATTGAAACAAATAAATATATTGTATCCTTCTCTATACACACCCCGAGGATTACAGATGTAACGTTAGATCCGCGGCTCTTCACATGGTGCATCCATCCTCCCGTGAAGTGATGCTGAACAGCATCTGCAGGCCACCGCCGGGACAGCGCCCGCAGTGACGGCCGCGGCGTGAAGAACTGCCCACGGTCACTCTGCTTGTGAGAGGTGCGCTGCGAGTCTGCTGGCCGGGCTTCTAGCAGGCAGCTCCATCTCAAGCAGCATGAGAGGTGCGCTGCGAGTCTGCGGGGCCGGGCTTCTAGCAGGCTGCTCCATCTCAAGCAGCATGAGAGGTGCGCTGCGCGTCTGCGGGGCCGGGCTTCTAGCAGGCAGCTCCATCTCAAGCAGCATGAGAGGTGCGCTGCGCGTCTGCTGGGGCTGGGTTTCTAGCATGCTGCTCATCTCAAGCAGCATGAGAGGTGAGCTGCGCGTCTGCGGGCCGGGCTTCTAGCATGCTGCTCCGTCTCAAGCAGCATGAGAGGTGCGCTGCGAGTCTGCGGGGCCGGGCTTCTAGCAGGCTGCTCCATCTCAAGGAGCATGAGAGGTGCGCTGCGAGTCTGTGGGCCGGGCTTCTAGCAGGCTGCTCCATCTCAAGCAGCATGAGAGGTGCGCTGCGAGTCTGCGGGGCCGGGCTTCTAGCAGGCTGCTCCATCTCAAGCAGCATGAGAGGTGCGCTGCGAGTCTGCAGGGCCGGGCTTCTAGCAGGCTGCTCTATCTCAAGCAGCATGAGAGGTGCGCTGCGAGTCTGCTGGGCCGGGCTTCTAGCAGGCTGCTCATCTCAAGCAGCAGACTTGTTTCCACGGTGCTTTTGTGAGGACAACATGTTCACTTGTTCAACTGCAGTATTTACCCGAAAAACACTTTACCGCGCTGCGTGGGCGCTGCTTGGTCCGCCCAGCTTGAAACCAAGCACTGCAAAAACGAGGCCAATAACTTGCTTTCATGTAGCGTCGCTGGCAGCGGTACCCGTTCTTCACCACAGCTCAGGTCTCTTCGGTAACAAGAGACCCGCGGCTGCACTTTACTGCATGAACTGTCTAACAAACCTCCTGTCCGTGCACAGCGTTGTTCTCAGCCGGAGCGAGGCTCGTGACGCCCTGTTGAGGGTGGAGTGTCACACACACGCTCTGTCTACTGCGGGGGCGGAAAGCAGCCCCCACCCCTGCGGGGCCCCCGTTCAGCCGCAGAAGGAAGAATGTTTGTGAAATCTGGGGGTCTCGGGCCCCTCAACAAATCCTGCCAGGGAGTCCCATGTTGAATGTTACGTGGTCCGTGGGCGTAAGATTGCCAATCGTTTGCAACCAACACTGACGCATTTTTACCAGCTGTTTACTTACTAACCCCTTGACTTCGAAGCACCCCCAAATGCAAATCAAACATCAAAGACATTTCTCCCCTGGGTCACAATCTCTGTGGTGCGTAGGTGTCCCAAAGGCAGCCATAAACGACACACAACCGGGGTGGTTCGCGGGGGCACGTGTTTGGGGTGCAACAGTAGTAACCCTTAAGCATTTACGATACCACAGACTGCTTTTGAGCATGGGTGTAGCTACCAATAGTGCAGCAGGTGCAGTGGTGCCGGGGACCCGAATTGCGAGGGGCCTCTGGGTCCCAATTGTGGCAGTATGTCACTGCTAAACTGTGGTGAGCAGCATGTCCCTTGCCTGCATGAATACCCGTGGCACTGTTGCTAGCATGGGTGTAGCTACCAATAGTGCAGCAGGTGCAGTGTTGCCGGGGGCCCGAATTACGAGGGGCCTCTGGGTCCCAATTGTGGCAGTATGTCACTGCTAAACTGTGGTGAGCAGCATGTCCCCTGCCTGCATGAATACCCGTGGCACCGTTGCTGCCATTGTTGTAGCTACCAATAGTGCAGCAGGTGCAGTGGTGCCGGAGTGCCGAATTACGAGGGGCCTCTGGGTCTCAATTGTGGCAGTATGTCACTGCTAAACTGTGGTGAGCAGCATGTCCCCTGCCTGCATGAATACCCGTGGCACTGTTGCTAGCATGGGTGTAGCTACCAATAGTGCAGCAGGTGCAGTGGTGCCGGGGGCCCGAATTACAAGGGGCCTCTGGGTCCCAATTGTGGCAGTATGTCACTGCTAAACTGTGGTGAGCAGCATGCCCCTTGCCTGCATGAATACCCGTGGCACCGTTGCTGCACCCCTGCTGATGAGTCGTGGCCTCCTGCGACAATATGTGTATCTTCAAGGAATGTGTATCAAGAGCTAGGAATAGTAAATCTATATTTCCCTACGTGCACCTACTGTCCGATATTCTTGTAGGTCCACACTCTGGGGTTCGATATTCAGCAGTACAACCCATGCTCGCTTTGATCTCATGAACACAGCATTGACAGCGTTTGCAATGGTTTTCAGTACAGAGGAGCTGGGGATAAAAAGTTACATTTTAATTTGTACCGTTGCCCAGAATATGGCGGTAGCAGAGGCTGGGTGCGCCACTGCACAGTGCACATCTGGCACTGATGCTATCTGAATGCACAGTGCACATCTGGCACTGGTGCCATCTGAATGCACAGTGCACATCTGGCACTGATGGCACTGACGCCATCTGAATGCACAGTGCACATCTGGCACTGATGCCATCTGACTGCACAGTGCACATCTGGCACTGACGCCATCTGAATGAATACACAGTGCACATCTGACACTGATGCCATCTGAATACACAGTGCACATCTGACACTGATGCCATCTGAATGCACAGTGCACTGATGCCATCTGAATGCACAGTGCACATCTGGCACTGATGCCATCTGAATGCACAGTGCACATCTGGCAGTGACGCCATCTGAATGCACAGTGCACATCTGGCACTGACGCCATCTGAATGCACAGTGCACATCTGGCACTGATGCCATCTGAATACACGAGTGCAGCGCGCACCCGGCTCCAGCCACGAGCCAAGGGCCTGACGCGCGGCATCTTTCCCTGGCTCGGGCAGTCTTAGGAAACGAGACACGGCTAAAGGTCCACGTGCAGCTCTTGTGAGCCACGGACAGCAGGTTCCACTGTCAGCCTCGGAGGCTGCCTCACAGCAGCACGATCCCTTCATAACTCAAGGATGCCCTTCACCGCCTAAGACTGTCTGCAATCAGGGACAACGTTAGGAAATCATGCCATGCCCTCTTTGTAAAGTGTAGTTTGTGCCCCAGATCGCCCAGAGCTGTCATGACCCGGAGATTCACCCCAGCAAGGAGCAAGCGGCTTAAATGGACGCCCAAGCCCGCCCCCGTTGCATCCTCCGGCTCTCTGGAGCTGCGGATGCCCACCGCGCTTCCTCACTGCCCGTGGAGGCCTTTCTGGTTTTACTGAGATTATCAGATGGTTCCAGGTCTCTTGCTGAACCCTGAGAGGGAAGGCCCCACTTGATCTACCTACCTTTGGCCTAGAGGGGTCGCTCCCTGAGTCCCCTCACACCTACCCCTGGCTGGTGACAGCTGATAAATAGCTGATGTAGTGTTAGGTGTACCTGGGGTGTTGCCTGCTAACCTCTTAGTCTAAACTGTGTTCCTGAGGCTTGAAGTTGACAGGGGCCCAATAACTTTTTTTTTTACTTAATATAATACTTGCAGACATATATGTAGAGCTACGGCTGTTGTGATCCTTCACAAGCATTAGTGTGTAGAATTATGTAAACAGCTTTGTGAGCAAGCAGAGGGTTCAGGAAGGTGGAACAAACCCCTCCATTATGGCACCCACCGCTCCACCACTGTTACTCCACTCCTCTCAATATAATTGAGCACCACGGCCCAGCTCTCCTTCACCAGAAACCAGAGGGAACTGTAGTCCGATGTCCAGGAAAACAGCCTCTCAGGAGGCACGATTGCCCCTACCCATGACAGCTTCGCTGGTGGTCTAGGGTCCAAACACTCCACCCAAACTCTGCAGCCATCAACCCAGTCCCACACTGCAGGGGAGCAGCTGGAAGAGAGTATAGCTGGAGTCTAGGGGGAGAACAGCCCTTATAATATGTTTCCTTGGACCCTTGCCACACGAATATTTGCCAACTTTCCATCTTTTATTAAAACAAATGCCCCAGCTAGTAAGTAAAGAATGGGTTGATTCACACATCCCACTTAACAACCACCTCGCTAATAGAGGAAATGGGAAAAAAAGTTATTGTACACATTGTTGTGGGCAGAGTCACTAACTATTCACAAAAAAAGATGAGATACTATATGCACGATAGGGCAGGAAGCCTACAGACATCTGCACTGTGTGACCTTGGCCCCTCCTGGAATGACCAAAAACATCCTTCTGCGTCATGTACGGTATGAGAGCAAACCTACTGACCTCTGTACAGTGTGACCTGACCCCTGACCCGAGTACAATAACACTGAAAACCTTCATCTAAATGTAGAAAAGGCGAACCATGATGACAAATTACTCCAGTACAAACTGCGTTCATGAATGCATCCTTGATACTGTCTAAAGTTTTGCGTCCAAGTATCAGTGGAGTTATGGCGCGCAATCCACCAAACCTTTCCAACTACTTTGACATTACAGTATAGGCGCAAGAAACTATTTTTTCAAAAGCACTCCTTGAAAGCTCGGCACAATGGTGCACGTCCTGACATGCACAGAAATATAGATTTTAGGTCACTGTAGTAAGTGGCCCAAAGTTTGGATTAGAAGTTTAGGTATAACATGGATATCCCAATGAACAAAACTGTGCTCAAACCACACTGATCTATGGAATGCACAAACCTATAACACAATGAAGAATGACACCGAGGAGGACAGCGCTCGCACGTGGAGTAAACAGCCTGGTTTTCAATGAAAGAGGAGAGCTTTTCTCAAGCGCTTTAATGTTCTCTTACGGTGAGCAGACACGTCAACATATAGAGTGTTTGATGCAGAACCTAAAGTCGCAGAAAGTGCACATTGGAAAGCAGGGAAGCGAGAGCGCCTCGAAGCAGTCCGTGTCACCTCATGGACATGTTTCAGGATCTGGAAGGTGCCGTGTCGCTCACTCACTCAGAGGCCTCTCGGCTGACACTGCCAACGAGAAAGAAACTGTGATAGAGGAAGGGGGAGATCTGCGGAAACATCCAGCATGGTTACCCTAAACTGCCAAAGAAACCCCAACAAGGACCAGGGACTGGAGATGACACTGTGCAGCAGAGACCTAAAGCAAACTAACCGACTGCAGACGCTGTTTCACGAGAGAAAGACTAGAGCTGGAGTACGAACCAAACACAGAAAGAAGGAAGCCCACAGCAACTCATAAAGATACACCGACTATGTCGGACAATTTCAAGTAACAGGGAGGTCACGTAACTGTAAAAAAAAAAACAAGCATTTAAAATGCACTAGGGTCTCGCATTTGTCGGAGTTACAGCTGTTCGCAGTTGTAAACTCCCAACCGGATTATTCTTCCATTAAAAGAAAAAAACAGCGCCATCGCGCTCTACAGTTCACAGTAATAATACCGATCAACAGAGAAAAAGTAGTCCGCAACCCCAGAGCCGCGCATGTTTTCTGTACTTGGTGTCTGCGCTCAAGGAGGGCTCACCACCGGAAAAGGCGTGACGGATGCGTGCCTTCCGCCAATCAAAAGAAGCGGTTCTAACAGGCAAGCCAACGTGCCAATGAAAGACACTGACCTGACGTCGATGGGGCTCCGAGCCCTTTTCTGATACCTAAAGCGTCTCGCGAGCGCATGCGATGCAGGCTATAAGGTGGCCCTAAAAGTCCCCTTGGCGTTCTGCTGCTTCTATTCCTCGTCCTTTTTCTAGTTCCTCAGTTGAAAATAGAATATTGTTTTGCAATTGAAAACAGAGCCTGTTCCTAACTTAAAAAGGTAATCGCGAGGCCTGCCAAAAAGGAAGGGCAACTCAGGTCCTCAGGTTTGCTAAATTACCTCTCAGTGGAGAAACTGTTGTATGAATGTCGCTCATTGTCGCAGTAGAATGTTGTGTGATGTTGAAAGTATCAATGCATTGTATCTTCAGGTTCAAAGACGGGCATTTAAGTGTGCAAAATGCTTTAATTTCTAAATTTCTAGACATTTACTCATGCATCATCAATTCATATCCTACACATAAAGCAAGTTGTATGTAAAAATGTTCGTGGATTAGCAAAAAACATCTTTTTGGATAGGCCCAACATGCATAAGATGATGTAGTTTGATCAGTCGGAAACATTTTATTTTAGTTGCAAGTAAAACCAGTGAGAAAAATAGTTTAGATACAACAGCGTTGTTGTGATATCATGAACACAGTGAGGCATTTTCTAGTGAAATCAGCTGCTTTTTTTGCGTCTGCTAAATCCACTGAGATTTGAAGTCTGGGGAAACTGGAGCGACTTGTCCACTCTGTATCCCTGCATTTCTTTCTTTGTGGGTGTTTTTTATGGGTGAGTGCAAAGTGCTCCGTCCATTCTGTAATCTCTCTTTGGGCTTCTAACCACGCCCATATCACATCAGTCACTTTCATTGGTTCCTGGGCTTGCCTTTTAAAATCTGCTTGCTTTCATTTGTGAAAGGAATGCATACATCATGCCTTTTCCGGTGTTTAGCCCACATACACTGCACCGGTAAACTACTGAAACCATTCGAGGCTCTATGTTTTCAGCCCGGGTTTCCAGACTACTTTATCTGTTTATTTTTCACGCAGCACGATCGTGCTGGGGTTTACATAGCGCAATCGCGCTCGGTTTTCCCGTTTTCAATTTCGGCACGATCGCGCTGCATTTTACATAGCGCGATCGTGCTGCGTTTTTTTTTCTTTCATTTGTGTGGCAAGAAAAGTCCGGTTAGGAGTTTACAACACTAATAGCTCTAACTCGAGCAAATGCGAGACCAGTTTCATTGAAAATGCTTGTCTCGACTTACGTTGAACATGTCTTCCTTTAGATAATGTTTTTGGCAGATTTGTTGTATATCTAGATTTTCTAGTAGTGTGTTCCACTTCGAAGAAAGTTTGTTTTATTACTTGAATATTGTGTTTTCTTCACATGTGCGTCGAACGGGTTAAATCAATGATATCAATGGTGATTTGATAATCCCTCACCATGAGGCACATAATGAAGTAATTTTGCCATGCCATGTGTGACGTCGCCTTAGGTCATCTGCAGTGCATAATAGAAAGTTATGGTTGCTTAGCTATTGATAAATGGCTAACTTTATATGTTTAAACAGTTCAGCATCTTTTTGAAGATACAACAGACAGCTTGTGTCTCACACTTGGACTCTCCTTGTGTTGCAGTGATGCAGATGCTTGAGAGTGCCTCTCTCCTAGGGGCGAGAAGCCAGGCTCCTCAGAGAGTGATAATCTTGGTATTTAATGGTGCTGGCAGCAAAGGTACAGCTGCCTACTATCTGTGTTATGGCGAAGGACTCACAAGTAGGTGGGAGTATACTTCGAGGAGAAGGAATGCCAGAGAGACTTACTGCAGTTCACAGATCACTGAAGACGAACGCCTCCTAATTCTATCTGCATTGCTCTACTGATGGCAGAATAAACAAGCCACGGCGAAGGAAAAGAGATGGCTACATCTTGACGTCATCACGCATGATGTGCTGTCGCCACATTAAATTGGGGAAATATACTTTAAATATTCTATCTTTAGTGATTTTCTCTACGCATCAGCAGCGTGTAGGGAAATCAATAAAAACACAATTGTAGTCACAATTGTCTTTGCACGCGGCAGGGGGCAGAAATAGGCACCCTAGGAAACATCCTCTAACATTTGACCTCGGTGTTTGAATGCACAGCACATGTAACGAGAGAAGAACATGATTTATAGCCCTGTTTACAGAAACAGACTGGAGCCACTGAAAACATCCGGCGCGCTGTTAAAATACTCTTAGCCTCAGAAAAAAGTAGTCCATAGGCAGATTCTATAGTGGCACAAGTAGAAGGGTACAAGTACTGGGGCCATGCTCCAGGGGAGTGTACAACTGATGAAAAGGTGGGACAAAGTGGAAGGATTGACCACCAGCAAGCAAGGATTTTTAAGGACGCTGAAATAAACCAATGAAAAAGCAGAGAGCCCACAAAAGAAGTATATACTAAAGTATATACAAGAGGTCTCGAATGCTCGACCTAATAAACTGATTGAAAACTAGAAATTGGAGCCATAAACAGCGTCAATCAGCCCCTGTGTTCCTGCACTGATGTTGCCACCTCTGAATCCAGGGGTCACAGAGGCAGTGTCAGGGGCCGCAAGGGGCAAGCTGGGGGTCGCAGCTGCGACCCCTGGCAACCCCTAAATGACATTCATGTTTTTAGGGTCGACCGCAAAGTGCTCCGTCCCTGGTGTAATCTCTCTGTGGGCTTTTAACCACGCCCATGTCAAGCCCATCAGTTTGGTTGGTTCGTGGGCTTGCCTTTTAAAATTACCTTGATTCAATTAGCGAAGGGCGTCATGCGTTTTCCGGTGTTTAGCCCTCCTCAAGCGCACCGACCAACTACTGAAAACATACGAGGCTCCATGTTTTCCGTTTGGTTTCTGCACTATTTTTTTTGTAGGCAGCGCAATCTCGCTGAGCAGTAGTAGAGCGCTTTGCATGACATCGACCCTGTTACATGGATATTTGCACTTTTGCCAGTTACATGGATAATTGCACTGTTGCCGATACATTTCACTGAGAGCGAACTTCTGTTTCCTTTTGTGTGTTTGCTTTGCACTCATGGCGGCCGTCGGCTCCCTTATGTGAAACTGTTTTACTTTTCAATTTATGTGGCAAGAAAAGCCTGTTTAGAGGTTTACAACGCTGATAGCTTTAACTTGAGTAAACGTGAGACCCATTGCATTGCAAATGCTTGTTATCTTTGTCTCTGTTTAAAGTGCACAGCTAACTCATAGATTCCTACAATATTTATGGTGAATGGGGTCTAACTGGGTTATATATTATTAGTTTGCATTTGTGGCCTTTGTGCACTTTAGGCTTTTGCACTTCATGATCTTTTATATTTGGTGATTGTATTGGATTTTATCTCTGTGAAGAATGATCTTCCTGATTGTTGCTTTTATGGACTTTCTGAATAATCTGAATAAAGACTATTGAATTGAATTAAATTGTTCTGTCATTCATTTCATGTGTAGATTTTCCAGGTTTTTTTCATCCTGAATTTGTCCTGTTTTTTTTCCAGACTTCTCCATCTCCTTGCCATTGGAAAACCCACAGACTGTTTCTCCTTGATTATCATTTTTAATGCAACTTTAGCAAATTTTTTGACATTTCTGCCTTTTTCATTACAGTTACTACTTCATTAAGTGGAGATACACCACATAACCACTACGTTTCTTGAATGCTAGCATTGTTAGAGTGCATGACTAATTTATCTTTTATGAGATCGTCGTGTAACAACCCAAATTTGCAATAGATGACTAATTTCTTAAGTGCAGCTGGTACATAATCTTCAATGGATTCTGACTTCTATTGTTTCCTTTGGAAGAAGGAACATCTATCTATAGCTACACACATTGCAGGTTGAAAATACGAGTCCAAATCATCCAGTGCATCTTTAATTCATCCTCATATCTAGCTATCTAATCTTCTTTTCCATCTGATCGTAGATGCGTAAACCTTCTGGTCCCAAACTGTGGGGAAGAATTTTCTTTTTCTAAAGCTGAAATGTAATTAATAAAAAAATCTTTCTAGTTCACCCATTTCAATAAAGGTTCACCTGGTCAATGAAGAAAAAGAGCCCGTGGAGTAACGCCACAATTTTGAGACGACATAACAAATTAAATGCTATTACTGTTTTTTCCTTTGTTTATATTAACTACTGTAATGTAAAAGTTCTAGCTGTACATTACGCCAACATTTATTCAACATACAGGTGTTTGTGTAAAACAATGTGCACTTTGTTGATGGCAATTAAATTTCTTAGACGAGAATACACATTTGACAGATGGCCTTTCTTATTGCCAAATTGTGTTTGCGTCACCGACAATTTTGTTTATTTTGTTATTTTTTATGTTAATAAAGATGAAGTGTACATAGTAAACTAGGTCTCCACTCTTAATTCGTTCTCCAAAGGTGTGCACATCACTGAGTACGCTTACTTTTTAGCAAATAGTGTGCAATCACCAAAGTGCACACTTTCAATATGGCCAAAAGACGAGCGATGCTCTATTTATCACTGCTTCTTTACTGTGACGCGTTGTACGTAGACACTTTCTCCCAGCGCATAATACCCTTTCTTTGTAGGAACATTCTACACAAGCCACTTAAACAATGCCGCTCCATCTGCATGAGCACTCTTCTTGAGCCGCACATCAGTACTGCTCCAACTGCCACTGCATACTGATCTGGACGCAAGGTGTGTCCAATTAGAAAAAAAAGTCACTCACTAACCAGAAAGTCAGTTTAGTGTAATACCAACTCATATCACAGCGCTGTTCCTCCATTGACAGTTTGTCCACAGTTGACGCCTGTGATGTAAGTGTTGCCGCTTGCTCTAATCACAGACGTAATGATGTGGTGTCATAGGATCCCATCCTCGCCGCCAGATTTGTAGAAACAACACCAGATCACGATGTATTCAGCAGTATTTATTTAGAGCAAGCCCTCTATAGCTAATGTTACAAATGAGGTCTTTGGTTGGCAGTCAGGTTAACCCCTGTCCAAGCAAGGACCCTCACTCTAGTCGGGGTAAAGGAGAATCACACTCAGTTAACCCCTGCTCACCCCCTTGGTAGCTTGGCACGAGCAGGCAGGCTTATCTTCAGAGACAAAGTGTTAAGCATTTGTACCAACACACACAGTAATACAGTGAACCACTTCAAAATGACACAACACAGGTTTAGAAAAATATGAAATTTTTTATCTAAATAAACAAGACCAAATACGATAAAAATCTACAATATACAGTTAAAAATACGAATTTAGCACTTAAAAGCAAAAAAAACAGTGATTTGAGGTGAAAACACTTCAAGTTGGTAAAACACGGTGTCATAACGGCATTGTTTCCTACAATGCGACGCCCATGACACTGTTCATAGAGTCGGTCGACCCCCAGGTACAGTACCTTCAGAACCAGTAGGAACCAGGCCGGTGCACGGAGTCGGGGGAGAGCGGCTTCGCTGGATCCGATGCGACGTCGGTTCCGGTGCCACAGGACAGGAAGACTGCAGCGTCACATGGCGGCGTCCGGTCCTCTCTACAGGGCGGTGAAGTTGAGGCGGTATCAGATGTGAAGTCGCCCCTCAGTTCCAGCAGATATGAAGTTCGGCAGAGTTACGATGCTTTGGGGCAACCTCACAGGGTCGTAATGACATCACAGGGCCGCAGGCGCTGCACTGGGGTCGGATCGTCACGGACGTTGGACTTATGACACTCTGGTGTCAGCGAAGTCGGGTAGGATCAGCAATTGCAGCTACGCAAGGCCTACAGGGTCGTTAGACTTCTCAAGGTGCTTGGCCTCCGGCAGGCGGCGTCGCGGTTCCGGGGTAGTGACGTCAGCTAACAGGGTTGCCGGATTCGTACTCAGCGAGGTCCACGGCCTCGGTGCAAGCGGCGTTGCGGTTCAAGGCAGCGGCGTCCTTTACGAAGTCGCACGCCGTCGTCCGACATCAGTAGACTGTTTTTTCTCCAGGAATTCACTTCCAGGGGTCCAGGAACTGGAATGGCACCCTTTGGTAAGCTAGAGTCCACAAAAACTAGACTCAGGTCTGGTTCGTGAAGCCTTTGCTGCCCCTGAGGCTTCAAAACAGGAGGCAAGCTCTACTCCAAGCCCTGGGAGTCACTTCTCAAGCAGGAAAGCAACAAAGCCCAGTCTCTGTCCCCTTGCACAGGCAGAAGCAGCAACTGCAGGATAGCTCCACAAAGCACAGTCACAGGCAGTGCAGCACTTCTCCTCAGCTCTTTTCCAGGCAGCAGTTCCTCTTGAATCCTTGAAGTAATCTAGTCTTCATGGTTTTCGCGTGCTCTTCTTATACCCCTTTCTGCCTTTGAAGTAGGCCTACTTCAAAGCAAAGTCTAAAGTGTCTGTGAGATCCTTCCTTGCCCAGGCCAGGCCCCAGCCACACACCAGGGGGTTGGAGACTGCATTGTGTAAGGGCAGGCACAGCCCTTTCAGGTGTGAGTGACCACTCCTCCCCCCTCCTAGCACAGATGGCTCATCAGGATATGCGGGCTACACCCCAGCCCACTTTGTGTCACTGTCTAGTGAGAGGTGCAAACAGCCCAACTGTCAAACTGACCCAGACAGAAAATCCACAAATCACACAGAGTCACAGAATGGTTTAAGCACGAAAATGCCCACTTTCTAAAAGTGGCATTTTCAAGCACACAATCTAAAAACAAACTTTACTAAAAGACGTGTTTTTAAATTGTGACCGCAGAGACCCAAAACTCCACATGTCTATCTGCTCTCAAAGGGAATCTATGCTTTAATCATATTTAAAGGCAGACCCAATGTTAACCTATGAGAGAGATAGGCTTTACAACAGTGAAACCGAATTTGGCAGTATTTCACTGTCAGGACATGTAAAACACATAAGTACATGTCCCACCTTTCACATACACTGCACCCTACCCAGGGGACTACCTAGGGCCTACCTTAGGGGTGCCTTACGTGTATAAAAAGGGAAGGTTTAGGCCTGGCAAGTGGGTGCACTTGCCAAGTCGAATTGGCAGTTTAAATCTGCACTCACAGACACTGCAGTGGCAGGTCTGAGCCATCTTTATAGGGCTACTAGTGTGGGTGGCACAACCAGTGCTGCAGGCCCACTAGTAGCATTTGATTTACAGGCCAGGCCTGGGCACCTCTAGTGCACTATACTAGGGACTTACTAGTAAATCAAATATGCCAATCATGGAATGCCAATTGCATACACATTTGATATAGGAGCACTTGCACTTTAGCACAGTGGTAAAGTGCCCAGAGTAACAAAAACAGCAAAAACAGAGTCCAGCACACATCAACAACCTGGGGAACAGAGGCAAAAAGTTAGGGGAGACCACACCAAGGATGCCAAGTCTAACACGTGTCCCCCTCAGCTGAAAGTGGGGAGCAACTACCCAACCTCATGGGAGTTCTCATCACTAAGGCAGAAGAATCTGGACAGACCATCAGCATTGGCGTGCTCTGTGCCAGGGCGGTGTTCAACCGTACAGTCCATCCCCTGTAGGGATATGGACCACCCCAACAGTTTTGGATTCTCACCCCTCATCTGCATTAACCATCTGAGGGGCCTGTGGTCGGTCTGAACCAAGAAGTGAGTCCCAAACAAGTAGAGTCTTAGCTTCTTCAGTGCCCAGACCACAGCAAGAGCTTCACGCTCTATGGCACTCAATCTACGTTCCCTGGGAAGTAACCTCTTGCTAATGAAGGCTACAGGTTGGTCTAGGCCCTCTACATTAAGCTGTGAGAGGACTGCTCCTATACCATGCTCTGAGGCCTTTGTTTGCACAACAAACTCCTTGGAGTAGTCAGGTGCTTTCAGCACAGGTGCTGTGCACATCGCAGCCTTCAGGGCATAAAAAGCGGTCTGGCAAGCGCCCGTCCAGATCACCTTTTTGGGTTGCTTCTTTGAAGTCAACTCATTCAAGGGAGCAACAATGGTGCCATATCCCTTGACAAACCTCGGATAATACCCAGTGAGGCCTAAAAAGGCCCTCACCTCAGTCTGGGTATTGGGAGGCTCCCAAGTCAGAATGGTGTCTTTCTTTGGCTGTAGAGGTGCCACCTGGCCACTCCCCACCTGGTGTCCCAAATGCACCACAGTACCCTGCCCTATTTGGCACTTGCTTGCCTTAATATTGAGGCTTGCCTTTTGCAGAGCCTCCAACACTCTGCAGAGGTGCTGCAAGTGTTCCTCCCAAGTGGTACTGAAAACTGCAATGTCATCCAGGTATGCTGCACTGAAGTCATCCAGCCCAGTCAACACCTGGTTGACCAATCTCTGGAATGTGGCCGGGGCATTTTTAATCCCAAATGGCATCACCTTGAACTGGAAGTGTCCATCTGAGGTAGAAAATGCTGACCTTTCCTTGGCCCCCTCAGTCAAGGCAATCTGCCAATACCCAGACGTCAAATCAAACGTGCTGAGGTATGTGGCAGCTCCCAACCGATCTATGAGCTCATCAGCTCGGGGGATGGGGCATGCGTCAGTATTTGTGACCGCATTGAGACCCCGGTAGTCCACACAGAACTGGATTTCTGGGGTGGCACCAGGAGCAGCAGCCTTTGGGATCAAGACCACAGGGCTGGCCCAAGGACTGCTAGAAAACTCAATCACCCCTAGGGCTAACGTCTTATACACCTCATCTTTGATGCTGGCCCTGACCTTATCAGTCACCCTGTAAACCGTCTGTTTAACGGGTGGACTGTCCCCACTGTCCACATCATGTGTACGCAAGTGTGTGACCCCTGGGATCAAGGAGAACAGGGAGGCGAACTGTCTCAACACCTGGCGACAGTCCCCCTGCTGCTCTGCGGTCAGGGAGGAGGAGAGGTTCACTCCCTCCACGGACCCATTTTCTCTCCTGCAAACAGGAGGTCAGGAAGAGGCTCACTCTCTTCCTCCACCCCGTCATCTGTCACTAGAAGCATGAACAATTCAGTCCGCTCAAAGTGTGGCTTGAGATGGTTCGCATGCAGGAACCTCAAGGGGTTCCTGGGAGTCAACCAGGCAGGTGACTTCACTCTTGCACTCTACCACCTCAAATGGCCAAGTGCACTTGTCCTGGAGCGCCCTAAGCTCCACGGGCACCATCACCCATACTTTTTGCCCAGGCTGAAACTCAACCAGAGTGGCATTCTGGTCATACCACTGTTTCATATCTGTCTGTCTTGCTTCTATGTTCTCTTGGGCAAGAGCTCTGAAGCGGGCAGTCTGGTTTCAGAAAGCCAGCATAGCTAAATACATCCTGGGGAGGTTTACAGGAGGCTTTCTCTAAGCCCTCCTTCACCAGACTTTAGGGTCCCCTAACAGGGTGTCCATACAGTAACTCAAAAGGTCTAAAGCCAAGCCCTTTTTGATGCACCAAACTGTAGGTGAACAGAAGGCATGGCAAGAGGATGTCCCACATCCGCCTCAAGGGCTCTGACAGGCCCATGATCATGACTTTCAAGGTGTGGTTGAATCTCTCAACCAGACCATTGCTTTGGGGGTGGTAAGGAGTGATGAACTTATAAGTTACCCCACACTCCTGCCACAGAGATTTCATATACGTGGATATGAAATAGGTACCCCTATCAGATACCACTTCCTTGGGGAACCCCATGCGGGTAAAAATCCCCATCAATGCACGACCCACCACAGGGGAAGTGATTGATCTCAGTGGAGGGGCATGGTCCACCAAGACCAGGATGAACCTGTTCCCCATGGCTGTCTTGGGATCCAGAGGCCCCACAATGTCAATACCGACCCTTTCAAAGGGGGTACTAACTACAGGAAAAGGTTGGAGGGGAGCCTTGTGCTTCCCCCCACTCTTGCTACTTGCCTGATAAATCTGGCAAGACCTGCAATGAGCATCCGATTGCCTGTGCATTAGGGGCCAGTAAAAGTGGGTGGCAAGCATTTCAAAGGTCTTGTCCTGCCCCAAATGTCCAGCTAAAGGCACATCATTAGCCAGAACCAGTAGGAAGGCTCTGAAGCACTGGGGTACCACCAGCACACGGGCTGACCTAGGTTCAGCAACCTTAGGCTCACTATACAGGAGGCCGTCCTCCCAATAGATCAGGTGAGATCCTGGTTCCTTGCCAGCCGCCTGGTCTGCAGGCTGTTGTCGCAAACCCACTAGAGTAGGACATGTCTTCTGTGCCTCACAGAGTGCCTCCCTGGTGGGTCCCCCTTCCTGCTGCCACTGTGACAACTCAGGGACCTCCCCCAGTTCAGCCACCTGTTGCCCTGTAGGTTCTGGGGCGTCACCCTCAGGCTCTGCCTCCTCCCGGACGGTGGGAACCTCCAGGGCCAGTTTCCCATGCCCCCTGCCCTTCCTCTTTTTGGTTGTCATCTGGGCCACTGTTTCAGGCTCCAGGGGCTCTTGACCACCCTGACGGGCTGCCATTGACCTGGTGGATACGCATACCCACCTAGGCAGACCTGACATCTCCAAGTGTGACCTGTGTTCCTCCGCCTTCCAAGGGGAATCCTCCAGGTCATTGGCAAGCAAACAATCTACAGGCATGGTTGGACTCACAGCTACCTTCAAGGAACCTGAGACTCCCCCCCCCAATTCTAAGGGAACCTGCGCCACTCTGCACAGGCACTCTGAGTTGTCCACTGCAAATACTTGATTAAGTACACAGGGATCTATCTGCTCTTCAGACACCAGGTGACTCCTCACTGTAGTCACTCTGGCTCCCATGTCTCTCCACCCTCTGTTCATTAATGGTCACCCACTGCCTGTACTTCTTAGTGTTCTCAGGCACTAGGGTTCTCTGGACCATCTCACTGTCCCCTAGTGAGACAAGGGTCATCTCAGCTGGCTCCCACCCACCTGGAACCAACTCCTCCCCAAGCGCTACACTAGCCAAACCATGGGACTGCGCACCAGTGGGTGCCAGTGTACTCTTGGAGCATTTGGGGCCCCCCCTCACATGACTCAGCTGGTCACATGCACAGCACTTATGTGGGGGACCACCTGCCACTGGCTTCCCTTTGGAGAACCATGGCTTCTTTTCACTGGGGGTTGGGAATCCTTACCATGGGAATCAGTTTGGGGCCCTTTAGAGAACTCCCCCTGTTTACCCTTACCCCCCCTTTCTTCTGAGAGGGACCCTGCCCACCCTTGGCGTGGTCTCCCCCATACCTCTTTTGGACCCTGGTGCTCTCCCAGCGGTCCGCTTCCTGTGCAAGCTTCCTGGGGTCAGTCAGCTTGCTGTCAATGAGGTGCTGGCGCAGCTCTAGAAAACATAAACTGCAAAAGTGCTCCCAAGCAATTAAACTGTAAAGCCCTTCATACATTGTTACCTTACTGCCCTTCACCCAACCATCCAGTGACCTGCAAAAGGAATCCACACACTTCAACCAGGTTTGAGACTCTTTCCTTTTAAAGGACCTAAACTTGTCCTTATACTGCTCAGGGGTCAGACCACATCTTGTGAGTAGGGTGTCTTTCATTATGGTGTAGGTGAGTCCCTGAGGATCCCCTAAGGATGTCAAGGTGTCCCTCCCCTCTACCTCAAAGTGCTTCCACAGACCCACCCCCCCCATCAGCTTCAGGGACCACATTCATATGGAAAGCAGACTCATACCCCTTGAACCACAAGAATATGTTATCCTCCCTTTTGTAGTCTTTCACTAGGTCTTTTGGAATGTGCACCCTTCTCTCAGGCTGCACTGTGAGTGGCTGCCACCATCTCTACTAGACTGGCTCCTCTGATCCAGCTCCCTCAAGCCGAGCTCACGAGCCATCACTAACCTCTCCTCCTCTATGGCCATCCTACTCTCTTACATACATCCTAAACCTTTCCAACTCCAACTGGTGAGCTCTCTGTGCCTGTCTGTCCTGCAACTCTTCAGGAGTCAGACCCTTGGATGACACACTGCTACCTGCCTTGGAGACCCTCTCCCTGGACAGAACAGATCCACCCACAATACCATTGTGTATGGATTGCTCTTCTTCCTCGTCATCCTCCTCCTCCTCTGTGTGCCCTTCTGCTTCCTTGGCTGTCACCCAGGCCCTCAGCGCCTTTCGCAGCTCCTCCTTTCTGGTGGAGCCCTTAATGGGGCAGGCAACATTTTTACAGAACTGCTTCAACTGACCCACTGTATAGCTCTCCAGTTTCCCCTAGGTCAAAACCAGCTCCAACTGATGCATCTCAAGATTGCGACATGATTAAGAGTAATCAGAAAGTGTAAAGTTTCAAAGGCAAAAACAAGTTCCCAATGAAGTTCAAAGAAAAGTCAATCAAGGATCACTAAAATATGGAAGTAGGAAAAAGTCCAAAAATAGAGCAAAGAGAAAAACTATACGTGGTCACGTAATGGTCTGCACTGAACACAGTAGTGTGCACTTAATCATTGTATGCCAAGTACAAATACAAGTTCAAATCCTCACCGCTGATCACCAATGTTAGAAATGGGGTCTTTGGTTGGCAGTCAGGTTACCCCCTGTCCAAGCAAGGACTCTCACTCAAGTCAGGGTAAAGGAGAATCACACTCAGTTAACCCCTGCTCACCCCTTTGGTAGCTTGGCACGAGCAGGCAGGCTTAACTTCAGAGACAATGTGTTAAGTATTTGTACCAACACACACAGTAATACAGTAAGCCACTACAAAATGACACAACATAGGTTTAGAAAAATATTAAGGTGGTCATTATAACCCTGGCTGATGGTGTTAAAGGTGCTGTAATACCGCAAACAGGCCGGCATACAAAAAAAGGGAATTATGACCGTGGCGGAAACCGCCAACAAAGTCAGCCACTTTAACACTCCGCCAGCCACGGCGGTACAGACAAGCAGCGCGGCGGTCACCGCCAACAGACAGGCGGAAGATAATGTACCGCCTACAGTATCACAACCCGCCAATCCGCCACCTTTTCCGGGGCGGATTCACCATGGATAAAAACACAGCGGAAACAGCTTTTGGTATGGGAAAACGCTCACCTTAACACATCCCATGAGGAAGGAGGACACCATGGAGCCGGAATTACAAATCCTCCCTGCACTTGTCTTCCTACTCATCAACAAACACCAGCGCCGGGGGCGGCGAAGACAATGGTAAGTACTGCACCTACGACATAGGGGAGGGGGGAGGCAAAAGTCAGGGACACACACACGCAACACCCCCACCCTCGCACATTACAACACACACACCAATGCATTTCCAAACAGCACTGTAACGACCCACAACCCCCCCGGAAGAATGCAAAGACAAAACGAAATCAGTTCAAACATTGTAATGTATTAAAATACATGTTTCAAATATATACAGATATATATAAACTCATTCAAAAGTATATACATTACGAGAAGTAGTGCATATATGCACATCTCAATGTCCGTGCACCACTGGGCCAACAATGCATGGGCGAGGCCCATACAAGATACCTGTCCACAAACGGAGAGAACACTGCCGGGGCATCAGAGAGAAATACAACAGGCACCTCAGGGGGAATGGAAGGGGGGGCACCTCAGCCGGATTACAGCACCACGCCACATCCACGACGGGGCTCCATGCCCATTGATTTATCCTGGCGAGTGCAAAGCCACAGTCTCACAAGTCTCTACAGTGGGTGGGTTGCTGTAGGAGGCTGGACTGGCTTGTAGTGGGTACCAAGAGGTACTTACACCTTGCACCAGGCCCAGGTATCCCTTATTAGTGTAGAGGGGTGTCTAGCAGTTTAGGCTGATAGAAAAGGTAGCTTAGCAGAGCAGCTTAGGCTGAACTAGGAGACAAGTGAAGCTCCTACAGTACCACTAGTGTCATATGCACAATATCATAAGAAAACACAATACACAGATATACTAAAAATAAAGGTACTTTATTTTTATGACAATATGCCAAAGTATCTCAGTGGGTACCCTCAGTATGAGGATAGCATATATACACAAGATATATGTACACAATACCAAAATATACAGTAATAGCAATAGAAAACAGTGCAAGCAATGTATAGTCACAATAGAATGCAATGGGGGCACATAGGGATAGGGGCAACACAAACCATAAACTCTAGAAGTGGAATGGGGACCTTGTAGAGGGTCGCTGGGACTGTAAGAAAACAGTGAGGGTTAGAAAAATAGCCCACCCCAAGACCCTGAAAAGTGGGTGCAAAGTGCACCTAAGTTCCCCAAAGAGCACAGAAGTCGTGATAGGGGAATTCTGCAAGGAAGACCAACACCAGCCATGCAACAACGATGGATTTCCTGACGAGAGTACCTGTGAAACAAGGGGACCAAGTCCAAAAGTCACGATCAAGTCGGGAGTGGGCAGATGCCCAGGAAATGCCAGCTGTGGGTGCAAAGAAGCTGCCACCGGATGGTAGAAGCTGTGGATTCTGCAAGAACGACAAGGACTAGAAACTTCCCCTTTGGAGGATGGATGTCCCACGTTGTCAAGAGTCGTGCAGAGGTGTTTCCGTGCAGAAAGACTGCAAACAAGCCTTGCTAGCTGCAAGGGTCGTGGTTAGGGTTTTTGGATGCTGCTGTGGCCCAGGAGGGACCAGGATGTCGCCAATTGCGTGAGGAGACAGAGGGGGCATCCAGCAAGACAAAGAGCCCACTCAGAAGCAAGCAGCACTAGCAGAAGTGCCAGAACAGGCACTACGAAGTGGAGTGAACCGGAGCTCACCCGAAGTCACACAAGAGAGTCCCACGACGCCGGAGGACAACTCAGGATGTCGTGCACTGCAGGTTAGAGTGCCGGGGACCCAGGCTTGGCTGTGCACAAAGGAAATCCTGGAAGAGTGCACAGGAGCCGGAGTAGCTGCAAAACACGCGTTTCCCAGCAATGCAGTCTAGCGTGAGGCGGCAAGGACTTACCTCCACCAAACTTGGACTGAAGAGTCACTGGACTGTGGGAGTCACTTGGACAGAGTTGCTGAGTTCAAGGGACCTCGCTCGTTGTGCTGAGAGGAGACCCAGAGGACCGGTGATGCAGTTCTTTGGTGCCTGCGGTTGCAGGGGGAAGATTCCGTCGACCCACAGGAGATTTCTTCGGAGCTTCTAGTGCAGAGAGGAGGCATACTACCCCCACAGCATGCACCACCAGGAAAACAGTCGAGAAGGCGGCAGGATCAGTGTTACAAGGTCGCAGTAGTCGTCTTTGCTACTTTGTTGCAGTGTTGCAGGCTTCCAGCGCGGTCAGCAGTCGATTCCTTGGCAGAAGGTGAAGAGAGAGATGCAGAGGAACTCTGATGAGCTCTTGCATTCGTTATCTAAGGAATTCCCCAAAGCAGAGACCCTAAATAGCCAGAAAAGGAGGTTTGGCTACTTAGGAGAGAGGATAGGCTAGCAACACCTGAAGGAGCCTATCAGAAGGAGTCTCTGACGTCACCTGCTGGCACTGGCCACTCAGAGCAGTCCAGTGTGCCAGTAGCACCTCTGTTTCCAAGATGGCAGAGGTCTGGAGCACACTGGAGGAGCTCTGGGCACCTCCCAGGGGAGGTGCAGGTCAGGGGAGTGGTCACTCCCCTTTCCTTTGTCCAGTTTCGCGCCAGAGCAGGGCTGAGGGATCCCTGAACCGGTGCAGACTAGCTTATGCAGAGATGGGCACCATCTGTGCCCATCAAAGCATTTCCAGAGGCTGGGGGAGGCTACTCCTCCCCAGCCCTAACACCTTTTTCCAAAGGGAGAGGGTGTAACCCGCTCTCTCTGAGGAAGTCCTTTGTTCTGCCTTCCTGGGCCAAGCCTGGCTGGACCCCAGGAGGGCAGAAACCTGTCTGAGGGGTTGGCAGCAGCTGCAGTGAAACCCCGGGAAAGGCAGTTTGGCAGTACCCGGGTCTGAGCTAGAGACTCGGGGGATCATGGAATTGTCTCCCCAATGCCAGGATGGCATTGGGGTGACAATTCCATGATCTTAGACATGTTACATGGCCATGTTCGGAGTTACCATTGTGACGCTATACATATGTCGTGACATATGTATAGTGCACGCGTGTAATGGTGTCCCCGCACTCACAAAGTCCGGGGAATTTGCCCTGAACAATGTGGGGGCACCTTGGCTAGTGCCAGGGTGCCCACACACTAAGTAACTTAGCACCCAACCTTTACTAGGTAAAGGTTAGACATATAGGTGACTTATAAGTTACTTAAGTGCAGTGGTAAATGGCTGTGAAATAACGTGGACGTTATTTCACTCAGGCTGCACTGGCAGGCCTGTGTAAGAATTGTCAGATCTCCCTATGGGTGGCACAAGAAATGCTGCAGCCCATAGGGATCTCCTGGAACCCCAATACCCTGGGTACCTCAGTACCATATACTAGGGAATTATAAGGGTGTTCCAGTATGCCAATGTAAATTGGTGAAATTGGTCACTAGCCTGTTAGTGACAATTTGGAAAGAAAATGAGAGAGCATAACCACTGAGGTTCTGGATAGCAGAGCCTCAGTGAGACAGTTAGTCATAACACAGGTAACACATACAGGGCACACTTATGAGCACTGGGGCCCTGGCTGGCAGGGTCCCAGTGACACATACAACTAAAACAACATATACACAGTGAAATATGGGGGTAACATGCCAGGCAAGCTCCAGGTTTTGGATTCCTTGCTTCAGTATACAAAAGGTTATCCTCCCAGTAAACTCTGTGAGAGTCACTGACATCCCCATTTGCTTGTTTGACAGCTTGCTGCCTTAGACCCTCTAGTGTGGGACAGGTATGCTGTGCCACACTCAGCTCCTCCCTGGCAGGCCCCCCTTCACCCAAAAGCTCAGCAGGTTCTGCTTCCAGCTCCTCTGGTGTAGGTTCTGCACAGGGTGGAAATTCTTCTTCCTCAGAAGTTGAATCCACTGTAGAGGGAGGGATAGTAGGTAGTGTTTTACCTTTACTAACCCTAGCTTTAGGGAGCACTTGGTCCATTCTTCCAGGATCCAAGTCACCCTGTCCTTTTTGCTTTTTGGCCTGAGCCCTGGTTAAAGCAAAAATATGCCCTGGAATGCCCAGCATTGCTGCATGAGCCTTCAACTCAACTTCTGCCCAAGCTGATGTCTCTAAATCGTTCCCTAGTAGACAGTCTACTGGTAAATCTGAGGCAACCACAACTTTCTTTGGACCAGTAACCCCCCCCCCAATTGAGATTCACAACAGCCATGGGGTGGCTAAGAGTGTTGTTATGAGCATCAGTCACTTGGTACTGGTGACCAAGTAGGTGTTGTTCAGGGTGGACCAGTTTCTCTATTACCATGGTAACACTGGCACCTGTGTCCCTGTAGGCCTGAACCTCAACACCATTTATTAGGGGTAGTTGCTTGTACTTATCCATATTAAGGGGACAAGCAACCAAAGTGGCCAAATCAATGGCCTCCTCAGAGACTAACACAGCCTCTGTGGTCTTCCTAACTAGACCAACCCCAACTAAATTTCCAAAAGTGAGCCCCGCTACTCCCTTGGATTGGCTATTAGTAGGTTTGCTCCCACCACCACTGCTATTACTAGGGGCACTAGGTGTAGCAGCAGGGTTTGTAGTGGTAGGAGGCTTGGTGCTTTTCTTTGGGCAACTGGGATCAGTTGTCCAATGGCCTTTTATTTTACATAAATAGCACCATGGTTTCTTTTCTTTGTTTTGATTTGAAGAGGATTTGGGCCCACCACCCCCACCAGAGTGTTTTTGTGGGCCTGATGAAGACTCATTTTTAGATTTGTCCCCACCCTTGTCAGAAGACTTACCATCCTTCTTCTTGCCATCCTTGTCACCCCCTGTATGAACTTTTCTGTTCACCCTTGTTCTGACCCATTTGTCTGCCTTCTTTCCCAATTCTTGGGGAGAGGTCAGATCAGAGTCTACCAGATACTGGTGTAACAAATCAGACACACACTTATTAAGAATATGCTCTCTCAGGATTAAGTTATACAGGCTTTCATAGTCAGAAACTTTACTGCCGTGTAACCACCCCTCCAAGGCCTTCACTGAATGGTCAACAAAGTCTACCCAGTCTTGTGAAGACTCCTTTTCGGTTTCTCTGAACTTGATCCTGTACTGTTCAGTGGTTAAGCCATAACCATCAAGGAGTGCATTCTTAAGAACTGTAAAATTATTGGCATCACTTTCCTTACAGTAAGGAGCCTATCCCTACCCTTTCCACTGAAAGATAGCCATAGGATAGCAGCCCACTGCCTTTGAGGGACATCCTGTACAACACAGGCCCTCTCAAGTGCAGCAAACCACTTGTTAATGTCATCCCCCTCCTTGTAAGGGGGACCTTACAAGGAGGGGGTCATGCCATTGCTTTTGGAGCTCTTGGCTGGCCTGAAGGTTTTTACTGGCCTTTTTCATGTACTCAGCCATCCTAGATCTTAGGCCAAGTACATAGTCCACTATGTCTTGCTTAGGAGCTTTTAAAGGTTGTTCCCAACCCTCCTTCACAAGTGTTAGAGGACCTCTTACAGGGTGTCCAAATAGGAGTTCAAAGGGGCTGAAGCCCACTCCTTTTTGGGGTACCTCCCTGTAAGCAAAAAGGAGGCAAGGTAACAGGACATCCCATCTCCTGCGGAGTTTGTCAGGGAGTCCCATTATCAATACTTTGAGAGTTTTATTAAACCTCTCAACCAGTCCATTTGTTTGTGGATGATAGGGTGTGGTGAACTTGTATGTCACACCACATTCCTTCCACATGGCCTTTAAGTAAGCAGACATGAAATTGCTTCCCTTGTCTGATACCACCTCTTTTGGGAAGCCCACCCTGGAAAAAATTCCCAGGAGGGCCTTTGCCACTGCAGGAGCTGTAGTGGTCCTTAGAGGAATAGCTTCAGGATATCTGGTGGCATGGTCCACTACCACCAAGATAAACCTATTGCCTGAAGCAGTAGGAGGGTCAAGGGGGCCAACTATGTAAACCCCTACCCTTTCAAAGGGAACCCCAACCACAGGCAGTGGAATAAGGGGTGCCTTTGGAGTGCCACCTGTCTTGCCACTGGCTTGACAGGTTTCACAGGACTTACAAAATTCCTTTGTGTCCTCTGACATTCTAGGCCAATGAAACAAGGGGACAAGCCTGTCCCAAGTTTTCATTTTCCCCAAATGTCCAGCTAAGGGAATGTCGTGGGCTAGAGTTAGGAGGAACTTTCTGTATTCCTGAGGAATCACTAATCTCCTGGCAGCTCCAGGTTTTGGATCCCTTGCTTCAGTATACAAAAGGTTATCCTCCCAGTAAACTCTGTGAGAGTCACTGACATCCCCATTTGCTTGTTTGACAGCTTGCTGCCTTAGACCCTCTAGTGTGGGACAGGTATGCTGTGCCACACTCAGCTCCTCCCTGGCAGGCCCCCCTTCACCCAAAAGATCAGCAGTGTCTGCTTCCAGCTCCTGTGGTGTAGGTTCTGCACAGGGTGGAAATTCTTCTTCCTCAGAAGTTGAATCCACTGTAGAGGGAGGGATAGTAGGTAGTGTTTTACCTTTACTAACCCTAGCTTTAGGGAGCACTTGGTCCATTCTTCCAGGATCCAAGTCACCCTGTCCTTTTTACTTTTTGGCCTGAGCCCTGGTTAAAGCAAAAATATGCCCTGGAATGCCCAGCATTGCTGCATGAGCCTCCAACTCCACTTCTGCCCAAGCTGATGTATCTAAATCGTTCCCTAGTAGACAGTCTACAGGTAAATCTGAGGCAACCACAACTTTCTTTGGACGAGTAACCCCCCCCCCCCCAGTTGAGATTCACAACAGCCATGGGGTGGCTAAGAGTGTTGTTATGAGCATCAGTCACTTGGTACTGGTGACCAAGTAGGTGTTGTTCAGGGTGGACCAGTTTCTCTATTACCATGGTAACACTGGCACCTGTGTCCCTGTAGGCCTGAACCTCAACACCATTTATTAGGGGTAGTTGCTTGTTCTTATCCATATTAAGGGGACAAGCAACCAAGGTGGCCAAATCAATGCCCCCCTCAGAGACTAACACAGCCTCTGTGGTCTCCCTAACTAGACCAACCCCAACTAAATTTCCAAAAGTGAGCCCAGCTACTCCCTTGGATTGGCTATTAGTAGGTTTGCTCCCACCACCACTGCTATTACTAGGGGCACTAGGTGTAGCAGCAGGGGTTGTAGTGGTAGGAGGCTTGGTGCTTTTCTTTGGGCAACTGGGATCAGTTGTCCAATGGCCTTTTATTTTATATAAATAGCACCATGGTTTCTTTTCTTTGTTTTGATTTGAAGAGGATTTGGGCCCACCACCCCCACCAGAGTGTTTTTGTGGGCCTGATAAAGACTCATTTTTAGATTTGTCCCCACCCTTGTCAGAAGACTTACCATCCTTCTTCTTGCCATCCTTGTCATCCCCTGTATGAACTTTTCTGTTCACCCTTGTTCTGGCCCATTTGTCTGCCTTCTTTCCCAATTCTTGGGGAGAGGTCAGATCAGAGTCTACCAGGTACTGGTGTAACAAATCAGGCACACAATTATTAAGAATATGCTCTCTCAGGATTACGTTATACAGGCTTTCATAGTCAGAAACTTTACTGCCATGTAACCACCCCTCCAAGGCCTTCACTGAATGGTCAACAAAGTCTACCCAGTCTTGTGACGACTCCTTTTTGGTTTCTCTGAACTTGATCCTGTACTGTTCAGTGGTTAAGCCATAACCATCAAGGAGTGCATTCTTAAGAACTGTAAAATTATTGGCATCACTTTCCTTAACAGTAAGGAGCCTATCCCTACCCTTTCCACTGAAAGATAGCCATAGGATAGCAGCCCACTGCCTTTGAGGGACATCCTGTACAACACATGCCCTCTCAAGTGCAGCAAACCACTTGTTAATGTCATCCCCCTCCTTGAAAGGGGGAACTATCTTGTGCAGATTCCTAGAATAATGCTCTTTTGCAGGATGACTATTTGGAATACTGCTGCTGCCACCATGGGGTCCTAACCCCAACCTCTGTCTTTCTTTTTCTAAATCAAAGGCTTGCCTATCTAAATCCAGCTGTCGCTTCTTGAGCTTCAGCCTGGATTCTTCCACTCTCAATTTATTGAGCTCCCTTTCTAACACTCTGTCATCAGGGTGGGTGGGTTGGGCATGCCTTGATACAGAAGAATGGTGAGAATGAACAGCGGGAGACCTGGCTCTAACAGATGACACTCTAACAACCTGGCTAACAGAAGTAACACTCCTACTGTGATGAGAAGTAACACTCTTACTGTGATGTGAATTCACATCAGTACCAGCTATGCTAGGTGGCCTGCTAAGGGTCAGGTTGGGAAGGTTCCCTTCCAAATCTTTCACTGGGGGTGCCCCAGAATCAGAGTGGGAACCATCAGCTAATTCCTCACCAGAAGTGCCAACTAAGGTCTTATCTTGTTCAATGAGCAGATTAACTAACAGTTGTCTTGGGGGATTCTTCCCTACCCCTAAACCTCTATCTATCCAGAGACTCCTTGCTTCATTCCAGCTAAGGTTGTCATAAGCTATGCTGGCCAGATCAAGAGTTTGGCCTGTACCAGACATGATAGAAAAGAGTTTAAGGGACAGAAAAAGAAAGTAAAAAGTTTTTAGAACTTTTTAAAGATCAGAAAAAAAACTTTTAAAACTTTTTAAGAACTTTTTGAAAGTTTAGAGGTACTTTTCAGCACTTAGCAAAAGAAGTGAGAGAAGAAAAGCAAAACTTTTTGGTTAGGTGTACATACACTGAATTTGTTTTGTATATTTTTCTCTTATGAAAAGTACAAAATGACAAAGTGGTAAGTAGTTGCAAAGTACTTATCCCACCGCTGCACAACCAATGTAGGAGGCTGGACTGGCTTGTAGTGGGTACCAAGAGGTACTTACACCTTGCACCAGGCCCAGGTATCCCTTATTAGTGTAGAGGGGTGTCTAGCAGCTTAGGCTGATAGAAAAGTTAGCTTAGCAGAGCAGATTAGGCTGAACTAGGAGACGAGTGAAGCTCCTACAGTACCACTAGTGTCATATGCAGTAATAGCAATAGAAAACAGTGCAAGCAATGTATAGTCACAATAGAATGCAATGGGGGCACATAGGGATAGGGGCAACACAAACCATATACTCTAGAAGTGGAATGCGAACCACGAATGGACCCCAAACCTATGTGACCTTGTAGAGGGTCGCTGGGACTGTATGAAAACAGTGAGGGTTAGAAAAATAGCCCACCCCAAGACCCTGAAAAGTGGGTGCAAAGTGCACCTAAGTTCCCCAAAGAGCACAGAAGTCATGATAGGGGAATTCTGCAAGGAAGACCAACACCAGCAATGCAACAACAATGGATTTCCTGACGAGAGTACCTGTGGAACAAGGGGACCAAGTCCAAAAGTCACGATCAAGTCGGGAGTGGGCAGATGCCCAGGAAATGCCAGCTGTGGGTGCAAAGAAGCTGCCACTGGATGGTAGAACCTGTGGATTCTGCAAGAACGACAAGGACTAGAAACTTCCCCTTTGGAGGATGGATGACCCACGTCGTGAAGAGTTGTACAGAGGTGTTTCCATGCAGAAAGACCGCAAACAAGCCTTGCTAGCTGCAAGGGTCATGGTTTGGGTTTTTGGATGCTGCTGTGGCCCAGGAGAGACCAGGATGTCGCCAATTGCGTGAGGAGACAGAGGGGGCGTCCAGCAAGACAAAGAGCCCACTCAGAAGCAAGCAGCACCCGCAGAAGTGCCGGAACAGGCACTACGAAGTGGAGTGAACTGGAGCTCACCCGAAGTCACACAAGAGAGTCCCACGACGCCGGAGGACAACTCAGTAGGTCGTGCACTGCAGGTTAGAGTGCCGGGGACCCAGGCTTGGCTGTGCACAAAGGAAATCCTGGAAGAGTGCACAGGAGCCAGAGTAGCTGCAAAACACGCGTTCCCCAGCAATGCAGTCTAGCGTGGGGAGGCAAGGACTTACCCCCACCAAACTTGGACTGAAGAGTCACTGGACTGTGGGAGTCACTTGGACAGAGTTGCTGAGTTCAAGGGACCTCGATCGTCATGCTGAGAGGAGACCCAGAGGACCGGTGATGCAGTTCTTTGGTGCCTGCGGTTGCAGGGGGAAGATTCCGTCGACCCACTGGAGATTTCTTCGGAGCTTCTAGTGCAGAGAGGAGGCAGACTATCCCCACAGCATGCACCACCAGGAAAACAGTCGAGAAGGCGGCAGGATCAGCGTTACAAGGTCGCAGTAGTCGTCTTTGCTACTTTGTTGCAGTGTTGCAGGCTTCCAGCGCGGTCAGCAGTCGATTCCTTGGCAGAAGGTGAAGAGAGAGATGCAGAGGGACTCTGATGAGCTCTTGCATTCGTTATCTAAGGAATTCCCCAAAGCAGAGACCCTAAATAGCCAGAAAAGGAGGTTTGGCTACCTAGGAGAGAGGATAGGCTAGCAACACCTGAAGGAGCCTATCAGAAGGAGTCTCTGACGTCACCTGCTGGCAGTGGCCACTCAGAGCAGTCCAGTGTGCCAGCAGCACCTCTGTTTCCAATATGGCAGAGGTCTGGAGCACACTGGAGGAGCTCTGGGCACATCCCAGGGGACGTGCAGGTCAGGGGAGTGGTCACTCCCCTTTCCTTTGTCCAGTTTCGCGCCAGAGCAGGGCTGAGGGATCCCTGAACCGGTGCAGACTGGCTTATGCAGAGATGGGCACCATCTGTGCCCATCAAAGCATTTCCAGAGGCTGGGGGAGGCTACTCCTCCCCAGCTCTAACAACTTTTTCCAAAGGGAGAGGGTGTAACCCCCTCTCTCTGAGGAAGTCCTTTGTTCTGCCTTCCTGGGCCAAGCCTGGCTGGACCCAAGGAGGGCAGAAACCTGTCTGAGGGGGTTGGCAGCGGCAGCAGCAGCAGCTGCAGTGAAACCCCGGGAAAGGCAGTTTGGCAGTACCCGGGTCTGAGCTAGAGACTCGGGGGATCATGGAATTGTCTCCCCAATGCCAGAATGGCATTGGGGTGACAATTCCATGATCTTAGACATGTTACATGGCCATGTTCGGAGTTACCATTGTGACGCTATACATATGTCGTGACATATGTATAGTGCACGCGTATAATGGTGTCCCGCACTCACAAAGTCCGGGGAATTTGCCCTGAACAATGTGGGGGCACCTTGGCTAGTGCCAGGGTGCCCACACAGTAAGTAACTTAGCACCCAACCTTTATCAGGTAAAGGTTAGACATACAGGTGACTTATAAGTTACTTAAGTGCAGTGGTAAATGGCTGTGAAATAACGTGGACGTTATTTCACGCAGGCTGCAGTGGCAGGCCTGTGTAAGAATTGTCAGATCTCCCTATGGGTGGCACAAGAAATGCTGCAGCCCATAGGGATCTCCTGGAACCCCAATACCCTGGGTACCTCAGTACCATATACTAGGGAATTATAAGGGTGTTCCAGTATGCCAATGTAAATTGGTGAAATTGGTCACTAGCCTGTTAGGAACAATTTGGAAAGAAAATGAGAGAGCATAACCACTGAGGTTCTGGATAGCAGAGACTCAGTGAGACAGTTAGTCATAACACAGGTAACACATACAGGGCACACTTATGAGCACTGGGGCCATGGCTGGCAGGGTCCCAGTGACACATACAACTAAAACAACATATATACATTGAAATATGGGGGTAACATGCCAGGCAAGATGGTACTTTCCTATAGTTGCCCACTGCATTATCCTGGGGAGTGCAAAGCCACAGTCTCTCAAGTCTCTACAGTGGGTGGGTTGCCCAGTGCCATATCCTGGGGAGTGCAAAGCCACAGTCTCTCAAGTCTCTACAGTGGGTGGGTTGCCCACTGACATATCCTGGGGAGTGCAAAGCCACAGTGTCTCAAGTCCCTACAGTGGGTGGGTTGCCCACTGCCATATCCTGGGGAGTGCAAAGCCACAGTCTCTCAAGTCTCTACAGTGGGTGGGTTGCCCACTGCCATATCCTGGGGAGTGCAAAGCCACTGTCTCTCAAGTCTCTACAGTGGGTGGATTGCCCACTGCCATATCCTGGGGAGTCCAAAGCCACTGTCTCTCAAGTGGATAACAGCCTCCACTGGTTCTGGAGGGAGACTGGTGCCCAGAGTGCTTCATCCTGTGAAGGACAGAGGTAATGGATGGATCTCTCCACTGGTTCTGGAGGGGGAATGGTGCCTAGACTGGATTAGGCTCTCTGTGACAGTTCCTGTCCCGTCACTGTCCCAGCTGCACATGGGATGACGATGCTTGATGTGGCGGTCTTTTCCTTCTGCAGCGGTGCTCTGCCCTGTTCAGCGGTGCTTTGCCATGGCGGTCTCTGGCCTGTTCAGCGGTGCTTGCCCTGTTCAGCGGTGCTTTGCTATGGCGGTCTCTGGCCTGTTCAGTGGTGCTTGCCCTGTTCAGCAGTGCTGTGCCATGGCGGTGTCTGGCCTGTTCAGCGGTGCTTGCCCTGTTCAGCGGTGCTTTGCCATGGCTGTCTCTGGCCTGTTCAGCGGTGCTTGCCCTGTTCAGCGGTGCTGTGCCATGGCGGTCTCTGGCCTGTTCAGCGGTGCTTTGCCATGGCGGTCTCTGGCCTGTTCAGCGGTGCTTGCCCTGTTCAGCTGTGCTTGCCCTGTTCAGCGGTGCTTTGCCATGGCGGTCTCTGGCCTGTTCAGCCGTGCTTGCCCTGTTCAGCGGTGCTTTGCCATGGCGGTCTCTGGCCTGTTCAGCTGTGCTTGCCCTGTTCAGCGGTGCTTTGCCATGGCGGTCTCTGGCCTGTTCAGCCGTGCTTGCCCTGTTCAGCGGTGCTGTGCCATGGCGGTCTCTGGCCTGTTCAGCGGTGCTTGCCCTGTTCAGCGGTGCTGTGCCATGGCGGTCTCTGGCCTGTTCAGCGGTGCTTTGCCATGGCGGTCTCTGGCCTGTTCAGCGGTGCTTGCCCTGTTCAGCGGTGCTTTGCCATGGCGGTCTCTGGCCTGTTCAGCGGTGCTTTGCCATGGCGGTCTCCGCCATGTTCAGCGGTGCTTGCCCTGTTCAGCGGTGCTGTGCCATGGCGGTCTCTGGCCGGTTCAGCAGTGCTTTGCCATGGCGGTCTCTGGCCTGTTCAGCGGTGCTTGCCCTGATCAGCGGTGCTGTGCCATGGCGGTCACTGGCCTGTTCAGCGGTGCTTGCCCTGTTCAGCGGTGCTGTGCCATGGCGATCTCTGGCCTGTTCAGCGGTGCTTTGCCATTGCGGTCTCTGGCCTGTTCAGCGGTGCTTGCCCTGTTCAGCGGTGCTTTGCCATGGCGGTCTCTGGCCTGTTCAGCGGTGCTTACCCTGTTCAGTGGTGCTTTGCCATGGCGGTCTCTGACCTGTGCATTGGTGTGTGGCATGACGGTCCCTCATTGCCCAGCGGGGCTGGGGCAGCCGGGGCCCTCCTGGGCAGTGACTCCAGTGGTGGTCTCCTGACCAATGACGATACTTGTCCCTTTCTGGGCACTGACTCCGGCGGTGGTCTCCTCACCAGTGACGATACTTGTGCCCTCCTGGGCAGTGACTCCGGCGGTGGCGGTGGTCTCCTGACCAGTGACGATACTTGTGCCCTCCTGGGCAATGACTTCGGCGGTGGCAGTGGTCTCCTGACCAGTGACGACGGTGCTGGTGGTGGCGTCCCGGCCGCCGGGAAGGATGCCGCCCTTCTCCGCCGTGCTGCTCACACTAGGCTATGCAGACTTCTTCTGGCCCTTCCCCACCTTTGGAGGAGTCACAGTTGACTCTGCAATCCCCCTGGGACCCCTGTGAGTAGTTTTGCCTCCAGGAGTCTTCACCCGGTCCCGTCGGCCACTTTCAAACTTCAGATGCTTTACAGTGGGTGGACTGGCAGTGCCTTGGCTCCGTGTCACACTGCCTGCCCTGGTGGCCGGTGCATTCCACACACCTGTAACACACACCACTGGTACTGGAGTCTTTTTGGCTGAGGCGCTACGACGGGACTGATGAATTGGAGGGGTGGGGGTGGGGGCAAAGAGGTCAACGTTGCAGAGGGACAGCTTCTGACGAACACTGGGATGGGTAGCTGGAGGGGGTCTGGGAGTGGTGGAAGAGGAGGTGGTTGTAGGAGGTGTCACTTTAGGTGTTTTGGGTGCAGGCGCAGGTACTGGAGGCTGTTGTGAGGTGGATGGATGTTGGGTGTGTGGGTGCCCGCGTTTGTGTACTTTGGGAGGGGGCGTCACCGACACAGTGGGAGAGGACACAGGGGACGTGTACATGGGAGTGGGGGTGGTGAGTGCAGGTGAGCGGGGTGTGGTGCTGGGTGTTCTGGTGCGAGTCCTAGTGCCTGTAGATGTAGTGCATGCAGGTGAGTGTGTAGATGATACTGGGAGGGAGGAGGGAGACGATGAGGAGGGGGACACAGTGGAGGCAGTGGATGTTGCTGTGTATGCATGTGGGTGTTGCTTGTGTGAGTGCCTGTGGATTGTGTGGTGCCTATGTGTGCCTGAGCTACTTTTGGGTGTTGAGGTGTATGCATGCTTATCTGATGGTGTGCTTGGGACAGGCTGGGGTACAGGGGATTGGGTCTGGGTGGAGGAAGTTGAAAGGGGGAGGCTAGAGACATGGACAATGGCTGCCATCAGTGCTGAGGCCAGAGATTGCGGGTTCGATGATGGGCAGCCTGACCAGAATGAATGCCCTCCAGGAATGCATTAGTGTGTTGCAACTCCCTTTCTACACCCTGGATGGCATTCACAATGGTAGACTGCCCAACAGTGAGTGACCTGAGGAGGTCAATGGCCTCCTCACAGAGGGCAGCAGGGGTGACTGGGGCAGGGCCTGAGGTGCCTGGGGCGAAGGTGATGCCCACCCTCCTGGGTGAGCGGGCACGGGGCGAATGCTGAGGGGCTGCTGGGAGGGCGGTGCTGCTAGGGGAGGTGGCGGCTGTACCTGTAGAAGTGGGGGGCACAGATGGTGCCGCCACCACAAGGGAGCTCCCATCGGCGGACGAGTCTATGTCGCTGGTTGGTGATCTGGTGACCGACGTGTAGCTCCCCTCGCCCTCCATCCCACTGGTGCATTCTGAGTCCGTGGTGTGGCCCTCCATGGCCATGTGGGATGCAGCTCCCTCGAGCCCAGGTGCCACTGTACCTCCGCCTGATGATTCTGATGCACAAAAGAACAGGGAGAGCAGAAAAAGGGGGAGGGGACGACAGAAGAAAGACAGGTTGAGTGCATGGCTTACCGCTACCTTTGGCGGACAATACAGACACAGCAGCCCCCTGCACTACGCCGTGCTCTTGGCCTCTACAGATGCAATTGCTGGGATATGGCCTACATGGCTATGGTGGACATCAGCACACATGGATGCCACAGGGTCATCAATACCTGTACTTGGCCCACTACTGAGGTGGGGTGGAGTGCCACATGCCCTGCATTACGGAGGGGCCTAGCCTACGTATTTCTGCCTGGCCTAGGTACACCCACAACCCTCCTCCCCCACCCAGACCCCTCAACTGCGCGCCAAGTCCCCAGAATAAGGTTGTACTTACCCCCTTGTGTCTGCTGTGATGCCCTCAAGCGCCCATCCAACTCCGGGTAGGCCACCGCCAGGATCCGGAACATCAGAGGGGTCATGGTGCGACGGGCACCCCTCCCACGTTGGGAGGCCACCCCCAGCTGAGCCTCCGCCGTCTTCTTGCTCCAGCGGCGAATGTCCTCCCATCTTTTCCAGCAGTGGGTTCCCCGTCTCTGGTGGACCCCCAGGGTCCGGACTTCCTTGGCGATGGCACGCCAAATGTCCTTCTTCTGGTGGGCGCTGACCTACATGACATGCACAGGGGAAGAAGAGAAGTCATTACCAACTGCACCGTTGATGTGAGTGGCCCCCATCCCTACCCTTGCCATGTGGCACATGCATTCACATGCATTCATGTTCCCTGAACTCTGCCCCCTTCCCTCTTACAACCAGCCCTCTCCACCCAGGCATAGCCCATACAACTTGCTCCCTGTGTACTCACCTGTTGGTCTGGAGGACTGTAGAGTAGCGTGTACTGGGGGGGACCCCGTCTACTAGCTTCTCCAACTCCTGAGTAGTGAAGGCAGGGGCCCTTTCCCCAGACGCAGCAGCCATTGTCTCTTCCAGACCGAGGTCACAGCAGCACTTGCAGTGTAGGTCCTCTCCTGTAGAAGATCAGGTATCGAGTGATTGAACAGATAGAAAATGGCGGTGACGTCTGCACCGGTGACGTCCGCAGCGGTGCGTATCATCACCGCCGGCGCACTTCGTCATTGGCTCCTGGGACCCATAGGGTCCAATGTTAACCAATGCAGCATTGCGCCGCGGTCTACGACCGCCTACTGCGACGGGGTACAACGCCAGCGCAGTGACCTCACATTCCCATTATCCCAGTTTAGAGGTCAGGCAGCCGCCATTTCAGGGGCCCACATGGCTTCATTTACTACTGCGTCACACATAGCTAGGCCTACACTCAACACACATACAGGAAGGGTTTTGTGTTTGATGTCGTGTTCTGTGTATCTGTGGGTACATACCTGGGAATTTGTTGACTCTGTGGTCGCTGTTGTCCTTCCTAGGCACTGTCAGCTGGGACATTTGATAAGATGGCCTAGTCTTCTGGTGTACCAACCGCTGGTGGACCTGTTGACAATGGAGGAGCGACATTTAATAGTCACCTACAGGTTTGACCGTGCCACTATCCAGGAACTATGTACCCAGTTGGAGCCAGACCTGATGTTACCAATCCGCCATCCCACTGGAATCCCCCTGACATGCAGGTGCTGGCAGTGCTCCATTTCCTTGCTAGTGGGTCTTTTCAGACAACAGTGGCCATGGCATCAGGGATGTCCTAGCCTATGTTTTCCAACGTGTTGTCCAGAGTGTTGGCTGCCCTGCTGAAACGTAAGGAGATACATCGTTTTCCCTGAGGTGGAGGATTTGGCTACAGTTAAAGGTGACTTCTATGCCCTTGGACATATCCCCAACATCATAGGTGCTATTGATGGGACCCATGTAGCTCTGGTCCCCCCCTCCCACAGGAGTGAACAGGTGTACAGGAACCGGAAGAGTTATCATTCCATGAATGTACAGATGGTATGTTTGGCAGACCAGTACATCTCCCAGGTAAATGCTATGTTCCCTGGCTCAGTGCATGATGCCTACATTCTGCAGAATAGCAGCATCCCTTATATGATGGGTCAACTCCAGAGGCACCGGGTGTGGCTATTAGGGGACTCTGGTTACCCCAACCTGTCCTGGCTATTGACCCCAGTGAGGAATCCCAGGACCAGGGCAGAGGAACGCTACAATGAGGCCCATGGGCGGACTAGGAGGGTGATCGAACGCACCTTCGGCCTCCTGAAGGCCAGGTTCAGGTGCCTCCATTTGACAGGTGGTTTCCTATCCTGCTCACCGAAGAAGGTGTGCCAGATCATCATCGCCTGCTCGATGCTTCACAATCTTGCTTTGCGACGCCAGGTGCCTTTTCTGCAGGAGGATGGTCCAGATGATGGTGTTGTGGCAGCTGTGGAGCCTGTGGAGCCTGTGGACAGTGATGAGGAGGGAGCTGAGGAAGAAGACATTGACAACAGGGAGTCAGTCATACAGCAATATTTCCAGTGACACACAGGTGAGAACATTTTCATGTTTACCATTACATTAACTTTCACACGTCTACCTCTATCCTGTCTGTCATTTCATACCAGTATTTGGTCACTGAGTTCTACCTTTCCATTACGGTTTCACAGGTGTGGTTACCAACGTGTGTCATCTGCTTGCATCCTTCAAGGACTTGTGATGTGTGACATAGGTATGTTGGCTTTACAATTGGAAACGCATTATGACACTGTTATTGATAATACATATTTACAAAATCACAGACTGACTCCAGATTGTTTTGTGGTTCAAGGGTGTTTATTGAAGTGCTCAAAAATGGAGGGGTGTTGTAATAAGGTGATGGGGGACAGTGGAGGAATGTCCATGGCAGAGTCCAGTCCATTGGTCACACAGGTGCACTGCCCATATGGGCATAGGAAGTGGAGCTGGGGCAGTTTAAGTATGGACAGGGTTACAAAGTGGGAAAGTGGGAGGACAATCAGGGTGGTCTCATTTCCTGGCGGGGGTCTTGCCATCTTGCTCTGTCCAGTTCCTGGATCTCAGGGACCGCTTGCATGGTGGTTGTCCGTCTGCAGGGGGTGGGGTGCTGGTGTGGTGGTCCTGTGGCAGGGCGTCCTGTCCATTAGCGCCGGCGGAGGTGGTGGGCAGTTTATCGTCCAGGCTAGTGTCAGGGGCCCCTTGGAGTGCCACGGTGTCCCTCAGGGTCTGCTGTATGTCCTTCAGCACCCCTACGATGGTGCCCAGGGCAGAGCTGATGGTCCTGAGCTCCTCCCTGAACCCCAAATACTGCTCCTCCTGCAGGTACTGGGTCTCCTGAAACTTGTCCAGGACCGTCGCCATCGTCTCCTGGGAGTGGTGGTAGGCTTCCATGATGGAGGAGAGGGCCTCGTGGAGAGTGGGTTCCCTTGGCCTGTCCGCCCCCTGTCGCACAGCAGCCCTCCCAGTTCCCCTGTGTTCCCTGGGCCTCCGTCCCCTGGACCATGTGCCCACTACCACTGCCCCCAGGTCCCTGATTTTCTTGGGGTGGTGGGTTATCCTGGGTTCTCTGTAGTGGTGGACACACCACTGATTGACGTGTCCTGGGGACGAGGTATGGGCCCGTTGGGTGGGTGCTGGTGTTACCAGAGGGTGGAAGGTCAGTGTTGGGCTGTGCCTGTGCAAGGGGAACCGACTGTCCCGAGGCCCACGATGGTCCGGGCTGGTCATCAGGATCCAGTAGGGCAAAGCTGCTATCGTCACTGTGGGCCTCTTCTGTGGGTGGAGTGGAGTTGTCTGGACCCTCCGGTGTGGTGACGTTCCTTCGTGGTCCTGCAGGGACATAAGAGCATGATTATTGCATCTGTGTGTGTAATGGTGTGCAATGGGTGGGTGTGTGTGTACCCCAGTGCAAGCATTCCTGTGTGTGGGTTGGTTTGATGATGGTTGGGGGGTGTTATGGGTATGTGCAGTGAGCATGCTTTAGTGAGGGGTGACCATGCTTAGTTGTGTCATGCAGGGCTTGGGTTTGGGATGGGTGGTTTGTGTTATTAGTACATTAGTGAGGAGTTTGAGTGATAGGAGAGGGGGTGAGGGTGGGGGTGTGTGATAGCATGCAGGTAGGGTGGGGGAAATGATAGTGAAGATTTGACTTACCAGTGTCCATTTCTCCACCGACTCCTCCGAGGCCCTCTGGATGCATGATGGTCAAGACTTGCTCCTCCCATGTTGTTAGTTGTGGGGGAGGAGGTGGGGGTCCGCCGCCAGTCCGCTGAACCGCAATGTTGTGCCTGGAGACCACTGAACGCACCTTCCCCCGTAGGTCGTTCCACTTCTTCCTGATGTCCTCCCGATTTCTTATTCTGCGCCATAGCTCCATCTTCCTGGCTATGGATGTGTGCTGCACCTGTGAGCCAAATAGCTGTGGCTCTACCCGTAGGATTTCCTCCACCATGACCCGGAGCTCCTCCTCGGAAAACCGGGGGTGTCTTTGGTGTGACATGGGGTGGTGTGGGTGATGTGTGGGGTGGTGTCAGTGTGGATGTGTGTGGTGATGTGTAGTGGTGTGTGGGTTATTGTGCGTGTAATGTTGTATGGGTGATGGTGTTGTGTGCCTCTGTGTGGTGGGGTTCTTAGTTGCTGTGCTCTCTGTCTCTGTGGCCTTCGGTTGTGAATTGTTGTCATAGGGGTTTGTGGGTGATGTGGGTGTGTGTTTTATATTGTGTTGGGTGTGTGGGAGTGGTGTGTGTATGTGTATCAGGTGTGTGTATTTGGAATTGTCCAATGTGGCAGTGTTTTGGAGATGTGTGTGTATTTTGAGCGCGGCGGTGTGTGAGAAGGTAGCCTCTTTCTAGCCTTGTTACCCCCACTTTTGGCCTGTTTGTGAGTGTATGTCAGGATGTTTGTCACTGTTTTCACTGTCTCACTGGGATCCTGATAGCCAGGCCTCAGTGCTCATAGTGAAAACACTATGTTTTCAGTATGGTTGTTATGTGTCACTGGGATCCTGCTGGTCAGGACCCCAGTGCTCATAGGTTTGTGGCCTATATGTATGTGTCACTGGGACCCTGTCACACAGGGCCCCAGTGCTCATAGGTGTGCATGTATATGTTCCCTGTGTGGTGCCTAACTGTCTCACTGAGGCTCTGCTAACCAGAACCTCAGTGGTTATGCTCTCTCATTACTTTTAAATTGTCACTAACAGGCTAGTGACCATTTTTTCCAATTTACATTGGCTTACTGGAACACCCTTATAATTCCCTAGTATATGGTACTGAGGTACCCAGGGTATTGGGGTTCCAGGAGATCCCTATGGGCTGCAGCATTTCTTTTGCCACCCATAGGGAGCTCTGACAATTCTTACACAGGCCTGCCACTGCAGCCTGAGTGAAATAACGTCCACGTTATTTCACAGCCATTTTACACTGCACTTAAGTAACTTATAAGTCACCTATATGTCTAACCTTTACCTGGTAAAGGTTAGGTGCAAAGTTACTTAGTGTGAGGGCACCCTGGCACTAGCCAAGGTGCCCCCACATTGTTCAGAGCCAATTCACTGAACTTTGTGAGTGCGGGGACACCATTACACGCGTGCACTACATATAGGTCACTACCTATATGTAGCTTCACCATGGTAACTCCGAATATGGCCATGTAACATGTCTATGATCATGGAATTGCCCCCTCTATGCCATCCTGGCATTGTTGGTACAATTCCATGATCCCAGTGGTCTGTAGCACAGACCCTGGTACTGCCAGACTGCCCTTCCTGGGGTTTCTCTGCAGCTGCTGCTGCTGCCAACCCCTCAGACAGGCATCTGCCCTCCTGGGGTCCAGCCAGGCCTGGCCCAGGATGGCAGAACAAAGAACTTCCTCTGAGAGAGGGTGTGACACCCTCTACCTTTGGAAAATGGTGTGAAGGCAGGGGAGGAGTAGCCTCCCCCAGCCTCTGGAAATGCTTTGTTGGGCACAGAGGTGCCCAATTCTGCATAAGCCAGTCTACACCGGTTCAGGGACCCCTTAGCCCCTGCTCTGGCGCGAAACTGGACAAAGGAAAGGGGAGTGACCACTCCCCTGACCTGCACCTCCCCTGGGAGGTGTCCAGAGCTCCTCCAGTGTGCTCCAGACCTCTGCCATCTTGGAAACAGAGGTGCTGCTGGCACACTAGACTGCTCTGAGTGGCCAGTGCCACCAGGTGACGTCAGAGACTCCTTGTGATAGGCTCCTTCAGGTGTTAGTATCCTTTCCTCTCTCCTAGGTAGCCAAACCCTCTTTTCTGGCTATTTAGGGTCTCTGTCTCTGGGGAAACTTTAGATAACGAATGCATGAGCTCAGCCGAGTTCCTCTGCATCTCCCTCTTCACCTTCTGATAAGGAATCGACCGCTGACCGCGCTGGAAGCCTGCAAACCTGCAACATAGTAGCAAAGACGACTACTGCAACTCTGTAACGCTGATCCTGCCGCCTTCTCGACTGTTTTCCTGCTTGTGCATGCTGTGGGGGTAGTCTGCCTCCTCTCTGCACCAGAAGCTCCGAAGAAATCTCCCGTGGGTCGACGGAATCTTCCCCCTGCAACCGCAGGCACCAAAAAGCTGCATCTCCGGTCCCTTGGGTCTCCTCTCAGCACGACGAGCGAGGTCCCTCGAATCCAGCGACACCGTCCAAGTGACCCCCACAGTCCAGTGACTCTTCAGCCCAAGTTTGGTGGAGGTAAGTCCTTGCCTCACCTCGCTGGGCTGCATTGCTGGGAACCGCGACTTTGCAAGCTTCTCCGGCCCCTGTGCACTTCCGGCGGAAATCCTTCGTGCACAGCCAAGCCTGGGTCCACGGCACTCTAACCTGCATTGCACGACTTTCTAAGTTGGTCTCCGGCGACGTGGGACTCCTTTGTGCAACTTCGGCGAGCACCGTTTCACGCATCCTCGTAGTGCCTGTTTCTGGCACTTCTCCGGGTGCTACCTGCTTTAGTGAGGGCTCCTTGTCTTGCTCGACGTCCCCTCTCTCTGCAGGTCCAATTTGCGACCTCCTGGTCCCTCCTGGGCCCCAGCAGCGTCCAAAAACGCCAAACGCACGATTTGCGTGTAGCAAGGCTTGTTGGCGTCCATCCGGCGGGAAAACACTTCTGCACGACTCTCCAAGGTGTGGGGGATCCATCCTCCAAAGGGGAAGTCTCTAGCCCTTGTCGTTCCTGCAGTATTTACAGTTCTTCAGCCTAGTAAGAGCTTCTTTGCACCAACCGCTGGCATTTCTTGGGCATCTGCCCATCTCCGAGCTGCTTGTGACTTTTGGACTTGGTCCCCTTGCTCCACAGGTACCTTCAGACAGGAATCCATCGTTGTTGCATTGCTGATTTGTGTTTTCCTTGCATTCTCCCTCTAACACGACTATTTTGTCCTTAGGGGAACTTTGGTGCACTTTGCACTCACTTTTCAGGGTCTTGGGGTGGGTTATTTTGCTAACTCTCACTATTTTCTAATAGTCCCAGCGACCCTCTACAAGGTCACATAGGTTTGGGGTCCATTCGTGGTTCGCATTCCACTTCTGGAGTATATGGTTTGTGTTGCCCCTATCCCTATGTTTCCCCATTGCATCCTATTGTAACTATACATTGTTTGCACTGTTTTCTAAGACTATACTGCATATTTTTGCTATTGTGTATATATATCTTGTGTATATTTCCTATCCTCTTACTGAGGGTACACTCTAAGATACTTTGGCATATTGTCATAAAAATAAAGTACCTTTATTTTTAGTATAACTGTGTATTGTGTTTTCTTATGATACTGTGCATATGACACTAAGTGGTACTGTAGTAGCTTCACACGTCTCCTAGTTCAGCCTGAGCTGCTTTGCTAAGCTACCATTATCTATCAGCCTAAGCTGCTAGACACCCTATACACTAATAAGGGATAACTGGGCCTGGTGCAAGGTGCAAGTACCCCTTGGTACTCACTACAAACCAGTCCAGCCTCCTACATTGGTGGCAGCGGTGGGATAAGTGCTTGAGACTACTTACCACTCTTGTCATTGTACTTTTCATAAGAGAAAAATATACAAAACAAGGTCAGTGTATATACACATAGCCAAAAAGTTTTGCATTTCCTCTTTTCACTCTTTTCTAAGTGCTGAAAAGTACTTCTAAACTTTCAAAAAGTTCTTAAAAGTTAAAAAAGTTTTTTCTGTCTTTCCAAAAAGTTCTGAAAACTTTTTTTCTCTTTTGTCTATCACTTTAACTCTCTCTAAAAATGTCTGGCACAGGCCAAAAAGTTGAACTGTCCAAACTTGCATATGATCACCTTAGCTGGAAAGGAGCAAGGAGTCTCTGCATAGAGAGAGGTTTGAGTGTAGGGAAGAATCCTTCCTTAGAACTGTTAATTAATATGCTTAGAGTACAGGATAAGGCCATAAGTGCCCAATCTGTAGAAAAAGTAGCTAATGGTTCTCAATCTGATCCAGGGACTCCCCCAGGAAAAGGTTCAGGAAAGAAACTTCTCAGCCTGCCCATTACTAGACAGTCTAGCATAGTTGGTACAGAGGTTGAATCACATCATACTGATGATGTGCTCTCACATTATACTGGTAGCCAAGCTGTTAGGGTGCCCTCTGTAAGGGACAGGTCTCCTTCGGTTCATTCCCATCACACCTCTGTATCTAGAAATGTCCCTCCCACCCACCCTGATGACAGATTGTTGGAAAGGGAGCTCAATAGATTGAGAGTGGAGCAAACCAGACTGAAGCTCAAGAAGCAACAGCTGGATTTGGATAGACAGTCTTTAGAAATAGAGAGGGAAAGACAGAAAATGGGTTTAGATACCCATGGTGGCAGCAGCAGTATTCCCCATAGTCATCCTGCAAAAGAGCATGATTCCAGGAATCTGCATAAGATAGTTCCCCCTTACAAGGAGGGGGATGACATTAACAAGTGGTTTGCTGCACTTGAGAGGGCCTGTGCTGTACAGGATGTCCCTCAAAGGCAGTGGGCTGCTATCCTATGGCTATCATTTACTGGAAAAGGTAGGGATAGGCTCCTTACTGTAAAAGAAAATGATGCTAACAATTTCCAAGTTCTTAAGAATGCACTCCTGGATGGTTATGGCTTAACCACTGAACAGTACAGGATAAAGTTCAGAGAGACCAAAAAGGAGTCTTCACAAGACTGGGTTGATTTCATTGACCAGGCAGTGAAGGCCTTGGAGGGGTGGTTACATGGCAGTAAAGTTACTGATTATGAAAGCCTGTATAACACAATCCTGAGAGAGCATATACTTAATAATTGTGTGTCTGATTTGTTGCACCAGTACCTGGTAGACTCTGATCTGACCTCTCCCCAAGAATTGGGAAAGAAGGCAGACAAATGGGTCAGAACAAGGGTGAACAGAAAAGTTCATACAGGGGGTGACAAAGATGGCAATAAGAAGAAAGATGGTGAAAAATCTCAAGATAAGCATGGGGATAAGGGTAAAACCAAAGATCCCACTTCAAATCTTAAACACTCTTCAGAGGGTGGGGATAAAACAAATTCTTCCTCTTCTTCCCAACCTGCACACATTAAAAAGCCTTGGTGCTTTGTGTGTAAAAACAGAGGCCATAGGCCAGGGGATAAGTCCTGTCCAGGTAAACCCCCTGAGCCTACCACCACTAATACATCAAGCTCTAGTGCCCCTAGCAGTAGTGGTACTAGTGGTGGGACTGCTGGCAACAGTCAAGCAAAGGGTGTAGTTGGGTTCACTTATGGGTCCATAGTGGAAACTGATGTAATCAGTCCCAAGACAGTTTCTGTCACACCTAGTGGCATTGGCCTTGCCACACTGGCTGCTTGTCCCCTTACAATGGATAAGTACAGGCAGACAGTTTCAATAAATGGTGTTGAGGCCTTGGCCTACAGGGACACAGGTGCCAGTTTCACTTTGGTGACTGAAAACCTAGTGCCTCCTGAACAACACATCATTGGACAACAGTATAAGATTATTGATGTCCATAACTCCACTAAGTTTCTTCCCTTAGCTATAATTCAGTTTAGTTGGGGTGGAGTTACTGGCCCTAAGCAGGTGGTGGTATCACCTAGCTTACCTGTAGACTGTCTCTTAGGTAATGACCTAGAGGCCTCAGGTTGGGCTGATGTAGAGTTTTATGCCCATGCAGCCATGCTGGGCATCCCTGAGGAATTGTTCCCTCTCATTTCAAGTGAAATGAAAAAGCAAAGGAGAGAAGGCCTGAAAACTCAGGATCCCTCTCCATCAACAGGTAAAAAGGGTATCACAGTATCCCCTAACCACCCTACCATTCAGGATACTATTCCTGCGGTGGGAGAAACCTCTCCTGGGGTGGCACCTGTTCCAAGGGAATCATCAGCTGGCATAGCTGGACTCCCTGAGGTAGAAGTACCTCTCTGTGGGATAACTAACATTGGTGACAAAAAGAGCACCATTTTAGTTAACATGGAGCATCCCTCCAACCCTCCCAGAGAAACTTTAGTGCAGAAACCCTGTACTGCCTCACAACACTTAGGACAGCATCCCTGCCCTAGTGTGGAGCTCATAGGACAGCATCCCTGCCCTGCTCCAACTCAAGAGAAACAGCATCCCTGTTCTCTCTTCCAGCCAAATGGACAAAGTTTTTGTCCAGCTATGGCTTTACTGAGACAGCATCCCTGTCTGGCATTTCCATCATTACAAATAGGTTCAGTGGATAATTCCCACTGCTCTAAACTAAAACTTACTGATAGAAACTCTGAAAATACATCTTCACATTGTTGGTTAGCTAAAAAACTTCAAACAGGGTGGTTTACATCCCCACAGGGAAGTAACCATATAGTGGATGATAAAGGGAGTAACCAGTCTATTGCAGAGCTACTCTCTACTTATCACCACTTAGACAATAAAGTCTCAACTGGCCAAGGTTAGCCTTATTGTCCTTCGTTTGGGGGGGGGTTGTGTGAGAAGGTAGCCTCTTTCTAGCCTTGTTACCCCCACTTTTGGCCTGTTTGTGAGTGTATGTCAGGATGTTTGTCACTGTTTTCACTGTCTCACTGGGATCCTGATAGCCAGGCCTCAGTGCTCATAGTGAAAACACTATGTTTTCAGTATGGTTGTTATGTGTCACTGGGATCCTGCTGGTCAGGACCCCAGTGCTCATAGGTTTGTGGCCTATATGTATGTGTCACTGGGACCCTGTCACACAGGGCCCCAGTGCTCATAGGTGTGCATGTATATGTTCCCTGTGTGGTGCCTAACTGTCTCACTGAGGCTCTGCTAACCAGAACCTCAGTGGTTATGCTCTCTCATTACTTTTAAATTGTCACTAACAGGCTAGTGACCATTTTTTCCAATTTACATTGGCTTACTGGAACACCCTTATAATTCCCTAGTATATGGTACTGAGGTACCCAGGGTATTGGGGTTCCAGGAGATCCCTATGGGCTGCAGCATTTCTTTTGCCACCCATAGGGAGCTCTGACAATTCTTACACAGGCCTGCCACTGCAGCCTGAGTGAAATAACGTCCACGTTATTTCACAGCCATTTTACACTGCACTTAAGTAACTTATAAGTCACCTATATGTCTAACCTTTACCTGGTAAAGGTTAGGTGCAAAGTTACTTAGTGTGAGGGCACCCTGGCACTAGCCAAGGTGCCCCCACATTGTTCAGAGCCAATTCACTGAACTTTGTGAGTGCGGGGACACCATTACACGCGTGCACTACATATAGGTCACTACCTATATGTAGCTTCACCATGGTAACTCCGAATATGGCCATGTAACATGTCTATGATCATGGAATTGCCCCCTCTATGCCATCCTGGCATTGTTGGTACAATTCCATGATCCCAGTGGTCTGTAGCACAGACCCTGGTACTGCCAGACTGCCCTTCCTGGGGTTTCTCTGCAGCTGCTGCTGCTGCCAACCCCTCAGACAGGCATCTGCCCTCCTGGGGTCCAGCCAGGCCTGGCCCAGGATGGCAGAACAAAGAACTTCCTCTGAGAGAGGGTGTGACACCCTCTACCTTTGGAAAATGGTGTGAAGGCAGGGGAGGAGTAGCCTCCCCCAGCCTCTGGAAATGCTTTGTTGGGCACAGAGGTGCCCAATTCTGCATAAGCCAGTCTACACCGGTTCAGGGACCCCTTAGCCCCTGCTCTGGCGCGAAACTGGACAAAGGAAAGGGGAGTGACCACTCCCCTGACCTGCACCTCCCCTGGGAGGTGTCCAGAGCTCCTCCAGTGTGCTCCAGACCTCTGCCATCTTGGAAACAGAGGTGCTGCTGGCACACTAGACTGCTCTGAGTGGCCAGTGCCACCAGGTGACGTCAGAGACTCCTTGTGATAGGCTCCTTCAGGTGTTAGTAGCCTTTCCTCTCTCCTAGGTAGCCAAACCCTCTTTTCTGGCTATTTAGGGTCTCTGTCTCTGGGGAAACTTTAGATAACGAATGCATGAGCTCAGCCGAGTTCCTCTGCATCTCCCTCTTCACCTTCTGATAAGGAATCGACCGCTGACCGCGCTGGAAGCCTGCAAACCTGCAACATAGTAGCAAAGACGACTACTGCAACTCTGTAACGCTGATCCTGCCGCCTTCTCGACTGTTTTCCTGCTTGTGCATGCTGTGGGGGTAGTCTGCCTCCTCTCTGCACCAGAAGCTCCGAAGAAATCTCCCGTGGGTCGACGGAATCTTCCCCCTGCAACCGCAGGCACCAAAAAGCTGCATCTCCGGTCCCTTGGGTCTCCTCTCAGCACGACGAGCGAGGTCCCTCGAATCCAGCGACACCGTCCAAGTGACCCCCACAGTCCAGTGACTCTTCAGCCCAAGTTTGGTGGAGGTAAGTCCTTGCCTCACCTCGCTGGGCTGCATTGCTGGGAACCGCGACTTTGCAAGCTTCTCCGGCCCCTGTGCACTTCCGGCGGAAATCCTTCGTGCACAGCCAAGCCTGGGTCCACGGCACTCTAACCTGCATTGCACGACTTTCTAAGTTGGTCTCCGGCGACGTGGGACTCCTTTGTGCAACTTCGGCGAGCACCGTTTCACGCATCCTCGTAGTGCCTGTTTCTGGCACTTCTCCGGGTGCTACCTGCTTTAGTCAGGGCTCCTTGTCTTGCTCGACGTCCCCTCTCTCTGCAGGTCCAATTTGCGACCTCCTGGTCCCTCCTGGGCCCCAGCAGCGTCCAAAAACGCCAAACGCACGATTTGCGTGTAGCAAGGCTTGTTGGCGTCCATCCGGCGGGAAAACACTTCTGCACGACTCTCCAAGGTGTGGGGGATCCATCCTCCAAAGGGGAAGTCTCTAGCCCTTGTCGTTCCTGCAGTATTTACAGTTCTTCAGCCTAGTAAGAGCTTCTTTGCACCAACCGCTGGCATTTCTTGGGCATCTGCCCATCTCCGAGCTGCTTGTGACTTTTGGACTTGGTCCCCTTGCTCCACAGGTACCTTCAGACAGGAATCCATCGTTGTTGCATTGCTGATTTGTGTTTTCCTTGCATTCTCCCTCTAACACGACTATTTTGTCCTTAGGGGAACTTTGGTGCACTTTGCACTCACTTTTCAGGGTCTTGGGGTGGGTTATTTTGCTAACTCTCACTATTTTCTAATAGTCCCAGCGACCCTCTACAAGGTCACATAGGTTTGGGGTCCATTCGTGGTTCGCATTCCACTTCTGGAGTATATGGTTTGTGTTGCCCCTATCCCTATGTTTCCCCATTGCATCCTATTGTAACTATACATTGTTTGCACTGTTTTCTAAGACTATACTGCATATTTTTGCTATTGTGTATATATATCTTGTGTATATTTCCTATCCTCTTACTGAGGGTACACTCTAAGATACTTTGGCATATTGTCATAAAAATAAAGTACCTTTATTTTTAGTATAACTGTGTATTGTGTTTTCTTATGATACTGTGCATATGACACTAAGTGGTACTGTAGTAGCTTCACACGTCTCCTAGTTCAGCCTGAGCTGCTTTGCTAAGCTACCATTATCTATCAGCCTAAGCTGCTAGACACCCTATACACTAATAAGGGATAACTGGGCCTGGTGCAAGGTGCAAGTACCCCTTGGTGCTCACTACAAACCAGTCCAGCCTCCTACACGGTGTATACCGCCAATGGAATGCCGCGTTTGAAAGACCGCCGCGTGGATTCGTGGGTCATAATAGCATGGGCGTGTTTCTGTTGGCGTGGAGGTGGAGGTTTTGTTTTCGCCAGTTTTATACTGACCTTTGGTGTGGCAGACTTGTGTGGGTGTCTGTATTTTGGCAGATTCCGAGATGTGTGTCATAATAGCTGTGGCGGAATTCCGCGGCCGCAGCGGTGTATTGGCGGTCTTCTGCACGGCGGTAAGCGTCTTTTATCGCCAATGTTGTAATGACCCCCTAAATATTTTATCTGAATAAACAAGACCAAATACAATACAAATCCATAAGATACAATTAAAAATACCAATCTAGCACTTAAAAGCAAGAAAACAGTGATTTGAGGTGAAAACACTGCAAGTTGGTAAAACATAGCATCTTAACGGCGAAGTTTCCTACAATGCGACGCCAATGGCGCCGTTCACGGAGTCGGTCGACCCACAGATACAGTACCTTCAGAACAAGTAGAAAACAGGCGCAGGGGGTCGCGGAGAGCGGCTTCGCTGGATCCGATGAGGCGTTGGTTCCGGTGCCATGGGGCAGGAAGACTGTGACGTTGCATGGTGGCGTCGGGTCCTCTCTACAGGGCGGTGGAGGTGAGGCGGCGTCAGATGCGAAGTCGGTCCCTTGGTTCCAGTAGTTGCGAAGTCCAGCAGAGTTACGATACTTTGGGGCGACCTCACGGGGTCGCGATGACGTCACAGGGCTGCAGACGCTGCAATGGCGTTGGATCATCATGGACGTTGGACTTACGACACTCCGACACAAGTCAGGCCCGATCAGCGATTGCAGCAACGCAAGGCCTACAGAGGTCCACGGCCTTGGAGCAGGCGGCGTTGCGGTTCCGGGGCAGTAGCGTTAGCTCACAGGGTCGTCGGATTCACACTCTGCGAGGTCCACGGCCTCGGGGCAAGCGGCATTGCGGTTCGAGGCAGCGGCATCCTTTACAAAGTCGCACAGCGTCGTGCGACATCAGTAAACTGGTTTTTCTCCAGGAATTCACTTCCAAGCAGGAATGCAACAAAGTCCAGTCTCCGTCCACTTCCACAGGCAGAAGCAGCAACTGCAGGATAGCCCAACATAGCACAGTCACAGGCCAGGGCAGCACTTCTCCTCATCTCTTCTCCAGGCAGAGGTTCCTCTTGAATCTTTTTTTTAATTTTTTAAAATACATTTTTGATATACAACATTATATGACCAACAAGCAAGGACAAGCACCTAGTATCTCCATTATTATGTCTGAGTTATTCTGTGCAACACCATACAAACTGCAATTCTATCGCGATCACTCCTAGTATCAGTGCTAATCAGTCTGTACTAATCACACATATATGCAGAGTTGGCAGGAGCTCTTGTCCCACTGCCGGCCACATGTGTAACAGGGAGGGAAGGAAAGGAAGGAAGAAGGGAGGGGGTTAAAGGAATGTGCGCGCACTCTTATATCACTTACATGTTCATAAGTGTACATTAGGTATATGACCTGGCAGGGAATCCTCCTGAGACGGCCCATGCAGCCTGGTACTGCTCAGCAAAACCACCTTTTCTAGGTCTGACAAATAAGATGCCTCTAGAGAGGCAGCCATATATCTGTCGGACGGGAGCGTAGCGGCATCATCTCCCAATAAGCAGTTAACTACTCCTGACTATACGCTGCGTCCCTCAGCCAGTCTGCCTTCTGTGGTGCTTGCCCTCTCCCCCAGTTCATTGCTACTCTGCGCTTCCCCAAGACCAGCAGCAGTCCCACCAAACTCCTTTGCGTAGTCGGGATGTCTTTGACATATCCTAAAAGTGCAAACCTAGGGGTACGCGGGACTCTCAGTCCCATTATGTCGTCAATCTCTTCTAGTACCTCTCCCCAATAGCCTTGTATTCCACTGCAGCTCCATGCAATGTGTAGAAAGTCAGCATTTGGTAAGAAACATCTAATACATCTATCATCCGCTTTGAGACCCATGCAGAAAAGTCACTGCGGTGTATACTATAAGCGGTTTAAGAACTTGAAGTGAATTAAACGCAATCTATAGTTTGGGGAATGATCACGCATATGGGCACAGCAGTAGCGCCAGACATCATTTTCCAGACTCTCTCCCAGGTCTAATTCCCATTGCAATCGAGCCTTTGGTTCTGCTGAGGGGGCGGTGGATTGCACACTAGCATATAGCCCAGTGACTAGTCTACGAGGTGATGGAGCCCTATATAGCAATTCTAGCGCATGAAATGTATATAGTGCAAGGGGAATTCTGGATAGCGCATATTCATCTGCGCTTTAATTTGTAAATATGTCAACTTGTACAGCGCTGTATTGCAGGGTTCGTGGAGTGCAACTTCGGAAGATATGAACTGGCCCCCAGGGAACAGAGACCCCTTCGTGGTCAGGTTCATATTGTTGAGCCTCCTTCTTCTGACATCTGCATCTCAGGAATATCTGAAATTGGCATGGAAGGGGCATACATCGCACGGGCCCAAGTTTTGCGGAGCAGCGCGCACCAGGTACGAGCCGTGCATGCCACCGAGTCAATATCCGCCCTGATCCGCTTACAGGGTTGATCTATTACGCTGATTAATTTATTCGGCCAAACAGCATCAGTTTCAGGAGCCAGATGAGGTAAGTATCTAATGGGATGAATACCGAAGTGCGCAAAGTGGGCCTGGGTGCAATAATAATATGAATCCAGATCAGGGGCCACCAATCCCCCCCTCTCAAATGGTTGAGTTAGCATTTCCCATGAGATTCTGAGCTGCTTGCCCGCCCACACTAATTAAATTAACACCAATCATAGTCGTTTTAGAAAGCTGGTTGTGAGGGAAACAGGAATGTTAATAAATAAGTATAAAAATTTAGGTAGTATGACCATCTTAGCTAGTGCTATTCGGTCTATCAGCAAGAGCAACAGAGAACGCCAGGCCACAACTTTGTCCTCCAGCCATGCTATAGCTCTGCCATAATTCTCAGCCCAGAGCTCAACCACATCTTTACTAAGCCAAAGTCCCAGATAGCGCACCGGTTCTGACGCCCAGCGCAGAGGGTACTCAGAGTGGTGTGGAGTTGTGACGTCTGTCAGGGGGAGCACCACCGATTTGGCCCAATTGATGGTAGTGACAGAAAGGTGACCGAAACTCACAAAGGCCCTCATTCCAACCTTGGCGGTCTTTTCGCAAGACCGGCGAGTTACCGCCGCGGTGAAGACCGCCGACCGCGGCGGTATGCCGCTGCGCGTATTCCGACCGCTGGCAGCGTTCCACCGGAAAACCGCCAGCAGCCACACTGGCGGTCGGCTGGAAAGTGGAGACTGGTCAATCTCCACCGCCACGCCAGCAGAACACCGCCCACAGAATTACGACCCACATTTCTGTGTGGCGGTGTTCTGTTGGCGGTGTTCTGTTGGCGGTCACATCCCCATGGCTCCCGTCGGACCAACGCGCAAGGTAAGTTGATCGTCCGTGAGGGGAGGGGGTGGGGGGGTGTTGTGTGATGTGTGCGTGCATGGGGGTGTGCGTGTGAGTGTGTAGAGGGGGTGTGTGAGTGCGTGTATGCGGGCGGGGGGTGCTGCTGTGTCTATGGGTAATGTGTGCAGTTCGGCGGGTGCGCATGTCTGCATGTATGTGTGCGGGTATGTGTCCCCGTTGTGTATGTGTGTGTGTAGGGGGTGTGCATATGTGCATGTTGGGGGTGTGTGCATGTTGGGGTGCGTGTATGTGCATGGTGGGGTGGGGGTGGGGAGGGGGTTCGTACCATCTCTGGGGGGTGGCAGGGGGGTGGAGGGTGTGGGGGGAGGACTCGTGGGGGGTAGTGGGGGGTGGGGGAGACCCCTATCAGTGCCAGGGAAGGAATTCCCTGGCCCCGATAGTGCCTACCGACATGGTTCGCATGGCGGTTCCCGACCGCCAGAAACCGCGGCGGTAAGCAGGGTCATGATACCGTTGGCGGTCTTGGGTCGACCGCCGGGCCGGAGTGCGCAAACTCCAGCCCGGCGGTCATGACCGCCGTGGCGGTCGGAGTGGGGAAGTGGCGGTCGATCGCGGCGGTGACCGCCGCGGTCAGAATGCCATTTTTTTCACCGCCGGCTCCATTGCCACCACAAACAGCAGCGGTGAGAGGGGGCAGCCTTGTCGGGCTCCCCTTGCAACTGGTATGGGACAGGTGATACTACCATTGATTCTCAACCGGGGCGTAGGGTTGGTATAAAGCAGCCGGACCAGTTGGATAAATTTGGGGCTCAGCCCCAGCCTGGCTAGTAGGCTGAATAAATAAGGCCATGCCAGGGAATCAAAAGCTTTTGTGGCATCTAGAAAAATCGCTGCTGCCCGGGCTCCCAGATCCACCATCCGGGTCACCGCGAAGAATGTACGAAGGTTGTATGCTGTAGAACGACCAGGTACGAATCACAACTGGTCCGGGAGCACAATAGTGGTCAGCAGGGGTTGCAATCTGGAAGCTATTAATTTTGCTAGAATCTTATTGTCAATATTTACGAGCGACAGTGGCCTGTAGGATTTGCAAACACTTGGCTCTTTGCCGGGCTTCAATATAGTGACAATGAGTGCTTCTTGGAGAGAAGGTGGAAGTATCCCCTCCTCCAACGACCCCGCATACATTTCCAGGAAGTGCGGCGCCAGGATACTCGCATGTTCTTTATAAAAGGCCGCTGTTAAACCGTCTATTCCCGATGACATCAGCTGTGAAGGGGGCATCAAGATATTGTCTATGGGAGGTCTCCAGCCACAGGAGGCTGATAGTGTCAAAGTATTCAGTGTATTTCAACGGGTCCGACTCCTCTGTCGGAGAATACAAAGAGGTGTAGAAGTCTGTCATCATCCCCTGCACCGCCGCTGTGCCTGCGTGACACGCCCCATTAGAGTCAAGGAGTTCAACAATGTAATCCCAGCCCATGGTTTACGCAACATGGCCGCCAGTGTCTTGCCAGCTCTCTCGCCCACACCATATCTCCGCGCCTGCGCCTCCTTCCCCAAAAACACACCGTGCGCCTCGCCCCTTCTACATACTGTGACAGCTTGTCTCTTGCCTCCCCTAGTATTGTAGCATCCATGCTCTCGCAGTAGCGGTGCTCTAACGATGAAAGCTGGGATGCCAGCCCAGACAATTCATGTCTGATCTCTGGAGCACTCTGTGCTGTTTAGCAATACAGATCCCGTGTATAACCACCTTAAAGGCTTCCCAGAGCGTTCCAGCGGCGTCAACCGAGCCCCTGTTGTGCTCAAAATAATCCACTGTCGCTGCCCGCACTTCCTCCCTAAAAGCCTGATCGTGCAGTGCCCTACTGGGCAGGTGCCAGGAGAACTCCCGGCGCGTCCCCCCAGGGAGCCTCAATACTATAAGCACCAGGGAATGCTCTGATACCGTTCCGGGCAAGTGTGCCACCTCTGAAGTCCAGAGCTCTGCATTCCTTGTCCAGCGCCACATATCTATGCGTGACCAATTGTTGTGGGCGGAGTTAATGCAAGTGCCTTCTCTGCGTGTGCCATTTCTGGATCTCTATATGTCCACCAGGGTGTGTTCTACCAAAATGTCCGACAGCACTTTTGTCGCCGCCTGGTGCAGTCTACTGCAGGGATGAGTGTCACACTAAAGTCTGCACCCCACAACAATGTTCCAGTGCCCAACTAACTCATCAAACGCCAAGTCTCCGTAAAAAACTCTGGGTCATCAATGTTGGGACCATAAATCGATACTAGCCGAAAATGCCTGTCATGGAGCAGCCCCTGCAGCATTACATAGCGACCATTCGGATCGCAAATCACCTTCTCCGTGTGCCGTGGTAGACCCCTAGTAAGACTGTGGCCACCCCCGCGTGAAACTTGAATGGGTAGCTGTGTGGCATTTCCCCATCCAACCTGCTCGCAGCTGCAATTTAATTTCAGAAGTTAAATGGATTTCTTGTAGCATGCACACATCAATCGCATGACGCTGTAAATATGCCGACACTAGCCTTATTTTTCTAGCATTATTCAGGCCCCTCACATTTCATGATAAGCACCTCATTAAAGGGAAATCACTGGATACCGTCATGTAATCCTCTCTGTCTCATCCCTGCAATATCGCAGGTAACAGCCTCGCGTGCGGGCACACAGATAGGAGGGAAAAACATATCAGAGAAACAATTAGAAACAAATGTGCCCAACATCTCACAACCCACCCCCCAAACACGTCGGCCCCCCAAATGAGCCTGACCTCCCTTGCCCACCCTACTCATACCCATAAACAAACCCTGATCCCAAAAGTACAAACAGTCAGCAGGACTCATCCAACGGGGCCGTTGGTGTGACCGTGTGGCCCACCCATTGAAGAGTGGGTCAGCAGGAGAACCTGCAGCCTGATGTGTCCATGGGCCAGGTGACGCCCGTCGTCAAAAACCACCTGCGCCATTAGCCTCAGCAGTCCGCCTTGTTATGACTCCGAGTTAACAGGCACGCTGTGCATTAGTCATTATCACTGAGGTGATATCCCCCTTCTTTCTTACAAATGGGAACTATTATTAAATTCCTCCATGATTCAATTGGATCCACATTGATTGAGGCTCTAAAAACATTTGTAAGAAGAGGAGCCCAAAACTCAGGTTTATGTTTAAAAAGCTCCAAGGGGACTCCATCGGGCCTACAGCATTGCCTGCTGCAGAAACTGAAATGGCTTTCAAAGCATCTACAACCTCAATAGACTGAATTGATTTTAGATAATCAAAGGATGGTGCAATCAATCATTTCTTAAATTAAAATTCTGGACCTGGTCAATCTATTCCTGTTCTAGTATATGACATTCTAGGCCAGAGGGTGGTCTTCTAGGAAAAAGGGTTGATTGAGGATCTCTCAAAAGGCCCTAATATCCTTAGAGCAGTCAGCTTCCTCTAGGTTTCCCCAAGGTTTACATCTAACTTCTGCCTTTCTTTTAGAGATAGCTTGTTTGTATATATTTCTAGATTCTCTCACTCTGCCTGGGTCTTGTGGGATCATTTTAGTGGCTTTCTTATGGGCTTTATAAGCAGCTGTACAGTCTGAGTTAAACCACGACTGAACTCTGTGTGGTTTACCAGGCTTATCTATGGTTAACAATTCAGATACTGATTGACATATCTTGACAAAACTATTTTGGATAGCAGGCGAGGCATCTGTATCTGGAACACATGATCTCTTTCTCATTATTGCTAACCAAAACCCAAAAAAGGTTATTCCGGTCAACATGGTGCCATTTTCTAAGTATCCCTCCATATGGCTTATAATCTATAGGAAAAATATTTTTGGGCGAGGGTCTAAAGTGAAATAAACACGAGAGGCTGATAATGAAAGGATAATGATCACTCAACGGTGAGGGATGCACCACTTAATTCTTCAGTTTAGGGACCAGGTCATCTGAAAGTAGAATATGGTCAATAACACAGCCCTTGTCTCTACCCACAAAAGTATAGGACAGATAAAAGACACAATAATGCGTGTTGGAGTTTCCCCGTATGATGAATGCATAAAATGACTGATATCCTCTCCCTTGCCATCTATGAATAAACACACATGGTTTCTACCTAAACTCCCAACTTCCACCCCGTGCATTGTGATGTGCATTTTACTTAACATTAAAAAAACCTAGAATTTCACTGAAAAAAACAAAGGTTACAGAGACATTATAGTTAGGAAATAGAGGGTCAGATTTATGCTGGCCTTATGCCGTTCCAACGCCACATTAGCGTCATTTTTTTACTCTAATGTGACGTTGGAGGGGGAAAACTCCACGGCATGATTACTTTGTAAGCCCTTGCACCATGTATGCAAGGGGGGGGGGGTTCCAGCCCTAGGGGGGGCGTAAAAATAGCACAAATGAATCTATGAGTCTATGAATCTACGAGAAAGCGTGCTAATAGTCAGTCCACAAAGGTGCTCCTCCTCCTGATAAAGAGAGCAAAAAAACTGGATGCAGCGGGCACAAGGGTCGCTGCACAAGCTGCTAATCATTTGAAGAATTGCAGATTTCTAGGCACTGCTGGCAAGGTTTGATAGGGCCCACTGGGAGGAGATGGAGGAACTGCTCCAGTATCTTCCATAGGAACATCAAAGAAGGGGTCAGGAGATAGGCTCAGAAGGGCAGGCCATCTCAAATAATTCAGTTAGATGTGCCGTTGATGCAGTGGATACAGCAGCTCTTGGTGTAAACACCAGTGTTATAATAAGAAGGCATGCTTGGCTCAGGTGTTCAGGCTTCAAGCCAGAAATACAACAGGCAGTTCTTGTTAGACCTGGCATCCTTGGCATGGTCTCCCCTGTCTTTTTTGCCTCCGCTTCCTACATTTTGACTGTATGCTGGAATTTGTTGTTGCTGGTTTTGTTACTCTGGGCACTTTACCACTGCTGACCAGTACTAAAGTGCAAGTGCTCTGTGTGTAAATTGTATGTGTAATAGGCTTTTCCATGATTGCCATTTTTGATTCACTAGTAAGACCCTAGTAAAGTGCTCTAGAGATGCCCATGGCCTGTAAATCAAATGCTACTAGTGGGCCTGCAGCGCTGATTATGCCACCCACGAGTAGCCCTGTAAGCACGTCTCAGACCTGCCACTGCAGTGTCTGTGTGTGCTGTTTTCAACTGCCAATTTGACCTGGCAAGTGTACCCACTTGCCAGGCCTAAACCTTCCCTTTTTATACACATAAGGCACTGCTAAGTTAGGCCTTAGGCAGCCTCATGGTCAGGGTGCAGTGTATGTTAAAGCTAGGACTTGTTCTAGTGCGTTTTTACATGTCCTAAACTCACAATTTAAAAATACATCTTTGGTAAAGTTGGTTTTTAACGTGTCAGTTTGAAAATGCCACTTTTGGAAAGTGGGCATTTTCTTGCTTAAACCATTCTGTGACTCTGTCTGCTTGTGTATTCCCTGTCTGGGTCAGACTGACAGTTGGGCTGTGTTTGAATCTCCACTAGACAGTGACACAAAGGGTGCTGGGCCATGTGGGCTAGAGTGGAGGGGGGTGTTGACACACCTGAAAGGTCTGTGCTTGCCCTCACACAATGAAGTCTCCAACCCCCTGGTGTGAGTCTGGAGCAAGGCCTGGGCAAGGCAGGAACTTGTGAACAACATAGACTTTCCTTTGAAGTTTGCCAACTTCAAAGGCAAAAAGGGGTATAAGGAGTGGACCCAAAACCCCAGATTTTTAGATTCCTTCTGGACTCAAGAGGAACCTCTGCCAAGGAGAAGAGCTGAAGAGCTGGAGGAGGAGTACTGCCCCCTTTGCCCGTGACTGTGCTTTGCTGGGTTGGCCTGCAGTTGCTGCTTCTCCCTGAAAGAGGGCAAAAACTGGACTATGTGGTAAATTCCTGCTTGTGAAGTGTCTCCAAGGGCTTGGCTTGAGCTTGCCTCCTGTTGTGAAGTCTCAGGGCCATCAAAGACTTCCTCTACCAGCAATTGGACTCGCTTGCTGAGACTTCTACCCTACCAAGCGGTGCCCTACCCAGTCCCTGGACCCTTGAGAGGTGAAGCTGGTGGAACCAAGACTGAAATCCCCACACAGGAGCTGTGTGGGGAAAATTTTGACACACCACTTGCAAAGCAGCTGTAAAAACGATGACCCACATGCATCGCTGCTGAAACATCGATGCACACCTGCATCCCAGCTGGGAAATCGACACATCACCTGCATCACGGCTGGAGAAACGACGCAACACTCACTTACAGCAGCTGAAAACTACCCAAACCCCACATCATCGTGCAACCCGATTTTGCGCACATCTTCGCTGGGCATCAAAATCAACGTTAACCTGCCCGGACCCGAGGTGCCTGTCTGGAAATCGACGCAGCGCTCTCTTGCAGGAGAGAAAAATGACGCATCGCCTACCCAACTGGAGAAGAAACAACGCACTGCCTCACTTGCGAGTAAGGAATCAACGCATTGCTGGCTTTTCCCACGCATACTCGCCGGGGCGGCTTTATTTTTTGCGCAAACCAGGTATTTTGTATAACATCAACTCATCTATAGTTTTCTATGGAGTAGGACTCTATTCCTTTTTTAATTTTAAAATTCATAACTTTACTTGTGTATGTTGGATTTGTGTTGTTTTGAACTTGTTCGATTTAGATAAATATTGGCTATTTTTCTAAACTGGTGTGGTGTCCATTTTGTAGTGTTTGCACTGTATTACTGTGTGTGTTGGTACAAATACTTTACACATTGGCTTTGAGATTAGCTTTACTGCTTGTGCCAAGCTACCAAGGGGGCGAGCAGGGGTTATCTTAAGTGTGTATCTTCATTGCCCTGACTAGAGTGAGGGCCCCTGCTTGGACAAAGTGTAAACTGACAGCCAACCATTTCTAACACTGGTGATCAGCGGTGAAGATAGAATTTGTATTTGCACTTGACATACAGTGATTAAGTGTACAACACGGTTGTATGATGGAACCACGCATGGTGGAACCACGCATGCCTTAACAACGTGGTCGGAAACTGTTAGGGTTTGTGCACCGCAAAGAGCATGTCCCCTCTCACTGCACTAGTGGGTTCTGTAATAGCTCCCTTTTAAACTTAATATTGAAAGTCTTTCTTGTTATCTCACCTCCCCCCCCCACTAGGCTTCTGTGTATGTTGTTTAATGTGCTGTTTTGTTTACACATTGGGCCTTGCTTTTACCAAGGCTTCTTTAAAACACTCCTCCCTAGGCCATGTGTTAATTCAACTCATTTGCATAATAACTGAAACTCTGCACACCTTTCAAGAACATGTGCAGCATGTGAGGACAACACCCAGCCCTTCAAACCACACCCAGCTCTGCTCACCTTTCAAGAACATGTGCAGCATGTGAGGACCACACCCAGCCCTTCAAACCACACCCAGCTCTTTGAACCACACCCAGCCCTGTCTATAAAAGGCAGCCTCCGAGCCTCACCCAGTACTTGTGCTCGTCTACCTCCCGCTTACCTGAGAACAGATCCCTCGGCACTGGCACTCCTGCTCTCTACAGACTTTCATTGGCTTCAATGGGCGCAGCTGCTGGCTCTTCCTTCTGCCGGTTTCCGGTTCCTCCTTGCCTCAGCCTCTCTCCTACAAGCAACCTGCAAAAGAGAAAGAAGACAAGGTTAGACTGATCAGTATCTCTTGCCAGCAACAAGTAAGTGCAAAACTTTTTATTACCTGAAAGAACTTTGACAACAATTTCTGGATTCGTGTATAGACAATTTGAAACAAGATACCTTCCACGAACATTGTGATTCAAACTCTTTGTTACAAGAATACTTTGCGGAACTCTGAGAAGCAAACATTTTTTTTATGGAACTTTTAAGAACCATTAACAGCAAGGCAAACAGTAAATCAAGGACTTGCACAAATTACATGCTGTATTTTTATGTAAAAGTACAGTATTTGTTTTATAAAAGATTCTGGAAATATGGGAAAAGTGAGTCTGCTATTGGGAATTTAGGCTTTAGTTATATTAATATGAATGATTGATATTGGTAATTCTGATAACGGTATTTGTTTAATGTTGTAGAAGCTTTACAGTGATAGAAAGCACATTCCAGAGCAGTAACACATTCCAAACCTGGAAACTAGAGACCAGGATCCAAGAGGTAATTTTAGAAGAGAATTTCTAATAAATAAAGGGATAGTCAGGAACCCATTTAGGAATAGGTTGCACTTATCTGTTATTTGTTTATGTTTCATTAGGCACCAGTTTCTACAGAAGTCCAAAAGGGCCGCAGATTTGTGCAGCACTTCAACAGTGGAAACGCAAGAACGGTGTTGTCTCTTTATTTTATTTTATCCACTTCCCCCCTTCCCTTGAGCTTCTGTTCTTAGTGCACTGTGTTAAAAACTAGTGTGCTGGAACAAGCAGTTTCAGGGTGGGGTCGGATTGTCTTCAACCTCCATCAGAACTGAACAAGAACTCAGGTGAGCTGGGCTTTGACAGAAGCACAAGTCTTAAAAAACAAAAAGTTCTGGTGGACGATGAATACCGGGGAAGAAATAGAGGGCATTGACGTCACGGATATGGCGCAGGCCCTAAATGAGGACTTGACTCATAATGAATCAGTGTCTGGCATCTTGCAACATATGCAAGAGGAAATAGAGAGATTAAAGATGGAGAATACCTCTTTAAAACAGGATTTAAGCAGGTATGAATTTAGGGGATCTCAGTGGAACACAGCTTTTACGCCTTTGTTTATTAAAACCTCCTCAGAGACAGGGGCGCCATCAAAACATACAACTTTGCCTCCCCCAGTTGAGGTTACTGTTAATGTTCCTAATGCCGTGCCCTTAGCAGCACCTGAACGTTTTCATGGAGATAGTAGCAAATTCCATGTTTTTATCAATCAATGTCAATTACACTTCGTTTGTAAGCCACAACAGTTCCCTACTGATGATATGAAAGTGGCATTCGTCTTGTCTTATTTGGGTGGCACAGCAGCCAATTGGTCAATTCCTTTCGTGGATAGAGATGATCCCATCCTCCATAATTGGAATCAATTTAAACGTACCATGACCAGCCTTTTTGCAAAACACACTTTCATGCAGGCAAGTGATAATGAGCTTTTAAATCTTAAACAAGGTAACAAGGATTTATTGACCTATCTCACTAGTTTTAATCGTTTACTCACCGAGACACAGTGGCCAGAAGAAAAGCGTGTCTCCCTTTTTTATAAAGGTTTGAGTGACGAGTTAAAAGACGCGCTGGCTCATATCGTTGATTGGCCAGAAGGCTATTCAGACTTTGTAGATTTAGTTGTGAAATTAGAACATAGACTAGGAGAAAGAAAGGGAGATAAATACAAACTGGAATCACGGTTAACTTTTATTAGACACGAGAAGAAAGACACAGATAATAAACTCCCTGAACCTGAGCCTATGCAAATAGGGACACTCAGAGGTCCACTCACATCAGAGGAAAAAGAAAGAAGGAGAAAACTTCAATTATGTTTATATTGTGGCAGGGCAGGTCACTTTGCCAGAGAATGTCCAGTAAACCCTAAAACTCCACGAAAAGGTGCTGTTTCCTCCACCTCCTCAACTGAATCGGGAAACGATTAAGCTCGACAAGGGGAGAGGTTACTTGTTCGAGAAAACATCTTAATCAAACCTCTAATGCTGCAGCCTTCATGGTACCGCACATACCTAGACATTTCATAATTCAGGTCGTTTTAATTGTTACTACCCAATTGAGGCATTCTCTCCCTGTCCTACTGGACTCAGGCGCGACAGGAAATTTTGTGGATAATAAGTTAGCTAAAAACTTAGGACTTCCTATGTGCCTAAAGCCTTGTCCAGAAGCAGTATGTGCAGTGGATGGGTCAGAATTGACCTCTGGATTAATCACAAAACAAACAAGTCCACTTGTTATGGTCTGTCAGAACGGGCACACAGAGGTGATTAGCTTTGATCTGATAGATACTCCTAATTTTGGTTTGATTCTCGGGGTACCCTGGTTAACAACTCATAACCCAAAAATTGATTGGGTGAATAGAACTGTTACTTTAGATTCCTCATTCTGTAGAACCAATTGCTATCAAGAAGCAGGTACAGAACAGAGCACAGTATTACACTGTGCTAGTGTTACACAAGATGAACCAAGTCTCCCTCCTGAATATTCTGACTTTCAAGACGTCTTTGATCCAGTAAAGGCTAGTGTGCTGCCCCCACATCGGTCTTATGACTGCCGTATAGATCTTATCCCAGGAGCCCCTTTACCTAATAACAGAGTAAATGCTTTAACGGACGAAGAAACCAAATACTTAAGAACCTACCTAGATGACCTACTACAGTCTGGGTTCATCCGTCATTCCACATCTCCGGTATCATCTCCACTCTTTTTTATCCCGAAGCCGGATAAATCCCTGCGCGCGTGTATCGATTATAGAGGACTAAATAAGGCTACAATAAAGAATAAATATCCTCTTCCTCTAATACCTGTGTTGTTGGATCAATTAAGACATTCTACTGTATACACTAAACTAGATCTGCGGGGAGCTTACCACCTGGTCCGAGTAAAAGAGGGGGATGAGTGGAAGACAGCTTTCAAGACAAAGTTTGGTTTATTTGAGTACACAGTAATGCCCTTTGGGTTATGTAATGCCCCTGCGGCCTTTCAGTTCTTTATAAATGAGGTCCTACACGAATTCCTGGACGTTTGTGTCATAGTATACATAGACGACATCCTCATTTACTCTAAGAACTCAGAAGAACATACCCAACATGTTCGTGCAGTATTATCAAAGTTAAAAGAAAATCATCTTTTTGCTAAGTTAGAAAAGTGTACTTTTAATGTCAGCAAGGTGGACTTTTTAGGATACTGCCTGTCACCTCAAGGAATAACTATGGATGTAAAGAAAATCAGTGCTATTGCTGATTGGCCAGAACCATCCTCTGTAAAAGATATTCAGAAATTTCTGGGTTTCGCCAATTTTTATAGGAGGTTTATTGCACATTTTGCAGACATTGCGGCCCCAATAACTACCTTGTTGCGGAAAGGGCAACGATTTCTTTGGACTGATGAGGCGGCACACGCCTTTCAACTCCTAAAACAAAAGTTCACTTCAGCCCCAATTCTGAAACATCCTGATCCTGACTTGCCTTTTTTTGTTGAAGCGGATGCTTCACAAGTAGCTTTAGGAGGAGTTCTCTCTCAACGAGATGCAGTAGATGGCCAGTTACATCCTATAGCCTTCTATTCCAAAAAGTTATTACCCGCTGAACAAAATTACACTGTGGCTGAAAGGGAACTACTAGCTATCAAAGTAGCCTTTTCAGAATGGAGGCATCATTTAATGGGAGCCAGGTACCCAGTTACAATCTTTTCTGACCATAAGAACTTACAGTTTTTTGGATCACTTAAAGCACTAACACCACGTCAGATGCGCTGGTTAAATTTTTTTAGCACATTTGACTTTGTTATAACCTATAGACCAGGTGCACAACAAATTCAATCTGATATGTTATCTAGATACGGACATACCTCAGACATGAAACAAGATAAAATAGGAGAACCCATTATTCCTCCCCAAAAGTTTTTGGCACCAGTACAACAGAAAGATTTCATCACAGATCTATATAATGCACACATGCAAATAGCACCTCAGGATTGGTTAAAGGATTCCCATAACACAATACAACGAGGTTTATTGTATCACGACAACATGCTGTTAGTGCCCACCTCTGAATTACAAACACAGGTGATAATTTGGCATCACGCCTCACCGTTGGCAGGTCATCCTGGTTGGGTAAAAACCCTGGAAAATGTGCAAAAACACTTTTGGTGGGACACTATAAGAAAGGACATTAAGCAATTTGTCACTACCTGTCCAATTTGTGCAAGACATAAATCTTCTCATAAGGCCCCTGACGGCTTGTTAATACCAATGCCAACACCCAAACAACCTTGGCACACTGTGAGCGTAGACTTTATTGTAGGTTTACCACCTGTAAAATCCTTCACAACAGTGTTGGTTATAGTGGATTTTTTATCCAAAATGGCACATTTTGTACCATTACGGAAATTACCCACGGCGGCAGAATTTGCCTATATTTTTATAAGGGAAATTGTGCGTTTACATGGTTTGCCAAGCAAAGTGGTGTCAGACCGAGGGAGCCAGTTTAACTCTAGATTTTGGAAAAAATTATGTGAAAAACTGAAAATAGATGTGGCATTATCCACTGCTTTCCACCCAGAGACAGATGGACAGACTGAACGACTGAACCAAACCTTACTTCAAACGCTACGTTGTTTATTGGCCGATTATTCTAGTGAATGGTTGCAAGCTCTCCCTGTAGCGGAGTTTGTTTATAATAATACTGAGCATTCAGCTCTACTTTGCTCACCATTCTATTTCTTGCAGGGGTATCATCCAAGAGCTATACCCATTTTGTTAGAAGATTCTCTGTTGCCTACAGTAACGGACAGACTAACGAGGTTAGGTGACATACAAGACAAAGCCAGGAAACATTTATTAAAGTACAAGGAAAGCATGAAAAGACAAGCAGACAAACACAGATCTGAGGCCCCAATGTATAAAATTGGTGACAAGGTATGGCTCTCCACAAAGAACCTAAACATAGAGGGATCCCGAAAGCTGCAACCACGTTTCATTGGACCCTTTAGTATAACTGCCATAGTAAACCCGGGTAACAGTAAAATTAGATTTACCAAAAGAATATCCAGTACATACTACATTCCATGTGTCCTTGCTTAAGCCGTACAACCCAAAAACCCGACCTGAACCACCACCTCCACCCATACCAATTAAGGGAAATCTAGAATATGAAGTGAAAAGCATAAAAGACTCAAAAAGAATTAGTGGACGTCTGTTTTATTTAGTAGAATGGAAAGGATATGATGAATCTGAGAATTCATGGGAACCAGCATCATATGTACATGCCCCACAGCTGATTAGACGGTTTTATTTAAAAAATCCAGGAAAACCCCGTCCTGTAGGAGGGCCTTTGAGGGGGGCAACTGTTAGGGTTTGTGCACCGCAAAGAGCATGTCCCCTCTCACTGCACTAGTGGGTTCTGTAATAGCTCCCTTTTAAACTTAATATTGAAAGCCTTTCTTGTTATCTCACCTCCCCCCCCCCACTAGGCTTCTGTGTATGTTGTTTAATGTGCTGTTTTGTTTACACATTGGGCCTTGTTTTTACCAAGGCTTCTTTAAAACACTCCTCCCTAGGCCATGTGTTAATTCAACTCATTTGCATAATAACTGAAACTCTGCACACCTTTCAAGAACATGTGCAGCATGTGAGGACAACACCCAGCCCTTCAAACCACACCCAGCTCTGCTCACCTTTCAAGAACATGTGCAGCATGTGAGGACCACACCCAGCCCTTCAAACCACACCCAGCTCTTCGAACCACACCCAGCCCTGTCTATAAAAGTCAGCCTCCGAGCCTCACCCAGTACTTGTGCTCGTCTACCTCCCGCTTACCTGAGAACAGATCCCTCGGCACTGGCACTCCTGCTCTCTACAGACTTTCATTGGCTTCAATGGGCGCAGCTGCTGGCTCTTCCTTCTGCCGGTTTCCGGTTCCTCCTTGCCTCAGCCTCTCTCCTACAAGCAACCTGCAAAAGAGAAAGAAGACAAGGTTAGACTGATCAGTATCTCTTGCCAGCAACAAGTAAGTGCAAAACTTTTTATTACCTGAAAGAACTTTGACAACAATTTCTGGATTCGTGTATAGACAATTTGAAACAAGATACCTTCCACGAACATTGTGATTCAAACTCTTTGTTACAAGAATACTTTGCGGAACTCTGAGAAGCAAACATTTTTTTTATGGAACTTTTAAGAACCATTAACAGCAAGGCAAACAGTAAATCAAGGACTTGCACAAATTACATGCTGTATTTTGATGTAAAAGTACAGTATTTGTTTTATAAAAGATTCTGGAAATATGGGAAAAGTGAGTCTGCTATTGGGAATTTAGGCTTTAGTTATATTAATATGAATGTTTGATATTGGTAATTCTGATAACGGTATTTGTTTAATGTTTTAGAAGCTTTACAGTGATAGAAAGCACATTCCAGAGCAGTAACACATTCCAAACCTGGAAACTAGAGCCCAGGATCCAAGAGGTACTTTTAGAAGAGAATTTCTAATAAATAAAGGGATAGTCAGGAACCCATTTAGGAATAGGTTGCACTTATCTGTTATTTGTTTATGTTTCATTAGGCACCAGTTTCTACAGAAGTCCAAAAGGGCCGCTGATTTGTGCAGCACTTCAACAGTGGAAACGCAAGAACGGTGTTGTCTCTTTATTTTATTTTATCCACTTCCCCCCTTCCCTTGAGCTTCTGTTCTTAGTGCACTGTGTTAAAAACTAGTGTGCTGGAACAAGCAGTTTCAGGGTGGGGTCGGATTGTCTTCAACCTCCATCAGAACTGAACAAGAACTCAGGTGAGCTGGGCTTTGACATGTCATCCCTTGTTCTTGGGTGCTGTCCCACTGCGTTGACCCTGTCCACGATTCTGCGCCATAGCTCCATCTTCCTAGCTATGGAGGTGTGCTGCACCTGTGATCCGAATAGCTGTGACTCTACCCGGATGATTTCCTCCACCATGACCCTGAGCTCCTCCTCAGAGAACCTGGGGTGTCTTTGCGGTGCCATGGGGTGGTGTGGGTGATGTGTGAGGTGGTGTGTGTTGTCATGTGTGGGGTGATGTTTAGGGGTGTGTGGTATTTTGTGCGTGGATGTGTTTGAGTGATGGTGTTGTGTGCCTCTGTATGCTGGTGTGGGCTTTGCTTTGCTGTCTCTCTGCTTCTTCCAAATTGTTCGTTGTAAGGGTTTGTGGGTAATATGGGTGTGTGTTTTATATTGTATTGGGTGTGTGGGAGTGGTGTGTGTATTTGTATCAGTTGTGTGTATTTGGAATTGCCCAATGTGGTTGTGTTTTGTAAGTGTGTGTGTGTATTTTGAGCACTGCGGTGTGTACTGCCAATGAAATACTGCAGTTAAAAGACCGCTGCGTGTATTTGTGGGTCGTGATAGTGTGGGCGTATTCCTGTTGGCGTGATGGTGGAGGTTTTGTTATCACCAGTTTATCACTGACCTTTGGTGTTGCGGACTTGTGTGGGTGTCTAGATTTTGGCAGATTCTGAGCTGTGGGTTCTAATAGCTGTAGCAGAATTCCACGGCTGTAGCGGTGTGTTGGCGGTCTTCTGCACAGCGGTAAGCGGGATTTACCGCCAATGTTGTAATGAGGGCCATTGTCATGGAGTATGAATCGTCCAGTGAGTATGTTAAAAACCAAGAGATAGGAACAGGTGGTTAAGGTGCATGAGACTGTATGTATGCAGGACACCTGGCTGTGTGACATAACCTAATTGTTTGATGGTTTTGTTCAGTTAACGAGGACTGCTAAGAGAAGCCTCAATGGGCGACCCTCTGGGGGACTAATAGTTTTGGTCTCCACTAGAATTGCAAAAAAGGTTGTACTAATAGATTTGAATTGTAAATGGATGATGGCATGTAGAGTGATTCTGCAGGATAAGGGTCGCAGGATATGACTCCATGGTAATAGTTATCATATATGTACAGCATATTGGTGGGGTAGAATATAGATCCGAACTGGGAAGATTCAAGGATGAGGTAGATTATTATGTGGAAGGTTCTGTAAAGATTTACTCATTATTGCAGGAGATTTTAACCATAAGTTAAACCCCGTCAGAGTAGATCTATGGCATGAAGAAATACTTTCGGCATATTATATTAATTCTGCTAGGTTTCCAGCAATAAAATGTGAAGCAAGTGAGGAAGAACTTACTAATTTTTTTGCCTCAAAGGCCCTATTCTTCATTAAAGGCCGGATGGGGTCAGATCAGCCGGTAAATCGTCCGTTTAAGTACGGGTCGCAGCCTTGTCCAATTAATGATATGTTCACGAGTGCATGGAATTTTGATAAGATCAATCAGGTTTTGGTCTGGGAGAAGGAGGCAGTGATCATTACCCCTTAAAATTGGAACTAAGTAGGGGGGTAAGAGAATTTAGAGAAAGGGTTCTCCAAATAACAACTGATTACTTAGAGCGCCTCACTACACTTATCTCAGAGGAGTCACTGGCAGCATTAGCCTCCTTCCAACAAGAAATCATGTTAAGTATCGGCCCCGGCTAACAATATAGGTGGCTTGAGAACATTCTTAACCAAGTAGTTGCCTGTTTAAAGGTGGTCCTGAGAGGTAAAAATGGGCAAGAGGATAGGGTTAAGAGCTCCAGTGGGAAAAGAAGTGTCTGGTTTAATGAGGAATGTAGGAAATGAAAGGCCCTCGTAAGAAAATATGATAAAAGCCTTAGATTGAGGTATGATTATGAGAGTTATATTACCCTTCAGAAATTAAAGAAAGTATATGAAAAGATGATCTGTAATCAGAAGAGGTCATATAAGGAGACTTTGTTGGGAGAATTTACTGGAGGCAATGTATAGCAAAAACTTAAAAAAGTTTTGGAAACTAATGCAGGATGGCTCTGGGAAATTACTGGCGGGTATGAAGTGTGTAATGGAGGAAGATGCCTGGGTCCATTACATAAAAGAAATGTGTAGTGCCGTGTCGGGGCAAGGGGCGGGCCAACTATCCAGTGGATAGGGGTAGATGAGGTAACCAGATCTCTATTTTTGGCAGGAAATATTAAACACACTATATCGGAATTGGGACTGACTTGAGCAGCTGGCTCGGATAATAATCCGGCTGCTATAATAAAGATCCGATCTGATTGATGGGCAAATATTTTTTGTAGAACGTTTAATAACATATTGGATTTTGGCCAGCTACCTGTAAATTGGAGAGGTGCCATTATTAGTCCCATACATAAACGAGAGGATGTAAAGGACCCGACAAATTACAGGTTGATTAACCCTTTGGATGTTGGGGAAAAATTGTTTTCGAAAATTGTATTGGGTAGTCTTAAGGACTGGGCTGCTATAAATCAAATTATTCCTCCTGATCAGGGGGGTTCAAAGAGGGCCACTCAACTATTGATCATTGTTTTGCCTTATAATCCATCGCTTGGAAGTTGATAGAGCAAGAGGGTAGGTTGTTTTGTTGCTTTGGGGACTTTGATCTAGTGGATCATAAGTGCCTTTGGGAAACCTTGATTAAGCAGGATATACCAAAGAGCCTGTTGTTGTTTATCTAGGAATTGCACATGCATAAAAGGCTCAAGTTATCGTAGATGAGGAGGGGACCAGAAAATCCAAATTGCTACGTCAGGGTTGTGTGCTGGCCCCACTTTTGTTCTCCCTATTTATCGCTAATCTAGCAGCAGCCTTGGTTGTGGAAAGAGGTGCAAGTCCCAGAATGGATAGGCATCTTGTGGCATGCCTTTTGTATGCCGATGATTTAGTGATATTTGACCGGACAAAGCTAGGTTTGCAAAGAAATTGGAGGCATTTTCCGAGTATTGTCAAGGGAAAAAGTTAGTGGGGAACCGGAAGAAGAAAAAAAACGTTGTGTATTGGAAGGAAAGCCACTGGATGCAGTTTGGTATTTTGGGGGCAAAAAGTTGGATCAGGTGAACGAATATAAGTGTCTGGGGGGTTTGGTTCACGGCATCCTTTCAGTGGGATGTACATATTAAAGAAACAAAAGTAAACGCCCTTGCATCGATAAGCAGCCTGAAGAAATGTAATAGGTGCTATGGAGAGATGTCCCATAGCCGTTATTAAAAGCCTATGCGGCAATGATACCCCCACAAAGTTTGTATGGAGCTAAATTATTGGTTGTGAGTGGGAAAAGTAATTGGGACAAGGAGGAGGGAAATGTTTGAAAAATATCATGTCCCAACCAGCATCAGCAATTATTCAGGCTGTGAGATTGGAAACGGGAGTGGTATCTTGGAGTTTATTAGCTCAAGTAGCTCTAATTAAATTTTGGGGTCGGCTGGCAGCGGGTGAAAAGCATAAGGTCGCATTATAGTGCAAGCATGAGATTGTGAAAAGTGAGATGAAATGGGCAAAGGGCGTTATGAAGAGGTTGGTGGATATTTGCAGGAGCATGAAGGTAAAGTTGGGCCTGGAGAATTTTGATCTGGAAGTTTCTAAGAAGGATATTAAAATATACGGCAAGGAAATGGCTAGAGAATATGCTAGAAAATATTTAGGGGGCAAATATTCCATCCAGTTTATGCTAAATTCATGGGGAAAGGAAGATTGGGTCCCCTATTTGGACCTCTTACCGAATCGTAGGATAAGGTATGAATTATGAAGGGCATGAGTGGGAATTAACCCCGGTTATCACTCATCGGAGATAAAATTAGATTTAATGGACCCTGTGGGCACATCCACTTGTGGCCTGCAACTGAATGCAATATTTTGCACATTCTAATGGATTGTTGGACTGTCCTGCCTGTAGGAGGCTGGCCTGGCTTGTAGTGGGTACCAAGGGCTACTTACACCTTGCACCAGGCCCAGGTATCCCTTGATAGTGTAGAAGAGGTGTTTCTAGCAGCTTAGGCTGATAGACGTTAGCTATAGCAGAGCAACTTAGGCTGAACTAGGAGACATGCAAAGCTCCTACTATACCACTGGTGTCATATGCACAATATCATAAGAAAACACAATACACAGATATACTAAAAATAAAGGTACTTTATTTTTATGACAATATGCCAAAAGTATCTCAGCGAGTACCCTCAGTATGAGGATGCCAAATATACACAAGATATATGTACATAATACCAAAAATATGCAGTAATCGCAAAAGGAAGTAATGCAAGCAATGTAAAGTTACAGTAGATTGCAATAGGAGCACATAGGTATAGGGGCAACACAAACCATATACTCCAAAAGTGGAATGCGAACCACAAATGGACCCCAAACCTATGTGAGCTTGTAGAGGGTCGCTGGGACTGTAAGAAAACAGTGAGGGTTAGAAAAATAGCCCATCTCAAGACCCTGAAATGTAGGTGTAAAGTGCACCTACATTCCCCAGGGAGACCAGAAGTCGTGATAGGGGAATTCTGCAAGGAAGACCAACACTAGCAATGCAAACAAAGTGGATTTCTGGACAAGAGTACCTGTGGAACAAGGGGACCAAGTCCAAGAGTCGCGACAAAGTCGATATTGGGCAGATGCCCAGGAATTGCCAGCTGAGGGTGCAAAGAAGCTGCCACTGGATGGTAGAAGCTGTGGATTCTGCAAGAACGAAGAGGGCTAGAAACTTCCCCTTTGGAGGATGGATGTCCCACGTCGTGAAGAAGCTTGCAGAGGTGTTCCCACGCAGAAAGACCGCAAACAAGCCTTGCTAGCTGCAAGGGTCGCGGTTAGGGTTTCTGGATGCTGCTGTGGCCCAGGAGGGACCAGGATGTCTCCACTTGGATAAGTGGAAATATCTGGAGAGTCCATCTGCATTGGAGTGGGTACTCCCAGGTCTATGTTCCACTGTATAGTCCATTCCCTGTAGAGATATGGACCACCTCAACAATTTAGGGTTTTCACCTTTCATTTGTTTTAGCCAAAGTAGAGGTTTGTGGTCTGTCTGAACAATGAAGTGAGTGCCAAACAGGTATGGCCTCAACTTCTTCAGTGCCCCGACCACAGCAAAGGCCTCCCTCTCTATGGCAGACCAATGCTTTTCTCTAGGGGTCAACATCCTGCTGATAAAAGCAACAGGTTGATCCTGGCCCTCAGAATTGAGTTGTGATAAGACTGCACCTACCCCTAATTCAGATGCATCAGTTTGAACAACAAATTTCTTGGAGTAACATGGGCTTTTTAGGACAGGTGCAGTGCACATGGCCTGTTTCAGCTCCTTAAAAGCTTTCTGACAGCTAGCTGTCCACAATACCTTTTTAGGCATTTTCTTTGAAGTGAGGTCATTAGGAGAGGCTGCAATGGAGCCATAGTTCTTAATGAACCTCCTGTAATACCCAGTGAGGCCTAAGAAGGTTCTCACCTGGGTCTGAGTTGTAGGAGGAACCCAATCCATGATAGTTTGGATTTTTCCCTGAAGTGGTGCAATCTGTTCTCCACCTACAAGGTGTCCCAGATAACCCACTTTCCCCTGCCCTATCTGGCACTTTGAAGCCTTGATAGTGAGGCCTGCCTTTTGCAGGGCCTCCAAAACTTTCCACAGGTGGACCAGGTGATCATCCCAGGTGGAGCTAAAGACAGCTATATCATCTAGATATGCTGCACTAAAAGCCTCCAACCCTTGCAGGACTGAATTCACCAACCTCTGAAAAGTGGCAGGTGCATTTTTCAAACCAAAAGGCATTACTGTGAATTTGTAGTGCCCTCCAATAGTCGAAAATGCAGTTTTTGCTTTAGCATCCTCTGATAACTTGATCTGCCAATACCCGGCAGTCAAATCAAAGGTGCTTAGATACTTGGCAGATGCCAGTGTATCTATGAGCTCATCTGCCCTGGGTATAGGGTGAACATCAGTTTTTGTTACCTGGTTGAGCCCTCTGTAATCTACACAAAACCTCATCTCTCTTTTCCCATCTTTAGAGTGAGGCTTTGGTACAAGCACCACAGGAGAGGCCCATGGGCTTTCAGAGTGCTCAACCACTCCCAGTTCAAGCATTTTCTGAACTTCTTGTTTTATGCAGTCCCTGACATGGTCAGGCTGCCTATAGATCTTACTTTTGACAGGCATGCTGTCTCCAGTATCCATAGTGTGCTCACACCAAGAAGTGGTGCCTGGCACAGTAGAAAAGAGTTCAGAAAACTGACCCAGGAGATTTATGCAGTTGTCTTTCTGCTCAGCAGTAAGACAGTCTGCCAAAACTACACCTTCCACTAGAGAATCTTGTTCTGTGGAAGAGAAGAGATCAGGGAGAGGGTCACTCTCTTCTTCCTGTCCTTCATCTGTTGCCATGAGCAGGGTGAGATCAGCCCTGTCATAGTAGGGTTTTAGGTGATTGACATGGAGCACCCTTAGGGGACACCTGGCAGTGCCCAAGTCAACCAAGTAGGTGACTTCTCCCTTCTTTTCAACAATGATGTGGGGTCCACTCCATTTGTCTTGGAGTGCTCTTGGGGCCACAGGCTCCAAGACCCACACCTTCTGTCCTGGTTGGTACTGAATCAGAACAGCCTTCTGGTCATGCCATTGCTTTTGGAGCTCTTGGCTGGCCTGAAGGTTTTTGCTGGCCTTTTTCATGTACTCAGCCATTCTGGATCTTAGGCCGAGTACATAGTCCACTATGTCTTGCTTAGGAGCTTTTAAAGGTTGTTCCCAACCCTCCTTTACAAGTGATAGAGGACCTCTTACAGGGTGCCCAAATAGGAGTTCAAAGGGGCTGAAGCCCACTCCTTTCTGGGGTACCTTCCTGTAAGTAAAAACGAGGCAAGCTAACAGGACATCCCATCTCCTCCTGAGTTTTTCAGGGAGTCCCATTATCATTCCTCTGAGAGGTTTATTAAACCTCTCTACCAGTCCATTTGTTTGTGGATGATAAGGTGTGGTGAATTTGTATGTTACACCACATTCCTTCCACATGGCCTTCAAGTATGCAGACATAAAGTTGCTACCCCTGTCTGATACCACCTCTTTTGGGAAGCCCGCCCTTGAAATGATTCCCAGGAGGGCGTTTGCCACTGCAGGAGCTGTAGTGGTCCTTAGAGGAATTGCTTTAGGATATCTTGTGGCATGGTCCACTACCACCAAGATAAACCTATTGCCTGAAGCAGTAGGAGGGTCAAGGGGGCAAACTATGTCAACCCCTACCCTTTCAAAGGGAACCCCAACCACAGGCAGTGGAATAAGGGGAGCCTTTGGTGTGCCACCAGTCTTGCCACTGGCTTGGCAGGTCACAGAGAACTTACAAAAGTATTTTGTGTCCTCTGACATCCTAGGCCAATGAAGCAGGGGGACAAGCCTTTCCCATGTTTTAATTTGACCCAAATGTCCAGCCAAGGGAATGTTGTGGGCTAGAGTTAGGAGGAACTCTCTGTATTGCAGGGGAATGACCAGACCAATCTCCTGGCTGCTCCAGGTTTTGGGTCCCTTGCCTCTGTATACAAGAGGTCGTCCTCCCAGTAAACTCTATGTGAGTCACTGACATCCCTATTTTTCTCTTTGACAGCTTGCTGTCTTAGAACCTCTAATGTGGGACAGGTTTGCTGTGCCACACTCAGCTCCTCCCTGGCAGGCCCCCCTCCACCCAAACGCTCAGCAGTGTCTGCTTCCAGCTCCTCTGGTGAAGGTTCTGCACAGGGGGGAAATTCTTCTTCCTCAGAAGTAGAATCATCTGTAGAGGGAGGGATAGTGGGTAGGGATTTACCCTTACTAACCCTAGCTTTAGGGAGCACTTGGTCCATTGTTCCAGGATCCAAGTCACCCTGTCCTTTTTGCTTTTTGGTCTGAGCTCTTGTCAAAGCAAAAATATGCCCAGGAATGCCCAGCATTGCTGCATGAGCCTCCAACTCCACTTCTGCCCAAGCTGATGTCTCTAAATCGTTCCCTAATAGACAGTCTACAGGTAAATCTGAGGCAACCACAACTTTCTTTGGACCAGTAACCCCCGCCCCCAGTTGAGATTTACAAAAGCCATGGGGTGGCTAAGAGTGTTGTTATGAGCATCTGTCACTTGGTACTGGTGACCAAGTAGGTGTTGTTCAGGGTGTACCAGTTTCTCTATTACCATGGTAACACTGGCACCTGTGTCCCTGTAGGCCTGAACCTCAACACCATTTATTAGGGGAAGTTGCTTGTACTTATCCATATTAAGGGGACAAGCAACCAAGGTGGCCAAATCAATGGCACCTTCAGAGACTAACACAGCCTCTGTGGTCTCCCTAACAAGACCAACCCCAACTAAATTACCAAAAGTGAGCCCAGCTACTCCCTTGGATTGGCTATTAGTAGGTTTGCTCCCACCACCACTGCTATTACTAGGGGCACTAGGTGTAGCAGTAGGGGTTGTGGTAGTGGGAGGCTTGGTGCGTTTCTTTGGACAACTGGCATCAGTTGTCCAATGGCCTTTTACTTTACATAAATAGCACCATGGTTTCTTACTTGATTAGAAGAGGATTTGGACCCACCACCCCCACCAGAGTGTTTTTGTGGGCCTGATGAAGACTAATTTTTAGATTTGTCCCCACCATTGTCTGAAGAGTTACCATCCTTCTTCTTGCCATCCTTGTCACCCCTGTATCAACTTTTCTGTTCACTCTTGTTCTGACCCATTTGTCTGCCTTCTTTCCCAATTCTTGGGAAGAGGTCAGATCTGAGTCCACTAGATATTGGTGTAACAAATCAGACACACAGTTATTCAGAATATGCTCTCTCAGGATCAGATTATACAGGCTTTCATAGTCAGAAATGTTACTGCCATGTAACCACCCCTCCAAGGCCTTCACTGAATAGTCAACAAAGTCTACCCAGTCTTGTGAGGACTCTTTTCTGGTTTCTCTGAACTTAATCCTGTATTGTTCAGTGGTTAAGCCAAATCCATCCAAGAGTGCATTCTTCAAAACTGTAAAATTATTGGCATCACTTTCCTTTACAGTAAGGAGCCTATCCCTACCCTTTCCACTGAAAGATAGCCATAGGATAGCAGCCCACTGCCTTTGAGGCACCCCCTGTACAACACAGGCCCTCTCAAGTGCAGCAAACCACTTGTTAATGTCATCCCCCTCCTTGTAAGGGGGAACTATCTTATGCAGATTCCTAGAATCATGCTCTTTCACAGGATTACAATCTGGAATAATGCTGCTGCCACCATGGGGTCCTAACCCCAACCTCTGTCTCTCTTTCTCTAAGTTTAAAGATTCCCTGTCTAGAGCCAGCTGTTGCTGTTTAAGCATCAGCCTGGACTCTTACACTCTCAATCTATTGAGTTCCCTTTCTAACAATCTGTCATCAGGGTGGGTGGGTTGGGCATGCTTTAACACAGAAGAATGATGTGAATGAACAGAGGGAGAATTGTCCCTAACAGTTGGCACCCTAACAACCTGGCCTGCAGGAATAACATCCCTACTGTGGTGTGAGCTCACATTAGTACCAGCTATGCTTGGTGGTCTGCTAAGGGGCAGGTTGGGAAGATCATCTTCTAAAACTCTTACTAGGGGTGCCCCTGAGTCAGAGTGTGAACCATCTCCTAACTTCTCAATGGATGTGCTAGCTAAGGCCTTATTATTCTCAATAAGCATGTTAGATAACAATTCTCTTGAGGGATTCTTTCCCACCCCTAAACCTCTATCAATGCAGAGACTCCTTAAACCCTTCCAGTTAAGGTGGTGTAGGAGGCTGGACTGGCTTGTAGTGAGTACCAAGGGATACTTACACCTTGCACCAGGCCCAGTGATCCCTTATTAGTGTATAGGGTGACTAGCAGCTTAGGCTGATAGATAATGGTAGCTTAGCAGAGTAGCTTAGGCTGAACTAGGAGACATGTGAAGCCACTACAGTACCACTAATGCCATATGCACAATATCATAAGAAAACACAATACACAGATATACTAAAAATAAAGGTACTTTATTTTTATGACAATATGCCAAAAGTATCTCAGTGAGTACCCTCAGTATGAGGATAGCAAATATACACAAGATATATGTACACAATACCAAAAATATGCAGTATAGTCTTAGAAAACAGTGCAAACAATGTATAGTTACAATAGGATGCAATGGAAGCACATAGGGATAGGGGCAACACAAACCATATACTCCAAAAGTGGAATGCGAACCACGAATGGACCCCAAACCTATGTGACCTTGTAGAGGGTCGCTGGGACTATTAGAAAATAGTAAGGGTTAGAAAAATACCCCACCCCAAGACCCTGAAAAGTGATTGCAAAGTGCACTAAAGTTCCCCAAAGGACATAGAAGTCGTGATAGGGGAATTCTGCAGGAAAGACACAAACCAGCAATGCAACAACGATGGATTTCCAGTCGAGGGTACCTGTGGAATAAGGGAACCAACTCCAAAAGTCACAAGCAAGTCGGAGATGGGCAGATGCCCAAGAAATGCCAGCTGTGGGTGCAAAGAAGCTTCTACTGGACAGAAGAAGCTGAGGATTCTGCAGGAACGACAAGGGCTAGAGACTTCCCCTTTGGAGGATGGATCTTTCACGCTGTGGAGAGTCATGCAGAAGTGTTTTCCCGCCGAAAGGACGCCAACAAGCCTTGCTAGCTGCAAGTCGTGCTGTTAGTGTTTTTGGATGCTGCTGTGGCCCAGGATGGACCAGGATTCACCAATTGCGTCTGGGGACAGAGGGGGCGTCGAGCAAGACAAGGAGCCCTCTCAGGAGCAGGCAGCACCTGCAGAAGTGCCAGAACAGGCACTACAAAGAAGAGTGAAACGGTGCTCACCCGAAGTTGCACAAAGGGGTCCCACGTCGCCGGAGACCAACTTAGAAAGTCGTGCAATGCAGGTTAGAGTGCCGTGGACCCAGGCTTGGCTGTGCACAAAGGATTTCTGCCGGAAGTGCACAGAGGCCGGAGTAGCTGCAAAAGTTGTGGTTCCCAGCAATGCAGTCTGGCGTGGGGAGGCAAGGACTTTCCTCCACCAAACTTGGACTGAAGAGTCACTGGACCGTGGGGGTCACTTGGACAGTGTTGCTGGATTCGAGGGACCTAGCTCGTCGTGCTGAGAGGAGACCCAAGGGACCGGTGATGCAGCTTTTTGGTGCCTGCGGTTGCAGGGGGAAGATTCCGTCGACCCACGGGAGATTTCTTCGCAGCTTCTGATGCAGAGAGGAGGCAGACTACCCCCACAGGATGCACCACCAGGAAAACAGTCGAGAAGGCGGCAGGATCAGCGTTACAAGGTCGCAGTAGCCGTCTTAGCTACTTTGTTGCAGTTTTGCAGGCTTCCAGCGCGGTCAGCAGTCGATTCCTTGGCAGAAGGTGAAGAGAGAGATGCAGAGGAACTCTGATGAGCTCTTGCATTCGTTATCTAAGGAATTCCCCAAAGCAGAGACCCTAAATAGCCAGAAAAGAGGGTTTGGCTACTTAGGAGAGAGGATAGGCTAGCAACACCTGAAGGAGCCTATCAGAAGGAGTCTCTGACGTCACCTGCTGGCACTGGCCACTCAGAGCAGTCCAGTGTGCCAGCAGCACCTCTGTTTCCAAGATGGCAGAGGTCTGGAGCACACTGGAGGAGCTCTGGGCACCTCCCAGGGGAGGTACAGGTCAGGGGAGTGGTCACTCCCCTTTCCTTTGTCCAGATTCGCGCCTAAGCAGGACTGAGGGGTCCCTGAACCGGTGTAGACTGGCTTATGCAGAAATGGGCAGCATCTGTGCCCATGAAAGCATTTCCAGAGGCTGGGGGAGGCTACTCCTCCCCTGCCTTCACACCATTTTCCAAAGGGAGAGGGTGTAACACCCTCTCTCTGAGGAAGTCCTTTGTTCTGCCATCCTGGGCCAGGCCTGGCTGGACCCCAGGAGGGCAGAAACCTGTCTGAGGGGTTGGCAGCAGCAGCAGCTGCAGTGAAACCCCTGAAAAGGCAGTTTGGCAGTACCAGGGTCTGTGCTACAGACCACTGGGAGCATGGGATTGTGCCAACTATGCCAGGATGGCATAGAGGGGGCATTTCCATGATCATAGACATGTTACATGGCCATATTCGGAGTTACCATTGTGAAGCTACACATAGGTAGTGACCTATGTGTAGTGCACGCATATAATGGTGTCCCCAGCACTCACAAAGTCGGGGACTTTGCCCTGAACAATGTGGGGGCACCTTGGCTAGTGCCAGGGTGCCCACACACTAAGTAACTTTGCACCTAACCTTTACCAGGTAAAGGATAGACATATAGGTGACCTATAAGTTACTTAAGTGCAGTGAAAATGGCTGTGAAATAATGTGTGCATTATTTCACTCAGGCTGCAGTGGCAGGCCTGTGTAGTTTTTGTCAGAGCTCCCTATGGGTGGCAAAAGAAATGCTGCAGCCCATAGGGATCTCCTGGAACCCCAATACCCTGGGTACCTCAGTACCATATACTAGGGAATTATAAGGGTGTTCCAGTAAGCCAATGTAAATTGGTAAAATTGGTCACTAGCCTGTTAGTGACAATTTGAAAGAAATGAGAGAGCATAACCACTGAGGTTCTGGTTAGCAGAGCCTCAGTGAGACAGTTAGGCACCACACAGGGAACACATACATATAGGCCACAAACTTATGAGCACTGGGGTCCTGACTAGCAGGGTCCCAGTGACACATAACAAACATACTGAAAACATAGGGTTTTCACTATGAGCACTGGGCCCTGGCTAGCAGGATCCCAGTGAGACAGTGAAAACACCCTGACATACACTCACAAACAGGCCAAAAGTGGGGGTAACAAGGCTAGAAAGAGGCTACTTTCTCACAGGTGGTCATAAGCTGAGCTGACCAAGCCAAGAGAAGTTCCTACATCAGACATGATAGAAGAAAGGTTTAGGGACAGATAAAAGAGAGAAAAAGTTTCAGGACTTTTTAAGGAAACAGAAAAAAAAAACGTTTTCAACTTTTTAGAAACTTTTTGAAAGTTTAGAGGTACTTTTCAGCACTTAGCAGATAGTGTAAGAGAAGAAAAACACAACTTTTAGGTTAGGTGTACATACACTGAACTTGTTTTGTATATTATTCTCTTATGAAAAGTACAAAATGACAAAGTGGTAAGTAGTTACAAGTACTTATCCCACCGCTGCACAACCAATGTAGGAGGCTGGCCTGGCTTGTAGTGGGTACCAAGGGGTACTTACACTCTGTACCAGGTCCAGTTATCCCTTATTAGTGTAGAAGAGGTGTTTCTAGCAGCTTAGGCTGATAGAAGGTAGCTATAGCAGAGTAGCTTAGGCTGAACTAGGAGACATGCAAAGCTCCTACTATACCACTGGTGTCATATGCACAATATCATAAGAAAACACAATACACAGATATACTAACAATAAAGGTACTTTATTTTTATGACAATATGCCAAAAGTATCTCAGTGAGTACCCTCAGTATGAGGATGCCAAATATACACAAGATATATGTACACAATACCAAAAATATGCAGTAATAGCAAAAGGAAGTAATGCAAGCAATGTAAAGTTACAGTAGATTGCAATAGGAGCACATAGGTATAGGGGCAACACAAACCATATACTCCAAAAGTGGAATGCTTACCACGAATGGACCCCAAACCTATGTGAGCTTGTAGAGGCTCGCTGGGGCTGTAAGAAAACAGTGAGGGTTAGAAAAATAGCCCACCCCAAGACCCTGAAAAGTAGGTGTAAAGTGCACCTATATTCCCCAGAGAACACAGAATTTGTGATAGGGGAATTCTGCAAGGAAGACCAACACCAGCAATGCAACCAAAGTGGATTTCCGGATGAGAGTACCTGTGGAACAAGGGGACCAAGTCCAAGAGTCGCAACAAAGTCGAGATTGGGCAGATGCCCAGGAAATGCCAGCTGAGGGTGCAAAGAAGCTGCCATCGGATGGTAGAAGCTGTGGATTCTGCAAGAACGAAGTGGGCTAGAAACTTCCCCTTTGGAGGATGGATGTCCCACATCGTGAAGAAGCTTGCAGATGTGTTCCCACGCAGAGAGACCGCAAACAAGCCTTGCTAGCTGCAAGGGTCGCGGTTAGGGTTTCTGGATGCTGCTGTGGCCCAGGAGGGACCAGGATGTCGCCATTTGGATGAGGAGACAGAGGGGGTGCCCAGCAAGTCAGGGAGCCCTCACAGAAGCAGGCAGCACCCGCAGAAGTACCGGAACAGGCAGTTGGAAGAGGAGTGAACAGGAGCTCACCCGAAGACACAAAAGGGAGTTCCACGACGCCGGAGGACAACTCAGGAGGTTGTGCACTGCAGGTTAGAGTGTCGGGGACCCAGGCTTGGCTGTGCACGAAGGAAATCCTGGAAGAGTGCACAGGAGCCGGAACAGCTGCAAATCACGCGGTACCCAGCAATGCAGTTTAGCATCGGGAGGCAAGGACTTACCTCCACCAAACTTGGACTGAAGAGTCACTGGACTGTGGGAGTCACTTGGACAGAGTTGCTGAGTTCCAGGGACCACGCTCGTCGTGCTGAGAGGGGACCCAGAGGACCGGTGATGCAGTCTTTTGTTGCCTGCGGTTGCAGGGGGTAGATTCCGTTGCCCCACGGGAGATTTCTTCTTGGCTTCCATTGCAGGGTGAAGGCAGGTGACACCCAGAGCATGCACCACCAGGAAACAGTCGAGAAGGCGGCAGGATCAGCGATACAAGGTTGCAGTAGTCGTCTTTGCTACTTTGTTGCGGTTTTGCAGGCGTCCTGAGCAGTCAGCGGTCGATCCTTTGGCAGAAGATGAAGAGAGAGATGCAGAGGAACTCTGATGAGCTCTTGCATTCGTTATCTAAAGAATTCCCCAAAGCAGAGACCCTAAATAGCCAGAAAAGGAGGTTTGGCTACCTAGGAAGGAGGATAGGCTAGCAACACAGGTAAGAGCCTATCAGAAGGAGTCTCTGACGTCACCTGCTGGCACTGGCCACTCGGAGCAGTCCAGTGTGCCAGCAGCACCTCTGTTTCCAAGATGGCAGAGGTCTGGAGCACACTGGAGGAGCGCTGGGCACCTCCCGGGGGAGGTGCAGGTCAGGGGAGTGGTCACTCCCCTTTCCTTTGTCCAGTTTCGCGCCAGAGCAGGGTTGGGGGATCCCTGAACCGGTGTAGACTGGTTTATGCAGAGATGGGCACCATCTGTGCCCATCAAAGCATTTCCAGAGGCTGGGGGAGGCTACTCCTCCCCAGCCCTGACACCTTTTTCCAAAGGGAGAGGGTGTAACATCCTCTCTCTGAGGAAGTCCTTTGTTCTGGCTTGCTGGGCCAAGCCTGGCTGGACCCCAGGAGGGCAGAAACCTGTCTGAGGGGTTGGCAGCAGCAGCAGCTGCAGTGAAACCCCGGGAAAGGTAGTTTGGCAGTACCCGGGTGTGTGCTAGAGACTCGGGGGATCATGGAATTGTCTCCCCAATGCCAGAATGGCATTGGGGTGACAATTCCATGATCTTAGACATGTTACATGGCCATGTTCGGAGTTACCATTGTGACGCTATACATAGGTAGTGACCTATGTATGGTGCACGCGTGAAATGGTGTCCCCGCACTCACAAAGTCCGGGGAATTTGCCCTGAACAATGTGGGGGCACCTTGGTTAGTGCCAGGGTGCCCACACACTAAGTAACTTAGCACCCAACCTTTACCAGGTAAAGGTTAGACATATAGGTGACTTATAAGTTACTTAAGTGCAGTGGTAAATGGCTGTGAAATAACGTGGACGTTATTTCACTCAGGGTGCAGTGGCAGGCCTGTGTAAGAATTGTCAGAGCTCCCTACGGGTGGCAAAAGAAATGCTGTAGCCCATAGGGATCTCCTGGAACCCCAATACCCTGGGTACCTCAGTACCATATACTAGGGAATTATAAGGGTCTACCAGTGTGCCAATGTGAATTGGTGAAATTGGTCACTAGCCTGTTAGTGACAATTTAGAAAGCAGAGAGAGCATAACCACTGAGGTTCTGGTTAGCAGAGCCTCAGTGAGACAGTTTGGCATCACACAGGGAACACATACAGGGCACACTTATGAGCACTGGGGCCCTGGCTGGCAGGGTCCCAGTGACACATAGACTAAAACAACATATATACAGTGAAATATGGGGGTAACATGCCAGGCAAGATGGTACTTTCCTACACTGCCACTAAGGAGAACATTTTTATGGGCAATCTTGATAAAATATGGCATTGGACATCATGCACAAGCAGCGTCATTCTCGACGGATATGCGATTCTTGGATGTTGCATGTGCCACTGGCAGGTTTTTGATTGCTGTAACAAGTTTTTAGGCGCGTCCGAATAGTGATTTTTACCATGAAGTTATGAGGAAGATTGTAAAGATTTCAATGCTCATTTTAAACATTTTATTGGGGGAATTGTATCCTATTCATGTGGAAGTTGTTTTAAAGTGGGGTTTTGTGTTGTTTAAAGACTTGTGGTCTAAATAAACACTTGTTGACATATCAGATATATTGCGGGGACCTAGGAGCTCTGCTGGTTGCCTCCTTGTGAGGAGCTCCACGCGGCTGCAGTAAAACCTGCTTCAAGCGCTCAGTGCACGCACTTTACTGCAAGGCGGGGCGCGGCGCCCCTGAACCGCGCCCAAGACGCCCTTATCTTGTCTTTCTAACAATTACAGGCCGGGTCGGCACACAAAATGGTAAGTCATGAAAACTAATTACAAGTGCTGCAAATGAAGGCCATGGGTTCTGCTTGTTCAGCCTTTCCGCTCTTCCTCTTTGGGACGGAGTAGCATGAGCGCTCACACGTTTCTGTGTAACACACGGTGGAATATAACATTGTTTGGCATCGTGAGGGCTTGAATTAGTTGAAATGAGGAAAAAAACGCAAGCATATTCCAAAGAGAAACCCCAAACTCTGCCCTGCCCAGGGCCCTAAAACTTTCAAGATGGCGGCCGGAAGCTTCCAGAAGCACGTGCTGTGGATCAGGGCCAGGGAAAGCGCTTGTTCAGCGTTCAACGCCTCCTGGCAGCCATGGCTGGGCACCATAAAAAGGAACTGTAAAAGCAGACTGCAGGATAACAGTTTACAGCCTCCATTAGCAAGAAAAACACTGCCCAGCTATGAGGATTATGTTCTGAGAAAGGGCAATTTGCATGAAGCAACTAGGAAGCAGGCAGGGCAACCAAGACTCCACTTGTGCCTGAAGGAGACAGGGCTCATGGAAAAAGTGGTGGTAGAAGTAAAAGACAAGCATTGGCAAAGCCCATAGGTCTTGCACATTGAGGTATTGACTTTATCAATCTTGTAAGCCATGTTGTGATTTCAGTGTATATTATATAGTATTGTAACCTTTTGTGCACGTTCTCTCTGTGTGCACTGGAGTCCACACCTTGAGTATGTGTTATATGATTCCAACACGTACACTGTTTGGTTAGCTGCCTCACCTTCTAAAGCTGAAATTGAAAAACATTTTGATGCATCATGTATGGGTATAAATCTATTACACTTTATATATATGGCAAGGAACTAGGCATATGTATTAGAATTTCATTTGCATGTGCTTACTTCTCTACAAGACGTTTAAGCGCTTTACTCACTTCTCCAAAACGTAAGGTTAGTGATTATTGGTATATGTTGTTTGTGTGCTCTGAAGGAGACCATGCCACACATTTACTGCAGTTTCATTGTGGTACATTAAAACAATAGGAGTTTGGTGTGATCATCAGTTAGGGGGACGGGAAGTGATTTGTGCAGTCATTAGTTGACAGGTATGTGAGTTCTTGCAGTCAATAGCTGGGGGTATGTGAGCTGCTTCAGTCATTAGCTGGGGTATGTGAGTTCGTGCAGTCATTAGTTGGGGATATGCGAGTGTGCTGTCATTAGTTGGGGGTATGTGAGTTCTTCCAGTCAATAGCTGGGGGTATGTGAGCTGCTTCAGTCATTAGATGGGGTTATGTGACTTCATGCAGTCATTAGTTGGGGGTATGTGAGCTCCGTCAGTCATTAGCTGGGGTTATGTGACTTCATGCAGTCACTAGTTGGGGGTATGTGAGCTCCTTCAGTCATTAGTTGGGGTATGTGAGTTCGTGCAATCATTAGTTGGGGTATGTGAATTCCTTCATTCATTAGTTGGGGGTAGGTGAACTCCTTCAGTCATTGGCTGGGGGTATGTGAGTTTGTGCAGTCATTAGTTGGGGTATGCGAGCTCCTTCAGTCATTAGTTGGGGGTATGTGATCTCCTTTAGTCATTAGTTGGGGTTTGTGAGTGTTCAGTCCTTAGTTGGGGATATGCGAGTGTACTGTCATTAGTTGGGGTTACATGAGTTCATGCAGTCATTAGTTGGGGGTATGTGAGTTCATGCAGTCATTAGGTGGGGCTATGTGAGTTCATGCAGTCATTAGTTGGGGGTATGTGAGTTCATGCAGTCATTAGTTGGGGTATGCGAGTTCATGCAGTCATTAGTTGGGGGTATGTGAGTTCATGCAGTCATTAGTTGGGGGTGTGTGAGTTCATGCAGTCATTAGGTGGGGCTATGTGAGTTCATGCAGTCATTAGTTGGGGGCATGTGAGTTCACGCAGTCATTAGTTGGGGGTTTGTGAGTTCATGCAGTCATTAGTTGGGGATATGAGAGTTCATGCAGTCATTAGTTGGGGTATGCAAGTTCATGCAGTCATTAGTTGGGGGTATGTGAGTTTATGCTGTCATTAGTTGGGGATATGAGAGTTCATGCAGTCATTCATTGGGGTTTGTGAGTTCATGCAGTCATTAGTTGGGGATATGAGAGTTCATGCAGTCATTAGTTGGGGTATGTGAGTTCATGCAGTCATTAGTTGGGGGTATGTGAGTTCATGCAGTCATTAGTTGGGGATATGAGAGTTCATGCAGTCATTAGTTGGGGGTGAGCCATGAGATGGAGGAGGCATGCAGATTGATGAGGCTTGCAGAGGGAGGAGGCATGCAGAGGTAATTTTAAACAAGCATTGAATTTGGAGCAGGCATTCTTAGAGCAATGAGGCACGCACAGTGAGGAGGCATGAAGAGAGAGGAGGCATGCTGAGAAAGGAAATGTGTAGAGGATGGAGGCATGCAGAGATAGGAGGCATGCAGAGGGCAAGGCATACTGAGGGAGAAGCCATGCAGAGGTTGGACGTATGCAGGGGTCATTTTAGACAAGCATTGGACTTGGAGAGGCTGTGCTTAGGGAGAAGGCATACAGAGGATGGAGGTATGCAGACGGAGGAGGCATGCAGAGGGTGGAGGCATGCAGAGGATGAAGACATGCAGAGGGAGGAGGCATGCAGAGAAGAGGAGGCATGCAGAGGATTGAGGCATGCAGAGAATGGAGACATGCAGAGAGAGGAGGCATGCAGAGAATGGAGGCATGCAGAGAATGGAGACATGCAGAGAATGGAGGTATGCAGACGGAGGAGGCATGCAGAGGGTGGAGGCATGCAGAGGATGGAGGTATGCAGACGGAAGAGGCATGCAGAGGGTGGAGGCATGCAGAGGATGGAGACATGCAGAGAGAGGAGGCATACAGAGGATAGAGACATGCAGAGGATGGAGGAATGCAGAAGGAGGAGGCATGCAGAAGGTGGAGGTATGCAGAGGGAGGAGGCTTACAAAGAAAGGAGACCTGCAGAGAGAGGAGGCTTGCGGAGGATGGAGGCATGCACAGGATGGAGACATGCAGAGCGAGAAGGCATGCAGAGGATGGAAACATGCAGAGGATGGAGGCATGCAGAGAGAAGAGGCATTCTGAGAGAGGAGGAATGCAGAGAAGCGGAAGCATGCAGAGGATGCAGAGAGATGAGGCATGCACAGGACGGAGACATGCAGAGGATGGATGCATGCAGAGGGTTGAGTCATGCAGAAGATGGGGGCATGCAGAGGGAAGAGGCATGCATAGGATGGAGGCATGCGAGGAATGAGGCATGAAGAGAGAAGAGGCATGCAGAGGCATTTTTAAACAAGCATTAGTTCTGGAGCAGGCTGTGCTCAGAGAAGAGGCGTGCAGAGGATAAAGTCATTGTGGGAAACTGGCACTTTGTTACAGTACTCCACCTCCTACACACTTTTTGCCTGGTTTCTGGATGCAGCTTGGACTGGAGTTCACTGGGATCCTGCTAACCAGGTTCCCAGTGTCAGTGTTCTTTCCCTAAAAATTGCAAAGGTCATTGGCAACACCTTTAGCTGCCACTATAAGTCCCTAGTAAATGGTACTTAGGTACCCAGGGCATGGGGTCCTAAGGGTAGGCCCCTGAACATGCAGAGGATAAAGGCATGTAGAGGATGGAGGTGTGCAGAGGCATGCAGAGGATGGAGGCATGCAGAGGGAGGAGGCATGCAGAGGGAGGAGGCATTCAGAGGATGGGGGCATGCAGAGAGTAGAGGCATGCAGAGAGTGGAGGCATGCAGAGAGTGGAGGCATGCAGAGGGAGGTGACATGCAGAGGGAGGTGACATGCAGAGAATGGAGGCATGCAGAGGGAGGAGGCATGCAGAGAGTGGAGGCATGCAGAGGGAGGAGGCATGCAGAGAGTGGAGGCATGCAGAGGGAGGAGGCATGAATAGGGTGTACAAATGCTGGGGATGAGGGGATGAAGGCATGCAGAGGGGAGAGAGCATGCAGAGAGTGGAGGCATGCAGAGGGAGGTGACATGCAGAGGATGGAGGCATGCAGAAGTGACATGCAGAGGATGGAGGCATGCAGACGGAGGAGGCATGCAGAGGATGGAGGCATGCAGAGTGAGGTGACATGCAAAGGACGGGGGCATGCAGAGGGGAGAGAGCATGCAGAGGGTCATTCGAAAAAAAAGAGGCACCAATTGGAAGTTTTAAGTTATGTTTTACATCGAACTACATACATGCATGCTCATTGGTTTGCACGCATGGGTAGGCGTGACCGGTAACCTACCTTTAATCCAGTGTTCTCTGACCCCTCATGCCCTTTAGCCTGAGAGCTTAACTTTGATACACACCCTGCGTGAGCTCAGTGCAGAGGCATGCAGAGGATGGAGGCATGCAGAGGGAGGAGGCATGCAGAGGGAGGAGGCATGCAGAGGGAGGTGACATGCAGAGGATGGGGGCATACAGAGGGGAGAGAGCATGCAGAGAGTAGAGGCATGCAGAGAGTGGAGGCATGAAGAGGGAGGTGACATGCATAGGGAGGAGGCATGCAGAGAGTGGAGGCATGCAGAGAGTGGAGGCATGCAGACGGATGAGTCATGAATAGGGTGTACAAATGCAGGGGATGGAGGCATGCAGAGGGGAGAGAGCATGCAGAGAGTGGAGGCATGCAGAGGGAGGTGACATGCATAGAGTGGAGGCATGCAGAGGGAGTAGGCAGAGGATGGAGGCATGCAGAGGGAGGTGACATGCAGAGGATGGAGGCATGCAGATGGAGGAGGCATGCAGAGGATGGAGGCATGCAGAGGGTAGAGGCATGCAGAGGATGGAGGCGTGCAGAGGCATGCAGAGGATGAAGGCATGCAGAGGGAGGAGGCATGCAGAGGGAGGTGGCATGCAGAGGGAGGTGACATGCAGAGGACAGGGGCATGCAGAGGGGAGAGAGCATGCAGAGAGTGGAGGCATGCAGAGAGTGGAGGCATGCAGAAGGAGGTGACATGCAGAGAGTGGAGGCATGCAGATGGAGGAGGCATGCAGATGGAGGAGGCATGCAGAGAGTGGAGGCATGCAGAGGGAGGAGGCATGCAGAGAGTGGAGGCATGCAGAGGGAGGAGGCATGAATAGGGTGTACAAATGCTGGGGATGAGGGGATGAAGGCATGCAGAGGGGAGAGAGCATGCAGAGAGTGGAGGCATGCAGAGGGAGGTGACATGCAGAGGATGGAGGCATGCAGAAGTGACATGCAGAGGATGGAGGCATGCAGACGGAGGAGGCATGCAGAGGATGGAGGCATGCAGAGTGAGGTGACATGCAAAGGACGGGGCATGCAGAGGGGAGAGAGCATGCAGAGGGTCATTCGAAAAAAAAGAGGCACCAATTGGAAGTTTTAAGTTATGTTTTACATCGAACTACATACATGCATGCTTATTGGTTTGCACGCATGGGTAGGCGTGACCGGTAACCTACCCTTAATCCAGTGTTCTCTGACCCCTCATGCCCTTTAGCCTGAGAGCTTAACTTTGATACACACCCTGGGTGAGCTCAGTGAGGAGGCATGCAGAGGATGGAGGCATGCAGAGGGAGGAGGCATGCAGAGGGAGGTGACATGCAGAGGATGGGGGCATACAGAGGGGAGAGAGCATGCAGAGAGTAGAGGCATGCAGAGAGTGGAGGCATGCAGAGGGAGGTGACATGCATAGGGAGGAGACATGCAGAGAGTGGAGGCATGCAGAGAGTGGAGGCATGCAGACGGACGAGGCATGAATAGGGTGTACAAATGCATGGGATGGAGGCATGCAGAGGGGAGAGAGCATGCAGAGAGTGGAGGCATGCAGAGGGAGGTGACATGCATAGAGTGGAGGCATGCAGAGGGAGTAGGAAGAGGATGGAGGCATGCAGAGGGAGGTGACATGCAGAGGATGGAGGCATGCAGATGGAGGAGGCATGCAGAGGATGGAGGCATGCAGAGGGTAGAGGCATGCAGAGGATGGAGGCGTGCAGAGGCATGCAGAGGATGGAGGCATGCAGAGGGAGGAGGCATGCAGAGGGAGGAGGCATGCAGAGGGAGGTGACATGCAGAGGACAGGGGCATGCAGAGGGGAGAGAGCATGCAGAGAGTAGAGGCATGCAGAGAGTGGAGGCATGCAGAGGGAGGTGACATGCAGAGGGAGGTGACATGCAGAGAGTGGAGGCATGCAGAGGGAGGAGGCATGCAGAGAGTGGAGGCATGCAGAGGGAGGAGGCATGCAGAGAGTGGAGGCATGCAGAGTGTGGAGGCATGAATAGGGTGTACAAATGCTGGGGATGAGGGGATGAAGGCATGCAGAGGGGAGAGAGCATGCAGAGGGAGGTGACATGCAGAGGATGGAGGCATGCAGAAGTGACATGCAGAGGATGGAGGCATGCAGAGGGAGGAGGCATGCAGTGGATGGAGGCATGCATAGTGAGGTGACATGCAAAGGACGGGGGCATGCAGAGGGGAGAGAGCATGCAGAGGGTCATTCGAAAAAAAAGAGGCACCAATTGGAAGTTTTAAGTTATGTTTTACATCGAACTACATACATGCATGCTCATTGGTTTGCACGCATGGGTAGGCGTGACCGGTAACCTACCTTTAATCCAGTGTTCTCTGACCCCTCATGCCCTTTAGCCTGAGAACTTAACTTTGATACACACCCTGCGTGAGCTCAGTGCTAGAGAAATCAGTGCTGTGAGCCCATCTCAGTCTCCGCCCTGTGCCATAAGAGGCCCAGGCCTTGGTGAACCACCAGGACTCTTTAGGGCCGGAGCTGCCCTCCTGACCTTCACATGCAGCCCCTGGTCAGCAGCGACCTGGGCTACTGTTTACTTGACTTAACACCAACATTAAACAAGTATTTGCAATGCAATTGGTCTCGCGTTTGCTCGAGTTAGAGCTATTAGCATTGTAAATTCCTAAATGGACTTTTTGTGCCACATACATTTTAAATTAAAAGTAAAACAGTTGACAGAAGCTCTCGGTCTTACATGTAATGAATTTGGTTTTATATAGCGCTTCATACTTCAATTCTGCCATTTCTAAGCGCTGCAGATAACAGATGTTACTATTATCAGATAAACAGTACCCCAGAAACGCAGCCTCCTAGCTCCAAACAATCCCAGTGTAGGGGGGTTCTAAATCCGGGGTTATTTCCATGATAGGGAGCCAGCTGGGGTTTAGTTCCGGTTTGGTGCAGACATAAAATCAAAAGTAAATACCAATGTCAGAGGAGCAAGATAAACACACAGAATCAGCCACTGCGTTATCTTACAATCGATGTGAATAAAAGAATGTCACTTGGAGTTGTGTCGAACAAACTTAGCATCTTGAAACTGCACAGATGCTAATGACTACTCCCCAAATCCCAGGATTGTTTTCAGCTCAAGAATGTGTCCTGAGACGCAGCTATTTTGTAGGCAATGTGAGAAAAAAGGGACTGAGGTTCAAGAAGCTAATATAAATCACAGAGAAGGGTGGGTGAGCAGAGCCACTCTTTGAGTGCGCGCCTCGTCCAGGAATTACGGCTGCCTGCTCGGCCCTAGAGCTCAGTCCCGCCAAGGAATCGGCCAGTCACCCGTGGTAAGGCGAGCACGCAACTCCAGGGATGAAGTTAGCCGACCTGCAAGATCAGGCTGCGTAAAAACCAGAGACAACAATGCCTTTGGAGAGCATATTAGCAAACTCAGGAAAATCCTGTGAATTTCTGTCTACATAAAAGCACAGAGCGCGCACTGATCCCCGCAGGCTCAGAAATACTGCATGCCAGGTTTGCAGATGGATGTCAGACTGTATGAACTTCCTGTTCCTGAATTCCTGACCGGTGGAGGTCACGTGGGAGTTTCCTCCCAAAGGAACTTCCAGGGAGCAGGTGAGGCTGAAGTGCACAAAAGATGGAAAGGACCAGAGATTACGGTATACCACCGGCCTACTGGGGCAGACTGGCATATATACACATGGTAAATACCATCCGTAGCATGGTACCCTGAAGAGAACTACCGGACCACGAGCAGATGCCAGGATCTATAGTAACAGCTACCAAATGTGGCATCTCGCATCTCACTGTACAGCGATGTGATGTGATGGGGATCAGGGGCAACATTTATGTTTCTCTGCTCTCTTAAGTCGAGTGGACGTGACGTACAGTATGCCAGGTAAGGGGCCCACGTTTACAGTTGCCCCATCACGAGTTAGAGCTATTAGCGTTGTAAACTCCTAACTGGACTTTATTTGCCACATAAATTAAAAAAATAAATAAATGACCGTGATCGCGCTATGTAAAACCCAGCGAGATCACGCTCCGTAGGTAATTAAAAAGAAAAAGTGGTCCAGAAACCATGCGGAAAACATGGAGCCTCGTATGTTTTCAGTAGTTGGCCGGTGCGCTCGAGGAGGGCTAAACACCTGCATGTCTTTTACTAATGAAATCAAGTGAATTTTAAAAGACAAGCCCACAAACCAACCAAACTGATGGGCGTGACATAGGCGTGGATAAAAGCCCACAGAGAGATTACACCAGAGGCCAGAGCGCTTGCGCGCTCAACCCTAAAAACGTTAGACAAGTATTTATTTAAGGTAAAGTGAAGACATCTTGCAACAAACCCGTAAATTATAATAAAGTATTTTTAGAAATCAAAAGGGTATTTTAATAAAACGCAAGATCATCCCTTGTGTATGAGATTATATCAGTGCATTGAGAAGTATTATTTTAAAAATGATTTCAGACGTGAAAGATTCTTTCTTCCACCCACCCTGCCAATAGTGAACTAAGAGGCAAGTCAGCTGTTACATGCACTCTGGGTGGCCTGGGTTCCTCTTCTACTTAAACAACATATAGTTTATTTATTCAAACACAGAAGAATGTTTTATACAGTGCACATCCTGAAGTCATCGTTTTCGAGCTCGTCTTACACCTACTATTGAAGAAAATGGAGGGAAAGTGAACAAAAAACAGTTGCCTAGGATCACACTGTTTGGTAGAGTGGGGAAGCCGGGATTTATCCCAGGTTTTCTGGTTTCAGTGGCAGTTTAGCCACTTGATCATAAATATTTAGCTTCCCCTATACCCACCATACCACCAACAACCCAACCCCCTGCTCCAGTCCGACCACCACCCTGCTGCCATCAATGCGACCCTCCCTCACATACAACACCAAAAAGTTGCCCCCTGTGAGAAAGTAGCCTCTTTCTAGCCTTGTTACCCCCACTTTTGGCCTGTTTGTGAGTGTATGTCAGGGTGTTTTCACTTTCTCACTGGGATCCTGCTAGCCAGGGCCCAGTGCTCATAGTGAAAACCCTATGTTTTCAGTATGTTTGTTATGTGTCACTGGGACCCTGCTAGTCAGGACCCCAGTGCTCATAAGTTTGTGGCCTATATGTATGTGTTCCCTGTGTGGTGCCTAACTGTCTCACTGAGGCTCTGCTAACCACAACCTCAGTGGTTATGCTCTCTCTTTACAAATTGTTACTAACAGGCTAGTGACCAATTTTACCAATTTACATTGGCTTACTGGAACACCCTTATAATTCCCTAGTATATGGTACTGAGGTACCCAGAGTATTGGGGTTCCAGGAGATCCCTATGGGCTGCAGCATTTCTTTTGCCACCCATAGGGAGCTCTGACAATTCTTACACAGGCCTGCCACTGCAGCCTGAGTGAAATAATGCACACGTTATTTCACAGCCATTTTACACTGCACTTAAGTAACTTATAAGTCACCTATATGTCTAACCTTTACCTGGTAAAGGTTAGGTGCAAAGTTACTTAGTGTGAGGGCACCCTGGCACTAGCCAAGGTGCCCCCACATTGTTCAGGGCCAATTCCCTGAACTTTGTGAGTGCGGGGACACCATTACACGCGTACACTACATATATGTAGCTTCACAATGGTAACTCCGAATATGGCCATGTAACATGTCTAAGATCATGGAATTGCCCCCTCTATGCCATCCTGGCATTATTGGTACAATTCCATGATCCCAGTGGTCTGTAGCACAGACCCTGGTACTGCCAAACTGCCTTTCCTGGGGTTTCACTGCAGCTGCTGCCAACCCCTCAGACAGGTTTCTGCCCCCCTGGGGTCAAGCCAGGCTTATCCCAGGATGGCAGAACAAAGGACTTCCTCTGAGAGAGGGTGTTACACCCTCTCCCTTTGGAAAATGGTGTGAAGGCAGGGGAGGAGTAGCCTCC